>NC_091059.1:149387033-150012033 GCF_000393655.2 Nicotiana sylvestris | reverse complement strand
CTCATTGGGGGATGCAGTTTGTGTAGCACGCAAAACTTACTTACAAAATGGGGAAATTCTTTTTTCCTTTCTCTGGATTATGGAGACGTTCGACTCTTGTGATTATCATTTGGATCTCGATTTACCCTTTTTCATCTGCTCAATTATCTTATTGTTGACGTTATATTAACTCATGATTTGTAGCCTATAGATTTTTTAGTAAAGAAACGCAATCATAAGTAGCGAATTGCTGTTGCGTTTGGATCTCTTTCTGCATACAGCTGCTAAACTTTCCAAGGATTAGAATATAAAAAATTGGTTTCGTGGAGTATTAAGAGAAAAGTGATATGATCCGTGATTAATTAAGGACCCCGTAAGAGGACAAACTTATCTACACGCAACCATATTAAGCACAGAGTAAATCTAATGTGTTAGTTAAGCAATATGCTCTCTTTAATATCATCAACTTCTGAAAATTTTGGATTTACTTGCTGTAATCTCTATGAGAAAGGGTCATTAAACATTTTTTGTTTGAAAGATACTCAGTCCTTCTCACTTTTATTATAATGTCAAGCCTTTCAACCTAGCAGAATCCGAACTTTGAACTCACACATTTCAAACAAGTTAAGAAATTTTAACAGTCATATCAAGTGTAAGGATAAATTATTCCTAGAAAAAGATACAAAGTAAGCAAAAATTAAAAAGCCACAAAAGGGAACATGCTGTATTATTTAGCCAGTGCACGCTAATGTAATTCCACTAGTATTTATTTTATACCCTTCTTGGAGTTGAAATTATGATTTCGCGATCAATATTATCACTTGGTTTTGCTTCCGGCACTTTATTCTTTACTTTTCTCGTCTGTCAAGGCAACTGATATTCCTTACCTTTGGCTTTTATTCCTACTGGCTCGTGGCTTATGGAAATGTGGGAAGACAATATATCTAAGCGTACCTGCAGCTGTGGCTGCTGTTTTTTGTTTTGATCTCTTGCTGATCAATGCATGGCACTAATTAAGCATCCTTCATATGAGAGCACTTGCAGCTGTAGCATGAGGCGGAGCCAGAATTTTAAGGTTATGGGTTCACGATTCTAATTGTTTTACGTTACTGGGTTCTAAATTAATATGCTATACATATTTAATGATTTTTTAAAAGATAAATATAAGGTTCGAACCAAAGCTACTTGGTGTGGTCGAACCCGCTCCCGACACTCTAGCTCTGCCCCTGGTTGTAGTTGTTGTTGCTGGCGGAGGCAGTTGGCTTATTTTTTTTGGTATCGATCGTAGCAGGGGCGGATTTATAGGGTAGTTTATCGAGTACGTGAACCCATGCATGGTCTCTCCATCAAAATAGGTATTTTATGTATGTATTTTCTAGAATTAATCTAATATTATCTGTTAGCACCCATGATCCACAGCGGTTGAATGGTGCACTTGGTTGAATATTGAGTTATTTACCCAAAGGAACAAGGATTTACTCACTTTATACTCTTTTTTCCTCTTTTGTTTAACGGTGCACCCATGTTTTAGAAACTCTAGATCCGCCTCTGGATTGTAGGAGCAATACGCTTGTACATTAATGAGGCGTATATACTCCATACATACTTTTGATTTGCCTCCTTTCTCTTAATCATTTCTGAAAGTACAACATCCTGTCATAATGTATATAGTCGGGTTGTTATTCAACTTAATTAATGTAGGCACCTGGAGATAGATACTTGGCACCTGCTGTGGTTTTGGTCACAAAACTAAAAGAAGATGCAAAATCACAAACTGAGAGGGTGAGGCTTAGTCTCTGCAGTTTCGGGACACTTGTAGGAAATTAATCTTTTTGGTGCAGACCATGTTGTGAAAGTTCATCCATGTACCAAGAGATTTCTTGCCCTATAGTATGAACAGTGCATTCATATAGTAAAAGAACTTCTTGGGAGTCTTTGTAGTGGTTAAGAATCAAAGGTTAGAATAAAACAGATGATAACACCTGTATGCCGCGCTTCGATTGATCAATAACACTCTGCTTGTATTACATTTAACAATCATTGCTTGTGCCGATCACCAACACTATGCTAAAAGGAAAAGAAATAGGTTATGTACAACAGAAACATGGTATAAATGAGATTATCGGTCATGCCCTTGGACTTGCTCTTCTTCCTATATTTCCAAACCTTTTCGCTACATTAAACAAAAGTGCCTTGGGTATGATTCCTCGGTCAAGGGTACAAGCAACAATCAAAGCGCCACCAATGATAAGTAGCTTTGGTACGTTTATGCCCTCGGATTTTGCAGGTGAAACCTGTACTTCAGTCCCTGATGATTCTTCCACATCACCTTCCATTAACTTCAAGTATTCTGGATCAATTTTTGTATTAACTTGGGCCATAAAAGCACAGCGAGAGATTTTCATGTTAGATGCTCTTGATTTCTGGTAGGACCGGAATCCACGCTCAATCTTCCTTACAAGTCCCCACATACCCTGCCTTACCCCGAATTTCGCGATTTCCCATGGGATGCCCATATCTTCGTAATGGAAGAGAAGCACCTCGCATGCAGTCAGCTGGCCATTTCCTCTCCTTGATTCCACTGTTTCATGCACCAAAATGGATTTCAGAGGCGTAGAAAATGACAAATGGGATCAGAGGATCATGACCTTTAACAAGTCTCAACTCTAGTTAGCGATACTCGCAAAGAAGTTGAAAATAAACTGCAGGAAATACTGTCCTGCTATCCAACATATCACTGTGCATCTTTTCAAAATTGAAAAATGATGCCGGAAGTTGTCTATCCAATTAGAATGTGCTTGTTTGTTCTGATTCATAGATATGTTAACTAATTGGGAAAGCAAAAACATGAAAACTGGAAAAGAAGGAAGCTAAAAGAGGAAAGTGAGACAGTCATACCTGCTTGTATGTACCAACTTGAATAATACAGGTCAACACGTCTTGGTTTATCCTTCCTGGGAACACTAGGACATGGTACCCCCTGGTTAACAGAAGGAAAACTGATAATTAGAGGGGAGTTCCAGATATAGAAATATCAGCATAGCGTTAAACATACGAAGGAGAATAAAGAAAGCATGTGGCAATTCATTCATTTCTCTCCACTGTTTTTGTGTGGCGGGGTGGAGGAGAGGGTGAAACATGTTTTATGGCAGAGAGAATTGAGGCCACTAGGATGTGGTAATGTCAAAGGTCTGTAGGAAGTTCGTTAACGCTGGCATAGAAGGAGAATATTTTTTATTTTTCAGCTCTCTCTAGCTCTGCCCATGCTCGATTCTCTAATCAAAGTCCAAAGAAGGATTTTGTGAAAATTAGAGGATCCCAGAAGTAAGCTGCTGTCAACTACATTCTTCACAGCACTATTTTGTTAATATTCAGTATCAAAAGGAATCATGGTCTTGTGACTCTTCACAGCATAAGTCTCAATGCCACAATAAGTATGATCTAACAACTAGATAATCTGATAGTTGGACTGCGTAGAGAGACAGGAAGTTTCGCAACAGCTCCTCCGGAGTTTCTGAATTACTCAAAGCTGCAAAGTGGACTCTGCAGCTATTGATATCAGGCAACAATCTGCTTAACAAATTGATCCATTTCTTTAGTCCTAGACGCTTCATTTATGGAAGTAACTCAAGTAAACAGCACGTTGTTTCAATAATCTTTTAAGACTTGAATCACACTCATGGAAAGAGGCAGCCTCTGTAAGTGTAACATGACACCAACTTAAACTTAGTAAGTTCCCATTTCATGTCAGCCGACAACGAAGAAATGAAGAAATGAAGAATTGAAACATCAACCACAACAATAACACCTTAATCCTACCAGGTCGCTCCGTTTAAACTCATTTGGATACAATATTATACAAAATAAGAATAAAAGAGGGGGGAAAAAGTCGAAGTCCTGTACCTTTGTTACACAATAATATGACCTTCCTGACTCCCATATTCGACGACCAAATAAATATTCTCTGTCACTGCAGAAAAATGGGAACTGCACAAAAAACATTTGATGATTTAACTATTAGCTAAACAAAATTCTGAGAATGCAGCAAAAGCGTACATACGTTGCGTCTTCTTACCTTTCGAACCCAATGCACTATCATTGTTCCAGTTATGGGGCATTCCTCAATAGTTTCTGCATGTACAAGCATGTCATCCCACTTTAGCCGAAACTCATCATCCCAGAAAAAATCCCTCAACAGTTCAGGTGTTGCATCCTCATACACAGTTCTGCTGCAATATTCAGGGGGGCCACTCTAGCAAAAACAATATAGAAAAATCAATAAACAAGTCAGGCAAAAGAGACAGCAATATAATGAAGTATTAGTCTATAGCAAAGTGGTCGTGCCGGAGTGGTTATCGGGCATGACTAGAAATCATGTGGGCTTTGCCCGCGCAGGTTCGAATCCTGCCGACCACGTTAATTTTATTTATTTTTATCAAAAAAAGAAATGAAGCCTTTACTACCTCAGGATCTCGCTGCCACGCTTGATAACTCATAGTAGGCGTAGAGCCATCCATCATGTGTTTCCACGGAGGGCCTCCGTCTTTCCTCTCAACAAGATGCCATAAATGTTTCAAATCTTCATCTGTTATTGGTAATGTATTCAGCTGCGATGGACTATACAAAAAAAGACAAAACGCAAATGAGTTACCCCGTCCAATCTACTTAACAAACCAACGATTTGATCAAGAAAGTAGGAATTAACTTACCCACTCTCAAATTGTTCAATTTCTGAGGGAGCATCCACATAAGAACCAAAACTAGGGGTATGAGCCTTAGAGGAATGAAAGCTCTTTGTTTCGGTTAATTCCAAGCTTTTAGACGGTGAAGGAACCAAAGCAGTGGGGGAAGAAGGTGCTGAAAAATCAAATTTACAATTTTTCCAGCTAGCCCATTTGGGTTTCCAAATCCAACCAACCGTAATACCTAAAAGAAAGGCAATCCAAACTGGACCAAGAAACATCATAATCTCTATAAATACTGCCCCAATCGTCGGTCTTTCAAGTATCTCCATAAATGCCTCAACTAACACCATATCTATAGCTTAATATAATGAAATACAATCGATGAATCGATTATGTACAGGACCCACAAAGGTCAAGGGAAAAAAAGGCAAGGGAGGTATTAATAAGGAAGAGAAAAGTTGAGGCTATGATTTTTGTAATAAGATTGAAAAAGACGTGAAAGGTGGAGCATTGTATTCTGGAAATTACGGGTATTCTTGATTTGATATGGGAATTTGTTCCGGTCTGAAGAAAATACTGCACCGCAGCAATTTACCTTGAGGAAGAAAAGGAGAGTATTAGTAATGGATAAAATGCGAGAATGGGGGAGCATTTGATATTTTGTTTTGGATAAGAAGAACATATGCATCAGCACATTTGTTGACTGGTTACCAGCTGGGCACGGTAAGAATGGAAATCTCATAGGGAATAGGTACTGGCCGTTATTTGCTGACTAAACAAAACTAAGGACGGTGCTTCCTATGTCTGTGTTGTTTCAGTTTTGCATAATTCTAGATTTTGCGGTAGTTGTGGTTTCTCGTTTTCCACGTTCAATTGTTTGGTTGTGGAAACGCTGGAGGGCTCGTTGTCATTCACGTAAATTGGGTGCCTGTGTAATGTTGTGTATAGAAGTGGCAAACGGGCGGGCGGATCGGATATGGTTCGGATCGAAAACGGGTAATAAAAAAACGGATCAAGTATTCGACCCGATCCATATTTAATACGGATAAAAAACGGGTTAACTGGCGGATAATATGAGTTACCCATATTATCTATGACTTCTTGTATATGATCACTTTTGGGAGAATTCTTAGTCTTCCTAACTTGTAAAAATTGCATGGGGCGCCCTATTTGGTCGCTCTCATTTAACATATACCCATTTTTTTTAAAATTTTTAACTTGTACTCACTTTTTAAATAACTTCAGACCAATTTCTCCTCCTCATTCTCCTCCTTCGTTTTCTTCTTCTTCTTCTTCTTCTTCTTCTTCTTCTTCTTCTTCTTCTTCTTTCTTCTGCTGCCACTGTTGGTGCTGCTATGGAACTTTAGTTCATGAGATAATTGTCATAAATATGAGTAGTAACTTTCAGTTCTGCTGGTTAAAGTTTTTAGCCATTAAAATTTGTCATTATGCATTTACATTCAAGAACTAACTACTTTTGTCTCATACTAGGGTTGTTTCAGCCACTACGATTGACTACACTATAAGAAACATAACTGAAAGTTACAGTGGGGCATATTTATAGAACAGAAAGATTGGCATATCCAGAAAGCGGTGTCTTTGTTGCAGAAATTTTAGCTAAGATCAACTTGTAGTTTGATTGACATGTATAAGAGAGTAAGAATGGCGCCTTGTGGGCGTGGTGCATACCTAGCAACATTGGATCCGACCCACATGGCTAAATGAACTAAATAACTTCAGCTCTAGATCTGAAGTTCGCCAGTTACAAAACAAAAACTTCAGCTCTAGAGCTGAAGTTCGCCAGTTAGAAAAATAAAAAGTTCAGCTCTAGAGCTGAAGTTCGTCAGTTACAAAACAAAAACTTCAGCCGTAGAGCTGAAGTTCGTCAGTTACAAAAACAAAAACTTCAGCAATGCAAATAGAGAACAAAAACTTCAGGCCCGTCTACTAGAATGCTGAAGTTTTGCGTGATTGTCTTTGCTACTTCAGCCCTGTATGCTGAAGTTATGCGAAAAAGAGGGTACGCTTGCAATTTTTTTTGCAAAGCGGGCACAAGTTAAAACGTGACACAAAAAGCGGGTATAGATGCAAATGCCCCCTCCCCCCAACTCGAGGAACCCCCAATTTAAGGCTTTACAAATGTAAAAGTTAGACTCATTGGTTATCCATTGGTTACTCATTGGTTATCCATTTTCTAAATGGATAATATGGTTCTTATCCATATTTGACCCATTTTTAAAAAGTTCATTATCGAACCCATTTTTTAGTGAATAATATGGATGGTTAACTGTTCTCTTTTAACCATTTTGTCACCCCTAGTTGTGTACATGATAGGGTGCAAGTCCAATCACTTACTGCCAGATAGACATTTTCTTTGTCCATTTTATTTCGAGTTTAAAATTACAAATTCAATTTATATACTGAAAGTATCAAGCAAGCATTGGAGTTTCCTCACTTCAAGTTAAAAATAACTATTTTGATTTTTTAGAACTCTCTAGGGTGAACATGCTCACATTGGTCCCTAAGCCCTCAGGCGGATCTAGGATTTTTGGAACATGGTGTACAGCTAAAGAAAAGTGTACAAAAAAGTATTAAGTAGAAATTGATCTTTATTCCTCTAAGTAAATAACTTAGTATTTAACCAAGTGCACCATTTCTGGAGCATAGGGGGGCAATGGATAATATTTGATAAATTCTAGCAAATATGTACATAAAATACCTAGTTTAGCAGAGAGATTATGGGTTTACGTGTCCCATATTTTGGACAGCAAATTCGCCCCTGGCCATGATAAAGGAAGATGATTGCGGTAGAATGACGGTCAGTGTAAATGCCTATCAAAATAAAATGTCATATCTATAGAACAATAATAACTTATAAGAAATATATGAGAGCGAAGGATATTGCCTCTAAAGTTTAACATATCTATAAGATAAATATCATATAGATGCATATGCTAATAGTATAAGATTAAAAAATGACATACATTTACCATAAAGTGCAACTAGCATACATTGAGGATAAAATGGAAGAATATCACCTAAGATGGTTTGGCCATACCTGGCGTCGTCCTCTAGATGCATCGGTCAGTTAGGTGAAACCTGGTGAATGAAGATATTAAACATGACGAGATACACCGAAAATCCCATGGAAAAAGTTGTTTTGAAAGACTTACAAGCTCTTGGAATCAATGCAATTTTAGCGAAAAATAAGAATATATGACGTCTATATTCATTATTTACTTTTTCTAGCCATATACATAAATTATACATTGAATATACACGACTATATACATATAATACATAAATTATGCATATATTATATCTTTACTGGTTATTTTTAGTTTAAGCAGTTGGGTGGGCGACTATTTGGGTTGATTCTTCTATATTTTATTCATGTTAATGTGTTTACTTTAGATTCTATACTTTTTAAGAGTCTTTTTGTCTTATTAGAGATTCTAATGCACGTAGAAAAAGAGAACCTTTAGAACTCTTTATTTTTCATAACGTTGTGTCTATGCGATATGTTAAAACGGAGGATACGATTAGTAATGGGGTCCATCAAATCAAATGGTCATTTAACTATTCAAAATTACCTAGTGAAATTATATTTCTTTTGTTTGTAAAGAAAAGTCACTTAACTAAGGGGTTCTACTCAATAAAGCGCCCGCTTATTAAAGAATACACTTAGGGAGAACAACACAATTTTAGAGAGAGAGAGACTCTAGCCACTCTTTACAACTAAGACTAACATACTTGCACACGCTTCCACCAAGTATGACCCTATCACCACTCTCTGCCATGGAGCCTTTGCACCATATTCCGTCGGGACCTCCTAACAAGCCCTCTAACACAAGGGACCAAATAATGGAAGACGTAACCCTTCATAATCAATTCGTTAGGGACGCACTTGAGGATAAGAGATTAGCCACCACAAGCACTTACAACACTGACTATCTCTTAGAGGACGCCCCACCAGAGCCACCAACAATAAACGATCCCATTGCTCTATCTCAAGAAGACAAAGATGGATTATACCATCCATGGCGCTTCTTTGTTATCGTCAAACTATTCGCTAGACGGATTTCACACCTGACACTCAAATCCAAACTAAATTGTCACACCTCCTTTTTCAGCTACGCCCCCAGCTAAGGGACGTAAAAGGGAGTTTTTTCAATTAAAGGACAATCGAAACGGGATTTTATTTAAAGATTCAGAGTCGCCACTTAAGAGATTTATGGTGTCCCAAGTCACCGGTTGAATCCCGAATCGAGGAAAAGAATGACTCTGTTTAATAGTCTGCGCACCAGAAATTCGGATGAGGAATTCTGTTAACCCGGGTGAAGGTGTTAGGCATTCCCGAGTTCCGTGGTTCTAGCACGGTCGCTCAACTGTCATATTCGGCTTGATTATCTTATTTTATGCACTTATGAACCTATGTGCAAATTTTAACTGTTTACCGCTTTTGTTATTATTTATTCAAAGAATTGCAACGTCGTGAGAATGCATCTCGAATTGCGCCACATAAATGTACCCGCAATTTTCGATACGTTCCAGCTTCGTTGAGATTTGGATTTGGGTCACATAAATGTGCACCCGAGTTTAGGAAGATAACATTATTAAATACGCGCCTAAAGATACTAACGCATTGTTATTTTGAGAAAAGCCGTAAAGTTCGCTATACGACCTGTCTCGAAATCTAAGCATTTGAAATAACTGTCCGTTGAGGGCCCCGCAGTTTGTGTATTCTTGTTTGTCGAGGCTCATCTCATTCATTATTTTTTAAAGGAATTTGCAACGTCATGGAAATGCATCTCGAACCACGTCACAATCAATGTACCTGTGATTAACGACACATTTCGACTTCGTTGAGATTTGGATTTGGGTCACATAAATGTGCACCCGAGTTTAAGAGAGTAAATTATTTAAAGCGCACCGGAAGTGACTTGCGCGTTGTTATCTTTTGGGGAAGGCCGTAAAATTTTGCTAAACGGCCCGTCCCTAAGTCTAAGTATTTTAAACAAATTTTTATTGATGGCCCCGCAATTTTGTTTTTTTTTTATTATTCGGTGAGGCTCATCTCATTTTTTATTCAAGGATATCCTAAAGCGACTATGATTTTCTATTTATTGGTCTCTAAAAATAAAGAAAAATCCTAATCAATTAGCATTAAAAGTTCGGGCTTCAAATTCAAGTCCTGGTCCAAACAAAAGGAAACACCTTCTAGTTTGAACCTGCTACCTAACTTAAGGTCCGCCGCCTGCCGTTGTAAATATTAACAAACCAGCTACCATTTCGATCCAGTTCAACTTTAGCTTTATTATATGAATTGGATTATTGGAGTTAATCTATGTGGAATACAAAGCCATTTTTTAGCTCTTTTTACGGTTTGTTGAAAAATGCATCAATGCTAAAAACTGACATCAAGCTAACATTAATCACTAACATTCGAGAACTAACATTAGTTACTAACATTATTTACATTGCTAATTAAAATGATGTTATTTACTCAAGTGAACTCGCGATTTCAGAATTAGACCTATTAAACCAACGTGCTGATTTTCATAAGTTATTTGAACCTGTTTTGTGACATAAACTATTTGAAGCTATTTCACGACTACTGAAAAAAAGAATTAACTACACTATATTTCATAACTAGTAATCACAAACTAAGATTAATTACAATTGATATTCACATGTTTGTAGAAATAGATTCAACAGTCCAGTTTATGCATTTCAAAATCATTCCAATACATACTATGAAATATCAAGTGAACTACTGCTTATACCTCAAATTAAACACAAAGAAATAGTTATTTTCATAAATCCATTCCAACAACTCTTTACTTCCTTTCCTTTAAATTTGAGAGTTGTAGAACATGTACCTGGATAACGGAAATACAAGAAGATGAAGGAGCGATCAGCAACAGTAATAACACAGCAACGCAGTGACAGAACAACCAAGTGACAGATTAAAATGAAAGAACCAGCAGAGTTCCAGCAAACCCAATGAAAACAATAGCCAATAACCAATAGCAAACTCAGGAAGAACCAATTGAAACCCCAGAAATACCAAACAGCACACCAATGAAACAGCAACAATACTAGTTCTGATATTCAGCAGTAAAAGAAGAGACCCACTTTTCTGTTTCTTAGCTCTCAAACACTGCACCTTTTGATTAAAAATCAGCCTGTTTTTTACTCTCAAATTACTGAACTTTTAAATGTTAAAAATCCAGCCTAGACTCTAAGAAAAACTGGAAGAGAAACGATTTTCTTCCTCCAAAAACCAACCCCTCCTTTACTGCCTATCAATGACTCTATTTATAACCCAAAACAGGTATGGGCAACATATTTTAATCAATCCTTATTTAATCTTTTCATACCATTATGTTTTGTTCCTCACTATTGCATGCCTTGTTCCCCACTATATTAAACAAATGTATTAGTTCCCACTACCACATGTTTTGTCTCCCACTATATATTAAATAATGTATTATTTTAATATTATTAGTACTTAGTGGATAGAGCACTCAAACTAATCATTTTTTAAAACTTAAAATCCCGAAAATGCCCCTGAAACTACTGAAATTACCATTCTACCCCATCAGCCATATACAATCCTCCTAAGTCAATTAATCAATCTTAATTGAGAAATCCTAACAAATTGGCTAATTTAAACACATGAAACTAACTCCCAATCAATGACATTAAGACAATTCAACAAAGCCAGATTCATATCCAAAACAAACTTAGCAGAACAAACAGGTAAATCCAAATCACTAAACGCAATCATCAATTGAACTCAAACTAGATCAAACCACATCATAACAAAGATGAATGATTCAGAACAAAACTATGTGGAACTACTACAGTCAGATTTCAGACTACGATTGATACACAGATACATGGGCTGAAATGACACAATTCTAAGTTAAACCTGTACAAAAATGTAGGAATATTGAAAGTATATCGACATTAAATCGTAGTCTATATTCCTGGGTTTGAATTCAAACTAATACAAACTAACAAACTAGGGTTCCTACATTTAAACCAGAACTAACAAACTTCAAACAAAAATGAACATGAATTATCTATAATACAAACAAAGACCTGGGTTCGTATTCAAACTAACCCATCGGAACACAAACACAATCAGAGAAAGAAGAAAAAGAGGGGAAGACGAATTTGTTGAATGAACTAAAAAGAAAAGAGAACGGAAACCTACTAGTTTAAAGACCGGG
Source organism: Nicotiana sylvestris (assembly GCF_000393655.2). Lineage (NCBI taxonomy): Eukaryota > Viridiplantae > Streptophyta > Magnoliopsida > Solanales > Solanaceae > Nicotiana > Nicotiana sylvestris. The sequence goes on along the minus strand of NC_091059.1, from coordinate 150,000,128 downwards.
TTCGAACGTCGACCTCGACACGCCTGAAGAAACCTCGACATGAAGGAGTTCACTGATTTGTGGTCGTTTGGAGGAGCTGCTGGTCGACGTGAGGTCTGGTGTTGCAGTTGGTGACGGGCTGGCTGTGCTGGTCCTGAGGCGGCGACTGTGAGTAGTTGGTCTCAAAGAGAGGTCGGGGTGAGATCGTTTGGTCGTTCAGCTAGTTCGGCGGCTTGGAGAAGATACAACAGCGGCGTTATATTTTAGGGGTCCTAGGTTAGAGGTCTGTCGCTGCTTTCTTTTGTCCTAGGGTTCCGCCATTTTAGGTTGAAGATGGAGGTTCAGCTGGGGACGATGAAGACGGGAGGGCAGTCATGGGGGGTGGTCGTTTGGACGACGATGACGAAGAAGGCAGCCATGGGGGGTGGGCGTTTGGATGAAGATGAAGAAGAAGGGCAGCCATGTGGTGGTGGGTTCAAAGAAGATGAAGGAGGAAGGGGCAGCCATGGTCGTTTGGGACGAGGGGTGAAGCAACAGAGGTGAAGCAGCAGCAACAGCGGCGGCGCTGCTTGCCGCCAGGTCCGCTGTTCGTTAGGGACGATGGGGACGGGGTGGTTGTTTGGATGAAGGCGGAGGAGAAGGCAGCCATGGGAGGGTTTGTTTGGAGAAGGAGAAGAAGGGGGCGGTTGTTTTAGGTTTTTTTTGTATATTAGGGGTTTTTTAGAAAAATTGAAAATGAAAAATGGAAGAAGGGGGGGTGTTTGGGTTAGGGGCGGACCGGGTCGGTGGGTTTTTTGGGTTGGATAAGGGGTTATTTGGTTTGGGCCTGGTTGATTTAATTTAAAAGGTGGCCCAGTCCGATTTTCTTCTTATTTCCACTGCTTCTTTTTCTTCTTTTATTTTTCTTTAAATAAAACTAAAATTCTAAAAATCCTAAATTAGCCTATTAAACTAAATTAATTTATAAAAATGCTAATTAACTCTTAATAACAATTAACACACAATTAAATAGCAATTATGATAAAATCACACAATTTGGATATTAAATGCTAAAAATGCAATGTACATTATTTTTATGATTTTTTGTTCTTGTAAAACAAAATTAATTGCTCCTAATTGTAGAATTAAATCCTAAATGCAAATGCGACATATTTTTGTATTTTTTATTAATTTAACAAATAAACATTCACGGACAAATACAAATAATTAACCAAAAATGCCACGAAAATTCTTAAAATTGCACACAAAGGAAAATTGTTTTATTTTGAATTTTTTTTGGGGAGTAATTCTCACATAGGGCAAAAATCGCTCACATAAATGAGTTGTGGAAACCTGAGGAAAACCTCATCCTAATGAGATTTTTTCACCAACAAAGTCAACCTAGAAGAAAGCATAACCAAGGCTTTTCATGGTGGGCCTTAGTTCATCTATGACCAATTCCTCACAGTGCGTAGATGGGAACCAAACTTTGTCCCAGGAGCAACCCTCCTAATCTCCATTGCTATTTAGATATGGCTTCTTAGTTACTAATAAATTTTTATGACCGTGAGATCCTAGAAAAAATTGGGGCAAGGGAAGGCCGACTCCTTAAGGTGGATTCTTGCACCTCCTCGACCTTGAGAGGAAGATACGTCAGGCTATATATCCAAGTCCCACTAGAATTACCGGTTATTAATATGGTCACTATTGGCTCCCACATACAACCAATCATTTATGAAAACAAAGACATCATGTGTGCAGGTTGTGGGAAAAGTGGTCATACCACGAGTGGATGCAACTACTAAACAATACCACTCGCCAAACAACCAGAGAAATCCTCACCTTACCAATCGCCAACCAAGGATGAGGATGGTTGGAAAATGGTAAGATTCACCAAAAATAGAATAAGGCAACAACTAAATAACACCGCACGCCAGGAAGGGGGAAATAAGCCAAAGGCATCTAGGTAAAAATATTTGATGTTGCCTCAAGTAAATTCTTAAATACTCAAACCTTTCAATATTGGGGTAAGTTCACACCTCTTACAGGTACTGGAAAGAGGAATCAAACTGGTAAGAATGAAGTGGTATTTCCCACGACCCCATCCCTAAGAATTCTAATGACTTTCTGACACCGCCCTAATTAAAAGAGCATCTAATTCAGGAAGATACCCCTCCTCAACCCATAGGAATAGATGCCCACACCAAAAGCGTATCCAACATTACCCAAATCCAAAACATGGTTGTGGAGCCCGCCAAAGACTACTGGCCCAAAAAGGCCCTAAAGACCACACATACTAGCACAGAATCACACACGAGCACTCGACCTCCACACCCCACTTCCTCTTAGTTCTCTCATTCTCCCCATCTATATCTACCAACACCGACTCTGGTATTACCCCTAGATCCTTACCAAATCGGATACCTATAACAGATAATCATCACATTATTGCAGATGAAGTGACACCTACCGTCTCTTCAAACAAATGCACGCCCCAGAATAAATCTTCATTTTCCAATGTGTTCAAGGCAAATACCTTCTTTATTACCACTTTGGCTAATAAACTACCCACCGTAACCACTTTCACTTCCGATAACAACAATAACACAATCTCCTCTGTCAAAGCAAGAAAAAAATGGAGGAAGAGCTAATACCAGAACCACCGACAATAAACGACCCCATTGCTCTATCTCAAGAAGAAAAAGCTAGATTGTACGATCCATGGCGCTTCTCTATTATCGTCAAACTATTTGCTAGACGGATTTCACACCTAACACTCAAAGCCAAACTAAATGAGCTGTGGAAACGTGAGAAAAACCTCATCCTAATTGACTTGGAATGGGATTTTTTCATTGTTAAATTCAACCTAGAAAAAAGCATGACCAAGGCTCTCCATGGTGGGCTCTAATTCATCTATGGTTAATTCCTCACAGTGCGTAGATGGAAACCAAACTTTGTCCCAGGAGCAACCCTCCTAATCTCTACTGCTATTTGGATACGAATTCCCAGTCACCAACAAATACCTCTATTGACACTGGTATCAACACCCCTACCACCAAACCACACCTCAGGTTCGTGGTTGGATATAGCTATGTAGGGACAAAGCAAAATCTTCAATCTAAAGATCGACTTAGTCCCATTAGTAGTCCATGTGCAAGACCCACTCTTCCTAGCTCAATCAATAATGGTAGGCCTCAACCACGGCCTAGAAACCTTTGGCTAACAACTCTTCTCCAAGCCCAGTACTCGGCGGGGACAAGGAACCTATCGACGAATGAGTTTAACATGTTGATGAGCCAAGTGTTCCAAACTATATTGTTCTTCCCCAAAATCTCTGTAGAGAAATCACCAAAAACTCTAACCTTTCTCCTTTGGCCCCCAATATCGATCCCAAAGATTGGGCCAGTGATGTCCCCATCGGTGGCACCAATCCCAATGATGCTGATAGAGACCATCGACTCAGTGCTCAATCAAACCCTAGACTTACTGAAGGAGTCAAACCTAGACCTGGAAGAAACATTAGCAAGCCTAGGGGTCCCAAAAAATAGTCTTCTTATTGGAATAGAGCCAGAGGATATAGTTCAAAAAGTGGCTCAGTGAAATGCTTATCGCGCTCTGCCCAAGAAACCTATCAAACTATAGCCTAGATCTCCAGTGCACTAATTGTAAAACTTAGGGTACTCCACATCACTTCTAAAACCTGCCCTAGGGAGGGAGAATCTGAATGAACTGGCCAAGAGAAAGGGAAGGGTGTCAAAATGAAGATACCACACAATCAGAAGCTCGTAATGAACTTCATTATATGGAATACTAGGGGTGCTAACAGCTCCAAGTTTAGGAGACACTACTCCTATATGGTCAAACTCCACAACCCATCCATGTTTTTCCTCCTAGAGACTCGTATGGCTGACCATAAACACCTAACTAGTGAGCTGCAGTTCAATGCCCAGATTCAATCCCCTGCCGCAGGGCAATCCAGTGGAATAGTGGTCATGTAGAAATATGACCTCATTAAGCTTGAGGATGTCTCCACAACCCCTCAAGGTGCTCATGTCATGGTTAAGGTACACTCTCTTCCCGAATTCTTTCTTTTCACTACCATCTATGCTAGCAATACTTTTAGTTCTGGATCACTTGATAGACATAGCATCTGCTTTCAAGGGCAGTTGGTTAGTAGGGGTGATTTTAATAAGGTCCTTAATGCGAGGGACAAGTTTGGTGGTAATAACATCAGTACTAATAGAGCCAACTATTTTTGGAATTGTATTAGCAAGTGTAACTTGATAGATATAGGGTTCAAAGGTAGTAAGTACACTTGGAGAAATAAAAGATACATTATTAAACAAAGCATCATCATGGAAAGGTTAGATAAATGCCTAGCCACTAGCAACTGGATTGACTTATACCCTGAGGCCAATGTCACTCACCTCCCCAGGACTAACTCATACCACTGTTCACTTCTACTCTCTCTCCACAATGACCAAATCTACCATACTATACCTTTTAGGTTTGAAACAATATGGTGTGGTCACTTGGACCTACCCATTATTATCCAACAATGCTTTACTAGCAATGCCACACTGCCTCAGGCTACCCTCAACTTTAAGCATCAAGCCCTCAAATGGAATAAAGAGGTTTTTGGCAACACCTTTCATAGGAAAAAACACATCATAGCTAGGTTGACTGGCATCTAAAAATCTCCACAATTCCCCTTCAGTAGGTTCCTCCAAAATCTACACAACCAACTCCAAAAAACTATTCAAACATCCTCATATGTGAGGAGGACTTCTAGAAGCTCAAAGCCATAATTAACTGGCTATGTGATGGGGATGCTAACACTAGGTTCTTCCACACATCCACCATCAACAGAAGAAGGAGAAATAAAATTCTGTCTCTTACAGATGAGGTGGGAAACTGGATCCATGACCAAGAGAGTATTAAGGACAAGGTACAATCATATTTCAGGAACATTTACACCACTGACCACACATGCACCACCCTTAGTAACACCTAAAGAACTCCTGGTACAACACCCTCTCAGAGGAAGCCTCAGGGAACAATTAAGGACCCGTTTGGCCATAGATTTTTCCAAAATAAATATGAGTTTTATTTGGAAAACACATGTTTGGCCATATATTTTGCCTATATTTTGTCAAAATCCCAAATCTCAAAAAAATCCCAAAACATGTATAATAATATACATGTTTTTTCTAAAATAAAGTTGGAAAATATGTTTTAAAAATGTATGTCCAAACACATTTTCATCTTCAAACCAAACTTCACTCAAATCAGATTTTTCAAAATAAACTTGGGAATCTATGGCCAAAAGCTAGCTAAGACTTAGTGAAATCACCAATGCCCTAAAATCCTTCAAAGCATCAAAGCCTCTGGCCCTAATGGCCTACACTCTATCTTCTACCAGAAGTACTGGAACATTGTCTCTCAACAGGTTAATGCCTTCTGCAACAAAGAATTCAACACAAAGGTAATGCCCCCTGAAGTGAACTCCACTTACCTTTATCGTATCCCAAAGTGTGCCAACGCTACCATGCTTAAGAATTTCAGACAAATAGGGTTTTGCAACACAATTTATAAGCTAGTCACAAAAATCATTGTCAACACACTTAAACTACACCTTAGCACTATCATTGGTCCCAGCTAGTCTAGCTTCCTCTCCAACAGGAGAGCTTCTGACAATGCTATCATTGTCAAGGAGTACATTTCCCATTGTAACAACACGTGGGGGAGAGGTTCAAATATGATCCTCAAAATTGACCTTGAAAAAACCTTTAACGGGCTTGAATGGTCTGTCATTAGGAGCACCCTCAACTTCTACAATTTTCAGGAATGCATGATCAAGCTCATCATGTTCTGAATCACTTCGGCATCAATATCCATCCTAATGAATGGAAACAGGACAGACCCCTTCCTCCCTTCTAGGGGTATTAGATAAGGGGGGGCCCTCTCCCCTTACATCTTTATAATGTACATGAACAGACTCTCCATACAGATTGATCATGAAGTACACTTAACCAATTGGACCCCCATAACCATCAGTAGGAGTGGAACTAAAGTTTCCCACATCTTCTTTGTTGATGACCTCACCCTATTGCTAGAGCCAACATAAAGAACTGTGATCCATCACCAAAACGTTAAATTCTTTCAACTCTGTCTCTGGCCAAAAGATTAACATGATCAAGTCCAAAATGAACTACTCCAAAAACACCTCCAAGGAAGACATGGACCTCTTTTCTAGTATCCTAGGCATTAAGTCTAGTGCCAACTTTGGCAAATACCTAAGATTCCCCATCTTTCACAAAAGACCTACCCATGGAGATTTCCAGTTCATTATTGACAGCATAAAATCCAAGCTGACTGGTTGGAAAACTAGGTTCCTAAACATGGCAGGGCGTACAACCCTAGCAAAAGCTAGCATTGCCAGTATCCCCAGCCATGTCATGCAATTCATCAAGCTCCACATCTCCACATGCAATAAGATTAATAAAACCCCAAAGGGATTTTATTTGGGATACTACAACCGAGAAAGGGAAAATGCACATGCTCAGATGGGATATCATCACTAGACTAAGCCCCAAGGAGGTCTGGGTATCCAAAAATCTGAGCTAAAGAACAAGACTTGTCACTCAGGCCTTGCATGGAGGCTCCTCCACAAGCTTGATACATTATGGGCTAAAACCCTCATTGCCACGCACTGTAAATCACATACAAATTGGAGGAAACCTTCTTCCATAACTTGGAATACATCCTTGAGGGCTTGAAAATCTGCAATAAAGCCTCTAAGTGAGTAGTCAACAAAAGTAATAGGTTGAACATCCTCACTAACAGCTGGATCCCTAACATGGGGTCCATTGACACCATCATTAGTAGCCTAAAGTTAAATGGAGAGGATAACTAAAGGATATCCTCCATATATAATAATGGGACTTGGAACCTATACCACATCTCCTCTCCCATTCCTGAGTCAGTGTCTCTCACCATCAACAACACCCTCCTCATTATAACTCATGGAAAGAAGACAAACTTATCTGGGGGCTCACTACTGATGGTATATTCTCCTTTAAGTCAGCTTACTCTCTCCTAAACCCCAAGTGGAATACACACTCTGTCCAAGAGACCACTTTCAGCTGGATATAGAAACTAGAAGCCCCTAATAAGATTAGATTTTATACTTGGCTACTAGCCCACAACACGTTGCCCACCAATAAGTATCTTCGCAATATTGGCCTCCAAGTGAGCCCTTCATGTTCAGTTTGCAACAGCTTAGAGGAATCCATAAACCACACCTTTTTCTTCTGCGTCAATGCCAAATCCTTTTGGAACAACCTACGCTAATGTGCTACAAATCAATCAATGCCCCTACGCTTCATGCCTGACTCTTGGAATAACACTTGTACCATGTTAAGGGACAAACAATTCAATTTACATCTAATGACACTTCCTTTTACCCTTCTGCTTCTGGAATATTTGGCTAAACAGAAACAAGAATCTGTTTAACGAAATGAAAGAGCATGTCCAAACCAATACTGTCATTGCTCAGGCTATGGACACCTCCTAGCCAGGAATAAACCTCAGAATCAATGGACTACCATAAATATCAAATGGGAACCACCTGACATAGGCTTTTTTAAGCTAAACAATGATGGCTCCTCCCTTGGTAACCCAGGGGTAGGGGCATACAGGGGTCTTAAAAAATTACTCGGGTGACTGGATCATTGGTTACATGAAAGGCTTCCCAACCACAACAAACAATTTAGCTGAGCTCATTGCCCTGTTTGAAGGGCTAAAGCTAGCGACCCAGCAAAACCTCACCTCATTGGTCATAAACATTGACTCACGTGAGATCATTAGGATGATAAAATATGGTCACTTGCCTTATGACAACATTATTTGTGAATGCAGGTCCTTGATAACACAGTTGGGGAGCCTAGCCATCAGCCATTACTTTAGGAAGTAGAACCAGGTGACAGACCTCCTAGCAAAGGAAAGAGCAAAGAAAAAGTTTTTTTGATAGAACTAGAATTTTGGCAATTCCGGCAGTATTTGTCAATGATGCACTATGGATAGACATCCTAGGAACTACATTCAATAGAAAAATATTGGTATGTGATATCACTAATACTGTTGCAAATAATGTTGGCCATCTGGGCAGCCACTCTAACATGCTAGCCATGTAATTATTTTGTTAATGAAGTATCTGTTTATTTAAAAAAAAACACTTAACTATTTTTTATCACTCTGAAGGCCACTCAACTAGATTTCTCAAATTTTTGGTGGCCAAATACCTATTGATTTCTCAAAGTCACTTCTCTCTTTTTTAAAACTCCGTGCCCAGTCAAATGGGTTCAAAAAAATTATAACGGAGGGAATACTTTTTAATATTATATTTTTTTACACTATATTATGAACTTGCCTATAAAATAAATCTTCTTTATAAAGTAAAAAAATAAAAAATAGTTTTCAGGCATATATTGAACAAAATAATTGAGCAAAGTTTTTAAGCATATATATTTATATACTATAAAATAGCTATATTTAAGATATTTTTTTTATTACATGCACGAAATATGTCTTTAAAAGCTTTTATTATATTTCATTCTTAATTGTGTAAATTAAATTTTGAGTTTTTTTTAGTAACAAAACTATTGATACGAATAAATTATTCTAATTAATTTTTTTACTATACTCAATTATTTTATTCACCAATTTCAGGTGCTTAAACTCTTATTTTATAACTCAAACATAATTTTCAATATACTATATTTATTTAATTCAAAAACTTTACTCATTGAAGCAAGATACACGCTCAATACACATGCATTAAGACTAGTTAGATAATAGTTTAAATAGAGGGGTGCAGAGATTGTGTTAGCTTTAGTAGCATTTGAAAGATTGGACCAAATTCGCTATGAAATAAGCGGCCCAATTACAGTTTCCTACAGTTTGCAGTCTGAGACTAGAAATTATATTTTTTTTTTAAAATTTCTTAGTTGCGACTACTATGTACTTCTTCAATTAACTAATTAACTAGTTAGGAGTAGGGGTATACGTCGGTTGGTGCAATACGGTATTTAGTTATTCAGTTCGGCATTTTCGGTATTTGATTTCTTAAAATGTTATACCAATACCATACCTAATTACATTCGATATGGTTCGACTTTTCTCCTTTCGATTTCTATTTATTCAGTACGGTACTTTCGATTTATTTGGCTTGAATATTAACTAATGCATAAAGTCATAGACTGTAATATTCTTAATTAAAGTACTCAATGAAAACACTAAGCTCACCTGACTGTTGACAAAATCTTTTGTCCACAACCGTCAAGTATCAACTAAGAGAAAAAGGTATATAAAGGAATACATTTGATCATCGGAAATATCATGTTACTTGCTTAGAGTTAATTGTTGAAATTAGAGAATACAACAAGAACTAATCCAACATATGCAACAATAATACATGAATAATGGAGTAAGAAACACTCTAAAACCGATTGAAACATTACGTTAAACTATTTGGCAACCTAGAGAGTAAGAATTAGAATCTGCATCCTCCCTTGTTTCTCCATTTTTCTAAAGAAGTACATGGGCTTTACTACCAACCTCAACATGAATGCCAAAGAAAAGTATTGTGTAACTTAGTATGTTAATTAATAATATCCTTAATGTATATTTGGTATATATTTCGCTACGACATCGGTAATTTCGGTATTATTTTTGTAAATACCAAATATCATACAAAATACTAAATTATTTTAAAATTTTAAATCAAAGACCAAATTATCGAATACCATATATAAAAATTTTTGATTTCGATACTGTAATTCGATATTTACCATATTATACACAACCCTAATTAGGAGTACTTATACGTATTAGTTTCTTTGAGACATTTGCTATATTAAGCCGGGTAGTGAAGCCGTTCTTTTCTAAAATTCCACAATAATGTAAAATTCAGTAGTAGTTTTTGTTCATGTTCAAAAGGAACAAGTTGCAATATCCCCAATTCATGAATTTAGGAAATACACTTGCGGTTTAAATATTTTATCATTAATTTGAGGGGTTCAAAATTTTAAGTGCCTAATATTGAAAAGGCACAACATTTGGTGAAAAGATGCATCCAACCTTTGTTGAAAGACGTATTTTTATAATATTTAAAAATGAGCAATAGATAAATTTTCACTCTTTGTAAAAATACACATCCCATCACCAAAAAGACACATTTTGAGTTTTCGTGACTTCTGACATGTTTAGCTAAGGTTCTTCAAAGATCAAAAGTGTTTTTTTCCTCCTAAAGTATTTTTTTTCCTCGTGGCCAAGTTTTTTTGAGGAAAAAAGTTACTTTTTAGAAAAAGTAAAATTAGTTTTTGAGAAGTAGCAAAAAGTAGCTTCTTCCCAAAAGCAAAAGCAATTTTAATTATTTTTCTTACCAAAAATACCCTTGACATAATATGTTATATACCAAAATAACCTTACTTATTTTAAATCTATTATGTATCAGTATTTCTTCTTACTTTTTGGATAGCTTTAAAATATATAGTGACTTTAGGGGTGAGAACTTTTATATTTGTTGAATAATTTTTAATATATTTAAATCATATTATAAGAATTAAAGAACTTTTTAAATTTATTTTTATATTTTACTTAAATAAACTGAAAAGATTTAATTATCGTCTTTAATAACAAAATTTTGAGATTATTTACTTACTTATAATATTAACTATTAAGTAAATCTATTCATGTTTTATTCGTAATTTGCTACTTAAAGTACTTTTTGAAAATCTTGGCCAAACATAAATTATTGCTCCAAAGTATTTTTCAGAGTAATTAGTCAAACGCAAACTGTTTCTCTCAAAAAATATTTTTTTCCAAAAGCACTTTTGGAAAAAATACTTCTCCAAAATAAACTGATTTTTCGGGTTTGGCCAAACATGCAGGAGTCATCTTTGGCTCTCCATCTTTTCATTCTTTACAAGTGTTCTGCTCATTCAATTTAATTCCTAAAAAGTAATTGAGAGATTTAAAAGTTGTCCATAATTTCTACTTAAACACAAAATTAATTTTTTGAGTGATTAACTTGAGCATAAATTTGAGCTTCTAGAATGAAGAATTTCCGAAGTAGAAAAAACTCTTAACGTTGGGTTATAAGTGCTATTGTACTTAAGGCTGTTCACGGTTTGACGGAAAATCGATCCAAATCGAAAACCAAAGCAAATTGATATTTTTTTTGATTTGGATTGGTTTTGATTTTAAATTTTAAAAATCGGTAATATTTGGTTTGATTTTGGTTCTATAAAAAATCGAAAATTAAATCGAACCAAACCGATTAATTATATACAAAATTTAATAATTATTTATATACAATATAATATCTTTTTCTAAATAATTTTAAATATTTTATGCAATTTAATTGTTATTTTGAATTTTGGTTTATCTTACTTATATCTTAAAAGATTGCCTAAACCCAAAACAATAGGAATCGGCCAATTTTCTTTTCCTTAAGAGACTTTAATTCTCTAACCCTCCGCACATACTTTTGCCTAACAGAAGAGTTAAAAAAAATCCTACCATCTATATCTCTCTCTCTCTCTCTCTATCTATATATATATATATCTCACCTAATATATATCTATATATATATATATATTAAAGCAAGAAAGTTACCATATATAATTGACATTATGGTTAAGCCAAGTGGCAAGCTAATAAATGTCAATAGTATATGGTGACTTTATTCTATATTTGACTATTTTAGTTAAATATAAATATAATATATATATATGTGAATTAAAAGATAATTTTGAATTTATATATAAAGTTCTAAAATTCAAATCTATATATATATTAAAGCAAAAAAATTACCATATATAATTGACATTATGGTTAAGCCAAGTGGCAAGCTAATAAATGTCAATAGTATATGGTGACTTTATTCTATATTTGACTATTTTAGTTAAATATAAATATAATATATATATATGTGAATTAAAAGAATTAAAAGATAATTTTGAATTTATATGTAAAGTTCTAAAATTCGAATTTAAATTAAAAATAAAATTTATCTTTTTTATCATGTTATCATATGCAATCATGTGAGGAACTTTTGTTATTTTTTCTAATTATTTAAATACTACTTCGCCTCTAGCAACAAAAAAAAACTACTCCATATAACTATAAAACTCTTTCAAATTTAAAATCCTATAAGTATAGTTCTTTGAAACACTTTAGCTAGATTTGAATAAAAAGAAATTCTTTTGAAATAAATTTAATATATAGGGTACACGTCTATGTTTATCTAAATAACAAAAAAGAGTTTACAAAATCAATAAAAGTTTACTTACATATATAATAAAGTAAACATACATGCTAGAGAAAGAAACATCACAAAATCAGTCAACATTAAAAAAAAGTTATTTCTTTTTTCTTCTTGAAGAATATTTGTTTGAAGAGTCAATTTGCATAAATGGACATCAAACAAATAACAAAACTTTGGTTATACAATTGCTATCATTAATTTCAGTTTAGCACATTCAAGGAATTGAAGGGTAGAAGCTGAAACCCCTTTATTTAGCTGTAGCCAGGCCAATATTGCAAGGATATAATATTTTTTTAGTTGAAGAATATTAGTTTTGAATCATAAGATTATGTGAAAGGTTTTTTTTTTCAAAATCAACAAGAGAGAAATTGATTTCTAATTGATAGTTTCTATAGCGATTTTTAAGTGTAACAAAGAGTATATATAAAGAAAAAATTGGTATGACATAAAAAAAAATTAAAATGTAAACAAATTATTTCGAAAAAACTCTTTACTTTTTTTAATTCAAAGATAATAAAAAGATAAGATATTTTTGAACATTAGTAGAGAGTTTTATAATTATTTATAATAGAAGTTATATCATGGATAAACTCAAAAAACCGAAATCTTAAGGAATATTTACATAATATCCGGCCATATTTATTGTTTACTTTTTATAGCTAATATAAATAGATATATACCGATAACACACGATTTGTGATGACCCAAAAGGTCATCACTTGTTTCTAAATTGAATTATGCGTTCCAAGGCTTTCTAAACCTCTTTTAGCATCACTTGTGTCATCACCCCGATAACACACGATTTTTATGACTTCGTTGTATTATTCATGCCTTGGTGAAGATTTCGATTTGTTGTGTAAAGTTGTGGAAAGAATTGTGACCTATGAACATTGAGGAGCGTTGGCTCCGGATGTATAATGAATTATGAAAGTATAAGTAATAATTGAAACTCTAGAGCATTGGCTCGAGCTGTGAAGTGAATTATGAAGTAAAAGTGAGAAAGAGAAGAGATCATTATGTTGCCCCCTCGCCGGGCTATTGTTGAGTTGTGGTTCCCTTGCATTGTGTTCTTAATTGATATTACGGATGCTTAGGTTGATGATTCTTTGTGATGGGTGAGGATTATGGTTATAGCTGAAGTAGTTAGGTGTTGTAACAAGTTTGGTTATAGCTGAGGTAGTTATGTGTTGTAACGAGTTTGGTTATAACTGAGGTAGTTAGGTGTTGTAACAAGTTTGGTTATAGTTGAGGTAGTTAGGTGTTGTAACAAGTTCGGTTATAGCTGAGGTAGTTAGATGTTGTAACAAGTTTGGTTATAGTTGTTTCTCCCTTGCCGGGACGCAATTACTTATGTTGTCGAATCCCTTACTGGGATAGCGTAGACCTTATTGATCCCTTGTTGGGACTCTTGTTATGATTGTTGTTAATATTATATGTGGATCGGGTTGCACGCCACAATAATATTATATGTGGATCGGGTTGCACGCCGCAACAATATTATATGTGGATTGGGTTACACGTCGCAACAATATTATATATGGATCGGGTTGCACGCCGCAACAACATTATATGTGGATCGGGTTGCACGCTGCAACAATGATATATGTGGATTGGGTTACACGCCGCAACAATGATAAATGATATGGATCGGGTTGCACGCGGCAACAATGTTGTTATATATTGGGATCGGGTTGTGCGCCGCAACAATTATTAATACAAGTGTGTTTATTTTGGATATTAGTTTCTTCTGTTCACTGTGAAACCCAAGCTGCCCTTAGCCTGTTACTCTGGATTTACTGTTAATACTGGTATACCCCCACAACATATTTCCCCTTCCTATCTTTACTTGTTTATTCCTGTTTTACTTTCCGTTGTATATTATATAACTACACAAGTTTATTTGGTAGTCTGGTCCTAGCCTCATCACTACTTCGCCGAGGTTAGGCTACGCACTTACCAGCACATGGGGTCGGTTGTGCTGATACTACACTCTGCACTCTTTTGTGCAGACCCCAGTGTTGTATATTTTGGACCGCAGTGGAATTGCTGATTCTTGTTCATCAGGAGGTCCGAGGTAGTCCTGCAGGCGTCCGCAGGCTCTGGAGTCTCCCTCTATCCTTATTTCCTATTTCATTTCCCTATTATTCAGAAACAATGTACTGTTATTTCTTCAGACTTTGTATGTAGCAATCTTAGACCGTCTATGACACTGTGACACCAGGTTTTGGGTGCTTTAGGTTCTAAGAGTTGTAATAGATGCAGATTTCAGATATTTAATTGTTATCTTCCGTTTAATTATTTAAAGTTCCGCTATTTTCATGTTATCGTCCTATATTTGTTTTACAGAAATAATTGAGTAATGAAATAAGTAGTTAAATGATTGGCTTGCCTAGCTCACATTAGTAGGCGCCATCACGACTCCCGATGGTGGAAAATTCGGGTCGTGACAAGTTGGTATCAAAGCTCTAGGTTACATGGGTCTCACAATTCACAGACAAGCTTAGTAGAGTCTGAGGGATCGGTACGGAGACGTCTGTATTTATCCCCCAGAGGCTACAGAGTTAGGAAAAGTTTCACTTTTATGCTTCCCTATCGTGCAATTTTGTTCTCTCAATGCTAAATTGAAACCTCTACTCTTGTCCTTTCGTGAATGGAGAGGTCATGTACCGCTTCTTCAGCCGAGCAGCAGCACAGACCGGTGATAGATCAGCTACGTCTTTGGAGGCTTTGTGGAGGTTGGATAAGTTTCACCAAGCTCTTTACTACTAATTTCAGCGGTGCATCTTCTGAGGATCCCCAGGATTATCTAGACAGCTGTCATGAGGTTCTCAAGAACATGGGGATCGTGGAGACTAATGGGGTCGAATTTTGCTACTTTTTGCTTGTCTGGATCCGCCAAGACCTGTTGGAGGGATTATTGATTGGCTATACCAGTTAGGTCATCAACTTTTACTTGAGAACAGTTCACACAACTATTTTTGGAGGAGTTTCTCCACGTTACTCAGAGAGAGGTCTATCGGTGTACGAAACGAGCCTTGTCTACGAAGCAGAGCGACCTCATCTTGCTTGCTTGCGTCTCCGGCAGGGTTCTATGACTGTTACTCAGTACAAGATCAGATTCATCGACTTGGCCCGTCATGCTCTTATAATACTTCCCACTGTGAGAGAGAGTGATGAGGTTCATTGAGGGACTCGTCTAGCCCGCTCAGTTAGTTGGAGGTGGAGGTAGAGGTATTAGAGGTAGAGGTAGAGATGCTAGAGGTGGAGGTAAAGGTATTAGAGGTGGAGGTGCATGTACTATTCTGGTTTATGGTAGAGAAGCTTTGATTTTATTTTGCGTCGTATCTGGTCATGCTTAGTGATTCCTTAAGTGCCCCTATTTATGTGTCTATACTGGTGGGTGATTCTATTATGATGGATCGTGTCCATTGTTCATGTATAGTGGTGATTGGAGGTCTTAAGACTCGTGTAGATTTGCTTCTTCTGGACATGGTTGATTTGATATCATATAGGGGATGGACTGGTTATCACCTTACCACATGATCTTGGATTGTCATGCCAAGACTGTGACCTTATCCTTGCCGGGTTTGCCTCATTTAGAGTTGAGAGGGACTCATGGTCATTCTACCCGTAGTGTTATCTCCTATGTGAAGGCTCGACATATGGTCGAGAAGGGGTGTTTGGCCTATTTGGCATATGTTCGTAATTCTAGTGCTGAGGTTCCTTCTATTGATTCTGTGCCCGTTGTTCGTGAGTTTCCTGAGGTATTCCCTTCAGACCTGCCGGGTATGCCACCCGACAAGGATATTGATTTCTGCATTGAATTGGCTCCAAGCACTCAGCCCATTTCTATTCCGCCGTATCGTATGGCCCCGCCAGAGTTGAAAGAGTTGAAAGAGCAGTTGCAAGACTTACTTGAGAAGGGTTTCATTAGGCCGAGTGTTTCGCCTTGGGGTGCGCCGGTGTTGTTTGTTAAGAAGAAGGACAGATCGATGAGAATGTGTATTGATTACCGGCAGTTGAACAAGTTTACAATCAAGAATAAGTATCCATTACCAAGGATTGATGATTTGTTTGATCAACTTCATGGTGAAAAGGTAGTTTCGAAGATTGACTTGAGATCTGGCTACCATCAGTTGAGGATTAGGGCATCCGATGTCCCTAAGACAACTTTCCGCACTCGGTACGAGCATTATGAGTTATTGGTGATGTCATTCGGGTTGACAAATGCCCCAACAACTTTTATGGATTTGATGAACCGAGTGTTCAGCCCTTATTTGGATTCATTCGATAGTCTTCATTGATGATATTTTGATTTATTCCCGCAACCGGGAGGAGCACGAGCAACATCTTAGAGTAGTTCTTCAAACCTTGAGGGATAGTTAGTTATATACTAAGTTCTCGAAGTGTGAGTTCTGGTTGAGTTCAGTTGCATTCCTGGGTCATGTTGTATCAGCGAAGGGTATTCAGGTTGATCCGAAGAAGATTGAAGCAGTCAAGAACTGGCCTAGACCAGTATCAGCTACAGAGATTCGGAGTTTCTTGGGATTGACAGGCTACCATCGTTGGTTCGTAGAAGGGTTTTCATCTATCGCAGCCACGATGACTAGGTTGACCCAGAAGGGTGCCCAGTTCAGATGGTCGAATGAGTGTGAGGCAAGCTTTCAGAAGCTCAAGACAACTCTGACTACGGCACTGGTGTTGGTTTTGCCCACAGGTTCAGGGCCTTATACAGTCTATTGTGATGCATCTTGTACTGGACTTGGTGTAGTGTTGATGCAGGATGGCAAGGTCATTGCCTATGCTTTGCGGCAGTTGAAGATTCATAAAAAGAACTATCTTGTTCATGATTTGGAGTTGGCAGCCATTGTTCACGCGTTGAAGATTTGGAGGTGTTATCTGTATGGCGTGGCATGTGAGGTGCTCACGGAACACAAGAGTCTTCAGTATTTGTTCAAAAAAAGAAGTTGAATTTGAGGCAGAGGAGGTGGTTGGAGTTGTTGAAAGACTATGATATCACCTTCTTATATCATCCGGGAAAGGCCAATGTGATGGTCGATGCTTTGAGTAGGAAGTCAGCCAGTATGGGCAGTCTTGCTTATATTCCGGTCAGTGAGAGACCGCTTGCTTTGGATGTTCAGGCTTTGGCTAATTAGTTCGTGAGGTTGGATGTTTTTGAGCCCAGCCGTGTGTTAGCTTGTACAGTCGCTCGTTCTTCATTATTGGAGCATATCCGTGATCGGCAGTATGATGATCCCCATTTATGTGTCCTTAGAGACACGGTGCTGCACGGAGGTGCCAAGCAGGTTACCTTAGGTGATGATGGAGTTTTGAGATTGCAGGAGTTTGTGTGCCTAATGTGGATGGACTCCTAAAGTTGATTTTAGAGGAGGCCGATAGCTCCCAGTACTCTATTCATCCGAGCACCGCGAAGATGTATCAGGATTTGCGGCAGTATTAGTGGTGGCAGAGAATGAAGAGAGACATCGTTGCATATGTGGCTCGGTGTTTGAATTGTCAACAAGTTAAGTACGATCATCAGAGACCCGGTGGTTCATTTCAAAGGATTGAGCTTCCCGAGTGGAAATGGGAGCGGATTACTATGGATTTCGTTGTTGGACTCCCACAGACTCGGAGGAAGTTCGATGCAGTATGGGTCATTGTTGATAGGCTGACCAAGTTAGCGCATTTCATTCATATGGCAGTCTTCTATTCTTCTGAGAGATTAGCTAAGATCTATATCCGGGAGATTGTTCGCCTTCATGATGTGCCCGTATCATTTAGGATCGAGGTACGCAGTTTACCTCCCGTTTCTGGATGGCAGTTTAGCGAGAGTTGTGCATACGGCTTGAGTTGAGCACAGTGTTTCATCCTCAGATGGACGGGCAGTCCGAGTGGACTATTCAGATTTTGGAGGATATACTCCGAGCTTGTGTCATTGACTTTGGAAGCTCATGGGATAAATTTTTGCCTTTAGCAGAGTTTGCCTACAACAACAGCTACCAGTCGAGTATCCAGATGGCCCCTTATGAAGCTTTATATGGTAGGCGGTGTCGGTCTCCGGTTGGATGGTTTGAGCCGGGAGAGGCTCGGTTGTTGGGTACGGATCTGGTTCAGGATGCCTTGGACAAGGTCAGAATTATTCAGGATAGGCTTCATACAGCTCAGTCCAGGCAAAAGAGTTATGCTGACCGCAAGGTTCGTGATTTGGCATTCATGGTTGGTGAGCGGGTATTGCTTCGAGTGTCGCCTATGAAGAGCGTGATGAGGTATGGGAAGAAGGGAAAGCTTAGCCCTATATTCATTGGCCCGTTTGAGATCCTTGATCGAGTGGGGGAAGTGGCTTATAGACTTGCATTGTCGTCGAGCTTATCAGCCGCGCATCCAGTGTTTCATGTGTCCATGCTTCGGAAGCATCACCGCGATCCATCCCACGTGTTAGATTTCAGCACTGTCCAATTGGACAAGGATTTGTCCTATGAGGAGGAGCTGGTAGCTATTCTAGACCGACAGGTTCGTCAGTTGAGATCAAAGAGTTTTCCTTCTGTTTGTGTCTGCCGAGGCATCGACCTGGGAGTACGAGTCCGATATGCGAAGCCATTATCCCCATCTTTTTCCTGACTCAGGTACTTCTTTCTTCTGTCCGTTCGAGGACGAACAGTTGTATTAGAGGTGGAGAATATGGGACATCACTTGTTTCTAAATTGAATTTTGCATTCCGAGACTTTAAAATCTCTTTTAGTATCACCTCGATTTACATGCGCAGTTCGGGTGGTAGCCGGAAAGCTTATATGTGAAAATCTGTGAAAAATGATAAATTTTGACTATAAAATGAATTAATTTCACTTCGGTCAATATTTTGGGTAAACGGACCTGGACCCGTGATTTGACGGTCCCGGAGGGTCCGTAGGAAAATATTGGACTTGGGCGTATGCCATCGAATTCCGAGGTCCCAAGCCCAAGAAATGAATTTTTGAAAGAAATTATTTTCTGAAAAATATAAAGGTTTTTGAAAGTGAAATGTCATGTGAAACTTGTGGTATCGGGCCCGTATTATGGTTCCAGAGCCCTGTACAAGTTCAATATGATTTATATGCGTTGTCGGTAAAGTTTGGTAAGAAACAGAACCCATTTGGCGTGATTCGGACCTTAATGCAAATTTGATATTTAAAGAAGTTTTGAGAAATTTCATCGATCTTGAAGTTTAATTCGATATTCATAATGTTATTTTGGTGATTTGAGTACACGAATAAGTTCGTAGGATGTTTTTGAGGTTGTGTGTATATTTGGTTTGGAGTCCCGAGGGCTCGAGTGAGTTTTGGATAGGCCACGAGGTGCATTTTGAAATTAGAAAATTGCAGGTTTTATGCTGGTGTGTTTCAGACATTGCGAAGCCTGTCTCGCAAATGCGAGCCGTGCATCGCAAATGCGAGAGGTGGTCTGGGCAGCCTTCTTCGCAAATGCGACACCCGCCTAAATCCCCTACAGTCGCAAATGCGACTTCGCAGTTTCGATTCACCCTTCCCATTTCCCAACCCAGCAGAGGTCGGGGTTCGCAATTCGCAATTGCGAACCCCTGTTCGCATTTCCCATACCTGCGACCTGCAACTTTATACTTAGACAAATTTAAACCCATTTTCCACATCTTTTCAAAACACAAACTCCTTTGGGCGATTTTCCAAATCGATTGTAAGTTAATTTTAACTCATTTTCTTCAATCATTAACATCTTTTAACATGATTTAAACTTAAAATCAATGATTTTCATGGGGGAAATTGGGTGTTTTAGGTAGAACCTAAGTTTTTTAAAAATTGGGGATTTGGACCTCGATTTGAGGTCCGATTTCAAAACAAATTATATATTTGGGTTCGTGGGGGAATGGGTAATCGGATTTTGATTCGAATCTCGGGTTTTGACCATGTGGGCCCGGGGGTGATTTTTGACTTTTTGGGTAAAACTTTGGAAAACTCATTTTCATGCATTGGGGTTGATTCATTTAGCGTTTATTGATGTAATTAAGTAACTTGTGGCTAGATAAGAGCGAATTGGTGGTGGAATCAAGGAGTAAAGCTATAATTGAAATGTGAATTGTTTTCGTGGCATCGAGGTAAGTGTTTGGTCTAACCTTAGCTTTAGGAATTAGGAGTGTGTCCTATTTGCTATTTATTTCTTGTTGAGTACGACGTATAGGCATAATGGTGAGTATATATACGTTGGTGTCGAGCATGACCGTGGGTCTTATATTGTGATTTTTATGACTTCGTTGTATTATTCATGCCTTGGTGAAGATTTTGATTTGTTGTGTAAAGTTGTGGAAAGAATTGTGACCTATGAACATTGAGGAGCGTTGGCTCCGGATGTATAATGAATTATGAAAGTATAAGTGATAATTGAAATTCTAGAGCATTGGCTTGAGTTGTGAAGTGAATTGTGAAGTAAAAGTGAGAAAGAGAAGAGATCATTATGTTGCCCCTCGCCGGGATATTGTTGAGTTGTGGTTCCCTTGCATTGTGTTCTTAATTGATATTACGGATGCTTAGGTTGATGATTCTTTGTGTTGGGTGAGGATTATGGTTATAGCTGAAGTAGTTAGGTGTTGTAACAAGTTTGGTTATAGCTGAGGTAGTTAGTTGTTGTAACGAGTTTGGTTATAGCTAAGGTAGTTAGGTGTTGTAACAAGTTTGGTTATAGCTGAGGTAGTTAGGTGTTGTAACAAGTTCGGTTATAGCTGAGGTAGTTATGTGTTGTAACAAGTTTGGTTATAGTTGTTTCTCCCTTGCTGGGACGTAATTACTTATGTTGTCGAATCCCTTGCCGGGATAGCGTAGACCTTATTGATCCCTTATCGGGACTCTTGTTATGATTGTTGTTAATATTATATGTGGATCGGGTTGTACGCCGCAATAATATTATATGTGGATCGGGTTGCACGCCGCAAAAATATTATATGTGGATCGGGTTACACGTCGCAACAATGACATATGTGGATCGGGTTGCACGCCACAACAATGACATATGTGGATCGAGTTGTACGCCGCAACAGTGTTGTTATATATTGGGATCGGGTTGTGCGCCACAACAATTATTGATACAAGTGTGTTTATTTTGGATATTAGTTTCTTCTATTCACTGTGAACCCTAAGTTGCCCTTAGCTTGTTACTCTGGATTTTCTGTTAATACTGGTATACCCCCGCAGTATGTTTCCCCCTCCCATCTTTACTTGCTTATTCCTGCTTTACTTTCCTCTGTATATTATATAACTACACAATTTTATTTGGTAGTCTGGTCCTAGCCTCGTCACTACTTCGCTGAGGTTAGGCTAGGCACTTACCAGCACATGGGGTCGGTTGTGCTGATACTACACTCTGCACTCTTTTGTGCAGACCCCAGTGTTGTAGATTTCGGACCGCAGTGGAATTGCTGATTCTTGTTCATCAGGAGGCCCGAGGTAGTCCGCAGGCTCTGGCGTCTCCCTCTATCCTTATTTCCTATTTCATTTCCCTTTTATTCAAAAACAGTGTAATGTTATTTCCTCAGACTTTGTATGTAGCAATCTTAGACCGTCTGTGACACTGTGATACTAGGTTTTGGGTGCTTTAGGTTCTAAGAGTTGTAATAGATGCAAATTTTAGATATTTAATTGTTATCTTCTATTTAGTTATTTAAATTTCCGTCGTTTTCATGTTATCGTCTTATATTTGTTTTAAAGAAATAATTGAGTAATGAAATAAGTAGTTAAATGATTGGCTTGCCTAGCTCACATTAGTAGGCGACATCACGACTCCCGAGGGTGGGAAATCCAGGTCGCGACACGATTATACACATATTATATATGGATTATATATAAATTACACATCATACAATTTTTTAATTTAAGTGGTCGAGTGAGCACCTATTTAGGCTGATTAGATAAATCCAAAAGAAAAATATGAAATAATTTCAACCAAAGAGTAAAAATATAATTAAAGTTCAAATGTAGACAATATTTTATTAAAACTCATCATTTTATAGTGAAATAAATTAAGTTTTTGTAACAAAAAATATAATGACATAAAAAATAAGATAAAAGAAAATAAATATTGAAAACAAATGCTAGAAAGATCTAAAAACGAGAAATAAAAGATGACAATAAATTTCTTCTTATGTTTCATCTTTGTTGAATATAAAAAATTGGAAAGTTAATCTCATCGATTTCAAATATTTTTTTTTCCAACTCAAATACATAGATTATAAGATAAGGATATCTTAGAATATTTTTTTAATTTACATTATATATCGTTTTTAAAAATCACTATTACTAACAAACTGATATGATATTCGAATTTGAATTGGAATGCAATTTGAGTAGTTTGTATTGAGGTTAAGCCAAGTATGGTATAGAAAAATAAACTACTTGACAATTTTAAGACAATATATGCAATATTTTATAATAATAATCAACTAATTTAACATTTAATGATTTAAAGAACAAATTTTTTGTATATATAGGGTATTAAAAATTCAAATTCTGGGGCTAGAGATATCGATAATCTTAAAGTAGAGTCATACTGAAATAAATCCGTCCAAAGAATCATTTAAATTTTAGATAGCTGATTAAAGTAAATTTTATAACTAATGATAATATCTTCACTTACATCATTATAAAGATAATCAGATCTGCTTAATAAGTGCACTATACCATTAGTCAAGCCTAAGGTAATATACCGGTTAGGTACCTTTGAAAGGATAGGTTTAAAACAAGTAGTTAAAACTACTGAAAAGACTATCACTGTAGATAGTGACTTTATTAATCTCATCGTCTACCTTTAGATCACTAGTAGACGCATGCTCTAAACTTAGAGGGTTAGCTCTAAATTCACCCAACTTCTGAACTAGAAGTTCCTCAATGTCATCAAGACTTCTTAATTTAAAGTCTTTTACCTTAGGAGGTGGTTGGATACTTGTAGTAGTGATTTGCTCTTTACCTTTAGTATCCTTCTGTTGAATTTTTTGGGCTTCAGCTATAACTTGTCCAATTTCTCATGAATTTTAATAAACTGTTCACCCAAAATACTAACATACATATTGGTAATTGTTTTGAGTGAGCATAAAACTTTTCTTTATGAGAATCCTAATAGGAGACACTCATGGTTTATTAAACTCTGTTCTAATATGAATAGTCAACAAATTCCAAATTGGTTCTTCAAATGGTGAAAATTATATGGTCCATCATTAGAAATACTTCCTCCTTTATTTAAGGGTTTATATACTCAATGAGTAGACATATCTCCCAAAATTATTTCCTTACAAAAAGATAATTTTTTTCACGACGGTATTGCTGCTATGTATTTTTAATAGAATTTTCCATTCCTTGGATAATGAAATGGGATCTAGAAAATGGTTATACCCGTGAAGGAATTCCTTGCCTTCAAAGGATTGTTTATAACAAGTTCTGGACCAAATTAGTTCAGACAAACCAGCAAGGAAAATTATTTGGTGAAGAACTAATTCAGCAAATCAAGGATAAAATTGATATCTATGTCAAACAAGAAAAAACGGATATTAATGAAGGTGAAATAAGCCCCTTCCAACAGGTTACCAAGAAGCTCCAAATGAAAAAGGGAGCTATATCCAAGAAAGAAATCCTCGCTTCATATTTCGAGGAAATAAAGAAAGATCTTGCCAAAAATTTTGAAGCAAGAATTGGGGATGATATATTTATGACCTCCCTGGCAACCACTTCAGATGAAGAGGTCTATGTAGCAGGAGAAGCACAAAGCACTTCTGTCACAGAAGTAAATATGGAAGAAATTGAAGACTTTCTTGCAAAGCTAAAGGAAGTTACAGAAGAATCTTCTGCAAAGAAAAATGACAAAAGAAAAGATAAGGCATGAAGGACGAGAAAGCCCCATAAAATAAATTATTGGGGTAATAAGGACAACTTTAATAAAGTGACGGACCCCTCCATTATTGAAAGGAATCTACTTTTATAAAGTAGTTTGTCCGATTTTGATAATGTAGGATTCCTTTTTATCTTGTCAGCCATACTTGTAATTATTTTGTCGGTCATCTTACTGTTTTAGTTTTGTTTGTTTGTTAGTTGATCCATTATATAAGGATCATTTCAGTTTTTGAGAAGGGAGGCATTAGCCAATGTTTCAGGGCTCTTTTGTGTTTTGGCTATGGCTAGCTGCATTGCATTTATCTCTAGTCCCATCCTTTCAATCTTTTCCATCGCTTCTTTTAGCAACTGGCTCATCGGCGTCTCTTCCTCATTACTATTCTCTAAAGTAGTCATGCTTGTTGCTATCGGTCCTTTGGATCTGGTTTGATAGGAGTGTGTTTCCAGAGTTCTTTAACAACTAACTTGTCTGGATTAGACAACAACAAACTTTGTTAGCATTAGAGCTTAACAGATTTGATCACAACACATAGAGGATGCAATGCTCCTAGGCAGTTAACCGTTTCTACATGCTTCGCTTCGAACAACATGCGTCATCCCGGTTTGCTCATTTGTTCCCTTTTTATTTATTTTTGTATTTTCTCTTCTTTCTTTATTAAGAGCGGTCGAATCTTATGGGGATTGCCTATGCATCACGTCCCCGTGAATCAAACCAGGCGTAGTTCTGCACAAATGAGAATAAAAGCAAACAACCTTTTATTGTTAAAATGGCCTATTACAAACTACATTTTGCAAACGAAAGAGCAAACTTTGAAAATAAGCCTAGACTCAAAAATAGACCAGAAATCACCTTGATAAAAAAACAAGCAAAAAGTGCTAAGATACAGACTTTGACTTATGAGTACATTATGGTTTTGAAAATTGGTGTCCGCGGGGCGTCGTTCGGCCTTGCCGCGGTCCTAGGTGCGAGATCCCTCTCAAGTTGCTCCAGCTCATGCATGGTCTGCTTGACATAACTCATCACTGCCGAGAGGATGGTAACGCTGGTCATGTTCTCACATCGTAGACATCGTCGGGTGATGGCATGGGCAATGGCCTTGATCCTATTTCTGGTTTGCTTCTTCTCTATAAGTAGGCATTTTATCTGATCGCTGCACATCTTGAATACCTGAGCATCCTGGATATGTTGATTCTTCAGTTGTCGTACTTCTAACTTCATTCGGGCCAACAAGTCGTGCCAGTATCTGCTCTCAATTTGGAGATCCTTGGCCTGATTAGCTGCTTTGATTTCAAGTGTAGCCATCTCTCTATTCATTTTAGCAACAGATTTCTCGTGGTCGCCTTCCAATTGATTCAGGTATCGGCGATGCTTATCTGCTCTTGTATCCCACTGTGCCCTGAGCTTTGCTATGACGTTTTCGGATTTCTCCAAACCATCTTGCCATTCCCTGATTTCACTTTTTAGCCTTTTTATCAGTTGCTCGTCTGATTGATGCCTTGGCTGTTTATCCGCATCCACCCTTATCTGTTTGATCTGGGCTCTGAGCATTTCGTTTTCCTGAATTAACCTGTTCCGCTCTCCCAGATTGGTAGCAACTTGCACATTGTGCTCATATTTCAAGCTTTCCATTTGTCGCTTCAACCTGCTGATTTCGGCGCAATAGCCTCTTTCCTTCGCTAACCAATCCCACTGCCTTTGCGATGATTCGGTGAAATTCCGGATGTGGGGTCTCTTAGCCGGCCTTTCATGCTCAAATTCCCTTCTATACCATGCAAGGTAACCTGGCGTCGTCTCTCCTTTGGCTCGATCCCGCACGCAAGTATCTGATTTCAAATATTGACACTCACTCCAGATTTGGCGAATCTTCGCTTCTGGGAATTGTCCGTTAGGACTTATCTCAACTGCTTGAGTGCTAAGATCTTCCTCATGAGGTACTGTCTGGCATCTTCCGAACTGTCTCAAAACTCGGCAGGGTGCGTAAGGTTGAATGCTCTTAAGCCCCATCAGTAAGAAATGAGTTTTAGCTGCCGACATATATAGGATCTCATCAACAGGCAACCATCCTAGCGTCCATTGTATTTGGCTGGCAGTAAGAGCTTGAAAGAACGAGGTCCATGCCAGGACTCCTTTGGGCAAACTGATCTCTTTGGTTCTCGTGTAAAATTCTTCTATGCAAGTCTTTTCTGGGGAACCATGGCTCAAAATCTCGGAATGATGGCAGAGGTGCTCGGTCATCCATATTTGTAGGAGCAAGTTACAACCTTCGAAGAAATTTCCCCCAGCTTTACAAGCTGTAAGAGCTCGAAAGATGTCAGATACCACCATAGGTGCGAGAGTACTGTCATTTTGCGTGAGTAAAGTGCTGACGACCCCGGATATCTTCAAATCAATGTTTCCGTCTTTCCTTGGAAATACCAGAAGGCCCAGGAACATCATCATGAAAGCTACCCGTCTGTGTTTGTCCCACTTCTGACGAACACCTTTGCTGCACAGTTTGTTGATTGGATTATTGAATCCCCCCTCATGACCGTACCTATCATATATGAAGCATGGAGTACAAAATCCGGCTGCCAGATCCGGGTTGTGGACCGTTCTGGGTATCTTCAATGAATCTAGGAACCGATGTACCGTGACAACTCTTGGGGCGACCAAGTATTTTTGCCTCAACGGAAGTTCAGCATTCCCGATGTACTCGGCCATTTCTTCCAAAGTCGGGGTGAGTTCAAAATTAGAGAAATGGAAAACATTGTGTGCCGGGTCCCAGTAGGTAACCAAAGCTCTTATGATATCTCCCCGAGGCTGGATTTCCAACAAACCCACGAGACCTTTCAGATATTTCTTGACCTCATTTTGTCCTTCAACACCTAGATCATTCCACCATAGCCGTAACTTGACAGGGATTTTGGTCATTATTGAAAAATGTTCATTTTGCATCGTGCTCATCCTGCACATTTATTAAGGTGATTTTAACAAAATGACTTGACTCAAAAATATTTTACAAAGGGGATCAAGTTTTGAACACGGCCTTTAAACACTTCGGGGACGAAGATTTTAAGGCTGTGTGGGTCAACTGGACAAAAATGCTAAACAAGACCCAAAGGTGGCTGTTTATGCAAAGTCAGCCTTCCGGCGTCCCTTTTCGGGAACATTCGGCTATTTATGACAAAACAGCATCACCTGACTTATTTATGACTCTTTTAAAATTTGACACATCTTTTCTTTTTTTTCTTTTTTATTTATTTATTGATTTTGGCTATTTTAGCAAAAATGGGGTTGAACCCGACTAGGGTTGCCTACGTATCTCACATCCGGTGAGAATCAAACCGGCGTAGTTCGGGATATCGTGAATAGAGAAAATCAAATAAACCTAGAAAACGAGAATATATATTTTTTATTTTTTTTTCTTTTGAAAAGAGATAAAGACTAAAGAAAATATTTATTTTTTAGGAAATATTTGGACTATTAGTCTGAGTTTATAAAAGGGGTACTACGAAAGAAACAACATTTTTGAATTATGAATTTTCCGTTTTTTTTTACTTTTAAATAAATACCTTCTCTTTTTTTTTGATTTTGAAAATGATAAAAAGAAAATTTTTATATTATTTTTTTTTTATTATTTTTTTTTTTAAAAAAATCCAACTAGAAGTAATTTTTATATTATTTTCGACACTACTCGGACATTGGTTTTTCCAAAAGAAGTAATTATCTCCCTACGCTCCTATTTTTCCCTTTTATTTTTAGAAACCGGTCAGCATGCGGAACTGAAGCAAATAGATGCGCAAAACAAATAGGATGCAGCAGGATGGTCTTTTCATTTCAGGTTGCTAGTCCTAGACGGACCCAACCCCTGTGTTGAGTCCCCTAAGTCAAATGCAACATGATGCAAATAAGCGTTCCTACTAGGGATCCGGCATGAAGTTTCGTTATACTAGGTTCACAACCTGGGTATTTGTTCTAGACTGTGTACCCGAGCGGACAACTCGAGTCGAGGAGGGGGCTACGTACCGGGGACCCGCGAGATCGTCCGGCTTTGTAACTTGTCCGACCTCTTTCTTATTTCAGGGTATGACACTAACAGAATAGGGAGTCTCGACCAGCGAGCTTCTCCCCGGAGGTAAGAAGAGAAGGGTTTCGGCACAGTTTATATGTACAGTTCAAATAATATCAAAGCGGTAAAAGCAGCATTTAGCACATTAGGCTCAAAACATGTAATAAAATCAGATAATAAACAAAGTCAAATAATAACAATTATTCTAAGCTCGAATTCTCAACCCTGAACCAGTGGTTCTGGGTTTCAAGGAATTCCCCAGCAGAGTCGCCAGAGCTGTCACACCTCCTTTTTCCGCACCCGCGAGGGGGCAGGGGAGTTTTTTCCAATTAAAGGACAATCGAAACGGGATTGGGTTATTTATTTCAGAGTCGCCACTTGGGAGATTTAGGGTGTCCCAAGTCACCAATTTTAATCCCGAATCGAGGAAAAGAATGACTCTATATTACAGTCTGCGTACCAAAAATCCGGATAAGGAATTCTGTTAACCCGGGAGAAGGTGTTAGGCATTCCCGAGTTCCGTGGTTCTAGCACGGTCGCTCAACTGTTATATTCGGCTTATTTATCTGATTTTAAATACAATTATGAACCATGTGCAAATTTTATCTTTTAACCGCTTTTGTCATTATTATTATTTTTACGAGAATTGCAACGTCGTGAAAACATATCTCGAACCACGTTACATCAATGTACCCGTGGTTATCGATATATCTCGACTCGGTTGAGATTTGGATTTGGGTCACATAAATGTGCACCCGAATTAAGGAAAATAAATTGTTAAAGGCGCGCCTAAAGCAACTAGCGTCTTGTTATTTTGGGGAAAGTCGTAAAAATTCGTTAAACGGCATATCCCGAATTCTAAATACTTTAATATATACATACATCTAGAGGGCCCCGCAGCTTTGTACATTTTGTTTGTCGAGGCTCGTCTCGTTCTATTTTTAAAAGGAATTTGCGACGTCATGGACATGCATCTCGAACCACGTCACAATCAATGTACCCGTGATTAGAAACACATTTCGAATCCGTCGAGATTTGGATTTGGGTCACATAAATGCGCACCCGAATTTAAGAAGGTAAAATTATTAAATGCGCGCTTAAAGAGGCTATCGCGTTATTATTCCGGGAGGGTCGTGAGATTTGCTAAACGACCCACCTTAGGGACTGAATGCTTCAACATATATATATTTAACAAGGGCCCCGCAATTTGTGCGTTTTTCTTTATTTTTTTGTCGAGGCTCATCTCGTCCTTATTTTAAAAGGATATCCTATAGCAACTACGTTTCTTGTCACGTTTGTCTCTACTAATTGAAAACAGTAGATAGCCCTAGTTAATTATATGCTTGCAAGTTATCTATACAGAATTCCGAGTGCTTGCACAAAATCAGAAGCACGGCCACGTACACAGTCAGCCGAGCAAAAATTAAGGGCCCAAATCCAGCCCATGCGTGATGGACCAGACCTGGGCCATTGTTTGTTCGATGCAGGCCTGCTTGGTCTGTTTCGACCTGGGCTCGACCTTCGTGAGGTTGAGATTGCAGTCTCCGTGTTCTTTGTCTTAAAACATGGTTTACCAGTTATATGAAGCAGTTTATCAGAAAGGAAAGAACTTAACTAGTAGAGTACGATTTTCATGCTTGGCCTACATTAAAGGACATACTACAAAGTTAAACTAAGTCTAAGATACAACCTATTTCATTGGGAATATTTTCACCTATCAGCATACATATATAAACTATCATTCAGCTAATCTATATTGATATACACTGGGCATACAGGCTACTTCTATTGTCAACACAGGAATGAAAATTATTATACAGTACATGATATCTAATGTAACAATCTATGTATGAAAGTCAACTTCAGGTCTTTTCTTTTTGTATTCATGCTCAATTTTCCAATTACATTTGACAGTGTATTGGTTGTGTACCTGGTATAGAGAACAAAAGAAGAAAGGAATGATCAGCTGGGTAGTATGCAACAAACACAGCAACAGCAGATACACAGCAACAAACCAACAACCACAAGTGTTTTTCACAGTCCACAGACAACCAGCAACAGTTTCCAGAACAAAGAAAACCAACAGCTGGTCGAGCACCAAACAAGCAATCCCAGAAAAGAGTAGTGAAACAAAAGAAATAATAGAGTATTCGATGCAGCAACACCAGCAGTTCAACAATCACAAGCAGCTCAATCAGGGCAAACAACAGAACTTGGCCAAGACAGCTTGACCAATATGAATTCTTCTGTAGTTTTCAGACAGTGTTTGGTTACAGTGTTTCTGGAAATTTCCTTATATTTTTTTCAATTTCCTTTAACTCACAAGACCTCTCTCAAGACTAAGTTTTTTTTTCAGAAGAACCTCCTCTTTTCGGCACCCAAAAGAAAAATCTCCCTTCTAATGGAAAGTCTGCCTCTTTTATAGCCTAACCTTAACACTTTACAGTCTGTTTGACCACTCAAAATTCCCCCTCCCTGTTGTTTTTCCACTCACTCATTTTAAATAATAAAACTCCCATGAAATCCCTGACAGCCCCTCTCTCTTTTTGTTGTTAAAGTGTATGGGCAGCAGGAATATAATCTGACAGCATGTGCTGTCAGACTATTTTAATCCAAAACAACTGACCATACGTATGCTGCCCACCATCTGAACTAAGTGAACATGGCATCCATTTAAGCTCAAAGTCTGAACTGCCATTATAACCTACCCCCTAGATGTTCTTTTAATTCAACTTTGAACAAAACCAATAGGCAATACAATTCAGTTCCTAATGGGATTCAAATACGATCACAGTAGAAATAAACAACACGGATCAAGTTGTTACCATTAATGACTGAAACTAATTGACGACATACATCGACTCGACTATATTAATCGTAACACATAACAATCAATCGTTCATATAAACAACACGTATAGAGTCCCGAATGACTTCAGACAACTTTGTTCAATCACTGGGAACCTATATGAATTAACTCATTTGACGACTAATTTAATTGACGATCATGTATACCACAGAATACATTCAGAACACACAGAAAATCAACTGACCCAATAAAAGGTCTTTGACATAGATGGAAGAAATCCGAATGGAAAATAACAAAAGAAAATAACCAAACATACACAACGAAACATGCTGACAACTTAACTAGCAGTTGAATAAAACAAAAAGGAAAAGAAAACTTACCAAAAAATGTCCAAACAAAACTGAACCAAATCTGACTCAACTTTGACCCTTTGAGGCCGAACAAACTTTAATCAGGGTGTTCTCACATGAGAACACCTTGATTAAGGTCTATTAGACCTCAAACCCCCGTTAAGGCTAGCCGGATTCCCCAGGTTCATGTGTTCTAAGGTCTGGATTTTCAGATCTGGTTTTTTAGAAGTTGTGGGTAGATTCGGACCAAACCAGGCCTGGTTTGGTCACGAGGGAGGTCAGGGGAGTGTCTGGTATGAAGATGGTGAGGTTTGGCATAGATCGAGTTTTGTCTCGAATCTTCAAATCCAGATTCGAGACGATGGGAGGTGATTTGAGGCTAGGGAGTAACAGATCCATGTTCAGGAGAGTGAGGGGGTCTTAGGGTGTTCAAGAGGGGGTCATCGGCGTTCATGCCGTCGGGTTCTGGTGAAAGGGGAATCAGGGCGGCTGCTAGGGTTTGGGGGGTTTCAGGCTTTGGGAAGGAGATGAGTGAAGGGGGGTTCGGATAGGGGGCGTGGGGTGTGATAGAAAGCTTATATATGGTCTAGGGGTTTAGATCTGAGCCGTTGGATCAGATGATCTCAACGGCTTGGATCTGATGGTGAGGGGTGAGACAAGGTCGTTTGGTATTAAAACGGGGTCGTTTGGGTTTAAGTGATGGGTTGGGTTGGACCAGCTAAACAGGTCGGGTTACGGGTGTGTATGTGGACCGTTGGATGGGTGTGTTTGAACGGCTCAGATCAGACGCCTGATGCGGCGTCGTTTTGGGAGGTGCCTGGGCAGGCCTGGTTTGGACCGGGTCCTTGGACGTGGTTTTGGGCCTATTTTGTTTCATTTCTTGGGCCCAAATCAATTTTTATCACTTTTCTTTGTTTTCTAATTTTAAAACAAAAAATGAAAAATAACAAATAAATAATAAAACAAATGAAATTAAAACAAACAACAATGTAACACTTCAACACCAATATCACGCCAAATTAAAATGTTTAAGCAAGTTAAATCACAACCTAGAACGGACGATGCACATATATATATATTTTTTGAATTTTCTTTCAATGACCGAATTACGGTTTGATTACCATGACAGACATACTTTGTATTTTGATTGATAAGATCAAATGCAACATGGACCGAACCACAAATGACTAAACAGCACATGCCACGAAAAATCGAAAGAATTGTACAGCGGAGTCATTTGTCACTATTTTTGTTTTCTTTTGGAGCGATTGTCTGTGAAGCAAAAATCACGTGCTTACAATCGGTCCAACATAATATACTGGAGTTCGGTGCACCTGTATATGAACTTCCAGCATATTATGCTGGAACTCCAACACACAGAAAGTTCCAGCATAATATACTGGAGATTCGAGCACTTGTATAAACTTCCAACATATTATACTGGACCGGTATACTTTGCTGGAACTCCAGTATATTATGCTGGAGTTCTAGTGGATTTAGCTGGAACTCCATCATATTATGCTAGAGTTCCATCATACTTATCCTGAAACTCTAGTATAATATGTTGGAGTTCAAGTATACTTATGCTGGAACTCCAGCATAATATACTGACGTATTTTTCGAATTTTGAATAGTATTTTCGCTCAAATTATCTTTATATAAAATGTGGTTAAATTTTGATTACTTTTAAAGTTAGACTATTTTTAAACGACCACTTATGAATCTTGCTATTTTTGAATTTCTCCCCGTAACTCGTGCTAGAATCTTTCAGTCATGTAAATATTCAGTCAAGCCCATTTGTGCAATCTATGTGATAAGCTTGTTGGGAATTTCGAATATATTACGTAATCAGGATAAGAAATTAAGACGCGATCTATTTGGCTACAATAATTAGTGAATATTAAATGATTATAGAAAGAATTACAAGAAAATATACATAATTTCACACCATAACAAAAAAATAGCCTATGTTTTTAAGTTTTATCCGATCTAATCCATATTGTACATATTTTGAAAATAGTAGCTCTTGCAAATTCAAAATATGTATTTTTACAACTATTGCTTCTAAAAGCTATGGAGTTAAATTTGTGTTCTCACAACCATTGTCTTTCATCTCTCTTCTTCTCACATCTTTTACATATGCTTCAAGGAGCCATCCGCTATTACTGCTTCTCCCCCTATGTCACCTGGTTGTAATGTAAAAAAATTGAAGAGTAGAAGTCCACCATTGAAGACCATTCAAAGCTTTGCTTTCGAAAATAAGACTTTTTGAGTTTGTTAGTTGTTTGGATTGAGTGTTGTTCCAATTGATTGAAAATATCAAAAGGAATTAAAATTTTAAGTTTGAAGTGATTTGGAGTAGATTTGTGCAAGATTTGAGTTAAGTTTCAGAAAAGATGCAAGGAAGAAGACGAAGTCAGTTTTTTGTATAATTATGTATAATCTTGTATAATAATGTATATGAGTATATAAACTCATCTTATACACTATTATACAAGCTTTTGTAGACGAACTTCTTCCACGATTTTCAGATGCAATTTTTGTTCAAAACTAGTCTAAATCTCCATTAAATGACTTCAAATTTTATATACAATCTCCTTATACTATTTATAACAAGTCTAAATAACACTCACTCCAAATTTCTCACAAAATCAAATTCAAAATTTAAATCCACATATTTAAGCTTGTTAAAAATCTAATTTTTACCACCCAAATGGATTTGGTTTGTTGAACAAATATTTGAGTCACAATTACTAATTCGAAAATTACTTAAAAGCTTGAGCAATCTTTTCTAAAAATTAAATAGTGATTTTGAGAACCTATTGGAGTTGGATGCTGAATCTTAACCTATTATTTTTGGGCTAGTTGGTTGTAAATTAAATATGAAATATAAAATTGAAAAGTAAGGAGCCAATTGTTCTTATGCGGAATTTTTCCACCAATGGTTAGTGCGTGACTGGTATAATTATAATTTGTTTCCTTTTTAGTTTGGGAGAGTGGGTTGGGTGGGGTTAAAGTTAGAAAATTTACTTACATAATGAAATGATCATTATTGATAAAGAAAGGAAAACACCACACGGCATGCCAGTAAAATGTGGATTCTTTTTCAAGTTGTACTATATTACTACTACAAAACCTAAAATCCACCTTTAAAGAAAATCTTCTAATTCTGATTACATCATTCCTCGACATATACTATTTTTTTTTTCCGAAAGGAATTTATGTACTGCATTCATATACATCGACAGTACAGAAATAGACCGCGGTGGGTGCAGTGTAACGTCAATAGTAGTTAGCCAATTCTATGTCAACAAGAGTAAATAAATGCTTTATGGTTTTGAATTATATACAGTTTTAGCGTAACATTTTCTTATACCATCAGTGATTTTGAATTTATAAAAGGAAAGCAGTTATCATTTTAATCAATTAATTAATTAATATTTATTAAGTAATTTATTTGTAATATTATACAATGAGACCTTTCTATAACAACATTGTTATATAACAACAATTCACTATAAAAGCCAAGCTTTTTATGGAACTAAGAGGGTGCTTGGCTAAACTTAGAGGGTGTTTGGCCAAACTTATAAGCTGGTCAAACTAGCTTATAAACACTCGTGTTTGGTAAAGTTAAAAGTGCTTATAAACCAATTGCTTATAAGTCAAAAATAAGCCAAAAGCTATAAGCTGGTCACCCCCAGCTTACTATATTATCCTTGAAATATTCCATTTTAGAACAAACTCCCACATCGATACTCGCTGCCTCAAATATTTTGTCCTATTTAGTTTTATTTTTTACTGAGAAACTTTTGTCAATTTATTAACTATTATACCTTATGATTATATCCTTATCATAAAATAAATTATATTTATCACAAAAATTATCTTATCTAAGCATAGTTGTATTTAAAATAAAATGACAAATAGAATACTTTTGTATTTGAATCGATCTGAAATCTAAAATTTTAAAGAATTTACGCCCTTATAAGTGTAAATAGTTCAAAGGTTATTTAAGTCATTTTAACAGAAAAGAGCTTATCAATATTTTTTTATCAAATACTGTAGCAATTTATTATCAATTTCAGCACTTGTACCCAAACAATTAACTGTTTATTTATTAAATAAATTTTAGCACTTAAAAGTGCTTTTCAGCACCTAATGGTTATCAGCTAATTCGAATGGGCTCTAATTCCATGCTATCTTAATATATATTCTATATACCAACACTTCATTATAACACCAAAAAAATTAGGAATAAATGAGATTGTTATAAGAAGGTTTGTAACTTGATTATGTAAATACCAGGATAATTAGAATTTATTTTATGTCGATTGAGTTGTGAATAGAGTGAAAGAAGAGTAGAAAAGGAAAAGAGGAGCATTTCCAATCTACGCCCAACATGTGTTACACAAGAATCACGACATTGATTTCAGTCCTCTGTTTGTTGGATTTTGGTAATCTTGTACTGCACGAACCTATTTATGGTGTGTAGTACTACTCCTGCAGTACATCTCCCCCCGTCCCGTGCACTAAGTTTTTTGCCCTGTCACATTCGATTCCCTTCATTCCAACAACCCCCACATTGTCCGGTGAGTTTTTTTCTTAATTTTGCACTCTCTATATAATTAGATTGTTGCAGCAGATAATTTATTCTGAATATACCATTCTTGGTTTGTCAAATTGGATTGAGGGGTTCGAGTTTTCTGTTCTTGTTAATTCCCATCTTTACCTATTGGTTACAGATTCGAGCCGCGTGTTAGAGTAGGCTGTTTGCGTCACGCCCCTTACAAACCGCCCTTCCCCGCTTCAATAATTTGTGCATGGGCTGCCCCTACCATTTGTCGCCCGTGAGAACCTCTGTGTAGACGGGACAAAATATTGTCAAAACCATTTGTCCGCTATCTGTTGAGCATTTTCTTGATATTCAAAAAGCAAAAAAATTGATTTTTTTCCACTTCAGTGATTGTCAACTGAACTCTCTGTCCTGAAAAAGAAAAGCAAAGCTCTTTTTACATTGTTGGGTGTACTTTTTCTATCTTTTTAAGCACATCATGTTCTTTTTTTCTCTGTATTATTTAGTGGGAATTGTATTTGTAACTAATTGGTGATTAATCATGGACAGGAAGAATGAGTAGAGTTGGTGTAATGGGAGAAGAGGAGAAGAAAGAAGCAATGGAAATACAAAGAGAAGAAATGGAAGAAGTAGGAGACTATTCAGAAGAAGTGAAGAGAATTCCTCCTTGGACAAAACAGATAACAGTTCGAGGAATTATAGCAAGTGTGTTTATTGGAATTATTTACAGTGTGATAGTAACGAAGCTTAATCTGACTACTGGACTTGTCCCAAATCTTAATGTATCAGCTGCTCTTCTTGCCTATGTATTCATACAGTCATGGACTAAGATTCTAAAAATGGCCAACTTTGTATCCACTCCTTTTACTAGACAGGAGAATACTATTATTCAGACTTGTGCTGTTGCATGTTACAGCATTGCTGTGGGAGGTTAGAACATCTTTTATTTTTGTTGTCTTGGTTGAGGCTTTCAAAATTGGAACTCATTTTTAAAATTTTCTGTTTGTTTATGTTAATTTAGGTGGATTTGGATCTTATCTCTTGGGATTGAACAAGAAGACATATGAGCAAGCAGGGGTTGATACAGAGGGGAATACACCAGGAAGCCACAAGGAACCTAGTCTTGATTGGATGATTGGTTTTCTCTTTGTTATTAGCTTTGTTGGGCTATTAGCTTTAGTTCCTCTTAGAAAGGTATTTCACAGTCTTCTGCTAATCTTCTTCTTGTGTTAAATAGTTAAAACACTTAAGTGATGAGTCATAGTGTTTTCAAATAATAGTAATCAGATGATACTAGAAGGGGAGCCTTGGCGTAACTGGTAAAGTTGTTGTCATGTGACTAGGAGGTCACGGGATCAAGCCGCGGAAACAACCTCTTGAAAAAAATGCAGGGTAAGATTGTGTACTATAGACCCTTCTGTTGCGGCCCTCCCCAGACCCCGCGCATAGCGGGAGCTTAGTGCACCGGGCTGCCCTTTAGATAATACAAAAACATTTTTAGGTAGCAGATTTCCAGGGCTGGCTGGCAAATTCAACTAACTCTTGAACTTTTTTTTTTGGTGGTGCAGATCATGATAATTGACTATAAATTAGCTTATCCAAGTGGGACTGCAACTTCTGTTCTTATCAATGGATTTCATACTCCCAAAGGAGATAAAATGGCCAAGTATGTAAACGATTATAATGAGAAGGAACTTGCTTTGTGAAATTAGCCTTTCTTGAGTTGGAGGGTGGAAACGAAAACTATGTTTTACCATTTTTCAGGAAACAGGTTAAAGGATTCATGAAAGTCTTCTCAATGAGCTTCTTATGGAGTTTCTTTCAGTGGTTCTATTCTGGTGGAGATCAATGTGGATTTGCCCAATTTCCTACATTTGGATTGAAAGCTTGGAAACAATCGTATGTACTTGATATTTTGGTTCTTTTTAAGTTTAAGTAGCTCAGTCCGTCACCACTAATCTATGCTATTGAATATTTGCAGATTTTACTTCGATTTCAGCATGACTTATGTCGGAGCTGGAATGATTTGTTCCCACCTAGTGAACTTGTCTTTGCTTCTCGGAGCTGTTCTCTCTTGGGGGATCATGTGGCCTCTAATTAGTGAACGCAAAGGATCTTGGTTTCCTGCAACTTTACCACAGAGCAGTATGAAGAGTCTAAGTGGTTACAAGGTTAGAGATCAATCAACTGCTAAGCACCTAATTTGACCAAGAATCCAATAAGCACTGTACTTTTCCTCATTTAGACCATAAAAATTTGCTGAATAATGTCCCTATTTGATCGTTTGAATGTTATAGTTAAACTTGAGTCATGCTTTACTCCTTTTATGCAGGTTTTTATCTCCATTGCTCTTATCCTGGGAGATGGCCTTTACAATTTTGTCAGGACACTTTTTTTCACTGGTAGAAGCATATATGTCTCACTGAAAACGAAAAGCCATGAATCATGTAAGTTAAGCTGTTATATGATGTCTTTTCTTTCCAGTGATAAACGAATTATTCCCTCTCGCATCTCTCCTCATAATGACGTTTGATGCTAACGTCAAGTCACCAAATTAGCAAAGCTATATGCTCCAACAAAGTATGGTCCAGTCAAATAGTACCATGATTGTTGAATATTAAAAGGAATTTGTTGTGTAAGCTAATCTTAAGAGGGGCAAAAGTTTGTCTCCTTTTATTGCACTTTTAGCATTAATACCATTGCCTCTATCTTTTCTGGCAGCAGCCGCAGCAGACAACAAGAATCTGCCCCTTGATGAGCTGCAGAGAAATGAAATATTCGTACGAGAGAGCATTCCCTTATGGCTAGCTTGTATTGGCTACATGATTTTCTCCCTTATCTCCATCATCGTCATTCCACTTATGTTCC
Organism: Nicotiana sylvestris; assembly: GCF_000393655.2. NCBI lineage: Eukaryota > Viridiplantae > Streptophyta > Magnoliopsida > Solanales > Solanaceae > Nicotiana > Nicotiana sylvestris. The sequence goes on along the minus strand of NC_091059.1, from coordinate 149,961,309 downwards.
CTGCATTGAAGTGGTACTACGTGCTCGTTGCCTACATTCTTGCGCCAGCTTTGAGCTTCTGCAATGCTTATGGTGCTGGTCTAACTGACTTGAATATGGCATACAATTACGGAAAGGTGGCTCTCTTTGTGCTTGCTGCATTATCTGGTAAAGAGAATGGTGTTGTAGCCGGACTTATTGGATGTGGACTGATTAAATCCATTGTTTCTATATCTTCTGATCTGATGCATGATTTCAAGACGAGCCACCTCACCCTCACTTCCCCGCGTTCCATGCTACTAAGCCAAGCTATTGGGACTGCCATTGGCTGTGTGGTAGCACCTCTTACATTTTTCCTATTCTACAAAGCTTTTCCTGTAGGAGATCCCAACGGAGATTACAAGGCTCCTTATGCTATCGTTTATCGGAACATGGCAATCTTAGGTGTTGAAGGCTTCTCTGCACTGCCCAACCATTGCTTGCAGCTGTGTTATGGTTTCTTTGCCTTTGCCGTAATAGCCAACTTGGTGAGAGACATAACCCCGAAAAGATTCGGGAAATGGGTTCCTCTCCCAATGGCTATGGCTGTGCCATTCCTTAATAATGCTTCTTTTGCAATTGATATGTGTGTGGGCAGTCTGATCGTGTACGTATGGCATAAGCTCAACAGCAAGAAGGCGAGTTTGATGGTTCCTGCAGTCGCTTCAGGCTTGATTTGTGGTGATGGATTATGGATTCTTCCATCAGCACTACTTGCTTTAGTCAAAGTTAAACCTCCAATTTGTATGACCTTTACAGTCGGACAGACATCGTGAAATATCCTGATTCTTGAAACCAGGGAGTAGGTGTTTGCAAAAAAAAAAAAAACATTAGAATTATAGAAACGAGATAGCTGAGAAACCTATTTTCTAGATGTACCTAGCAAAGAATTTTGTCAAGTATAGGTACCATTGAGAAGAATAACTAATCTGATGTTAGCTAAAAGTAGGGGTGTCAAATGGACGGGTTGGGTCAATTTTGGGTGGGTTAAAATGGATTGAGTCAATAATTGAACGTGTCAGGAACGAAAATATTCAAGTCTGTTGACGGCTTGGAATGCTTAGTGTAAGTAAAGCAGAACAATTAGAGGGAATAGGATTGTCTAAACAAACAAAAACTACTGAATGGATGAATAAACAAAAGGACGTTGGCTTTTGCATGGAACCAGAATCTTTTTATTTTATTTTGATATATGGAAATGGAAAAGATTAAACTGACTTTCGAAGTTTGTGAGCAAGAATAATTTTGTGAATGATGAATTTTGGAATTTGGAAGATTCACCAAATCCACACATCACAGATATAAAAGATTCCACCAATGATAGGGACTATTGGAATATACACAAAGAATGCATCTCCACATGTAAACAAGTGCTCTTATTGGAACTGTCTTTAGATGTGTCTTTTCAAGTTAACGCACCAAAATTTTATCCTCTAGTCATTTTCAACTGAAAAATCTACCTTCTGGAATCATCCAAAGAAAACATCCTTGAATACGACGCAATTTATAATTTCAAGCAAATTCTTTGCCCCATGAATCATTACATAAGCGGATAGACCTAAGGAAGTAGTAAACTGATAATTGACTAAAGACCGGCCTGCTCAACCTTCCTTCTGGTAAAATTCACAAAAATACTTTATCAAAGTTAAAAATACATATATTTGCAGGTCAAAAACATCTAGAATTCATCTTATTCAATGACCTCCGTCAGAGAGCAACTGGCTAATTTTGTAACAACTGCCCTCTGCATGTTAATCTTTAAAAAAAAAAAAATAAGAATCAATGGTCAATTTGAAATGCATAATTTATTTCCAACTTTTGGATAGCAATTGAGTATGTCACATGAACACTGCACGCCTTTGAAATTTAATCAATTGAAAACTGAGTCTTTCATCTCCAATTTCTGGGCATCAATCTTGAGGTTAAACCGAAGATGTGGTGGTAAATCTAATCAGCCACTTTTGTAGATCATAGAACCATTCAAAATGATAGACATGACTACCAAAGGATGTGCAGGGGCTGCTCTTTCCATAATCAGAGGTCTCGGGTTCGAGCTCTATGGAAAAATCTTTAGTAGAGAGTGTTTTTCCCGAATGGGGCCCTACGCAGCTCGAATCCGGATACAGTCGGGCTCCAATGTGGGTACCAGGCTGCTCTTTCCATAATCAGAGGTCTCGGGTTCGAGCCCTATGGAAAAATCTTTGGTAGAGAATGCTTCCCCCGAATGGGGCTCTACGCAGCTCGAATCCGGATACAGTCGGGCTCCAGACACCGAATGAGAAACCAAAAAAAATATAATTGACATGGATTTATCACATTCCAATCTTCCTCCTTTCACTCTCAAGATTTTTGTACAAAAACGAATATGCAAAGCAAAAAAAAAATGCATGTAAACATCTACAGACTGCATTAACAATGCAGGCAGCACATTGCAGATGCCAATCCCTAAAGGTTATTAAAGACTCAGCAATTGTTAGAATATACTATAAGCCATGCGTATTGTTATAGTATACTTTATGAACAATTATTTATTTACTTGTTTAAATTCAATAAAGTTTCATTTTAAATAGATCATGTGTTGGTTTGTGCGTCCATTGCTTACATAGTAAATGATTTAGTGTATAGAGTTTAGCTTATACACGGAAGATTAAATCATCGGTTCTTGTAAGACATAAAAGTTAATGTTCACAATCTAATGATGGAATTGGACAAATCATCGGAATGATTGTAGCACAAGATTAAATATAATTTATCTTGATTATGGGAATGGTTTAATTCCAACTTCTTGTGCTAGTACATTTTGTATGTATTGAACGGATCAAGTAGAGATGAGTATTTTATACTGACTTTATAAAATAATTTCTCTAGTCCATTTAATGTACTTATACTCTTAATCCTGATATAATTATTATTAGTTGTGTATGTCACTTGTTGTTTTGATTTATTAAAAGGCGAGATTCTTTCGCGAGTCAATAAGCCTGGTAAATTGGATAACAATGATATACATTGGCGAAGTAATAATTAGTTGATGAAATCCATGTCTCGATTTTGAGATTGATGGTACTCCTTTATGAAAGCTTATAAGTTTTCATGTGTAAACCCGGCCGGTGAATTTTGTATCCGACACATGAAATAAGTTAAGTGTAAGTCTAAAGGAAGTAATCAATAAATTAAATAGTCAGTAATTTAATTTGATTGATTAGTATCTGAATCTTAACATGAGGAGTTAAATAAGGTTTTATGGAAGAATTTCGAAATTGAACTAAGGAGTGCAATTACGAATTTTTAGTGGAATAATTCGTAATTTATTATGATGGAAATTAGTTTCAGAATTTCGAAATTAATATCATAATAGGAAGCCTTGTTAATTAAATTTTGTGGTCCCTACTGTGCCTAAATAATAGAAAATAGTGGAAACTGTTACTTAGTGGGAAAGAAAACGTGGAAACCGTCCCTTAGTGGGAGAAGGAAACCTAACAGGTTTTGAAAACGGTTTTGACCTAAAAAACGCAGCTATATATATGGATATAAGGGCTGGACGTTTTTGACATGATTCTGACTGCGGTTTCTACTAGAATTTTGCCCACCCAAAATTCTCTATTTTCGGTTATTGTTTGGGTAACACAGTAGAAGACTGTGGAAATCTGCTGGTGTGTTTTCAACTGAGGAACTGGAGAACGACATAGATTTGTTGTGTTTACGCTTCAAGAGGTAATCCTAAAATCTCCATACGTGCTAGTTGTTTAGATTACACGTGAATAAGATTCTGTTATTGCTTCTGCTGTGGTATATATTCCTACAATTGGTATCAGAGCTTATTCACGTCTAATTAAATAATTAGGATAAACCATAAGGATTAATATCATGTTCTATATGCAAGTTTTGAATTACATGCAAAGTTTATTTTTCTGAAAACCTGCACTGTTTTTTGGTGTGATTATTTGTTATGGGTTGTGTTGATTATTCTGAAAACTTGATGTATACTTTTAATATTGGTGATGTTGAGTTAGAATAATCTGAAAGTTGAATTTTATCATGTAAAACGGAAAAACAAGTTTTGTTGAATTAGGGCAGAAAATCGGAGGTCAAAAAGTTGACGGACTCCGATTGACCCGAAACTTGGCAGGTCCATGCGAAACGGCCCAGTAAGCAATACTCATAGATATGATTGAAGTCATTTTTTGGGCTTTCGGGGTCGTTTAGATGGTGTTTTTGCTGTTATTCTAAAATTCTGAATTTTTTTTAGTTGTTTTTAATTCCAGTAATTGTGGGGATCAATTCCCTTGGTCCCCGGGCTTAAAAAATCAGTGATATAATGTTTTTACACGTTGACGTAGGTCTTTTTCTATATCGGATAAAAATATTATGAATAATCACTATGTTATACTAGTCATTGATTATTTGTATTTACTCTCCATCTGAGTATGCATGTTGGTTCAATGGGACTAATATATGTTGAATGTTGATATTCACTTGGCTTAAATTAACAGTTTACTCTCCATCTGAGTATGACCATGTTTAAGTTTATGGAGTGAAAATCTGTCATTATATATGTATATTGCAAGAATAGCTTCTTTCCCATCGAAATTTGTTGTTCAAGGTGCATAGATTGTATATATATAATGTGTTTTGAATTTTAATGTTCATAATACAAACTGATTTGATCTATTTAAATATTTAATGTCTCCCAGATTAACAATGACTGCTTTTAATCCCCTTACTGCCATTCTTACCCAAAACAAACTTGAGGGTCCAAATTATGTTGATTGGAAACGAAATTTGGATATTGTTCTAATTGCTGAAGAGTACAAATTTGTGCTCGATGAGGTGTGTCCAGAAAAACCTGGAGATGATGCCACAGATGATGAACAGAAGGCTTACCAGAAATGGATTAAGGCTGATGAGATGGCGCGGTGTTACATTTTGGCATCCATGTCGAATGTTCTGCAACATCAGCATCAGTCGATGGAGTCTGCTTATGACATTCTGGAAAATCTCAAAGAAATGTTCGGAGATCAGAATCGTGCGGCTAAGCAGACTGCCATGAAAGCCCTTCTGAATACCAAAATGGTTGAAGGTTCATCGGTCAGGGACCATGTTCTGAAGATGATGAGTCTTCTGAATGAACTGGAGGTCCTTGGAGCTAACATTGATAAGGACACGCAGGTTGAAATGATCCTGCAGACTTTGCCTGACAGTTTTCAGCAATTTCGCCTGAATTATAACATGAACAAAATGGATTTGTCCCTTGCGAAATTGTTGAATGAGCTGCAGTCGGCAGAGACTATTATCAAGTCCCAAGCTCCTCCCGTGGCATTGAATTTTGAGGCAGGTTCTTCTTCTAAGCCGAGAGGCGGGCAGAAAAAGAAAAAGGCTCAAAAACCCTCTGTTGGTGGCGCGACTGCTGGTGTGAAAAAGGCTAAGGACAAGTGTTATCACTGCAAGCAGCCCGGGCATCATAAGTAGCAGTGTCCAACTTATCTGGCCAAGCTGAAAAATAAACCAGGTGATTTACATCTACTTGTCATTGAAATATTTTTAGCGGTTGTTTCTACCATTTCATGGTGTGTAGATTCGGGAGCCACTAATCATATCTGCACTTATTTGCAGGGGTTTCAGGTAACGCGACGGCTAAGTAAAGGAGAAATCAATGTTTATCAAGCAGACGGTTCAGCAGCCCCAGCTTTAGCATTAGGAAATATTAGTATTTCGTTTGGTAGTGGTAGAGTTTTAGCTTTAAAAGACACATTATATGTACCTTCCGTTAGAAGGAATTTAATTTCGGTTTCTAGCGCTATGAGAGATGGTTATGATTTTAATTGTCATGACGTTGATAAATGTGTTATTACTCATAATAAGCGTTATCTCTCTTCGGCTACATTGATTAATGGTCTTTTTGTTGTTGACTCTATTCCTAAACCGTTACCACCTAAAGAACTGAATAATGTTGATTTACCAAGTAAGAGAAAACGTTCTTCTGAATTGAGTGAAACATATTTATGGCACTTGCGTTTGGGTCATATAAATCTGAACAGAATTTCCAGGTTGGTCAAGGATGGACCTTTAAGTTTATTGAATGTGGAGGCACTACTAACTTGTGAATCTTGTTTAGAAGGAAAAATGACAAAACGAAATTTCCCCTCAAAAGGAAATCGGGCAAGTGATAAATTAGAATTAATTCATTCTGATTTGTGTGGTCCAATGAATGTCCAAGCAAGAGGTGGTTTTGAGTATTTTGTGACTTTCACAGATGATTACTCAAAATATGGATATATTTATTTGTTGCGTCGAAAGTCTGAATGTTTTGAAAAGTTCAAAGAATTCAAGACTGAGACTGAAAAGCGGCATAATAAACATATCAAGACACTACGATCTGATCATGGTGGGGAGTACCTCTCTACGGACTTCATTGGTTTTTTATCAGAATGTGGAATTACATCTCAATTATCTGCACCTGGAACTCCACAACAAAATGGTGTAGCTGAAGGAAGAAATAGGACTCTTATGGAAATGGTCAGATCAATGATAAGTTATTCCGATTTGCCTTCGTCTTTTTGGGGACATGCCTTAGAAACGGCGAATTATGTTCTGAACTTAGTTCCTTCAAAGTCAGTACCCTTGACCCCTACAGAATTGTGGACTGGGCGCAAGCCTAGTCTGCGGCATATTCGAGTTTGGGGTTGTCCGGCACATGTGCTAAAGGGGAAAACGGATAAATTGGAGGCAAGAACGGATGTATGCGTGTTTATAGGTTATCCAAAAGGGACGAAAGGTGGTTTATTCTATTGTCCTAAAGAGAAAAAGGTAATTGTTAGCACAAATGCCAAGTTTCTAGAAGAGGACTATTTGATGAACCATGTTCCTAGAAGTAAACTCGTTTTACAGGAACTTAGCAAAGGAATGGAAACTCAGTCATCTGAAAATCAAAACGACCATATCCAAACCCCGAAAGTCGATTTTGACATACCATTGCACTTTAGTAGTGGGAGAAATGTCAATAGACTTAATGTCCCACAAGAACAAGTGCCCGCAGTCATACTACCACAAAGTAGTGGGAGTCATGTTGAGCAGACTGCACAACAGGAAGAAGTCGTTGATATCCCTGTGGATAGCATGGAGACTCAGGTTCCTGATGATGTTGTGGTTCAACCACAAAATCAACGTGATGTAGTTGCAACTGATGTAGTGCGTAATCGTAGTGGGAGAGAAATAAGACAGCCAGTTTGTTACACACTCTTGGGAGAATCATATGATAGGATCCCTGAGGAGCCTACCTCCGAACCTGTCAATTACGACCAAGCACTACATGATAAAGATGCCGATAAGTGGGTTGCTGCTATGAAATCAGAGATGGAGTCTATGTACTCTAATCAGGTTTGAGATCTTGTAGAACCAACTGATGGGGTTAAACCCATTGGATGCAAATGGATCTATAAGAAAAAGAGAGGTGTAGACGGAAAAGTACAAACTTTTAAAGCAAGGCTTGTAGCGAAAGGGTTTACTCAGAAAGAAGGGATTGACTATGAGGAAACCTTCTCGCCGGTAGCCATGCTTAAGTCTATAAGGATTCTCTTATCCATTGCTGCTCATTATGATTATGAGATTTGGCAAATGGATGTCAAGACAGCTTTCCTTAATGGAAGTCTTGATGAGTGCATCTATATGATGCAACCAGACGGTTTTATGGAAAGTGGCAAAGAGCACATGTTGTGTAAGCTTAAAAGGTCCATTTATGGACTAAAACAGGCATCTAGGGCATGGAACACTTGTTTTGATAAGGCGATTAAAACTTTTGGTTTTGATCAGTGTCTTAACGAATCTTGTGTATACAAAAAGTGGGATGGGGACAAAGTGGCATTTTTGATCTTATATGTAGATGACATACTGCTCATAGGAAATAATGTGGGCATGTTGAATTCAGTTAAGCAGTGGTTGTCCACACATTTTGATATGAAAGATTTGGGAGAAGCGGCTCATATCCTTGGGATCAAACTCTTACGAGATCGCAAGAAAAGGATATTAGGCTTGTCCCAAGGTCTTTGTCACACCTCCTTTTTCTGCACCCGCGAGGGTGCAAGGGAGTTTTTCCAATTAAAGGACAATCGAAACGGGATTGATTTATTTATTTCAGAGTCGCCACTTGGGAGATTTAGGGTGTCCCAAGTCACCAATTTTAATCCCGAATCGAGGAAAAGAATGACTCCATATTACAGTCTGCGTACCAGAAATCCGGATAAGGAATTCTGTTAACCCGGGGGAAGGTGTTAGGCATTCCCGAGTTCCGTGGTTCTAGCACGGTCGCTTAATTGTCATATTTAACTTATTTATCTGATTTTAATACAATTATGAACCGATGTGCCAATCTTAACTTTTTACCACTTTATTATTATTATTATTATTATTTTTTAAACAATTTTTAAAAAAAAATTGTGAACATCGTTTAAAACATGTCTTTGGATTACGTCACATGAAATGCACCCGCAATCCGGAACACATTTTTATTCAATGTTTTAGGATTTAGATTTGGGTCGCATGAAATGCGCATCCGAGTTTAAGAAGGTAAAATTAATCAAATCGCGCCTAAAGAGTCTAGCGCGTCATTATCTTTGGGGAAGGAAGTGAAATTCACTAAACAATCCATCCCAAATTCTAAGTAATTGTTTTTTAAAAATAAATAAATAAATGAGATTGGAGAATCCTGTAAATTTTTGTATTATTTACATCTATTTATTTTTAGCGAAATCCTTCCTTATTTTAAGAATATCCATTAATGACTACCTTTTTATTATTACTAAGTTTGTCTATAAATATAAAATCAATATCTACATTCTTGAAAATAACATATTAAATAGAAGAGAAAAACAAATATTAACAGAAAGTAATAAAAATTATAATCATAAATACAACATGGAATAAAATAAAATAATAAAAAAACTAATTATCCCATAGTTGGATTAAAATTCAAATTGTTAGTAAGACTTAAGCTTATTGAAACTAATTATTTACAAATACTGAAAATTGAAAGAAAAAATAAACTTGATTACTAAACCATATTTCTAAAAAATTTAAACAATTTAACCTTAACTAACTTTGTTTTAATTCACATCATGTCCTAATACTTGATTCGCAAACTAATTCATGTTTTAACTGAAATTAACTACATGATTCCGATTAACTTACCATTGACGAAAAATCTTATGAATAAGGAACTTAGTCAATTTTTGCCAAACTGATTCAATAACGCCATTTTTTACGTTATTTCTTCTATTTTTATTATTAAACAGTTTTAATTAATAATCAGGCTTAAATATATTTCCTAATAATCTGGTTAAGGCGTTTTTTAATGTCGCTATAATATGCCTAGTTATGCCAAATGACAGTGATTTACAGAATAATAATACATGAATAACCTAAATACAATACAAAAAATTAAATTAAACTAAATTAAAAATTTAACACTCCATTCTTCATTTCAGCTTACAAAATGCCAAAATTACAGTTGTGTACCTGATATTGTCAATATAAGAAGAAGAAAGTCAGCAACGTAATACGTAACACAGCAACAGCAACAATAACCAGCAATAACCAGTCAACGAAAATCCCAGTGACAGATTTGAAAAATTCAAAATAAAATCCAGGAATGCCGAAAATAACGGACAGAAACCAAGGGAAATTTCCAGATTTTTGAAAGGCTAGTTAATCTTCAACCCTTAATTTCTACACCTGTATACCAGAATATTTATCAGGTGTGTACTACTTTCTCTTCTAATTTTCAACTTTTTTTTTAATTTTTTCTTTGTATGTTTTTCTTTTCTTGAGAGTGTTCAGCCCTTTTCTCTCTCTTATTTTCAGATTTGTTTCTCTCTCTCGTATCTGTGTATTTTTTCTCTATCTCTCTGTCTATATTTTTTGATTTCAAGACCTCACATATATAACCCATCCCATAAACCTTTCAATTAATTAAAATCCATACTTTTCTCTACCCAACCCATTATCTTTCCACTCATCCCCATTACATTAAATAAACATATCACACCACCCCATTTCATTTTGTCCCCCATGCTTCATTTAAAATAATGCAAGATTCCCCTTTAAATTAAATCTTGTCCCCCCTTTATATTAAATAATCATATCACAACCCACCCCATTTCATTTTGTCCCCCATGCTTCAAATAAACAATTACAAAATGTACAATTCCTAAACTACCCCTTCCGACCTTACTGAAATTACCAAACTACCCCTGAACGTATTACAAATTTACCAAACTACCCATCAGCTATAACACATCAATTAATCAAACTTAACCAAAATATAGACAATATGATCAATTTCTAACAATGTTCAAACAACAATATGAACACGGATGAACATCATAACAACAATATCACATGAACATGATTTTAACAACATTTCAACAACAAATCACATGAACACAAATTGAACAACCAAGAACAACTAAAATTTGATTGAACAATATTTTTAGCAACAACAAACCTATTTTTCGGATTTAAACAACAACAACAATCAAACAAGTATATTTAGATTCCTAAATTCAATAATATTGAACTTAAAATCAACTCTAACAACATTACAACAAACAATTCTTATATTAAACTTTAAACAAGATTATGAGAACAATTCAAGAAATAATCATAAATGGTAAACAAGAAATCAAACTATACAAAATTCGGATTCAAGATCATCCAAACATGAACATGAATGAATCTATTTTAACACAACAAACATGACGGATTAAACGATTAAATCAATATATTCCTTTAACACAACTAAATTCTTTAAACAAATAACAAGATCGACGAAGAAACAATTATGAACTTAAACTTGAACTTAACAATACTAACAATTTCTAACAATACATAAACACATGAAACAAATTGAAGAAATAGTTAATTAAATTTCAATTTGAATCTAACAAACAACAAACTAACAAATATTCACTTAAACAATAATACAAACATGAAATGAATATGAAAACAACTAATTAAACTTCTATTTTGAAATCTGAAAATTAATTTAACAAACAACATGAACACACTAGAAAATTATTTCAACGACGAACAACGAACAAAACAAGGATTAAATCATTTAACGATTTGGATCCGGAAAATATCAAACAAAATATGGACAAAAATAAAACTCAAAAACAACTAACCGGAGATGAATCAACGACGCACTTTGATTGTAAGCAAATCTGTCCGAGCCTCGACCAAAGCTCGAACGAAGGACGACGAAGACGAAGAAGAAGTAGAAGCAGCCGCGGCTACTGCCGCGACGAGCAGCAGCACGACGTCGAGAAGCAGAAGCAACGGCGGAGGAAGGAGTAGCAGCAGCAGCGTCACTGTTGTGACGAGGCAGCAGCGGCGACGACCCAGCAGTGGCAGAAACGCCGGCAACAGCTCGACGGAGGAAGCAAAAGCAGTAGCACGACACAGTAGTAGCGGGCATGACGACGATGGTCGTATCAACGCAGCTGAAACAATCTCGAGCTGGACGAGGCAGTCATGACGAGGAAGCAGCTGCAATGGGCGTGTTTGGACGTAAGGTTTGAGCTGTTCGTCGAGCAAAACGTAGCAACAACGTTGCTCTTCAATGGCGGACGAGGAGGGGCGTTGTTTGTTTGACGAAGATGAAGGAGCTTTGGGCAGCATCTATGGTTGCTTGGAGACGAGACGAGGTATGTAAGTGTGTGCGGGGTGACAATGAAAAGCCATGGATGAGCTTGAGGGGGGGGGAAGCCATGGGAGCTTGAGAAACTTTGGAGAAGAAGAAGATAGGAAAAGGGGGGGCGGATGACTTAGCTCTTTAGGGTTTTCTTCTTTTATTTTTTTTTTGTTTTGTTTTTGTTTTGTAAGATAGGGGTGTTGGGTTATGGACTGGGTCGACCCAGTTCGAAATGGACTGGGTCGTAGGGAAGATTGGGCCATTTTTTGGGCCTATGGCTTGAAGTTGAAGAAGAGGCCTAATTCCGACTTTCTTTATATTTTCGCTCTCTTTTCTTCTTTTATTTTTCTAAAACTAAATTATAAAAATACTTAAACTATTATTAAGAACTAAATTAAGTTATAAAAGCACAAATTAACTCCCAATAACAATTAACGCACAATTAAGTATTAATTAAGCATAAAATTGTATATTTGGACATTAAATGCTAAAAATGCAAACGATGCCTATTTTTGTAATTTTTAATTTTTTGTAAAACAAATTTAATTACTAACAATTGTAGAATTAAATCCTATATGCAAAATGCGACATATTTTTGTATTTTTTATTAATTTAGCAAATAAACACGCACAGACAAATACAAATACTTATTCAAAATATCACAAAATTGCACACCAAAGAAAAATCATTTTATTTTTGGATTTTTTGGGAGTAATTCTCATTTTGGGCAAAAATCACGTGCTTACAGCTGCCCCTCTTTGCCCGAAGACACGAAGGGTTTTCGTGCAAAGATAAAGCGAGCGATTTTTGCCCATCCGAGTACTCCGTGTGAAGCATTTTTTGAAAAAGATTTGACCGAACCTTTGCTTCAAAGGTTTCCTACATATCCTGGGCTAAACAGGAATCAGGTCAATGTAGTTCGGGAAGTCTTGGTAGCTGGGACTACCATGGGACTGCAATGTTACTGCTGTTGCATGCTACTTTTACTGTTTGCTGACCTCCTTATTACACCATGCTTAAAAAAATAAGAAGCTAGACTAAGCTAGAAATTACAGAATCTTATCTGTTTTCCCCCTTGCTCCGGTTGCCTTGCTTTTTATCGGTTTGTGTTTCCTCTAGTGCCTTTTTACCAAGACTTCTGGCCCTTGGCTTTTTTTGAATACCAGTTTTCATCATTTTGTTCGGTCCGCTGGGGACATGGCTTTCTTCATTAAGCTTTTTGGCGGTTCCTCTGGTGGGTACGGCTCTCTTCATCAGACTTGTTATGCTGGGCATGATTTAATGTTCACCAGCTGCTTCTTTCAAAACGCGTCTTTTCTTCCTTTTGAGTTATGCGCCTGAATTTGTGCTGGGACCTCTTGTGACCTTCTGTTTCTCGGTGCTGGGATTTTATTGTTTCCTGCTGGGGATTCTTGTTGTAACCTTCTGTTTTATTGTCCTCTGACTTGATCTTGAAATGTATGCCTCTGTTCTATGGGCGGGCTCCCAACTTCAATACTTGAAATTAAAGACTGAATGTATTCCTCTATTATATGGGCGGGCTCCCAACTTCAACACTTGAAAATTAAATACTGAAATGTATGCCTCTGTTATCTGGGCGGGCTCCCAACTTCAATGCTTGAAATATAAAGACTGAAATGTATGCCTCTGTTATCTGGGCAGGCTCCCAACTTCAATGCTTGAAATGAAAAGACTGAAATGTATTCCTCTGTTATCTGGGCGGGCTCCCAACTTCAATGCTTGAAATGAAAAGACTGAAATGTATGCCTCTGTTCTATGGGCGGGCTCCCAACTTCAATGCTTGAAATGAAAAGACTGAAATGTATTCCTCTGTTATCTGGGCGGGCTCCTAACTTCAACTCTTGAAATGTAAAGACTGAATGCATGCCTCTGTTATCTGGGCGGGCTCCCAACTTCAATGCTTGAAAACTATGTGTCTCTGTTCTTCAGGCGGACTCCTGACATCAAACTTGAAAAGTATGTCTCTGTTCTCCAGGCGGACTCCTGACTTTTAAAATTTAAGCTGTATGTCTCCGTTCTTCAGGCGGACTCCTGACGTCAAACTTGAAAAGTACGTCTCTGTTCTCCAGGCGGACTCCTGATTGCTAAATTTGAAATGAATGTCTCTATTCTCCAGGCGGACTCCTGACTTTTAAAATTTAAACTGTATGTCTCCGTTCTTCAGGCGGACTCCTGACGTTAAACTTGAAAAGTACGTCTCTGTTCTCCAGGCGGACTCCTGACAACTTGCATTTATCCTAATTAGTGCTTGTTTTTCCCTCCTGGAGAATTCCTCTTCAACAACTAACTTTTCTCCCCCTGCTTAATCAAAGAAAATTTCGTCAGTTTAAAACAGTGGTTAGTTGATGGCATTCTTGCTGAAAAATCCTTCCACTGCCTTGCTTTGTGTTGACTAATTTCCACACACTGACCCTGAACTGCTTGACTTTCTGACCAACTTTTAAATTTCCCAACCTCTGGCGACCTAAATGCTTTACACCCCTGCTGTTATTTCACTTTTCTGACCTTTTATTTGAGCTTTCGCCTTTCCCACGACATTTCCCAATCATTTCACCGATGAAACTTCCGTTAATTCCCTGTATTCCACTTGACATTAAGTTGTTTTTGACATGCTCTGACCACGTTGTGCTTTACAATTCTAGAAGCTGGTAGTGAACTTTGAAGTCCTTTCTGCTTGCATCGAACAAAACTGGCACTGAAACATCTCAGCTAGATAAAAACCCTCAAAAGAAAAATGAAATGATTTTTGAGTTAAGGATAAGAAGAATCCAAAACCAGATGACTGTTTGAAAAGAGAAAGAAAAGAAACTTATCTGAACGAGACAACTAGTACCAATGGTCAAGACATGCATTTTGGATTAATCAGCCCAATCTGTCCAAACAAACAACTCTCAATTGCCGTACCTCATTGCCCAGAACTTCCATCACTTGTTTGATTTATCTAGACCTTAACCTTGTTTCCCTGCGGTACCGCGAAACGGTTTCTATCAACATACCTTTCTCAGTTTTCCATTTCTTATCTCACCTTCGCCTTGAGGTGCCCGTAAAGGTTTTCACCAACAAGACTCTCTCATTTATTTTTCTCTCAGCTCCCGTCGCCTTACGGTGCCCGTGAGGGTTTTCACCCATAAGACTCTCTCATTTATTTTTGTTCTTCTTGCTCGAACCAGAGTGTTGCCCCTGTCGTGGGTTATTCCTACCTGTTCATCTTGGCATTTCTCAAAACTGATCATAAGGTCTTTCTTTGGACCGTAATGTAGGCTTTTGGATTGAGTTAGAAAGAAAGGTATAAAAGGCTCAAAACAATTCCAATGGGTTCAAATTACAACTTTCGGAATCCAACTTTCATAACAATCACCACTTCTGCCCCAGTTTCTTGCTTGGGGATTTTTGGATTTCTATTTGGTATGACTGAACCTTGGAGTAAGGCTGCCTACGTACCCTTTCGGGATCAAGTCAAACGTAGTTCACTTGGCGAGACTACGTTGTTATGTTTCTCTTTTTTCTTTTTTTTTTCACTTTTCTTTCTTTTCTTTTTTTTTTTTTTTTTTTGTTCGGCACTTGTGTTCTCTGATAATGCTGCTGATTCCGAAAGAGGTGTATGAAAAATAAGTAAGGCTCGAAGGGGATAACAGGGGATATGAGTGTTTGGATAGCAGAACAAAATGTCTTCATCATTTCAATCTTTAAGATGTGCCAAATATGAATAGATACATCAGAAAATAAAGAAATCATACATAATATCTCTTGACCGCATCGGAATTTATGGTCATTTCTACACATTTTCCTTCCACATCTGTCAAATACAATGCTCCATTAGACAACACTCTGGTTACCACAAATGGTCCCTGCCAGTTTGGGGCAAATTTTCCTTTTGCCTCAGCCCAATGAGGCAAGATCCGCCTCAGTACTAATTGCCCGACTTCAAATTTCCTTGGACGTACCTTTTTGTTGTATGCTCTTGCCATTCTTCGTTGGTACAGTTGGCCATGACACACTGATGCCAATCTTTTCTCATCGATCAAACTCAACTGCTCAAGACGGCTTTTCACCCATTCATCATCATCGATCTCAGCCTCTGCAATGATTCGCAGAGATGGGATTTCCACTTCTGCGGGTATTACTGCCTCGGTACCATATACCAATGAGTAAGGAGTCGCCCCTACCGAGGTACGCATGGTGGTGCGATATCCTAACAATGCAAAAGGCAATTTCTCGTGCCATTGTCTAGATCCTTCAACCATCTTCCGGAGTATTTTCTTTATGTTCTTATTGGCCGCTTCAACCGCACCATTTGCCTTGGGACGGTACGGAGTAGAGTGCCTGTGAGCAATCTTAAACTGCTCACATGTCTCCTTCATCAAATGACTATTAAGATTAGCCCCATTATCTGTGATGATTACCTTTGGGATCCCAAACCGACATATGATATTTGCATGCACGAAGTCAACTACAGCCTTCTTGGTCACAGACTTGAATGTCTTCGCTTCCACCCATTTGGTAAAATAATCTATAGCTACCAAGATAAATCTGTGCCCATTTGACGCTGCTGGATCAATTGGCCCAATAACATCCATGCCCCATGCGACAAAAGGCCATGGCGCAGACATCGCATGTAATTCTGATGGTGGAGCATGAATCAAATCTCCATGTATTTGGCATTGATGACACTTACGCACAAAACTGATACAATCTCGCTCCATCGTGAGCCAATAATAACCTGCTCGGAGAATCTTCTTTGCTAGAACATACCCACTCATATGCGGTCCGCAAACTCCGGAATGCACCTCAGTCATGATAGTTGTGGCCTGCCGTGCATCTATACATCTCAACAAACCGAGCTCTGGCGTTCTTTTGTACAGTACTCCTCCACTAAGGAAAAACCCACTTGCCAACCGTCGAATTGTTCTTTTCTGATCACCGGTGGCCTGCGTTGGATACACTCCCGCTTTGATGTACTCTTTGATATCATGGAACCATGGCTCTCCATCGATTTCCTCTTCTATCACATTGCAGTAAGCATGCTGATCACGGACTTGAATCTGCAATGGATCAACATAGGCCTTATCTGGATGGTGCAACATTGACGCCAAAGTAGCCAAAGCGTCAGCAACCTCATTATGAATCCTTGGAATGTGTCTGAATTCTATGGCCTGAAAACGCTGGCAAAGCTCATGCAGACATTGTCGATACGGTATAAGCTTCAAGTCCCGTGTTTCCCATTCCCCTTGAATCTGGTGTACCAGTAAGTCCGAGTCACCCATGACCAAGACTTCCCGTACACCCATATCCACAGCCAATCTCAATCCCAATATACACGCCTCATATTCTGCCATGTTGTTTGTACAGTAGAAACGAAGCCGAGCTGTAACGGGGTAATGCTGACCTGTTTCCGAAATAAGTACTGCTCCTATTCCCACACCCTTCATATTTGCAGCCCCATCAAAGAAAAGTTTCCATCCCGACTTCTCAGCTTGTTCTAATTCTTCAATGTGCATTATCTCTTCATCAGGGAAATAAGTTTTCAAAGGCTCATAATCTTCATCAACGGGGTTCTCAGCCAAGTGATCGGCTAATGCCTGTGCTTTCATGGCAGTCCGTGTCACATAGACAATGTCGAACTCTGTAAGTAAGATCTGCCACTTTGCAAGCCTTCCTGTGGGCATGGGTTTCTGGAAAATATACTTCAACGGGTCCAAGCGAGATATAAGGTAAGTGGTGTAAGATGACAAGTAATGTTTCAATTTCTGTGCCACCCAAGTTAGGGCACAACATGTCCTTTCCAGATGAGTATACTTGACCTCGTAAGATGTGAACTTCTTACTGAGATAGTAGATAGCCTGCTCCTTTCTGCCCGTAACATCATGTTGCCCCAGTATACAGCCGAATGAACTGTCTATAACTGTCAGATACAGAATCAAAGGCCTCTCTGGTTCTGGTGGGACCAACACAGGTGGGTTTGACAAATACCCCTTTATCTTATCAAAAGCCTCCTGGCATTCATCAGTCCATTTGACCGCGGCATCTTTCTTTAACAATTTGAAAATTGGTTCACATGTTGCCGTGAGCTGAGCAATGAACCTGCTGATATAGTTCAGTCTTCCCAACAAACTCATCACCTCGGTTTTGTTTCTTGGAGGTGGCAATTCCTGAATAGCTTTGATCTTTGACGGGTCTAATTCAATACCTCTCCGGCTAACTATGAATCCCAACAACTTCCCAGATGGCACCCCGAAAGCACATTTCGCAGGATTGAGCTTAAGATTGTACCTGAGAAGCCTTTGAAAGAATTTTCTCAAATCTCTGACATGGTCAGATTGCTGTCTAGACTTAACGATCACATCATCCACGTATACCTCAATTTCTTTATGTATCATATCATGGAAGATAGTTGTCATGGCCCTCATATAAGTTGCCCCAGCATTTTTCAAACCAAACGGCATGACCCGATAACAATACGTTCCCCACGGCGTGATGAATGCCGTCTTTTCTGCATCTTCCTTATCCATTAGAATCTGATGATAACCCGCATAACAATCCACAAAAGAGCCAATATCATGTTTGGCACAATTGTCGATCAGTATATGGATGTTGGGCAGTGGGAAATTATCTTTTGGGCTTGCTTTGTTAAGGTCTCGATAATCGACGCACACCCTGGTCTTGCCATCTTTCTTTGGCACAGGCACGACATTGGCTAACCAAGTGGGGTACCGTGTAACCTGAATGACCCTTGCCTCAAATTGCTTGGCGATCTCTTCTTTGATCTTCACACTTATGTCTGTTTTGAACTTTCTCAACTTCTGCTTGACAGGGAGGAGTGCTGGATCAGTGGGCAATTTATGAACCACCAAATCGGTGCTTAGACCCGGCATATCATCATATGACCATGCAAAAACGTCTTTGTACTCATGCAATACTTTAATTATCTCCTCCTTGAGTTGTGGCTCCAAATGAACACTTATTTTAGTTTCCCGTACATTGTCTTGGTCCCCTAGATTAACTGCTTCTGTGTCATTTAGGTTAGGTTTGGGTTTTTCTTCAAAGTGACTTAATTCTTTACTAATTTCCTCATAAGCTTCATCATTATTACAATCCATCCCATCATCACACTCGATCTCTTGTATTATTACTTCTGAACTAGATTGGCTTTTAAAACTGGGCCGAAGATTCCTCATGCATGTCATGTCATTGATATCAGCATAAAAAGAACTGTACAAAGAAAAGAAAAGAAAATGGAAAGAGAATTAGGGACGAAGAAAATTGCATTTCATTAAACGTAAAGACAACAAGGTTTTAACTCATCCAAACGGACGGAACATAACAACTGGATTACAAACCCTGGAATAATCCAGGTGACAAAAGGAAAACAAAACCCACTACCACGACTCCCTCCGAACTGGAAGAGAAGTAGCTTCCCAATTGTTGATGTTAGCATATGGTCCGATGTACTGTATGTCTGCTCTGCTTGACCCTTCCCCGTCCTCAACCATGTTTACTTCAGCAAATACTTTCTCAAACACCTTATCCAAATTCCCATCCACCTCAATTAACGAACCTGACATCTTTGCCAATGATTGTTTCTTAATACTCGGTTTGACGAAGGACCTGGACAATCGAGGAATTGGTTTAGGGAGCACCCAAGCTTTCTTCTTCAATTTACGGGCCTTTCTGACATCTGGTGTTGTTGGTTTGAACCCTAACCCGAAGGTGTCCAGATTTTTGGGCAAAGACACAAGTTGAGTAATGCCCTGCAGTTCAACCCCCAAACCCTTCCCGGGCACGAACCCGTTATTCAACATTTCTGACACTACCATGACGGTCGCAGCTGACACCCTAGGACATGGCATGTTTTTACCTTCAGGCACCCTGCTCACCGAAACCGTTTCGAGGATCTGATACACCCATGGCCCCTTATCTTCTTCGGTCTCTATAAAGGGTATAATGGCATCATTCACGGCGCATGTGGGATCTTCCCCATGTAACACAATTTCTTGTCTGTCCCACTCGAATTTGATCATTTGGTGCAGTGTGGAGGGCACGGCTTTTGCCGCATGAATCCACGGTCGACCCAACAAAAGATTATAGGATACTGCAGCATCCAACACCTGAAATTCCATCGTGAACTCGACTGGGCCAATAGTCAATTCGAGTACAATATCCCCTACTGTGTTTGTTCCCCCTCCATCGAACCCTCGAACACAAATGCTATTTTTGCGGATTCTATCCTCATCAATCTTTAACTTGTTCAATGTGGATAACGTGCAAATATTAGCGCTCGACCCGTTATCGATTAGTGCCCGAGTAACCATTGAACCTTCACATTTGACCGTCAAATAGAGAGCCTTGTTGTGTTCTGTGCCTTCCATAGGCAATTCATCATCAGAAAATGCTATCCTGTTCACTTCAAAGATCTTGTTGGCAATTGTCTCTAAATGGTTTACTGAGATTTTGTCAGGCACATGAGCCTCATTCAATATCTTCATTAAAGCTCGGCAATGCTCATCAGAGTGAATTAATAATGACAACAACGAGATTTGGGCCGGTGTTTTTCTCAGTTGATCAACAATGGAATAATCTTGTCCTTTCATCTTTTTCAGAAACTCTTCTGCTTCCTCTTCCGTTACAGCTTTTTTAACTGGCACTGGATTGTCTTTTGCGCCCTTAGCTTTTCTCAACTCTTCAGGGGCGAAACAACGTCCTGACCGGGTCAGTCCCTGTGCTTCACAACTTTCTTCCTCAATTTCCTTTCCTTTGTATGTCACCACTACTTTGTCATATTTCCAGGGTACGACTTTGCTATCAACCATGGGTAACTGGACTACCGGTTTTATGACAACCGGCTCTACATAGACTCCCTTCACAACCACCACGGGCGTGGATACTGACCTTGGTACCACTATCTTGACTGGCTCCTGCTTTTTCTCGGCCACAAACGGTCCCTTTCCCATTACTAGCACTGGCTTGTCTTCTACTGCTTTTAACTGAACCACTGGCCTTGCACTCACTGTCTTTTCTTTGGTTTCCGTAGAACGAATCACCATAACCACCTGCGAAGGTTTCTTAGGCTCTTCCCCCTTATGTATCAGTTCGATCATGTTGGCCTCATAATGCGCTGGTAACGGATTTTGATTGATGTTCGGGGCCTCTGGAGCCTGTACCTCAATACGACGATTATCAATGAGCTCTTGGATTGCGTTTTTCAACTTCCAACATTTTTCAGTATCGTGCCCCGGCATCCCTGAGCAATACTCGCAGCTAACAGAGTGGTCCAGGTTTCTGGGAAGAGGATTTGGTGCTTTGGATTCAACTGGGGTCAGCATCCCCAACTGTTTCAATCTGTGGAAAAGAGAAGTGTAAGATTCTCCCAGCGGAGTAAATGTTTTTTTGTTTGGGGCCTTCTCATTTCTAAAAGCTTGGTTTGGGCGGAAGCTGGTTCCTGGTCTGTTAGCCCTGGGAGGTGGATAGGTGTTTTGTGGGTGTGGCTGTGTATTTTGGGGACTTGGTGTACGCCATTGCGAGTGCACTGGGGGTTGAGTGTAGGTCTGGGCGTGGTGAATAGAAAATTGTGGTTCTGGTGGTGGATAATAGTGTTGCGGTGGACCATATGGGGTATATTGATAGTTTGGGTGATGGGGTCTGGGTTGGTTGTAGTAGAGTGGACGGTTATTGTGCTTGGACCAAACATTAGCTTCAACTGCCGCAACTTCTTCTTTCTTCTTCTTCCCCAGCACACCACCAGTACCGCTTTGGATGGCCTGGGTGGTTGCTTTCAAAGCCGAGTAGCTCAAGATCTTGTTAGATTTCAATCCTTCTTCAATCATGGCTCCCATCTTTACCACTTCATTAAACGACTTCCCGACAGATGTCACTAGATGACCAAAATAGGTAGGTTCCAATGTTTGCAAGAAGTAATCTACCATCTCACTCTCCCGCATAGGAGGATCAACCCTTGCAGCTTGTTCCCTCCAGCGGAAACCAAACTCTCTAAAACTTTCCCCAGGCTTCTTTTCTAGTTTCAACAATGACAGACGATCAGGGACTATTTCGAGGTTATATTGAAAATGGCCGATGAATGCCTGGGCCAAATCATCCCATGTATACCATCGGCCGGGGTCTTGCCTCGTGTACCATTCTAGCGCTGACCCGCTCAGGCTTTGCCCGAAATATGCTATCAACAACTCATCTTTTCCCCCAGCCCCTCTCATCTTGCTACAGAAACCACGCAGATGGGCTACTGGGTCACCGTGCCCCTCATATAAGTCAAACTTCGGCATTTTAAACCCCGCAGGCAACTGTACATCAGGAAAAGGGCACAAATCTTTGTATGCGACACTAACTTGGTTTCCTAAACCATGCATGTTCCTGAAGGATTGCTCCAGGCTTTTGACTTTACGAATCACCTCCTCTTGTTCTGCATTCTTAACCGGTTTCTCAACTTCTCCCGGGATTTCAAAATGGGGAGAGGAGGTATATGGCTCAGGTGCTTTGAAAGTGGGTTCAGGGGGGTAGTATTGTGTATCGTGAGCCTGAAACAGTGGCTCACTAGATGATCTGTGCAATGGGGCTGGGGGAGGTGCCACAAAGACGGGAACATTTGGTGGAGGAGGGTTTTGAGTGGGTGGTGGAGCTTGGGAATCATAAGCCTCTCTTCCCTGATAATAGTGATGGCTTGGGAAACTTGTTGAAGGACCGGGAGAGGGGTATTCCGGCGTGTGTACTGGTTGGAGGGTAGGAGTAACGGGTAGTTCTTGCCCCTTCTGGGCTCTAGCTAAGGCTATCTGCATTTCATTCATTTCTAGCCTCATTTTTTCCATTTTCTCCAGGGCTTCCTTCAGCATCTGATTGGCCGTTTTTTCTGACTCAACGCTGTTGTCTGACCCAGTCATGCTTTCTGGTATAGGACCTTTTGATCTTGTTTGATAATGGTACGGTGCCAGTACGCTCTAACAACTAACTGATATTGATTGGAAAAACAACAAACTTGTCAGTGTTAGAGTCTTAACAGATATTGTAATTGCACGTTAGGGGGATGCAATGCTCCTAGGCAGTTAATCATTTCTAACATGCTTTTGCTCTGACCGCATGCATCATCCCGACTTATTTTTGCTCTGACAAATATATATTCTTTTTTTTTACGGTCGAATCCTATAGAGATTGCCTACGTATTGTGACCCCGCACGAATCAGACCAAGCGTAGTTCGTGCCATAAGACCAAAGTTTTTTATTATTATTTTTTTTTACTCAAAATAATGCTATTAAAAGCCATCACAAAAAAGAAAAATACAGACTTCATATATATATATATATATATTTTTTTTTTGAGAATGTTTGAAAAAAAAAACATATGGGTAGACAACAGACTCGAAAAACAAACAAGTGCAAGATTGAACTAGGGATACATTAAAGCTTTGAATTTTGGTGCCCGCGAGGCATCATTCGGCCTTTCCGCGGGCTTGGGGGCCAGGCTTCTTTGCAAGCTTTTTAGTTCCTCCATGATCTGATGGACATAACCCATGACTGAGGCAAAAAGGATATCACGAGGCATCTCTTCACATGTTAGGCACTTCGTGGTGATATAGCGCCCTATATCATTGATCCTACCCCTGATTCTATCCCTCTCTATGCACAGCTGTTCTATCCGTTGATTCTTTAGTCCCAATATTCGAGTATTGTCAATGAGCTGCTCTTGGAACCTCTCCATTTGTTCTTCCATCCGGGCTATCGACTCATAGCAGCGTTCTCTATCTGTTCTAGCATCCCGGGCTTGTTTGAGGACCCGATTATTGAGAATGGAGTTTATCTCTCTCAATGTTCGCAACACTCATTTCGTAGTCCCTTTTTACTTGCCATAGGTGCTCTCTCCGTGATGTTGTAACTGTGGCCCACCTGACCCGCATTCTTGTTATACAAGCCTGGGATCTCTCCAAGTCTTCTCGGCTTTGGCTGACTTGATTTCTCAATTCCGCTATCAACCTTTCATCAGAACGACGTTTCTGTCGGTCGCTATCACTCTTACCGACTTGGCGAATTCGGGCTTTCAGTGCCTGGTTTTCTTTGGCTAATTTGTTCTTCTCACCCTGCTCTGAGGCTACTTGAATATTGTTTTCAAACATAAGCCTTTCAATTTGTCGCTTCAGCTTCCCGATTTCAACCCGGTAGCCTTCCTCTCTTACTAACCAGCCCCACTGTTCCTGCGAATCATCCGTAAATTGTTGGATGTGAGCTCTTTTAGCAGGCCTCTGACGAATCTGGAACCTTTTCCCGAACCAAACATCGTATTTTGGGTCTACCTCACCCTTAGCCAGCTCTCGAACCATAGTCTTGGGTTCAAGGAATCTACATTCGTGCCACAGCTTTCTAATTTTTCCTTCGGGGAACACGACTCCTGGACTCAACTCAATGGCGTGCTTGCTTAGATCCTCATCAGTGGGAATTACCTGAAATCTTCCTAGTTGGCGCAGTACCCGATGAGGAGCATATGGCTGGATGCTACGAAGTCCCATCAAAAGAACATGACATTCCTCGGCCGCCATGTATATTACCTCAGTATCATTCAACCACCCAAATGCCCATTCAACTTGGTCGGCTGTTGTTGACCTCAATTGTGCAAGCCATGCTTCGACGCCTTCGGGAAATATGACGCCTGTCATTCGTTTCTCAAAGCCGCTAATGCAGTTTCTCTCAGTCAACCCGTGGTTCATGTATCCCACTCGGTGATGGAGGTGTTCTTGCATCCACAGCTGGAGTAACAGATTGCATCCCTGAAAGAACTTGCCTCCTTCTCGGCATATAGTTAAAGCTCGGTAGATTTCGGACAAAATCAAAGGAACCACAGTACTGTCGGTTCTTTTGATTGCAACATCGGCCATCCCTACAAGGCCTATCTCTATTTTTTTATCTTTGCGGGGACAGACCACAACTCCCAGAAATGCTGTGATAAATGCCAAAGTACGTCTTGCTTCCCACTTGATTCTGTTCCCAGTGTGAATTAATCCGAGGTTTGGTTCTTCCAAACCCTGAGGAATTCCGTACCGTTGATACAAGAATTGGAGAGTACAACATCCCTTCGACAAATCATCATTCTGCACCTTCCGACTAATGCTTAGCAAATCCAAGAACGCGTGCGGAGATACTGGTCTTGGTGAAAGTAAATACTGCCCTCTTAGTTTCCCATTCAACCCCGCATATCCGGCGACTTCCTCTAGTGTAGGTGAAAGTTCAAAGTCAGCAAAACGGAACACGTTGCGGGTTGGGTCCCAGAACGGTATTAGAGCCTCGATGATATCTGTCCTTGGCTTGATATTCAACAGATCGACAAAACCTCCCAAAACTCTTTCCACTATCTTTATACTATCCTTTCCCATATCATTCCACCACATGTGGAGTTGCAAAGGGACCTCGCTACACACTGAGAATGGTTCATTTTGACTTGTGCTCATCCTGCACATTTATTATAGTGATTAAAGAAGGAAAAACTTTTATTTGACTTAAAAACTATCTATATTCTAAAGAAATATTTTTTTGGATTTTAATAAATTTTTAAGGAGAAAGGAAATATTTTTGAACTAATATTCTGAATTTATGAAAGAAATACTACAGAAAAAAATATTTTTGAATTTTATTTTGAATATCTTTTAAACAAATAATTGGGATTTTGAGATTAAAAGGAAATATTATTATTATTTTTTTAAAAAAAATAAAAAATAAAAGACTTATTCCTACACACTTTCTGCTTTCTAGGCAAACAAACAATTCTAAAAGTAAAAATATATATGTTTTTTTTTCAAAATTTCGGCAGCATTTCGACAGTACTTGGACACTGATTTTTCTAAATTAATCATCTAACTCTCCACTTGCTATTTTTATTTTATTTTATTTTAAATTATTATTATTATTATTATTTTACACTCCCGAGACTCAGAAGCCGGTCAACATGCAAGACCGAGTAAATAAATGCAACAGGATGGTCTTTATTTCAGGTTGTTAGCCCTAGACGAACTCAACCCCTGTGTTGAGTCCCCTAAGTCAAAATGAACATGATGCAAATAAGCGTTCCTATTAGGGATCCGGCATGAAACTGAGTTATTCTAGGTTCAGAACTTGGGTGTTTGTTCTAGACCTGGCTTACCCGAGCGGACAGCTCGAGCCGAGGGGGAGGCAGCGTACCGGGAATACAGAAGTTTCACCGGCTTTGCAACTTATCCAACCTCGTTCTAAATTGGGAATTTAGACACTATACAGAAAAGAAGTCACACGAAGTGCACCCTTCTTCATGATTTAGAAGACTCAGAGAGGAGATGGGTTTCGGCACAGCTTATATACAGTTCACATAAGATCAAAGCGGTAAAAGCAGTTAATTAGCACATTAAGCACAGATCATGTAACAAAATCAAACGAAGCCAAATACAACAATTATTCCAAGCTCGAATTCTGAACCCTGAACCAGAGATTCTGGGTCCGTTTCCCCAGCAGAGTCGCCAGAGCTGTCACACCTCCTTTTTCCGCACCCGCGAGGGTGCAAGGGAGTTTTTCCAATTAAAGGACAATCGAAACGGGATTGGTTTATTTATTTCAGAGTCGCCACTTGGGAGATTTAGGGTGTCCCAAGTCACCAATTTTAATCCCGAATCGAGGAAAAGAATGACTCCATATTACAGTCTGCGTACCAGAAATCCGGATAAGGAATTCTGTTAACCCGGGAGAAGGTGTTAGGCATTCCCGAGTTCCGTGGTTCTAGCACGGTCGCTCAACTGTCATATTTAACTTATTTATCTGATTTTAATACAATTATGAACCGATGTGCCAATCTTAACTTTTTACCACTTTATTATTATTATTATTTTTTTTAAAAAAAAATAAAATAAAAATAAAATTGTGAACATCGTTTAAAACATGTCTTTGGATTACGTCACATGAAATGCACCCGCAATCCGGAACACATTTTTATTCAATGTTTTAGGATTTAGATTTGGGTCGCATGAAATGCGCATCCGAGTTTAAGAAGGTAAAATTAATCAAATCGCGCCTAAAGAGTCTAGCGCGTCATTATCTTTGGGGAAGGAAGTGAAATTCACTAAACAATCCATCCCAAATTCTAAGTAATTTTTTTTAAAATAAATAAATAAATGAGATTGGAGAATCCTGTAAATTTTTGTATTATTTACATCTATTTATTTTTAGCGAAATCCTTCCTTATTTTAAGAATATCCATTAATGACTACCTTTTTATTATTACTAAGTTTGTCTATAAATATAAAATCAATATCTACATTCTTGAAAATAACATATTAAATAGAAGAGAAAAACAAATATTAACAGAAAGTAATAAAAATTATAATCATAAATACAACATGGAATAAAATAAAATAATAAAAAAAAACTAATTATCCCATAGTTGGATTAAAATTCAAATTGTTAGTAAGACTTAAGCTTATTGAAACTAATTATTTACAAATACTGAAAATTGAAAGAAAAAATAAACTTGATTACTAAACCATATTTCTAAAAAATTTAAACAATTTAACCTTAACTAACTTTGTTTTAATTCACATCATGTCCTAATACTTGATTCGCAAACTAATTCATGTTTTAACTGAAATTAACTACATGATTCCGATTAACTTACCATTGACGAAAAATCTTATGAATAAGGAACTTAGTCAATTTTTGCCAAACTGATTCAATAACGCCATTTTTTACGTTATTTCTTCTATTTTTATTATTAAACAGTTTTAATTAATAATCAGGCTTAAATATATTTCCTAATAATCTGGTTAAGGCGTTATTTAATATGTCGCTATAATATGCCTAGTTATGCCAAATGACAGTGATTTACAGAATAATAATACATGAATAACCTAAATACAATACAAAAAATTAAATTAAACTAAATTAAAAATTTAACACTCCATTCTTCATTTCAGCTTACAAAATGCCAAAATTACAGTTGTGTACCTGATATTGTCAATATAAGAAGAAGAAAGTCAGCAACGTAATACGTAACACAGCAACAACAACAATAACCAGCAATAACCAGTCAACGAAAATCCCAGTGACAGATTTGAAAAATTCAAAATAAAATCCAGGAATGCCGAAAATAACGGACAGAAACCAAGGGAAATTTCCAGATTTTTGAAAGGCTAGTTAATCTTCAACCCTTAATTTCTACACCTGTATACCAGAATATTTATCAGGTGTGTACTACTTTCTCTTCTAATTTTCAACTTTTTATTTTTATTTTTTCTTTGTATGTTTTTCTTTTCTTGCCCTTTTCTCTCTCTTATTTTCAGATTTGTTTCTCTCTCTCGTATCTGTGTATTTTTTCTCTATCTCTCTGTCTATATTTTTTGATTTCAAGACCTCACATATATAACCCATCCCATAAACCTTTCAATTAATTAAAATCCATACTTTTCTCTACCCAACCCATTATCTTTCCACTCATCCCCATTACATTAAATAAACATATCACACCACCCCATTTCATTTTGTCCCCCATGCTTCATTTAAAATAATGCAAGATTCCCCTTTAAATTAAATCTTGTCCCCCCTTTATATTAAATAATCATATCACAACCCACCCCATTTCATTTTGTCCCCCATGCTTCAAATAAACAATTACAAAATGTACAATTCCTAAACTACCCCTTCCGACCTTACTGAAATTACCAAACTACCCCTGAACGTATTACAAATTTACCAAACTACCCATCAGCTATAACAC
Source organism: Nicotiana sylvestris (assembly GCF_000393655.2). Classification (NCBI taxonomy): domain Eukaryota; kingdom Viridiplantae; phylum Streptophyta; class Magnoliopsida; order Solanales; family Solanaceae; genus Nicotiana; species Nicotiana sylvestris. The sequence goes on along the minus strand of NC_091059.1, from coordinate 149,932,864 downwards.
ATCAATTAATCAAACTTAACCAAAATATAGACAATATGATCAATTTCTAACAATGTTCAAACAACAATATGAACACGGATGAACATCATAACAACAATATCACATGAACATGATTTTAACAACATTTCAACAACAAATCACATGAACACAAATTGAACAACCAAGAACAACTAAAATTTGATTGAACAATATTTTTAGCAACAACAAACCTATTTTTCGGATTTAAACAACAACAACAATCAAACAAGTATATTTAGATTCCTAAATTCAATAATATTGAACTTAAAATCAACTCTAACAACATTACAACAAACAATTCTTATATTAAACTTTAAACAAGATTATGAGAACAATTCAAGAAATAATCATAAATGGTAAACAAGAAATCAAACTATACAAAATTCGGATTCAAGATCATCCAAACATGAACATGAATGAATCTATTTTAACACAACAAACATGACGGATTAAACGATTAAATCAATATATTCCTTTAACACAACTAAATTCTTTAAACAAATAACAAGATCGACGAAGAAACAATTATGAACTTAAACTTGAACTTAACAATACTAACAATTTCTAACAATACATAAACACATGAAACAAATTGAAGAAATAGTTAATTAAATTTCAATTTGAATCTAACAAACAACAAACTAACAAATATTCACTTAAACAATAATGCAAACATGAAATAAATATGAAAACAACTAATTAAACTTCTATTTTGAATCTAAAAATTAATTTAACAAATAACATGAACACACTAGAAAATTATTTCAACGACGAACAACGAACAAAACAAGGATTAAATCATTTAACGATTTGGATCCGGAAAATATCAAACAAAATATGGACAAAAATAAAACTCAAAAACAACTAACCGGAGATGAATAAACGACGCACTTTGATTGTAAGCAAATCTGTCCGAGCCTCGACCAAAGCTCGAACGAAGGACGACGAAGACGAAGAAGAAGTAGAAGCAGCCGCGGCTACTGCCGCGACGAGCAGCAGCACGACGTCGAGAAGCAGAAGCAGCGGCGGAGGAAGGAGTAGCAGCGGCAGCGTCACTGTTGCGACGAGGCAGCAGCGGCGACGACCCAGCAGTGGCAGAAACGCCGGCAACAGCTCGACGGAGGAAGCAAAAGCAGTAGCACGACACAGTAGTAGCGGGCATGACGACGATGGTCGCATCAACGCAGCTGAAACAATCTCGAGCTGGACGAGGCAGTCATGACGAGGAAGCAGCTGCAATGGGCGTGTTTGGACGTAAGGTTTGAGCTGTTCATCGAGCAAAACGCAGCAACAACGTTGCTCTTCAACGGCGGACGAGGAGGGGCGTTGTTTGTTTGACGAAGATGAAGGAGCTTTGGGCAACATCTATGGTTGCTTGGAGACGAGACGAGGTATGTAAGTGTGTGCGGGGTGACAATGAAAATCCATGGATGAGCTTGAGGGGGGGGGGAAGCCATGGGAGCTTGAGAAACTTTGGAGGAAGAAGAAGAAGATAGGAGGGGTGGGGGCGGATTGGTTTAGTGTTAGGGTTTCTTGTCTTTTAATTTTTGTTTTGTTTTGTAAAATGTAAGACAAAGGGGTTTGGGTCTTTTGGGTTATGGACTGGGTCGACCCAGTTCGAAATGGACTGGGTCGTAGGGAAGATTGGGCCATTTTTTGGGCCTATGGCTTGAAGTTGAAGAAGAGGCCTAATTCCGACTTTCTTTATATTTTCGCTCTCTTTTCTTCTTTTATTTTTCTAAAACTAAATTATAAAAATACTTAAACTATTATTAAGAACTAAATTAAGTTATAAAAGCACAAATTAACTCCCAATAACAATTAACGCACAATTAAGTATTAATTAAGCATAAAATTGTATATTTGGACATTAAATGCTAAAAATGCAAACGATGCCTATTTTTGTAATTTTTTAATTTTTGTAAAACAAATTTAATTACTAACAATTGTAGAATTAAATCCTATATGCAAAATGCGACATATTTTTGTATTTTTTATTAATTTAGCAAATAAACACGCACAGACAAATACAAATACTTATTCAAAATATCACAAAATTGCACACCAAAGAAAAATCATTTTATTTTTGAAACTCTTGCGAGATCGCAAGAAAAGGATATTAGGCTTGTCCCAAGGTCTTTATATTGATACAATACTCTCCAGGTTTAGCATGCATGATTCCAAGAAAGGATTCCTTCCTTTCAGACATGGAATTTCTCTATCTAAAGATCAGTCTCCTAAGACTGATGAAGAGATAGAAAAGATGAAGGCGGTCCCTTATGCATCAGCTGTGGGGAGCCTCATGTATGCTATGTTATGCACTAGGCCTGATATCTGCTTTGCCGTTGGCGTTGTTAGCAGATTTCAGTCTAATCCTGGGAAAGAGCATTGGACGGCGGTTAAACATATAATCAAGTACCTGAAAAGGACTAGGGATTACATGTTGATCTACCAATCGGATGACCTGGTACCTATTGGGTATACTGATTCGGATTTCCAATCAGACAGAGATTCTAGAAAGTCTACCTCAGGTAATGTGTTTACTCTTGGAGGTGGAGCCATAAGTTGGAGGAGTATCAAGCAAACTTGTGTTGCTGATTCCACCATGGAAGCCGAATATGTGGCAGCCTCTGAGGCAGCCAAAGAGGCAATTTGGCTCGGTAACTTCCTGAGAGAGTTGGGTGTGGTTCCTTCAATTCAAGCGCCAATTACGCTTTACTGTGATAATAGTGGTGCGGTTGCAAATTCAAAGGAGCCACGAAGCCATAAGAGGGCAAAGCACATTGAGCGTAATATCATTTAATTCGTGATATAGTGCAGATAGGGGATGTAGTGGTCACCATGATTGCGTCAGAGAACAACTTGGCAGATCCGTTTACTAAGAGCTTACCACAGAAGACTTTTGATAAGCATGTAGAAGGAATGAGTGTCAAAATTGTAGACACATGGTTATTAGTCTAAGTAGGAGATTGTTAGAATATACTATAAGCCATGCGTATTGTTATAGTATACTTTATGAACAATTATTTATTTACTTGTTTAAATTCAATAAAGTTTCATTTTAAATAGATCATGTGTTGGTTTGTGCGTCCATTGCTTACATAGTAGATGATTTAGTGTATAGAGTTTAGCTTATACACGGAAGATTAAATCATCGGTTCTTGTAAGACATAAAAGTTAATGTTCACAATCTAATGATGGAATTGGACAAATCATCGGAATGATTGTAGCACAAGATTAAATATAATTTATCTTGATTATGGGAATGGTTTAATTCCAACTTCTTGTGCTAGTACATTTTGTATGTATTGAACGGATCAAGTAGAGATGAGTATTTTATACTGACTTTATAAAATAATTTCTCTAGTCCATTTAATGTACTTATACTCTTAATCCTGATATAATTATTATTAGCTGTGTATGTCACTTGTTGTTTTGATTTATTAAAAGGCGAGATTCTTTCGCGAGTCAATAAGCCTGGTAAATTGGATAACAATGATATACATTGGCGAAGTAATAATTAGTTGATGGAATCCATGTCTCGATTTTGAGATTGATGATACTCCTTTATGAAAGCTTATAAGTTTTCATGTGTAAACCCGGCCGGTGGATTTTGTATCCGACACATGAAATAAGTTAAGTGTAAGTCTAAAGGAAGTAATCAATAAATTTAATAGTCAGTACTTTAATTTGATTGATTAGTATCTGAATCTTAACACGAGGAGTTAAATAAGGTTTTATGGAAGAATTTCGAAATTGAACTAAGGAGTGCAATTACGAATTTTTAGTGGAATAATTCGTAATTTATTATGATGGAAATTAGTTTCAGAATTTCGAAATTAATATCATAATAGGAAGCCTTGTTAATTAAATTCTGTGGTCCCTACTGTGCCTAAATAATAGAAAATAGTGGAAACTGTTACTTAGTGGGAAAGAAAACGTGGAAACCGTCCCTTAGTGGGAGAAGGAAACCTAACAGGTTTTGAAAACGGTTTTGACCTAAAAAACGCAGCTATATATATGGATATAAGGGCTGGACGTTTTTGACATGATTCTGACTGCGGTTTCTACTAGAATTTTGCCCACCCAAAATTTTCTATTTTCGGTTATTGTTTGGGTAACACAGTAGAAGACTGTGGAAATCTGCTGGTGTGTTTTCAACTGAGGAACTGGAGAACGACATAGATTTGTTGTGTTTACGCTTCAAGAGGTAATCCTAAAATCTCCATACGTGCTAGTTGTTTAGATTACACGTGAATAAGATTCTGTTATTGCTTCCGCTGTGGTATATATTTCTACAGCAATAACTACAGATATTCAGACTTGATCAAGAAAAGATTTTAAAAAAAGCTAAAGATATTCACAGATCAATGCCATTCATTAGAGTGTAATACAGTTTACGCCTAAGTGAGTTAGCTTTCAGCCTCTACCAAAAGCAGTCACCTGGTTCCGCAGAATAATCAATGAAAATCTAAAGCAATGAGGACTACAAAATTAGCATAACTTTTACAACATAACAAACTTTGATCGGAACATCAAAGGAGGTTGCAGAGACTTGCCATACCGCGAAATAGCATAAGCATAACGAACTTAATACAAATCAGATAACAACTCTGCTGCTATCTCAATTAGTTGACATTTTCGCCAGATTGATTTAGAGTCCCAGAATTGGACTGCAAGATTTTATTTTGGGCTTATAGAGTTTCCAGAATTCCTTGGATTCATAAGTAAACCAACACCTAAATGGACTATAATCCAAAATGCCAATCTAAGTTTCTGAAGATGCTAAAACTTCAACTGAACTATTAACTATAAATTCAGGGGCCATACATTCCAGCTCCATAAGCTAATTCTGATGTCACTACAAAGTATCGCGTTACCACAGTAAACCCCACAAGTATGTACCTCGGAAACTTCATGCTTTACCTATTGCACCTCCATCACACTTAGATGTTTACTTATTTTTAATCTTGAAAGCTAAAATGCCGGGAGAGCACAATTCCCGCCATAACATCAACTTTTATCATTTCCAGTTCCTCAAGCAGTTCACTGCCAAAATTAACCTCATTACTCCCTCATATCATAAATATATATATAAAAAATGAGCGAATTTAAGAAGAACTGCAGAAATCGTGGACGAGTGAACACCATTTCTTCGTGTGATTGGAATGAGCTGTGGCCCTACTTAATAATTTCCCCTCCATTATTGAGCTCACCTGATATGAATTTCACTTGAATTGAACGAAAATGATAACCAACAAGCTGATTTTGAGCATTATCAAGCTCAGATGCCGCATCATATTTGCAAAAGAAAAGCATTCATTCTGATCAATACATTATCTTGAACCGAGGAAAGAATACAACTTATTTTGGGACGCTTACTTCACCATAATGCATAATTACAAAGTAATAACCATTTTCCAAATGGAATGTCAACAAGGCAAATTGATTGTACCTTTTTATCATAATTTACAATCTTTGAAAAGAACGTACAGCAACTGACTCCTTCGAAATTAAATTATTCTTCAGAATTCAATCACAAAAATAATAAATTGATTGACCTTTTCTTCCTCTTTTTTTTTTTTTTGACGGGCGGGGATTTTTAGGATGGGTCAATCAAGAAAACCTGTTTGCTGAAAGACAGCGTTACGAACACGCCGCAAGTCCCTGCCTTTTAGCGTCCGCCCAACGCCTTCGAAAACCGAGAACGTCACGTGCGACTGAGCCACCATCACGTGAGGAGGAACCATTACCTGGTCTTCTAGCAGCTCGTCGTCCACCTCATCGAACCGGTCAAATCCACCCAACGGTCCAGTACTCTTCTTCTGCCACAGGGGCACGTTCACCGGAGCCGACTGGTGAAATTTAGGCAGAGAATTGGGATTTGAATTCTCCGAACGAAACACAGGCGGAATCATTTTGGCAGCGGATGCGGCAGAAACGGAAGGATTGAGCGTAGATTTGCGGCGGACGAGGGGGTGGTGATCGTCGGAGAGAGCAGCGGAAAGGCCGGAATTGGAGGATTTGTAGAGTGTTGCGGCGCGTTGAGGGAGGAGGCGCGTAGGGGAAGAGGAGGTGGAAAGGGCAGGGGGAGAAAAAGAGTTAGCAACACTGGAACAATCAGAGGATTCGGACCAGAAAACATCGTTCTCATCGAACTCTTCGAGCTGGTTGAGGTTGTTGTTAGGGTCGGAGTCGGGTTGTTTGAGGAGACCCATGAAGCGAATGGAGGAAGAAGAAGATGAAGTATTGGTTAGGAGGGAAGGCATGAATGAGTGTTGACTGAGTGTCTCCGTCAATGGTTAGACTGAAATTGAGGAACTGATTTTCTTTTTCATTTTTGTTGCATAGGATGGATTTTTTATTTAATTAAATTAAAATATTTATGGGTGAAAAATGAAGAGAGAATTATAATAGGGGTAGGTAGGTGACAAAAAAAGATAGAAGTTGTTATGGAGGAGATGAGATTGGCGGGGGAACATAATGGGAAAGAAAAGATCTTAAACGACAGTGATTCGGCTTCAGGTGACCACACGTTTATGTCAACAAGGGAAATGATTGCTACCAAATCTTTCCTTTCGATATTACATTAAGAATTTTAATTAAATCGTGAAAAAAGAAAATGTTTTCTGCCAAAATTATTTACATTCTCGAAATTCAAATTTAAAATATTTGATTATAGATTAAAAAATTACATTAAAAGGGCATGTACTAAGCTTCTGTTATGCATGAAGTCCGGGGAAGAGTCGTACCATAAAGGTTTGTTGTATACAGTCTTACCCTGTATTTCTGCAAAAGGCATTACTAATATACTTTATTTAGTACTATTCTTATATACCCGACCAAACGGTTCCTAAAAGATTTGCAGGACACATAAAACTATATACTTTATAAGTAAACAATTCCTTATACATGCTTATCCATGTAATAAAACTATAGTATTGCTAATGTCATGGTTTGCTATGTATATGAATAATACTGAATATGGTGTATAATTAATTAATACTTATAAGTATTGGTTATACATAAGTTGAAAAATACTACCAAATAAGGGATTAATAATACCAAAGCAAATATATGTATTATTTTCCTAATACATCCTACCAAACAATCCCTTATATTGTTTTCACCTTGCTTTTGCAATCGATTTTTGATATATCGTATACAACAACAACAATATACCCAGTATTATCCTACACTGTGGGATCTGAAGAGGATAATGTGTACGCAGACCGTACCCCTACCTTGTGATGATAGAGAGGTTGTTTCCAATAGATCCTCGGCTCGGGAAAACATAGGCACACCTTGCTATTTTGATATATCGTATATTTGTTTGAATAAATCAATAAAACATAATGTGCTATTTTATCATTAAACTTTGACAGAAGATTAAATATTCTCATGTAAGTTAACTCTTAGGTTAAATTATTGTAAAAACAGCACGGGCTAGCCAGTTTTTAGACTTGTCATTCAAAAATAGTCAGCGTTTGCAAAGTCATTGAAAAATAGCCACTATTTTGCTGCAATACAAAAAATTTCAGCATAATATATTGGAGATCGGTGCACCTGTGTATGAACTTATAAACATATCATGCTGGAACTCCAACGCGCGAAAAGTTCCAACAGAATATACTAGAGATTGGAGCACCTGTGTATAAACTTTCAGCATATTATGCTGGACCGGTATATTATATTGGAACGCCAGTATATTATACTGGAGTATTGTTCCGAATTTTGAACAATATTTTCGTTCAGATTTATCTTTACATAAAAAGTTGCTAAATTTCGATTACTTTTGAAACTGTGGCTATTTTTGAATGATCGCTTGTAAATCTGACTATTTTTGAATTTCTCCCCAAATTATTTGGTGGTGCAAAATAGCGGGTGTGTTATAAATATAATTATGGTGGATGTCCATAACCACCAAATGAGTAATACCCACTACTCTTCTCCATCATCTCCATAACTCCCACTACTCTAATACTTATGGAGTTATGGTTGTAACTCTCATACCTTCCTGATGATCTTCCACTATGATCTCAAATGCTTAATGACATATTTATGTAATTCTTTTAGTATACCTCCGTGTAGTACTATAAATAGAGGATGAGAAGTCATTTTGTAAGACACTTGAATACATGGAAGACATAAGAATCTTTCCTCGCTTTCTCTCTATATCTCTTAGCTTGTTTTTCTTGTTTTATATTATTACTTTGAGCTAAATTTCTTAACTTGTTATCAGCACGAATTGTTATATTCTTCTTATATTTTTTATAAGAGATGAAAGCCTTCCATGGGAGCTACAACCTTGAATCAATTTGGTTGAACCTGTGAAAATCTGGGCATTTCGTTGCCATATCTATCACGACCTTAGAGCGGACCCGATCCTGATGGCGCCTATCATGAAACTAGGCCAGCCGACACCCCAAAACCAACCAGACATTTATAATAAGTCATTTAAAGCCATTAATTATCTAAAATCCCATAATATAAGTTAAAATAAATAGTGCGAAAATATAACACAGCCCGATATCGGGGTGTCACCAGTCATGAGCAACTACAACTCGTCTAGGAATAAGAAAAGACAACATAGTCTGAAAACAAATGCTAATACAAAGCTGAATAAGATAGGAAGGAGAAACACTGGGCTGTGAACACCAAACAGCTACCTAGTCAACTCCGGAGACCTGCTGGAAGGCTGATCACCACTCGCTATCGCGACCCGAGACTCCTGGTTTTGCACATAAAGTGCAGGGGGTAATGTGAGTACGCTAACTCAGTAAGTAATAAAAGTAAATGCAGTTGAGCAGTATGAAAACATGTAAACCACGTTATAACGCTACAACAAAATAGTATAAGTCCAGAACAATGTAGTAAAGCAGTAAGACTCGTAAAAACAACTCAGTTTAGTAAAACCTTTTAAAACATCTTTTAATTGTTTCAAACGAGTGATGAAAACATTGAGTAAAAGGATAGAAACGTAAACAATCCCTCGGGTAAAAAATGTACCACAATCGCTCCTCAGGCAAACTGTCAACAGAACCAGCCCCTCGGGCTACCTCACAATCACTCGTAATCAGCCCCTCAGGCAATAACATGAAACAACAATAGCCACTCGGGCAATATCACATCTCACATTGGGTACCCGCGCTCACTAGGGGTGTTCAGACTCTAGAGGGACTCCTACATCCTAAGCGCTATCACAAGTCATCTCGTGGCATAATAAATCAGGCCCTCGGCCTCTCATATATCATAATAAGTACACATACTGTGGTGCGCAACCCGATTCCGTGATATCCTCACAATACAGGCCCTCAGCCTCACTCAGTCAGAAATCTCTCAAGCCCCTCGGGCAACAGTAAAACATGATGCTCAGCCCAAATATCATTTAGAAATATCAAAACAGAGTAAATACGGTTGAGTTATGAAAATAGTAGAATACAACATGATTGAGTACAAATATAAAGTCAAAACAGTAAGTAATAGTAGTAAAAAGCCCCTAAGGGTCCAAAACAGTTGGCACGAGGCCCAAATATGGCATTCCGCCCAAAACATGGTAATAATTTCCAAAACACAATGATATCAAATGGATTTTAATCAACATGTGACTCAACAGTCGTACGGGACGGACCATGTCACGATCCCCAACGGTGCACGACCCCACGCTCATCATCTAGCGTGTGTGTCACCTCATAGTAGCACAACGATGTGAAATCCGGGGTTTCATACCCTCAGGACAATATTTACAATCATTACTTACCTCAATCCAGTCCAAACTCTAGCCTGCGATGCGTTTACCTCTCGACTCAGCCTCCGGATGCTCCAAATCTAGCCAAAAACATTACCATATCACTAATACGCACTAACAGAACAAAGCCCAAGCGAAAATAACTAATTTACATCAAAAATCCCGAAATTGACCAAACCCGATTATCGGTCCCATGTCTCGGATTTCAATAAAACCATAAAACTAGAATCCTTGCACTCTCACGAGTTCATACTTACCAAATACATCAAAATCCGACCACAAACGACCCCTCAAATCCTCAAATCAAAGTCTCGAATTTCAAGCCCTAATCCCCCAATTTTAGGCTTTAGATTCCACAAATTTCATGTCTAATTAGCTATAAATTATCCTAGAATCGAGTATTGAGTTCAAAAATATTACCTCCAAGTGTTTCCTTTAGATTCCCTCTTCAATCCTTCTCAAAAAGCTTCAAAATTGCCCAACAATGGTAGAAGATAGACCAAAAATTGCGAAAATGGATATTTAAACATTTTGCCCAGGTGAAATTTCCTTCTTCGCGAACGCGGTCAAAGCCACAAGTTCGCGAAGCACAAAAATCCATTGACCACTTATTCCTCCTTCGCGAACGAGACATACTGTGGACATGTGATTTTTGACCCTCCCCAAGTTTTTTTTATATTTTAGCACGTAAATATTTAATTTAGGCCTATAGCTATTTCAACTCATTTTTACTCTTTTACTTTTATTTTATTACAAGAAAACGAAAATTACAAAAAATAGGCTCATTAATGTTTTGTAGTCATTTTTTATCTTGAAAAATACCAAAAAAAATAGTTTTGTTTTAATGGTCAATCTTATTTTAATAATTATTTTTGCTTAAGTAGAGCTAATTAATATTTTTGATAATACTTTTAGTTAATTAAGCTAATTTTAAACATAGCTAGTCATAAAGGCCCAAGTTTCTAACCCATTCTTTAAGCTCAATATCCAATACCCTTTAAGCTAATCCTAGGGACCCTTCTAGACTCTTCTTTGGAACAAAAAATAAATAAAAAGACCCTAAGGACTTAACACAAAAAGACGTAGGGATTAATTGGAAAAATACACACAAATACACATTAGACCTAGACTCTACAATAAAGAGGGGATAGGAGTAACGCCTAAAAATCTGGAGAAGGAAGGGACCAAAAAGCTGCGGCTGAACAGAAGACCCCACCCCCTGTCATCGTCTTCTTCAATTCCCCCCCACCCCACGTCGTCTTCTTCACCAGAAGACTTAGGCAGAAGCAGCCGCTGAACAGGCACAAGAATCACGACCCCTCCCACACCGTACTGCTTTGTCTTCAACCAAACACACAACCCCACCCCGATAGTCTCTTTCCACACTTCAATTCCTCTAACACCCACCTCTGAAAATAGTCACCTCACAGCCACATGCCATGAAACACCAAGCTCTAAGGTATTCTGCTGGGTTTTAAGATCATGTTCAAATTTCGGATGCCGTCGAAATCTTCTGGTCTAACGTTTTTGTCGTTGTCCATTCTTTGGGTCAATTTTGGAGGTTGGAATGTGATTTTGGTTAATCAGATGACTTGGTTTCATTGTTAATAAAATTTCAAAGAGTATTTGGCTCCACTTGAGATGAGCTTATGCGGAGGTTTTATATTAACTCAATATTCAGAAAAGAATTTTTGCCACTTGAAGATTCACTCTTCTTTCACCCCTGTTATACTATTTATCTTCCTATTATTTGTTTTGATTGGTGCACTATTACCGTGATTTGTTTTGCTACTGTATCTAACAAGCATATGGTTTTCAGTTAGTATTATTGAGTTAGTTTAACGAAAGTGGCGACAGAACCTTTATGGGTTAAAATTGAGTTAGTCTAAAATGTGAAGTAAATTGGAATTTTTGCTGTTTCTTAGACTTTAGTGATTGTCTTTGACAAGTTGATAAACCCGCAGATCGTCTATACTTAGTTTGAAGACAAATAACTTGTACTTGAATTCTAGTGCTAATTCCAAGTTTCACATTGCCATCTTGCTCCACTCATCAGTATCTCTTTCTTTCCTTGTAATCTAATTAATTAACTCTTTATTTCTTGTTCTTGATCGTTACGGTTTGCTCATTTGACTTTATTTGTTAAAATTGTTTGACTGATTGTTGAGGTCGTGGGAGTAAGGGGAGAGACCGAAGCCCACTAGCAATCAATTCGTCTTGGAATTAGTTGGTCTTTAATACAACTCTTATTAGTAATAAGTAGGATCAAACTTTAGTCTTACAATAATTAGAATACCTTTTAAGTTCGTTCCTTAATTACTGAATTCTCCTGAAGTAAATTTGAGGTGTGTCGTGCCAAACAAAATTTCAAAATGCATGGCCCTCATTTAATTAATATTTTTATCCGTAGAAATCGAGGCGCGTCATTTAGCAAAATTTCCATGGCCCTCGCAAAGTTAAAAGCGTGTAGTTGCTTTAGGCGCGCTATTTTAATAATATTACCTTCCTAAACTCGGGTGCGCATTTCATGTGACCCAAATCCAAATCTTAACAACGTTAAATAGAACATATCTCAGATTGCGGGTGCATTTCATGTGGCACGGTCAAGAGACGTGTTTTGGCTGACGTTGAAATCTTCTTTAAAATAATTCAAAGTGGTTTGAAGTTAAAAATGCACATAGGTTAAAAAGTGCTTTAAAATCAGATAATTAGGCCAATAACAACAGTTGAGCGACCGTGCTAGAACCACGGAACTCGGGAATACTTAACACCTTCTCCCGGGTTAACAGAATTCCTTACCTGGATTTCTGGTTCGCGGACTGTAAAACAGAGTCAATCTTTTCCTCGATTCAGGATTTGAACCGGTGACTTGGGACACCATAAATTATCCCAAGTGGCGACTCTGAATTTTTAATAAATAAATAATCCCGTTTCGATTCTCACTTAAATTGAAAAAATTCCCTTATACTATACCCTTACGGGGGTGTAGGTAAAAAGGAGGTGTGACAGCTCTGGCGACTCTGCTAGGGATCATAACCCAGAACTTTGGTTCAGGGTTCAAGAATTCGAGCTTAGAATAATTGTTATACTTGGCTTTTATTTATTATCTGATTTCTTATATGTTTGAACCTACTGTGCTAAATGCTGCTTTTTATCGCTTTAATATTGTCAGAAATGTATATAAATTGTTACGAAACCCTCTTCTCTCTGAGTCTTCTAAATCATCTGGGAAGTGTGCACTTCGTGTGACTTCTTTTCTATTAGAGTCATATCCCAATTTTAGAACGAGGTTCGGACAAGTTGTAAAGTTGGTGAAGCTTCTGTATTCCTGGTACACTGCCCCTCCTCGGCTCGAGCTGTCCGCTCGGGTAAGCCAAGTCTAGAACAATAAACCTAGGTTTTTAAACCTAGAATAACATAGCCTCATACCGGATTCCTAGTAGGAACTCTTGCTTGCATCACGTGCATTTGACTTTGGGGACTCAACACAGGGGTTGAGTCCGTCTAGGACAAGTGTACCCAAATTAAAAGACCATCCTGATGCATCTTACGTGCTACTTGTGTATCTGTTTGTTTTGGCTTGCATGTTGACTAGCTTCTAGAATAGGGAAAGAAAATGAAAAAAAAAAGAAAAAGAAAAGAGAGTGAGAAGTAGGTATTTGAATTATCCTGAAACTCTGCTGAAATTTTGAAAAAAAGAGAAAAAATCATTTCAAAATAAGTCATATTTTCCTGTTGCATCAAAACACGCGAACTACGCGGGTCTGATTCTCACCGAATGTGAGATACGTAGGCAAACCTCATCGGTTCCGGCCCATAATTTTCAAAAAATTCAAAAATAGTTTCCTTTACTTCCTCTCTAGAAAAGTCTTTTTTTTGAGACCCCAATTTTCAAAAAATCCAAAAATATTTTTCATTACTTGCTTCTTTAGAAAGCCTTTCTTTTAGACCCTAATTGGGTTTTTAAAAAATTATACATAAAATATTTTCTTTTAATTTCTTCCAAAAATCCAAAAATATTTTCATTCTTCTTTCAAAATTGAAAAGAAAGTTCAAAATTCAAAAATAATTTCTTTTTTTTAGAAACATTTCTTTCATAAATTCAAAATAAAATTCCAAAAATATTTTCTTTCTTCTTTAGAAGTTTTTCTTTCAAAATTCCAGAAAAAAATAAAAAAAAAATCTTTCTTTGCGAAAATGCTGAAGAAAAATCAAAATCCAAAAATATTCTTTTTCTTTTGTATAAGTCTTTCTTTCGAAAAAATAAGATTAAAAATTCAAAAAAAAGTTAGTTTATTTACTTTATTCATGATCTTCCCGAACTACGCAAGATCTGATTCATGTTCCCGCATGATACGTAGGCAACCCACATCAGGTACGATCACCATTTAAAATGAAAAAAAAATGAAGAAATGAAAAAATATTGATAATAATAAGGACCGACTGAGTCCATTCTAACATGTTTTGTTTTGAATTGTGAAGAAAGTTGAGGTGGTCGGTTTGTGGTAAGCTGAAAACACAAGCCCTAAGGAAAAATGATAACTGACATCGAAGCTGTTACAAGTGCTCAAGAGACTCAGGGTCAGAGGGTTCAACAAGAGTCAACTGTGTTTGAGAAAAATAGAATACTGAAACAGCAAATGACCAAAATGTATCTAGCATGGGCCAATGACCAAGGATAGCCTCGTCATGAGTCACAATTTGCTACACAACAAAAGCAATACCACTATCCTGAGTATCACTCGTACTCGTTTGATCTTCCTGCAAACATTGAGAAGCCTGCCCGAAAGATGGTACAGGAAAAAATGACCCAAAGAGTGAAAAGCTTAGAACAACGGTTGAAAAATATGCAAGGGTTGGCAGGTCAAAAGAGTGTTGCCTTCAAAGATCTATGCATGTTCCCCGATGTCCACTTGTCGCCTGGTTTCAAGACTCCCAAATTTGAAAAGTATGATGGACATGGAGATCCCATAGCCCACCTGAAAAGATATTGCAATCAACTGAGAGGTGTGGGAAGAAATGAAGAATTGTTAATGGCTTATTTTGGGGAAAGTCTTACGGGAGTAGCCTCCGAATGGTTTATGGATCAAGACACATCTCGCTGGTATGTTTGGGATGACATGACACAAGCCTTTGTCAAACAGTTCCAATATAACATTGACATTGCCCAGATCGCAGTTCCCTTTCAAACTTGAAGAAGAAACCAACTGAAAGTTTCAGGGAATATGCCATTAAATGGAGAGAGCAAGCAGCTAGAGTTAAGCCACCTATGGACGACCACGAGCTAATCACTGTCTTCCTTCAGACTCAAGAGCCAGATTATTTTCAAAACATGATGTCCGCAGTGGGCAAATCCTTCTCGGAATCAATCAAAATGGGAGAAATAGTAGAGAATGGTCTTAAGACAGGCAAAATTATAAGTCAAGCAGTTCTTAAAGCCGCAACTCAGGCTGTCCAGGTTGAATCTGATAATTTCAGTGGCACGAATGAGAAGGATGAAGAAATCATGATGACAACAGGTTCGAGAAGAGGTCCCAGGAAAACACCTCGAAGGTATGCGCAGCCTCATCAGGTTTCCCATGACTCCCCTGAGCATTGCTATCCCCCTCAGAACCCTCAATACTCTGTTGCTGCACCTCAGTATGTTGCCCGGCCACCAAGACACCCCAGAAGGCGAGCACCAGCACCGCAAAATCTCCACCAACCTCCACAAAATTTTCAAATGCCCTATAACCCACATCCAAACCAGGGGTATAGAAGGGAACAAAGGCTGAAAGATAATTTTACAACAATAGGAGAGTCCTATGCAAGCTTGTTTGAGAAATTACAGCAGTATGGCATGATTGCACCTATTCCTCCAAATCATGTGGACCCTCGTGCAAGAAGCTTTGACCCTTCTAAAAGGTGTGAATACCATTCCAATGCCCAGGGGCACAATGTTGAAAGTTGTCGGGATTTGAAAAGAGAAATAGAAATGACGATCTAGGAAAACCTGATTGTGATCCAAGACAGTGACACCCAGAATATCGCACAGAATCCTTTACCTGCACATTATGATGCACACTTTGTGGGGATGATGCATGGTGATAGGGAGTATGAGAATCCTCTCGGGAATTTGCTAACTGAAGTTAGTGATTTTGAAATTAGAGAAGGCTCTGCTGATTCTGATGAGCAAATTTGTGGCTAAATGTCAAGCTTAGCAATTGAAAAGTCATTCCCTCCTCACTAGGAAGGAATCTTGGTAGTTTGTTTTGATGTTTTTTCTATTATCTGGGTTATTTTAGGATTGTGATCCAGATTTTATTTGTTTTATTTAGTCAAACCCTTCTATCCCTCCATTCTATTTGTGTGAGTCTTGTCTTTCCGTTCTGTTGCTATTTTCATTAGCTGGGTTATTTAGGGTTGTAGCTCGGATTTTAGGTTGTTTGTCTTGTTGTTTACTCAATGAAATACAGTTTGTCCTTTTGTGTCATTCCATGCTTAGTTCTTTTCCCGCTAGTTTTAATGACATGACATGCATGCGGAATTTTTGGCCAGATCTTAGAAAATTGATTTAAGTTTGAATTGGAAAACTGAGGAAAAGGCATTTTTGAGGATGAATAAAGAGTTGAAATACTTTGGAACTAAGGTCTAGTAAAATTCACCTTCAAATCATTGTGAAGATCGGGCTTGAGGATGTTTAATCAATTGAAGTTTGTTGGAAAGTTGGACATTAAAGGATGGAAAGTGTCTTGTGACCACGACACACCAAGAAGACAGTCATGTTCATCAATGCTATGATCGCGAAAAGATACTATGTTTGGCGTTCTCGAGGCTGGGAGGCCCTTTTTCTGCTACCCAAACACTTTATATCCTTTGCTACCCCTTTTGAGCCTGTGCTGTTTTCTTTAACCACCTCTTTTGGAATCAAGTTTAGAATCAAGAATCACAAAAAAAAGTCCATGTCCCAAGAGTACAAACTGGGGCAATTTTTAAGTGAAAAAAATGAAGAAGAAAAGAACTAGCAAAGGTCCATGCCCCCAGAAAATAGAAGCTGGGGCAACTTGTTTTGAAAAAAAAAGGAAAAGAAACAAAAAGATAGATGAATAAAAGAGTTAGGTCAGATGTTTGAACTACGTTCGACCTGATTCCTTAAAAAAAGGATATGTGGGCAGCCTCACGGTTCGGTCCAACCAAATAAGAAATTAAAAGAAAAAAAAATTCAAAATAATCCCCCAATAGCTGAAATTGGGGCAAAGATTTTATTTCATTTTTAAAAGAGTCGATTCCAAAAGATGTAAGAATACAACCCCGTCATCTTTAGTCTATTTTGAGCCTCATGTCGGCCTTTTTTCCAACCTTATCCAAAAACCTTCCAAATAAAGACCTCCCAATATGCCTTCAAGAATGCCAAGAGAAGCATGCAATGAGCAACGGTTGTCACACAACATATAACATGGTCAAGTTGCTCGCATAAGAAAGTAAAAGAAAAAAAAATAAGGAAAATGAGAGAGTCTTACTAGTGAAAACCTTCACGGGCACTGTAAGGCGACGATAAGCAGAGATGAATAAATGAGAGAGATTTGTTGGTGTAAACCCCTCGGGAACTACTTGTCGAAAGTGAGTCGTGAAGCTGATGCGAAGAATTGACATAAACAAGCCCAACTTCAAAGGTCATAAGAATGGTAAAAGGAAAGTTTGGATTAGTTTGGTAGATCGGTCGGTAAGTCCAAAATGCATGTCATGATCATTAAAGCTAGTTATTAAAAAAAAAGAAAAAAAGAAAAAAGAACTCTTCCTTCTGTCCTTCCGACAGGGGCATTTCTTGTTAATACTTGTTTCTTTGCATCATTGTGTCCTTCACTCCAAGTCGGTCCTTGTCAAAACAAGCAAGAAAAGATTTCAAAATCTACTACCAGCTTTTCAATTGCATAAAGCAAATTTGGCCAGCACTAAGTTGTTTCTGTCAATATACCTTGAGGATTCATACAAAGTCTTCCCCAAAACGACTCTTGCCAGCCTACTTAGCGCAAGCAAAAATAACTGGTGATTCTCTCTGACAGACAAGTTGCTCAAAAGCAGGAAGTCATTCAAGATATCGGAAAAGGTCACCTAAGCAAAGATATCCAATTGGGATAAGGCTGTTTGAGCTGCAAATACAAATGGTACTGGTGTGAAACAATCAGAGTTGGTGCAGGACAAAAGTCTTTTGAGACCAACTCAAGTTGATTGAGCAGAAGCCAAGCTGCCCAAGACTCAAGGCCACAAACCGACCACTATTTTCAAAACTGACCAATTTTTCTTTGTGTGAAATAAGAACAAAGTAGTGCAAGGAAAGTGGTTCAAAAAAAGAAGAAAAAAAAAAGAAAAAAAAAACAAAAAAGAGAAGGAAAAAAACAAGAGAAGAGCCAACAAAGGGAAGTTTCTCAACTCTTTGTCTTTATTTGTCTTGCTAATTATGCATAAAATCTTGCCATTGATCTTCGCGTTTTTCCTCCTAGGATAAAATTCCTAGTCTGATGGATTTTCCTCCCAATATCTTAGTCTGATGAATCTTTCTCCTAAGATAGAAAACCTAGTCTGATGAATTTTCTCCTAGGATAGAAATCTTAGTCTGATGAATCTTTCTCCTAAGATAACAAAAATAGACCTAGTCTGATGAATCTTCTTCTAGAATCAAAATCTTAGTCTGATGAATTTTTCTCCTAAGATAGAAGACCTAGTCTGTTGAACTTTCTCCTAGGATAGAAATCTTAGTCTGATGAATTTCCTCCTAAGGTAAAACCTAGTCTGATGAACTTTCTCCTAGGATAGATGTCTTAGTCTGATGAATTTTTCTCCTAAGATAGAAAACCTAGTCTGATGAATTTTCTCCTAGGATCAAAATCTTAGTCTGATGAATTTTTCTCCTAAGATAGAAAACCTAGTCTGATGAATTTTCTCCTAGGATAAACGTCTTAGTCTGATGAATCTTTCTCCTAAGATAGAAAACCTATTCTGACAAATTTTCTCCTAGGATAATTTGAAAAAAGGGAAATCTGGATTTGAAAAAAAAACGGGTCAATTTTTAGTTTTCTTAAGTAATCAATGTTTAGTTTTCTTGAAATTAGGGGTCCTGCCTGGAGAATAGGGTCAGTCTTTACTTTAGTCAAGCTTAGTTTATAGTTTTCCTAGTATATTCTTTAGTTTACTCTCATAATTGCATCAATAATACAAGTGGTTTACAATTTTGCTAACGATTCACAAATCTTCCTAGTGCAAACTGGGGCAGAAAAATTTTTCTTTTGTTTTGTCTGTTTTGTTGTAATCAGGCGCCCACCTGGAGAACAAGGGAAGACACCTCAAGTTTCAAGGGAAAGCAGTTTCGAAGGAAGACAACTCGAGTTTCAAGGGAAAGCAGTTTCGAAGGAAGACAGTTCAAGTTTTGAGGGAAAATGGTTCAAGGTGCAAGGGAAAACAGTGTCAAGTAACAAGAGAAGACGGTTCAAGTTCAGCAATCAGGCGCCCACCTGGAAAAAAAGGGGGAATTCAATTCAGAATGCAATTCAGGTCAGCAACAAAAGAAGCTCGCATCAAGAATGCGAGTCAGCAGTCCAAGATGATCAACAGAAGTTAGTCACAATCCAGAATAAAAAGAAAAGAAAAAAAAAAGAAAGACAAGAAGTGAATCCAAATGCAGAAGTTAATGAAAGATGTGAGTTGCTCAAGGCAGGGCTAAGGTCACAAGCTCTGCATGTCCCATCTTGGTTTGAAAAGTTGAAGAAGATTGAACCAACACCTGCGGCTAACAAGCATCAAGATTCAGATCAGGGTCCGCATGAAGAACCAACCAAGACTCAAGATCAAGCTTCAAAAGACTCATAGATAGGAATCTTGTAACTCGTAGCTGATAGGCTTAGTTAGTCTTTTTTTATTTTTGATTTTGATGTAATAACGGGACCGTGCACCGGAACCTCAGCGGAACGACACCTCGACCGGCTCTCCGCCTTGGCATACTTCATCATCTCACTCACCTCTGAACTACACGTGTCCTGATTCCTTTATATCCAAGGATATGCAAGCAGCTCAGATACCAGGGCTCGGTCACATTCCCCTTTTCTTTGTAAATAAGGGTCGGGTCAAAAAACCTGTCTAGTCATTCTTTGTCTGAAAACTCTTCGCGTTTCCAGTCAAAGAGGGGCAGCTGTAGACATGTGAGTTTTGACCCTCCCCAAGATTTTTTATATTTTAGCACGTAAATATTTAATTTAGGCGTAATATAGCTATTTCAACTCATTTTTACTTTTTTACTTTTATTTTATTACAAGAAAACAAAAATTATAAAAAATAGGCTCATTAATGTTTTGTAGTCATTTTTTATCTTGAAAAATACCAAAAAAAATAGTTTTATTTTAATGGTCAGTCTTATTTTAATAATTATTTTTGCTTAAGTAGAGCTAATTAATATTTTTGATAATACTTTTAGTTAATTAAGCTAATTTTAAACATAGCTAGTCATAAAGGCACAAGTTTCTAGCCCATTCTTTAAGCTCAATATCCAATACCCATTAAGTTAATCCTAGGGACCCTTCTAGACTCTTCTTTGGAACAAAAAATAAATAAAAACACCCTAAGAACTTAACATAAAAAGACGTAGGGACTAATTGGAAAAATACACACAAATACACATTAGACCTAGACTCTACAATAAAGAGGGGATAGGAGTAACACCTAAAAATCTGGAGAAGGAAGGGACCAAAAAGCTACGGCTGAATAGAAGACCCCACCCCTTGTCATCGTCTTCTTCAATTGCCCCCCACCCTATGTCGTCTTCTTCACCAGAAGATTTAGATAGAAGCAGCCACTGAACAGGCGCAAGAATCACGACCCCTCCCCCACCGTACTGCTTCGTCTTCAACCAAACACACAACCCCACCCCGATCGTCTCTTTTCACACTTCAATTCCTCCAATACCCACATCTGAAAATAGTCACCTCACAGCCACACGCCATGAGACACCAAGCTCTAAGGTATTCTGTTGGGTTTTGAGATCATGTTCAAATTTCGGATGCCGTCGAAATCTTTTGGTTTAACGTTTTTGTCGCTGTCCATTCTTTGGGTCAAGTTTGGAGGTTGGAATGTGATTTTGGGTAATCAGATGACTTGGTTCATTGTTAATAAAATTTCAAAGAGTACTTGGCTCCACTTGAGATGAGCTTATGCGAAGGTTTTTTATTAACTCAATATTCAGAAAGGAATTTTTGCCAATTGAAGGTTCACTCTTCTTTCACCCCTGTTATACTATTTATCTTCCTATTACTTATTTTAATTGGTGCACTATTACCGTGATTTATTTTGCTATTGTATCTAACAAGTACATGGTTTTCAGTTGGTATTATTGAGTTAGTTTAATGAAAGTGGTGACAGAACCTTTATGGGTTAAAATTGAGTTAGCCTAAAATGTGAAGTAAATTGGCATTTTTGTTGTTTCTTAGACCGTAGTAATTGTCTTTGACAAGTTGACCAACCCGCAGATCGTTTATACTTAGTTTGAAGACAAATAACTTGTGCTTGAATTCTAGTGCTAATTCCAAGTTTCACATTACCATCTTGCTCCACTCATCAGTATCCCTTTCTTTCCTTGTAATCTAATTAATTAGCTCTTTATTTCTTGTTCTTGATCATTACTGTTTGCTTATTTGACTTTTTTTGTTAAAATTGTTTGACTGATTGTTGAGGTCGTGGGAGTAAGGGGAGAGACCGACGCCCACTAGCAATCGATTTGTCTTGGAATTAGTTGGTCTTTAATACAACTCTTATTAGTAATAAGTAGGATCAAACTTTAGTCTTACAATAATTAGAATCCCATTTAAGTTCGTTCCTTAATTACTGAATTCTCCTGAAGTAAATTTGAGGTGTGCCATACCAAATAAAATCTCAAAATGCATGGTACTTATTTAATTAATATTTTTATCCGTAGAAATCGAGGCGCGTCATTTAGCGAAATTTCCATGGCCCTCGCAAAGTTAAAAACGTGTAGTTGCTTTAGGCGCGTTATTTTAATAATATTACCTTCCTAAACTCGGGTGCGCATTTCATGTGACCCAAATCCAAATCTTAATAACGCCAAATAGAATATGTCTCAGATTGTGGGTGCATTTCATGTGGCGCGGTCAAGAGACGTGTTTTGGCTGACGTTGAAATCTTCCTTAAAATAATTCAAAGCGGTTTGAAGTTAAAATGCACATAGGTTAAAAAGTGCTTTAAAATCAGATAATTAGGCCAATAACAACAGTTGAGCGACCGTGCTAGAACCACGGAACTCGGGAATACTTAACACCTTCTCCTGGGTTAACAGAATTCCTTACTCGGATTTCTAGTTCGCGGACTGTAAAATAGAGTCAATCTTTTCCTCGATTCGGGATTTGAACCGGTGACTTGGGACACCATAAATTATCCCAAGTGGCGACTCTGAATTTTTAATAAATAAATAATCCCGTTTCGATTGTCACTTAAATTGGAAAAACTCCCTTATACTATACCCTTATGAGGGTGTGGGTAAAAAGGAGGTGTGACACATACTCCACGCGAACGCGATGCTTACACCCTCCAAGCCTTCGCGAACGCGACTGAACCTACGCAAACACGAAGCACAAAATCCTGGGGACCCAGCTACTCCAACTACTCTACGCGAACGCGGGACCTACTTCGCGTTCGTGATGCACACTTTGCCTTACCTTTCGCAAAATGCGGAACCAACATCGCGAACGCGAGGACCCTCTCGCGAACGCAAAGAGCAAAACTCTGCAACACAAAACTGAAGAAATCTGCAACTTTCACAACAAGAATTTGATCCGTTTAACCATCTGAAACTCTCCCGAGGCCCTCGGGACCTCAACCAAATATGCCAACACATTCCATAACATCATTCAAACTTGTTTCAACCTTCAGAATGCCCAAAACAACATCAAATCATCAAATCATCATCGGATTCAAGCCTAAGAGATTCCAAAACTTCCAAATTCCGCTTTCGATCAAAAAGTCTATCAAACCTCGTCCGGATGACCTAAAATTTTGCACACACGTCACAAATATCCCAACGGACCTACTCCAATTTTCAAAATTCCATTACAACCCCTATATCAAAATCTTCACTACCAACCGGAAAACTCAAAAATTCCAATTTCGCCAATTCAAGCCTAAATCTACCCCGGACCTCCAAAACCCATTCCGATCATGCTCCTAAGTCCCAAATCACCTCCCGAAGCTATCCGAATCGTATAAACCAAATTCCGAGATCATTTACTCACAAGACAACTTCCAGTTGACTTTTCCAACTAAAAGGCCAACTTAAGAGACTAAGTGTCTTATTTCTCTACAAAACCACTCCGAACCCAAACTAACCAAATACAGCTGAACAACATATAAAGAAGCAAAAATGGGGAAAACGGAGCAGTAATTTATGAAACGACCGGCCAGGGTGTTACATCCCCCCTCTTAAACAAACGTTTGTCCTCAAATAAGTAAAGAAATATACCTGAAGCCTCAAATAGGTGAGGATATCTGATCCGTATCTCCCACTCGGTCTCCCAGGTAGTCTCCTCCATGGGCCGACCTCTCTACTGCACTTTCACTGAAGCTATATCCTTTGACCTCAACTTTCAGACCTTCCGCTCCAAAATAGCTACTGGCTCTACATCATAAGTCAAATCATCATCTAACTGGACCGTGCTGAAATCCAAAACATGAGACGGATCGCAAATATACTTCCAGAGCATAGAAACATGAAATATTGGATGCACACTCGATAAGCTGGGTGGCAAAGCAAGCTCATAAACTACCTCCCCAATCCTCCGAAGCACCTCGAAAGGCCCAATAAACTGAGGACTCAATTTGCCCTTCTTCCCAAATCTCATAACACCCTTCTTGGGTGAAACCTTCAATAGAACCTTCTCCCCAACCATGTAGGACACATCACGAACCTTCCTGTCATCATAACTCTTTTGTCTCGACTGTGTTGTACGAAGCCGCTCCTGGATCACCTTCAGCTTGTCTAAAGCATCCTGCACCAAGTCTGTACCCAAAAGCCTAGCCTCACCCGGCTCAAACCAACCAACTAGAGATCTACACCATCTCTCATATAAATGGAGCCATTTGAATACTCCACTAATAACTGTTGTTATAAGCAAACTCTGTGAGTGGTAGAACCTGATCCCATGACCCTCCAAAATCAATTACACAAGCGTGCAACATGTCCTACAATATTTGATAGTGCGCTTGGACTGCCCATCCGTCTAAGGGTGAAAATTTGTGCTCAACTCGACCTGAGTACCCAACTCTCTCTGTACAGCTCTCCAAAACTGCAAAGTAAACTGAGTACCTCTATCTGAAATGATGGAAACCGGGACACCATGCAACCGAACAATCTCTCGGATATAGATCTCTGCCAACCGCTCTGAAGAATAGGTAGTACACACAGGAATGAAGTGTGTGGACTTGGTCAGCTAATCCACAATCACCCATATAGCATCAGACCTCTTCAAAGTCCGCGGGAGCCCAACTACAAAGTCTATGGCGATCCGCTCCCACTTCCACTTTGGAATATCCATCTGCTGAAGCAAGCCACCTGGTCTCTAATGCTCATATTTAACCTGCTGACAATTGAGCCACCGATCTACAAATCCCACAATATCCTTCTTCATTCTCTTCCACCAATAATATTGTCTCAGATCCTGATACATCTTCGCGTCACCCGGATGGATGGAATACCGTGAACTATGGGCCTCCTCCAAAATCAACTCCCGATGCCCGTCTATATTGGGCACACATATCCGGACCTACATCCTCAATACCCCATCATCACCAATAGTCACATCTCTGGCATCGTCGTGCTAAACTCTGTCCTTAAGGACAAGCAAATGAGGATCATCATACTGGCACTCTCTGATGCGATCAAATAAGGAAGACTGAGAAATCACACAAGCTAAGACCCGACTAGGCTCTGAAATATCCAACCTCACAAACCGATTGGCCAAGGCCTGAATATTGACTGTAAGAGGTCTCTCTCCAACAGGAATAAATGCAAGACTGCCCATACTCACTATCTTCCTACTCAAAGCATCGACCACTATATTGGCCTTTACCAGATGGTACAAGATAGTAATATCATAGTCCTCTAGTAGCTCCAACCATCTGCTTCCTTAAATGAGATCCTTCTTCTTGAACAAGTGTTGGAGGCTATGATGATCAGTAAACACCTCACAAGACACACCATAAAGATAATGCCTCCAAATCTTCAACACGTGAACAATGGCAACCAACTCCAAATCATGAACGGGGTAGTTCTTCTCATGGGGCTTAAACTGACGAGAAGCATAAGCAATAACTCTACCCTCCTACATCAACACACACCCAATACCCACTCTCGAAGCATCACAATACACTGTATATGAACCTGAAGATGATGGCAAAACTAACACTGGAGCTGTGGTCAAGGCAGTCTTGAGCTTCTGAAAGCTCGCCTCAACTCATCCGACCACCTGAATGGAGCACCCTTTTGAGTCAATTTGGTCAAGGGTGATGCTATAGATGAAAATCCCTGAACGAACAGATGGTAATAACCTGCCAAACCAAGAAAGCTGCGAATCTCTATGGTTGAGGAAAGTCTTGGCCAACTCTGAACCGCCTCTACCTTCTTCGGATCAACCTGAATTCCCTCACCAGACACCACGTGCCCCAAGAAAGCCATTGAACTGAGCCAAAACTCACATTTGGAGAACTTTGCATAAAGCTTCTCCTCCCTTAATCTCTGCAACAAAACTCTCAAATGCTCCGCGTGGTCCTCCTGACTATGCGAGTACACCAAAATATCATCAATGAAAACAATCACAAACTAGTCGAGATAAGGCCGAAATACACTGTTCATCAAATGCATGAACGCTGCTGGGGAATTGGTCAGCCCAAAAGACATCACAAGGAACTCATAATGATTATATTGGGTCCTAAAAGCTGTCTTAAGAATATCTGAGTCCCTAATCTTCAGCTGGTGATACCCTGAGCGGAGATCAATGTCGGAGAACACTCTCATTTGTCGCACCCCCTCTTTTTTCCTCGCGGAAGTCCGGGTTTCGACATTCATGGGGGAAATAACTTGTTTTCTTTTGGGAATTGGGTATTTGAAGAGTCGTCACCTAATGGATTATGGTGCGTTAGGGCACCTAGAGTAATTAACTCATGTAACTAGTTTGCATTTCCAGAGATTAGGGTAAGGGCTCGAAATAACCTTGAGGGAAAGGTGTTAGGCACCCCTCGCGGTCCACAACGGTGGGTCCCGACCGAACTTAAACTATGTGAATTAGTCCTTTTACAAATAAACAATTTCAATACATATTCTCAAATAAAAGCATGTTTTTACATTCTAAATACAGGTATGATTCAGGTAATAGGAGTAAGAGAGAGGTTTGAACAACTTGCACTTAAAGAAAAGTAAATTCATTTAAACAACGGGAGTTGGGAAAGAGGAGTCCTAGGTTGGTTATCCTACAGGATCATACCCACACAATGCCCGGTAATCACTCCTCAATGAGGGGCTACATGTGACATTAGCGCGTAGTCATCATATCCTTACTACCTAGTTCCCTCCCCTTGGTCATAGCCTAAAGTGTTCTATCAACCTTGAAAGATATCCTATGCGTGCACTACCCATTCCTTCCTTGTGGACCTGGAGATATTTAGGACCTCTAATTTAGGTAGTTCTAGACCATCCTAAGGTACTTAAAGGAGAAAATCTAGGCGTCAACAAAAACAATTAGGACTGCGCTAAAGAGAGAACAATTAAAGGCTCACACTTTACCTCCACAAACAGAACAAGTAAGTGCACGTCTCAAATAATAGTTTTCAGATAAAAGAGGCCCTAGAACAGGATATCTAGGTGAGCAGAGAATATTCAGTACTGAATTTGGACCAAAGTGTCGAAGACCTATTCAACTTGCATACTGATTTTAGACCTATTGAATATGAGCAGCCACAGATAACAGAGCATAGTTTTACAGTTGCAGGATTTTTAATCGTCCTACAGGTTTGCCTAGGCGTATAATAGTGATGTCCTATGAGCATGGTATCTATTATTGATTAGGGATGCAATGACACAATAAACTATTTTAAACGGACAATTTGGATCCTATAGGCATGCTCTATAGTAATATCAATTAAGGCAGCGCTGAAAAACTTATTAAAGAAACGAACAGATTAGTTAATTAAGCCGATTCAGAATCTACAAACAAGAGTTAAAGTTAAACTGATTTTTAGGTCTAACTAAAATTGTTTTTAGATCTTATAGGCATGATTTCTAATTAAACATAAGGCGAAGAAAGCAGAATTTATTTGACCAAAGCGAAATCCCTATAGGCATGATTCTATTAAAACTGTTTTTAAATCTTATAGGCATGATTTCTAAGGAGATGAATTTGAATACATGATGTAACGGAAACTGAACTTCAATTACTTTATACCCTATAGACATGATATCTAATCATATGAAATGGAGCAGGTAGGATTTATTTCAACCAAGAAATCTTATAGGCAGGTTGTCTAACACAGCACATGTAAATCTAAGTAAACCATATAGGCATGTTATCTACCCAATTTTACCCACAATATATAACTACCCTTCCTTTTCACTAGTCACCCCAATATTTGTTAAGAATTGAATGAATTACATAAATAGAACAGAAATTAAGCTATAGGGAGCCCGAAGCAGGCCCAAGGTAGTTTCCCAAGCCTTCAGTAGTCTCAAATACCCAAAGTTTCATAGCCAATTTCATGTCTAGGTGTATCAGAGTTCCTTAAGGACCTCAAGGATCCCGAGCAGTGCTCACACCTAGAACTTTCTTAAATAAGAACTGATTTATATGCAGTGTGGAAGTGTCAGCCCTGATATGCCATAGTTCAGAGAGGTTTCAAGGGTCTCTAAGCAGTACACATACCAAGGGGCATGACTTAGTATCCTAGGAGTAAGTGAAAGTGCATAGACAGTATAAAGAAAGGCCTTAGGAGTGAAAAGAATTTCTGAAAATCAATATTGATTTGGTGATAAAACAGTTTGAGGAAAGTGTAAAAAATAATTTGCAATCAGAACACAAGTCATAGAACAAGCAACTTTAGGAAGTACTTTGGCAAACAACTTTCACACAAGGGAAGAGGGGTTGAGAACACAAAGAATACACCTTAATAGAGTTCTTAAGGGGTTTTACAGAACTAGTAGTTTAGATAGAATGCAGGTCATGCAGCAAAGATCACAGCAGAAACATGTTAAGGATATATAAACAACACAACTAGAGTCACTCTAGGGAGATTAGCTAACCTAGCAGGAGTAAGGCAGAGCAGGCAAGGACTTAATGGATGTGAGCGTGTGATTTTTGCCTCATACGAATTACTCCAAAAGAATTCCCAAAATTAGGTCTTTTCTTTAATTATGTGTTATTTTTAGGAATTATTATGCTATTTTCCTGATTGTTTGCATATGTTTGTGTACATGTTTAATTTTATTAACGCATTAAAAATACAAAAATATAGTATCTACATTTAGGATTTGATTTTTACATTTTTTTGAATTAATTAATAATTAGGTGTTTTACAAAAATGAAAATTCAAAAAATAATAACATATTTTTGGGGTTTTAGTCAAATTGTGTGATTTTCTTTTAATTTAGTATTTAATTATTTATGATAATTATTATCTAGAGTTAATTAATATTCTTAAAGCTAATTTGGGTTTTATAATTAAATTAGGATTTTAGTTTCAATTTTTGAAAAGGGGAAGAAAAGAAAAGAAAATAACTAATAAAAGAGGGGGAAATAAAAAATTGGGCTAAATTCCGTTTAATCCCAAGCCCAAACATAAAACCAGTCCAAAACCCATCAAAAAACCATCCAAACCCGTTAGAACTAGCCCAAATACCCGGTCCGCCTTACCATTAACCAAAACGATACTGTTTCAGTCACGATGATCTGAGCCGTTAAAGCTCGTTCATCCAACGGTCTAAAATGCATCCCATCGCCCATATCCGACCCTGACCCGTTTGCATTAGAGATCGATCCAGTCTCTATTTAAAATGTCGTCGTTCCATTTAGTCAAATGATCCAAGCCGTTGATCTCGTTTGATCGAACGACCTTGATCCAATTCCACCCCCAGTATATAATTACCCAAACGGACCCCCCCTTAGAACCCCCCCATCTCATCACTCATCTTCCTCACCCAAACCCCAAAGACCAGCCGCCACCATTCCCCACCGCCTTCCGGTGGCGGCGTCGGCCCCAACCCGCCTGAAAATTACACCATAGAACCCCCTAACTCCCCTCATGCCAAATCCCCACTCCCTTTTCCTCGAATCACCCCATAACTCTTCGAATCTTGGATCGAAGATCGGACCCGAACCCTAGCCTACCCAACTAGCCCCAAAATAACACCACAGAACCATCAAGACCCCCTCTTCCCAAATCCTTACTCCGTTTCCCTCGAACATGGCCTGAACCCTTCGAATTTCAAATCTAGGGTTCGAGCCATAAAAGCCCAAAGCCAAATTCAGACATGCAAGACTACTCCTTCAAGTTTTCTCATGTGTTCAAGACGGTTTGGTCACAAAATAATGTTGCTCGTTTGTTCTTGGAAAAGAACAAATGATTGACATTATTTGGGGACCAAACTGGATTATCAGTTGCAAGTCCAAGTGTAGGGTGAGTTCGTTCCTATTTTTATGATTATTCTCATTGATATATTTCTTATTTTCATTTTTCCCCATCTCTATATCTTTTCTCTGGTCAATTTCAGTTGAAATTTGACCAGTTCTCCGTTTTAAAATGTCTTCTGTTCATTGTTTTGTTTTTCAAACTATCTTGTTGTCAGCTTGTTTAAAATTCTAAAGTCGTGTCTTGTTTAATCATTTAGTCAATTTAACTAGGATTAATCTGATAATTTGGGTAGTTTCTTGTTTATTTGTGTGTAATAATCAGTTGATTAGTGTAGGTTTAATTCTCAAAACTATTCAAGTGTTTACCTAACTTAGGAAGTTTCTATAGTGGTAGGGTAGAAATTGCATTACTGAATTAATTAAAAGCACTAAACTAGTGGATAATTAAGAAATGAAAAGTTGAATTGGTAGTGATAAATGCACTAAGTTGAATACTTATTTATAAACACTAAGAGACACACTGGGGAGAGGCTGAATACTAAAGAATACAGAGAGATATAGAAAGATAGAAATTACAGAGATAGAGAATAGGGGAAGAGCCGAAAATACAGAAAATACAAATGCCTAATTTTACTGTTTCATTGAACTCTTTTTGTGATATCTTCAGTTTCTAATTCCTGAAATAGTTTCTGATCTATCTGGACTGAAACGTTTTGTTTGATGGTTTAAAAGGACTTGGTTTGAAGTTCTGGTTGCTTGTTTTGTTTGCTGCACAACAATTCTTGGTTTAAAGTTGGTTCTGGGAGGTTTATTTCTGTTGCTGCTTACTGCTATTGTTACTGCTGACCTTACATCCCCTTTCCTTTCATTTCAGGTATTTGTCAATTCTATGGACAACACTTAAATATAGTCTGAAGCTTGAATCTGAAATATGAACAAATTGGATGATGGTTGCTATTGAATTCTCACTTCTGTCTCTTTCAATTTCATGCATAATGCGTATTACTTATTTCAGAAATAGCTTGGTCGAGTATATTTATAGTTGAATATAGTATGATTATGTTTGTAATCATCTTATTGTTGGGTATACCTACTAAGTTCTTTGTTCTAGAATTAACTTTGGTTTGAAACATGGAACAAATTATGGCTTAGCTACTTGGATTCATGGGTTTGAATTGGTGTATATGTATAAAGGGACTTTCAAGGACATTCGTAATAGGTATTTGCATATGCAGTATTTTGTATTACTTTTCTGAATTTCAATTGTTTGTTTGAAGTTTCCTTTTAGGAGTTTGGGTTAGTAATTTGTTTGCTGGTAAAGACTATTGGTGGTATTAGATGCTGAATGACTAAAAATAATTTGATATTGTAACCTCTGTACAAAAGTAATGTGATTAGCCGTGTTGTTATGACGTTGAAACTGTTAAATTCCGTTAGCTACTATTAGTTATTAGAATTGGAACTCACAATTGCTTTCAAGATCAAATAATTATTGGATGTCATGTAATTGGCTATTGATAAGTTAAAGACGATTCCAAAGTTTGCTTGTATATGTATTAGTCTCGTTGTTGTCCCTTTGAATTCATTTGCAACTTCAAGCTTGCTCATACATTGTAAGGATTCAATATTGAACCTGGTGCTCAGTAGTTGCAGGGCTCCAAACTTGGGCTCAATTATGAGGCCTAATTCTGAAAGTTCTTCGAACGAGATCCGGGCCATTTCTTTCGTTGGATCATCAATCCTCTTGTATTGACTCAAGCCTTTTTGTGTAATGGATTGGTTTTCCCTCACATAAACCATCTTAGTTAGTTTAAATGGAACCTTTAACTATATTTAGTGTTAATCAATTAGGCTATTAACTAGTTGGGGCGAGCCATATTCAATAACATAAATGATTTACGGCCCTCCAAATGTAGTTTGAAATCCCTTTTAAAAATTGGAATTGAGCTGCGCCGCGCCAAATAAAATCTCAAATGCGTGGCCCTCATTTAATTATTTCTTTTAAAATCCTTAGAATTCAAGGCGTGCCATTTAACAAATTCCCATGGTCCTCGCAAAGTTAAAAATGCGTAGTTGCTTTAGGCGCGTTATTTTAATAATATTACTTTCCTAAACTCGGGTTTGCATTTCATGTGACCCAAATCCAAATCCTAACAACGTTAAATAAATATGTCATAGATCGCGGGTGCATTTCATGTGGCGTGATCCAAAGACGTGTTTTGTGTAACGTTGAAATCTTCCTAAAATGAATTAAAAGCGGTTTAAAGTAAAAATACACATAGGTTCAAAATTGTTTTAAAATAAGATAATAGACCAATTGTAATAGTTTAAGCGACCGTGCTAGAACCACGAAATCCGGGGGTGCCTAACACCTTCCCTCAGGTTAATAGAATTCCTTATTCAGAATTTCTGGTTCGCAGACTTCAAAAGGCAAGTCGAATTTCTTCGATATGGGATTTTAAAATAAATCGGTGACTTGGGACACCAGAAAACAAACCATCCCAAGTGGCGACTCTGAATTTTAAATAAACAATCCCGTTTCGATTGTCCTTTAATTGGAAAAACTCCCTTATACCCTTTCGGGTGTAGGTAAAAAGGAGGTGTGACAGCTCTGGCGACTCTGCTGGAGATCATAACCCAGAACTTTGGTTCAGGGTTCAAGAATTCGAGCTTAGAATAACTGTTATACTTGGCTTTTATTTATTATCTGATTTTTTATATGTTTGAGCCTAATGTGCTAAATGCTGCTTTTACCACTTTAATATTGTTTGAACTGTATATAAATTATTACGAAACCCTCTTCTCTCTGAGTCTTCTAAATCATGGAGAAGGGTGAACTTCGTGTGGCTTCTCTTCTGTCTAGAGTCTTATCCCATTTTAGAACGAGGTTCAAACAAGTTGCAAAGCCGTTGAAGCTTCTGTATTCCCGGTACGCTGCCCCCCTCTCCCCCCGGTTCGAGTTGTCCGCTCAGGTAAGCCAGGTCCAGAACAATAAACCCAGGTTTTAAACCTAGAATAACTCACCCTCATGCCGGATCCCTAGTAGGAACGTTTGATTGCATCATGTGCATTTGACTTAGGGGACTCAACACAGGGGTTGGGTCCGTCTAGGACAGGTGTACCCATAATCAAAGACCATACTGATGCATATTTTACGTGCTACTTGTGCATTTATTTGCTTTAGGTTCGCATGCTGACCGAATTTTGAATGATGAGAGAAAAGTTGGAAAAGAAAATAGTGGTATATGGGTTGAGTGAGTTAATCACCTGTTTTGAAAAAAACTAATGTCCAAATAGTACCGAAACTCCGCCGAATTTTTTTTTGAGAAAAATGAAATGAAAAAAAAGAGTTTTGTTTTCAAAAATAGTTTTATTTGCCCAAACTACGCCAGTTTGATTCTCACCGGATGTGGGATACGTAGGCAACCTTCATCGGGTCCAACTTTCCCTTTTTGCAAGAATAGCCCAAAAATAACAAAATTTTAATTTGTGTCACAAATAAGTCGGGTAATTCCATTCTTGTTTAAAATAAGCCGAATGTCTCCAAAAGGGTGCCGGAAGGCTATTTCTGCAAGAACAACCACCTTAGGTCATTTTTAACGGTTAGCAGGCACAACCTTAAAATCTTCTTCCCCGAACTGCTGAAAGACCGTATTTGCGAAGCCGAGTTTGTTTTTGAAATGAACAAATTTTGAAAAATGGTGTTACTTTTTCTTTTTGGGTCAAAATAATCACTTTAATAAATGTGCAGGATGAGCACAAATGAAATTGAACCCTTCACAGTCCTTAATGAGATCCCCTTAAAGCTCCACATGTGGTGGAATGATCTAGGAAAAGGCAGTAGAGAAACAATGGTAAAATTTCTGGGAGGCCTTGTCGGACTATTGAATGTCAAGCTAAGGTTGGACATAATTGAAGCTTTAATACCTTTTTGGGACCCGACTCACAATGTGTTCCGCTTTTCTGACTTTGAGCTTACACCTACATTGGAGGAAGTTGCGGGTTATGCGGGCCTTAACGGAAACCTTAGAAGTCGATATCCATTGGCACCAAGACCGGTATCCCCTATAGATTTCTGGATTTGCTGAGTATTAGTCGGGATATTCAGGATGGAAACTTATCTGAAGGGTATTGCACGCTCTAGTTCTTGTATCATCGATATGGTAACCCTCGAGGTTTTGAAGAACCGAACACTGGTCTAACCCATGCCGGAAATAAAGACAAATGGGAGGCAAGGCGAGGTTTAGCTTTTATGGTAGCCTTCTTGGGTATTGTGGTTTGTGTGCAAAAAGATGGTAATATAGAGATAGGTCTTGTGGGAATGATCGATGTTGCAATCAAGAAAGCCAACAACACTGTGGTTCCTCTAATCTTATCTGAAATCTACCGAGCCTTGACTATCTGTCGGGAAGGGGGAAAGTTCTTTCAAGGCTGCAATCAGTTGCTACAATTATGGATGCAAGAATATCTATGCCACCGGGTTGGGTATATGAATTACGGTTTGACCGGTTTGAGCTGCATTGAAGAATTCGGAAGCCGAGTGGCAGGTATTGAATTCCCCGAAGGAACTAAAGCTTGGCTTACACATTTGAGATCCTTGACTGCTGATAAAATTGAGTGGGCATTCGGATGGCTTCCTGTCACCGAAGCAGTGTACACGTCAGCTGAAGTATGTTATATCCTCTTAATGGGCATCCAGAGCATCCAGCCTTATGGTCCCTTCAGGGTTTTGCGCAAATTAGGAAGATTTCAAACTGTCCTCAATGATGAAGATTTGAGTAAATATGCCATTGAACTGGGCCTAAAAGCCGCATTTCCAGAAGGGAAAATTCGCTAGATATGGAATGAATGTAGGTTTCTTGAACCTAAGACCATGGTGCGAGATTTAGCTAGAGGAGAAGTGGACCCTAAGTATAGTGTCTGGTTCGGCAAAAGATTCCAGATCCCCGAGAGGCCCGCAAAGAGACCCCATGTCCAATAATTCATCGATGGGGCACAAGTGCAATGGGATTGGTTGACCAAAGAAAACAAATACAGGGCCAAAATAAGCTAGTTGGAAAGGTGAGTCATGGAGCTTCAGTTTGAAAATGGTGTTCAAGCCGCTGCAGACAATGGAGAAAAGAAAAAACTAGCTCAGGAAAATGAGGCCCTCAAAGCTCGGATCCAGAAGATGAAAATAGCTGCCAGAAACCCGGAAAGAAGCCGGTCTGATAAAATACTCATAAGCGGTCTGAAAAAGAAAGCCCTCGAGTGTCAAGAAGACCTGGAAAAATCTGAAGTTGGTCTAGCAAAAATCTGGGCAAAATGGACAAAGAAGGCAGAAGAGCGAGTATGGTTTGTGCAACAAATGAACAGGAACTATGAAGGGACCATCACTATCCTAAGAAGAAAGATAGCCACTCTCGAGAATGAGGCAGTCAAACAGGCTAAAGATTTCAAAGCTGATAGGAAACACTGTTATGATCTGATGGCTCAGATGGAGGAAAGAATGCAGCAGTTGCAAAATCAACACCTTCATGACTCTTAAGTGTTAGAAGCCCGGAATCAGCAGATAGGGCGGTTGCTTAAGGAAAAAGGCAGAATTAGAGAAAGGATCATAACCATCACTGACTACATTACCATAAAGTGCCAAGCATGCGAGGAGATGACTCGTACCACCTTTTTTGCTGCAGTGATGACTTTCGTCCACCAAGTTATGAGTGATTTGGAGTGACTGCAAGGGGATCTCGCATTTAGGCCCGCGGCGAGACCGAATGATGTCCCGCGGGCACCAGGAGCATTAATGTATTCTTGATTTTACTTGAGTCTGTACCTTTATTTTTCTGTTGGAGTCTGTTGTTTTCCTTTTTGAGTCTTTTAGCTTTGAATCGTTGTAATGCAAAGAGTTTCCTTTTTATGAGAAGAATTGAAAATATCTTGTTATTCATTTTTACATTTTATTGCCCCAGAACTACGCTCGGTCTGATTCATGTGGGGTCATGATACGTAGGCAATCTCCATAGGATTCGACCACAACCAAAAGAAAAAGAATAAAATGGAAAAAAAGGGGGAATAAAGGATAGGCGTGAGTAACAATAAAAGGGAAAGGTCATAAATAGGAAAAGCCGGGATAACACAAGCAACCAAGCAAGTGCATGATAGAAATGACTAATTGCCTAGGTGCATTGCATTCCTATGTGCGGTTGCCTATTTGTTAAAGCTCTAATCACTAACAAGTTTTGTCGTTGATATCAGAATTCAAGCAGCATACTGGCAACCCACCCATACCAAACCACATCCAAAGGTGAAATAATCATGTCTATCCCAGATGTAGACACTAGTTTCATCGATCCTTCGGGAGAAGGAGAAGAGTTGGATGTCAATGCCATGAAAGAAGAGATGTACAAATTGAAACAACAAATGGCCGAAATGTATCAGGCCTGAGCTAAAGGGCAACCACCATCATCTTACCCGGCTAACCCTACCTTCACCCCACCCCGGCTCAGTCTCAAGATCATCCTGTCACTGATTTATTCCCGAGCTTTCCCATTTACCAGCACTACCGGGGCACCACGTCTCATACACCACAATCGCCACCCCCTAAACCAATTCCATACCCTCCTCCACCAGTAACTCCTGTCTTCGTAGCACCTCTACCAGCTACACTCCACAAATCTCCTAGCGAGCTTATGTTCCAGGCCCCGGACAACCAATACTACCCCTTGGAGCCCACTTTCAAAGCTCCAGAAACCCATTCCTATACTCCTCGTTTTGACTTCCCGATAGAAGCTGATAAACCATCCAAAAATCCTGAACAGGAAGAGATGTTTAGGAAAGTCAAAAGTTTAGAACAATCATTTAGGGACATGCGGGGATTGGGAGGTCAAGTAAGTGTGGCCTACAAGGACCTATGTCTGTTTCCGAATGTGCAATTGCTGGCAGGTTTCAAGATGCCCAAGTTCGATCTATACAGCGGGCACGGTGATCTAGTACCCCCACTTGAGGGGTTTTTGTAGCAAAATAAGGGGAGCAGGAGGAAAAGGTGAGTTGTTAATGGCTTACTTCAGTCAGAGTTTGAGTGGATCAGCATTGGAATGGTATACACGCCAAGATCATGAAGATGGCACACATGGGATGATCTGGCACAAACGTTCGCTTGTTACTTCCAGTACAATCTTGAGATCATTCCAGATCGACTGTCCTTGACTAAACTGGAGAAAAAGCATAGCGAAAATTTCAAAGAATACGGTTTCCGATGGAGGGAGCAAGCGGCAAGAGTAGACCCCCCAAT
Source organism: Nicotiana sylvestris (assembly GCF_000393655.2). NCBI lineage: Eukaryota > Viridiplantae > Streptophyta > Magnoliopsida > Solanales > Solanaceae > Nicotiana > Nicotiana sylvestris. Next base: position 149,896,182 of record NC_091059.1, on the reverse strand, counting down.
GAAAGAAAGTGAGATCATGGATTACTTCCTACAGGCTTTGGAACCTACCTACTATGGCCATCTAGTCTCATCTGTGGGGAAATCATTCAACGAAGTGGTGAAGATGGGGGCCATGGTAGAAGAAGGCCTCAAGTCAAATAAAATTATGAGCTATTTGACTATCAAAGCAACTACTCAGGCTATTCAGGGCGGCATAGGAGGGATTGGGAAAAATAAGAGAGAGGACGCGACAATGGTTGAGTCAGGAACTTGGTCCGGATCCAGAGGTTCACCTTACCACTGCAATCAACCTCGACCCCACCAACAAACTTATCACCACAATCCACCCCAACACTACTATCCCCTTCCAGAACCTCATTTTTCCGTCCACCATGCACAAGCATACAACCAACCTCCTGCCCACACGCAATGGCATGCTCCCGCTCCACAAAATACTTATCCACATCCACGAGGACCAAGTTTCCGGCCTAGTCAAGCATTCAAGGGTGATAAGTTGCAGAAAAAGAAAACCTTTACTCCATTGGGAAAGTCATACACTAGTTTGTTCCACACGCTAAGACAGCTGGATATGCTAAGGCCGATACAGTCCAAACTGCCAAATCCTCCTCCAAAGAATCTTGACTATACTGTCAGCTGTGAGTATTGTTCTGGTACTCCGGGTCATGATACAAAGAAGTGCTGGCACTTGAAAAGTGCGATACATGAGCTTATTGATACCAATAGAATTGAAGTTCAAGCTCCCAAGGCACCCAATGTTAACAGGAATCCAATGCCAGCTCACCAGGAGGCAAATATGATTGAAATAGTGCATGCGGAGGGAGATCCCAGGAAACTGTCACAGACCATCATGATGATTCAGTCTAAGACAGTTGAACAATCAGCAGGTGAGGAGTCGGTGCTCAAGTCGAACAAAAAGAGTGTTGGGCCATCTATGGCAATTGAGAAGGGATCTTCAAGCAAGGTTGCAACGAAGCAGGAAGGGGCGAAGGAGATTGTACCAGGAGCTGCCAGCAAACTTGTCATAATCGTGGAAGGTGCCCACGCATATCGGGTTATTATCAAGCCGGTAACCCAGTTGCCAATAATCAATAGCAAGGTCGTTCCTTGGAATTATGAACGAGTGGTAGTGACGTATAAAAGGAAAGAAATTAGAGAAGAAGTTTGTGAAGCCCATGGGTTAACTCGTTCGGGGAGATGCTTTGTCCCTGAAGAGTTAAGAAAAGTCAGGGTCCCCAAGGACAACCCGACGTTGGTAAAGAAAGCTGTGACGGAAGAGGAAGCGAAAGAGTTTTTGAGAAAAATGAAAATGTAAGACTATTCTGTTGTAGAGTAGTTGAGGAAAATGCCTGCTCAGATCTCATTGCTCTCATTGCTAATCCATTCAGATGAGCACCGTCGGTCGCTGATGAAAATCTTGAATGAGGCCCATGTTCCCGACAAGATCTCTGTAAACCATCTGGAGAAGATAGCAAACAAAATAATTGAGGAGAACAGAGTTACTTTCTCCGATGATGAGTTGCCCGTAGAGGGTACTGAGCATAATAGGGCCCTTTATCTGACGGTAAAGTGCGAAGATTCTATGGTTACCAGAGTTCTGGTCGACAATGGGTCTAGTGCGAACATTTGCCCTCTCTCCACGTTGAACAAGCTGAAAGTGGACAATGATAGAATTCACAAGAATAGCATTTATGTTTGGGGGTTCGACGGCGGGGGCAAAGATTCAGTAGGTGATATAATACTGGAACTGACAATAGGGCCCGTTGAGTTCACTATGGAATTCCAAGTGTTGGACGTGGCACTTTCTTACAATCTTTTGTTGGGGCGACCCTGGATTCATGCCGCCAAGGCAGTGCCATTTACTTTGCATCAGATGGTTAAATTTGAATGGGACAGACAAGAAATTGTGGTGCACGATGAGGATAATATATGTGCCCAAAGTGATGCCATCATACCTTTCATCGAAGTTAAAGACGACAAAGGACCATGGGTATATCAGGTCTTTGATGCAGTATTAGTTGAAAAGATCCCAGAGGGGAAAAACATTCCAGTTCCTAAGGTAACATCAGCGTCAGTCATGGTGGCTTCTGAGATGTTGAAGAATGGATTCATACATGGCAAAGGCTTGGGTGCTTCGTTGCAGGGCATCATACAGCCAGTGTCTCTGCCCAAAAACTTGGATACCTTTGGTTTAGGTTTAAGCCCACAGATGCGGATGTAAGAAGAGCCAGAAAGTTGAGGCAAAAGGCGTGGTTCCTTCCAAAGCCCATCCCACGATTGTCCAGATCATTTATTAGGCCTAGCGTCAGAAAGCACCCAACAATAACGGTTCCCTGTTCATTGATTGATGTTGATGGAGATTTGGATAAGGGGTTCAAGAGGTTGTTCAGTGATGTTAACATGGTGGAAACTGGAGAAGGATCAAGTCAAGCAGAGGTGCAATTCGTTGGGCCAAGTGCAAAGATCAATAATTGGGAAGCTACTCCTCTTCCTACTCGGAAGGAGCTTTGGTAGTGGGCTTTGATTTTTCTTTCAATTTATCTGGGTTATTCCAGGGTTGTAATCCAGATATTATCATTCAGTCTGTTTGAGTGTGCAAACCTTGTTATCTTTTATCATTTAATGAAATGCAATTTCCCTTTCTTCATCATTCCTGATGATTTTCCTTTTTGTTTTTCTTTTCTTTTCTATACAGTTCTTTTTACGCTGGTTCCAATGACATGGCATGCATGAAGAATCCTCAGCCCAGTCTTAAACATCAATCTGATTTTGAAATAATAATTCAAGAAGTAGAGTGTGATGACGAATCAGAATAGACAAGGATGAGGCTTTTGAAGAGATTAGTAAGGAATTAAATCACTTTGAAGGAAAACCCAAACCCAACCTGAATGAAACAGAAGTAGTCAATTTAGGGGACGCAGATAATATCTGAGAGACTAAAAGAAGTGTCCACCTCGAGCCAAAGATCCGGGAAGAGTTAATTAAAGCACTCATCGAATACAGAGATGTTTTTGCGTGGTCATATGACGACATGCCGGGTTTAAGCACCGATTTAGTAGTCCACAAATTGCCTATTGATCCAGCGTTTCCTCCCATTAAGCAAAAGTTGTGGATTGCTATGCCGGCTATCATCATATTCTAATGGATGAAGAAGATGCAGAAAAGACGGCATTCATCACGCCATGGGGAACTTATTGCTACCGGGTAATACCATTTGGTTTGAAGAACGCTGGGGCAACTTATATGAGGGCAATGACTACTGTGTTTCATGATATGATACACAAGGAGATTGAGGTATACATAGATGATATGATCATAAAATTAAAGCATCAGGCCAACCACGTTGGGGATTTGAGGAAATTCTTCCAGAGGCTTCGCAGGTACAACCTCAAGCTTAATCCTGCCAAGTGTGCATTTGGTGTTCCATCCGGAAAGCTGTTGAGGTTCATAGTCAGCCGTCGAGGCGTTGAGTTGGACCTATCAAAGATCAAATCCATACAAGAATTGCCACCTCCGAGGAACAAGACTGGAGTGATGAGTCTGTTAGGGATGTTGAACTACATCGGTAGGTTTATTGCTCAGCTCACGACAACTTGTGAGCCTATTTTCAAGTTGCTGAAGAAGGATGTTGCGGTCAAGTGGACTGGTGAGTGTCAAGAAGCATTTGATAAGATAAAAGGATACTTGTCAAACCCACTTGTGCTGGTTCCGCCAGAACCAGGGAGACCTTTGATTCTTTACTTAACAGTCCTGGAAAATTCATTTGGCTGTGTACTGGGGCAGCATGACATCACCGGCATAAACGAACTGGCCATCTACTATCTTAGCAAGACGTTCACGGCTTATGAGGTTAAGTACACTCATTTGGAAAGGACATGTTGCGCCCTAACTTGGGTGGCTCAGAAATTGAAACATTATTTGTCATCCTGCACTACATACCTCATTTCGCGCTTGGATCCATTGAAGTATATCTTTCAAAAGCCTATGCCAACAGGAAGACATGCGAAGTGGCAGATTTTGCTCACAAAGTTTGACATCATCTATGTGACTTGGACTGCGATGAAAGCCCAAGCATTGGCCGATCATTTGGCCGAAAACCCGATCGATGATGAGTACAAGCCATTGAAAACTTATTTTCCCGATGAAGAGGTGATGCATATCGACGAAATGGAGAAGATTGAGAAACCAGGTTGGAAACTTTTCTTTGACGGGGCTGCCAACATGAAAGGAGTTGGAATAGGGGCTGTGCTTATTTCTGAAATAGGGCATCACTATCTTGTTACGGCTTAGCTGCGATTTTATTGTACCAACAATATGGCTGAGTACGAGGCATGCATTTTGGGTTTAAGGCTAGCTGCAGACATGGATGTATAGGAAGTCTTGGTCTTGGTAGACTCGGATCTTCTGGTACATCAAATTCAAGGAGAATAGGAAACACAAGATTTGAAGCTCATATCGTACCGACAATGTTTGCATGATCTTTGTCAATGGTTTAGATCAGTGGAGTTCAGGCATATTCCAAGGGTCCATAATGAGGTTGCCGATGCTTTGGCCACCCTGGCATCAGTGTTATACCATCCGGACAAAGCTTATGTCGATCCTCTGCATATTCAAGTCCGAGATCAGCATGCTTATTGTAACATAATAGAAGAAGAACTTGATGGCGAACCATGGTTCCACGATATCAAGGAGTACATCAGAATGGGCATATATCCAGTACAAGCCACGGAGAATCAAAAAAGAACAATTCAACAGTTGGCAAGTGGATTCTTCTTAAGTGGAGGAGTTTTGTATAAAAGAACTCCAGACCTTGGATTGTTAAGATGCATAGATGCTAGACAAGCTACGACTATCATGTTCGAAGTACATTCGGGAGTTTGCGGACCACATATGAGCGGATATGTGCTGGCAAAGAAAATTCTCCGAACAGGTTATTATTGGCTCACCATGGAGCGAGATTGTATCAGTTTTGTGCGCAAATGTCATCAGTTCCAGGTACATGGAGATTTAATTCATTCTCTACCATCGGACTTGCACACAATGTCAGCACCATGGCCCTTCGTTGCTTGGGGCATGGATGTCATTGGACCAATTGAACCAGCAGCATCCAACAGACACAGGTTCATTCTGGTGGCCATTGATTATTTTACCAAGTGGGTTGAGGCTAAAACTTTCAAGTCTGTAACCAAGAAAACAATGGTTGATTTTGTTCACTCAAATATCATCTTTCGATTCAGAATCCCAAAGGTGATCATCACGGATAATGGTGCTAATCTTAACAGTAATTTGATGAAAGAGGTATGTCAACAGTTTAAGATTACACATCGCAATTCTACCCCATATTGTCCCAAGGCGAATGGAGCAGTTGAGGCAGCCAACAAAAACATAAAGAAGATACTTCAGAAAATGGTAGAAAGCTCGAGACAATGGCACGAAAAATTACCATTTGTGTTGTTGGTTTATCGCACTACTATCCGTACTTCAGTAGGTGCAACTCCTTATTTGTTGGTATATGGCACTGAAGCAGTAATACATGCATAAGTTGAAATCCCATCCCTTTGGATTGTCGCTGAGGCTGAGATTGATGATGATGAGTGGGTCAAAACCCATTTGTAGCAGTTGAACTTGATTGATGAAAAAATATTGGTAGCATTGTGTCATGGCCAGTTATATCAAAAGAGAATGGCAAGAGCATACAACAAAAAGGTGCGACCCCGGAAGTTTGAAGTGGGTCAGCAAGGGTTAAAACGTATCCTTCCACATCAGGCTGAAGCAAAAGGCAAGTTCGCCCCGAATTGGCAAGGGCCATTCAATGTAACCAGAGTATTGTCCAATGGTGCTTTATGTTTAACAGATATCGAAGGAAAATGCATAGACATGGCTATAAATTCTGATGCAGTCAAGAGATATTATGTATAATTTCTTTGGTATAATTGTTGATTGTTTGTATTTGGCATTATTTCGAAGATTGAAATGACGAAGGCAATTTGTTCTGTTATCTAAACACTTTACCTTTTTGTTCCCCCTTTTGAGCCTTATTTATTTTTTTTATACCCATCTTTTGGAATCAATAACGAAAAGAGAGAAAAGAATAAAGAGAAAAGAAAAGAAGTGAAAAGAGAAAGTATAACAACAAGAAAATTCAGGTGTGAACTACGTTTGACCTGATTCTTGTTAAGGATATGTAGGCAGCTTCACGGCTCGGTCATAGTAAAGTAAAAGTCAAAAGATCCCCAAGCAAAAAACTAGGGCAGAAGTTGTGATTGTGATAAGAAATCTGATTCCAAAAGTTGTAATTCTAACCCATTTGAGATGCTTGGAGCCTTTTCAATACCCTTTTCTTTCCAAACATATCCAAGAATCCACATGGCTGTCCAAAGGAAGACCTCTCGATCAGTCTTCGAGAGATGCCAAATCAAACAAGTAAAGAAAATTCATATCAGGGGCAACACTCCGGTTTAAGCAAGAGAAATCAAAAAATGAGAGAGTCTTATTGGTGAAAACCCTCATGGGCACCATGAGGCCATGAAAGCTGAGAGAAAGTAAAAATGAGAGAGTCTTATCGGTGAAAACCTTCGCGGGCACCATGAAGTAACAAGGAATTGAGGAATAAACAAATGAGAGAGGTTTGCCGGTGAAAACCCTTCAGGGCACTGCAAGTCGAACAAGGTCCGTAAGTTGGCGGAAAGTAAAAATTGGGTTGTGAAAATCTTGGAGCACAAAGTAAAATAATTGGAAAGGAGAGTGGTTAAATAGACTGGGCTGATTAATCCAAAATGCATACCATGATCATTGGTGCCAGTGACTCCACTCAGATAAGTTTCTTTTTCTATCTCCAACAGTCATCCAAATTTGGATTTTCTTTTTTATTCTTAATTCTCAAAATCATTGCATTTTATTGCTGTTAATTTTACTCCTCTAAAGCTCTTCCAAGGTTAGCCTTGTTTCAACAAATAAGAAGGAATGTCAAAGTGTACTACCAGATTCAAAATTGCACAAAGCAAAATGCGGCTAAGACATGCTAGAGAAAGTATGATGAAAAGTGGGACATAGAGTGTGAGCAAAGGTTAAATTGGTGGAATGGTTCAGTAATGTTGTGGGAGATGTATGGTTTCGAATAAAAGGATCAGAAGTGAAAAACAACAGTTGGGGATCCTGTGGTTGAGGATCGGTTAGGAGGTCAAAACAATTCTCGACCAGTTCAAGGCAATCAGTCGAAGCAAAGCATGGCAAAGAGAAAACCATCCCCAGTAAGAATGCCACAACTAACCACCACGTTTTAAACTGACAAGATTTTCTTTGATTTGAAATAGGGGAAAAGATGGCATTTGTTTCAGGAAGCCCCCTATAAGGAAAGCAAGTATCATGCAGGTTTGATCGCAGAATTCTCAGGACCCTCCTGGAAAATGGGACCTAGTTTAAAAATCGAAACAATCGTAAATAGCAAAATCTAGCATAAATGTACCCCAAAGCAATATAAGTTGGTTTCAAAGTTTGCATGTTTAAGATAGGATTCAATTAGGAGTTTTCAGGACCCTCCTGAATAATGGGACATAACTTTAAGAAATTCCATTAAATAGCAAGATTTAGCATAAGTTTTACCATAAAGAGGTATAATTTCGCTTTAAAATTGTCACTCTTAAGATAAGAGTTGATTTTAGATTTTCAGGACCCTCCTGGATAATGAGATTTAATTTGAAAATCTCAGGACCCTCCTGGATAATGGGACTTAGCTTTAATTCAAAACATTCATGAGTACAAGATCTAGCATAAGTCCTACTTCGTGAAAATATAAATTGGTATGAAGTTTTCATTCTTAAGACAAGACTCAATTCGAAAATTCAGGACCCTCCTAGAAAATGGGACCTAGGTTAAAATCCAAAACAATCATAAGTAGTAAATATAGGGCAAATGTGAACCAAAAAGAATATAAGTTGGCTTCAAAGTTCGCATAAGAGTTTTCAGGACCCACCTGAATAATGGGACGTAACTATAAGCATTCCATTAAATAAGTAAGTGTTGTTATAAGAGAGTACAATTTAGCGTTGAAATTGTCATTCGTAAGATAAGCTTTAATTCGAAATTTCAAGACCCTCCTGGATAATGGGATGTAGCTTTAAGATTGTCTTAGATAACAAGATTCGACGGAAGTCATACCTCCAAAAAATATAATGTACCTTTGGAAACTTACTAGAGATTTTCAGGACCCTCCTGGATAATGGGATATAGCTTGCAGATTGTTAGAGATATTTGGTAAAAGGATTCAATTAACACTCACAGATGCGCCCGGTTACCAAACTGGGGCAGAAATTTTCTTTTGTTGTCTATTTTGTTGAAGTCAGATGCCCGTATGAAGAACAGGGAAGAACAACACGGATATTAAAGATAAAAAGCAGTTCAGGATCAAGTAATCAGGAGCCCACCTGGAGAACAAGGGAAAACAAATCATGTTTCAAGGAAGATTGGCACAAGTATTGGTAATCAGGCGCCCACCTGGAGGAACGAGGGAGAACAAGTCAAAGAAAGGTAGTTGCAAGAAGAAGATGATTCAAATTTCAGAAATCAGGCATCCACCTGGAGAACAAAGAAAAACAGTTAAATATTCAGCAATCAGGCATCCACCTGGAGAACAAGGAAAAACAATTAAAGATTCAGCAATCAGGTATCCACCTGGAGAACAAGGAAAAGAAGTTAAAGATTCAGCAATCAGGCATCCACCTGGAGAACAAGGAAAGACAATTGAAATATCAGCAATCAGGCGTCCACCTAAAGAACAAGGAATAACGTTGAAATATCAGCAATCAGGCGTCTACCTGGAGAACAAGGAACAACAGTTAAAGATTCAGCAATCAGGCGTCCACCTGGAGAACAAGGAACAATAGTTAAAATATCAACAATCAGGCGTCCACCTGGAGAACAAGGAAAAGTAGTTAAAGACCCGGCACTCAGGAGCCCACCTGAAGAACAAGGGAATGCAATTCAAGCTTCAGCAATCAGGCATCCACCTGGAGAACAAGGAGAAACTGTTCAAATCAAGCAATCAGGCGTCCACCTGGAGAACAAGGAAAAATAGTTGAAGATTTAGTAATCAGGCATCCACCTGGAGAACAAGGGACAATAGTTAAAGTTTCAGTAATCAGGCGCCCACCTGGAGAGCAAGGGAATACAACTCAGGTCAAGCAGTCAGGAGCCCACCTGGAGAACAAGGGAACATAACCCAAGTTTTGGAAGTCAGATGGCCATCTGAAGAATAGGGAAGGACAATATTAATTTCAAAAAATAGAAAGCAATTCAAGTTTTGGTAATCAGGAGCCCACCTGGAAAACAAGGGAGGCAATACAATTCAAGTTTCAGTAATCAGGAGCCCGCCTGGAAAACGAAGGGAGGAAGCAATTCAAGTCCAAGCAATTAGGGGGCTGCCTGGAGAACAGAGATAGGCAACAATGGTCAAAGGAAGACGTTTAAAGGTTCAGCAATGAGGTGCCCGCCTGGAGGAGAGGGAAAGCATCTCAAAAATACAATTCAAGTCAGCAACAAAGGAACTTCTGAAGAAAATACAAGTCAACAAGGCAACAACAGTCACAAGACCAAGTTTGAAAATAAATCTTTGTAAAACATAGATTATAGCTTAGTCTAGCTTTTTCATTTTGTCATGGTGTAATAAGGAGGTCAGTAAGCAGTATCAACAGCAGCAGCAGTAACAGTGAAACCACAGCTTCATGGTAGTCCCAGCTACCGAAACTTCCCGAACTACATTGACCTGATTCCTTTATAGCCAAGGATATGTAGGAAATTTTTGAAGCAGAGGTTCGGTCAAATCTTTCAAAAAATGCTTCCCACGGAGTATTCAAACGGGCAAAAATCGCTCGTATCCGCTCACTTTATCTTTGCACGAAAACTCTTCGTGTTTCCAGACAAAGAGGGGCAGTTGTGAGCGCGTGATTTTTGCCTCATACGAATTACTCCAAAAGAATTCCCAAAATTAGGTCTTTTCTTTAATTATGTGTTATTTTTAGGAATTATTGTGCTATTTTCGTGATTATTTGCATATGTTTGTGTACATGTTTAATTTTATTAACGCATTAAAAATATAAAAATATAGTATCTGCATTTAGGATTTGATTTTTTTTTAATTAATTAATAATGAGGTGTTTTACAAAAATGAAAATTCAAAAAATAATAACATATTTTTGTGTTTTTAGTCAAATTGTGTGATTTTCTTTTAATTTAGTATTTAATTATTTATGATAATTATTATCTAGAATTAATTAATATTCTTAAAGCTAATTTGGGTTTTATAATTAAATTAGGATTTTAGTTTCAATTTTTTGAAAAGAGGGAAGAAAAGAAAAGAAAATAACTAATAAAAGAGGGGGAAATCAAAAATTGGGCTAAAATTCCGTTTAATCCCAAGCCCAAACACAAAACAAGTCCAAAACCCATCCAAACCCCTTCGAACTAGCCCAAATATCCGGCCCGCCTCACCATTAACCAAAACAATACCGTTTCAGTCACGATGATCTGAGCCGTTAAAGCTCGTTCATCCAACAGTCTAAAACACGCCCCATCGTCCATATCCTACCCCCACCCATTTGTATCAGAGACCGATCCGGTCTCTATTTAAAACGTCGTCGTTCCATTTAGTCAAATGATCCAAGTCGTTGATCTCGTTTGATCGAACGTCCTGGATCCAATTCCACCCCCAGTATATAATTACCCAAACGGTCCCCGCCCCTCTCAAAACCCCCCATCTCATCACTCATCTTCCTCACCCAAACCCTAGAGACCAGCCGCCACCATTCCCTACCGCCTTCCGGTGGCGGCGTCGGCCCCAACCCGTCTGAAAATTACACTATAGAACCCCCCTCACTCCCCTCATGCCAAATCCCCACTCCCTTTTCCTCGAATCACCCCATAACTCTTCGAATCTTGGATCAAAGATCGGACCCCGAACCCTAGCCTACCTAACCAGCCCCAAAATAATACCACAAAACCATCAAGAACCCCTCTTCCCAAATCCTTACTCCGTTTCCCTCGAACATGGCCTGAACCCTTCGAATTTCAAATCTAGGGTTCGAGCCATAAAAGCCCAAAGCCAAATTCAGACATGCAAGACTACTCCTTCAAGTTGTCTCAAGTGTTCAAGACGGTTTGGTCACAAAATAATGTTGCTCGTTTGTTCTTGGCAAAGAACAAATGATTGACATTATTTGGGGACCAAACTGGATTATCAGTTACAAGTCCAAGAGTAGGGTGAGTTCGTTCCTATTTTTATGATTATTCTCATTGATATATTTCTGATTTTCGTTTTTCCCCATCTCTATATCTTTTCTATGGTCGATTTCAGTTGAAATTCGACCAGTTCTCCGTTTTAAAATGTCTTTTGTTCATTGTTTTGTTTTTCAAACTGCCTTGTTGTCAGCTTGTTTAAAATTCTAAAGTCATATCTTGTTTAATCACTTAGTCAATTTAACTAGGACTAATCTGATAATTTGGGTAGTTTTTTGTTTATTTGTGTGTAATAAACAGTTGATTAGTGTAGGTTTCATTCTCAAAACTATTCAAGTGTTTACCTAACTTAGGAAGTTTCTATAGTGGTAGGATAGAAATTGCATTACTGAATTAATTAAAAGCACTAAACTAGTGGATAATTAAGAAATAAAAAGTTGAATTGATAGTGGTAAATGCACTAAGTTGAATACTATTTATAGACACTAAGAGACACACTGGGGAGAGGCTGAATACTAAAGAATATAGAGAGATATAGAAAGATAGAAATTACAGAGATAGAGAATAGGGGAAGAGCCGAAAATACAGAAAATACAAACGCCTGATTTTATTGTTTCATTGAACTCTTTTTGTGATTTCTTCAGTTTCTAATTCCTGAAATAGTTTTTGACCTATCTGGGCTGAAACGTTTCAGTTTGGTGGTTTAAAAGGACTTGGTTTGAAGTTCTGGTTGCTTGTTTTGTTTGCTACACAACAATTCTTGGTTTAAAGTTGGTTCTGGGAGGTTTATTTCTACTGTTGCTTACTGCTATTGTTACTGCTGACCTTACATCCCCTTTCCTTTCATTTCAGGTATTTGTCAATTCCATGGACACCACTTAAATATAGTCTGAAGCTTGAATCTGAAATATGAACAAATTGGATGATGGTTGCTATTGAATTATCACTTCTGTCTCTTTCAATTTCATGCATAATGTGTATTACTTAGTTCAGAAATAGCTTGGTCGAGTATATTTATGGTTGAATATAATATGATTATGTTTGTAATCATCTTATTGTTGGGTATACCTGCTAAGTTCTTTGTTCTAGAATTAGCTTTGGTTTGAAACATGGAACAAATTATGGCTTAGCTACTTGGATTTCATGGGTTTAAATTGGTGTATATGTATAAAGGGACTTTCAAGGACATTCGTAATAGGTATTTGCATATGCAGTATTTTGTATTACTTTTCTGAATTTCAGTTGTTTGTTTGAAGTTTCCTTTTAGGAGTCTGGGTTAGTAATTTGTTTGCTGGTAAAGACTATTGGTGGTATTAGATGCTGAATGACCAAAAAAAAATTGATATTGTAACCTCTGTACAAAAGTAATGTGATTAGCCGTGTTGTTATGACGTTGAAACTGTTAAATTCCGCTAGCTACTATTAGTTATTAGAATTGGAACTCACAATTGCTTTCAAGATCAAATCATTATTGGATGTCATGTAATTGGTTATTGATAAGTTAAAGACGATTCCAAAGTTTTCTTGCATATGTATTAGTCTCGTTGTTGTCCCTTTGAATTCATTTGCAACTTCATGCTTGCTCATACATTGTAAGGATTCGATGTTGAGCCTGGTGTTCAGCAGCTGCAGGGCTCCAAACTTGGGCTCAATTATGAGGCCCAATTCTGAAAGTTCTTCGAATGAGATCCGGGCCATTTCTTTCGTTGGACCATCAGTCCTCTTGTATTGGCTCAAGCCTTTTTGTGTAATGGATTGGTTTTACCTCACATAAACCATCTTAGTTAGTTTAAATGGAACCTTTAACTACATTTAGTGTTAATCAATTAGGCTATTAACTAGTTGGGGCGAGCCATATTCAATAACATAAATGATTTATGGCCCTCCAAATGTAGTTTGAATTCCCTTTTAAAAATTGGAATTGAGCTGTGCCGCGCCAAATAAAATCTCAAATGCGTGGCCCTCATTTAATTATTTCTTTTAAAATTCTTAGAATTCAAGGCATGCCATTTAACAAATTTCCATGGCCCTCGCAAAGTTAAAAACGCGTAGTTGCTTTAGGCGCGTTATTTTAATAATATTACTTTCCTAAACTCAGGTGTGCATTTCATGTGACCCAAATCCAAATCCTAACAACGTTAAATAAATATGTCACGGATCGCGGGTGTATTTCTTATGGCATGATCCAAAGACGTGTTTTGTGTAACGTTGAAATCTTCCTAAAATGAATTAAAACGGTTTAAAGTAAAAATGCACATAGGTTCAAAATTGTTTTAAAATCAGATAATAGACCAATTGTAATAGTTTAAGCGACCGTGCTAGAACCACGAAATTCGGGGGTGCCTAACACCTTCCCTCGGGTTAACAAAATTCCTTATTCAGAATTTTTGGTTCGCAGACTTCAAAAGGAAAGTCGAATTTCTTCGATCTGGGATTTTAAAATAAACTGGTGACTTGGGACACCAGAAAACAAACCATCCCAAGTGGCGGCTCTGAATTTTAAATAAACAATCTCGTTTCAATTGTCCTTTAATTGAAAAAATACCCTTATACCCTTCCAGGTGTAGGTAAAAGGAGGTGTGACAATGGACATGCTAGGCAAGTAAAAACAAGTGTAGGCATGCTAGTTAAACAAAAGCAGAGTTTAAGCATGCTAGATAAACAATAGTCAGTCAAACAGGCTAGCTACATATGTAGACATGTTAATCAAGATAGCAGACAAGCAAGTAAAGTGGAAACATGCTAATCACATATTTGAATATGCAGTGTTTGGCATGCTAGGTAAGCAGCAAACAGAAGCAAGAATGGACTAAGGTCATATGAACTATAAATAAACACATAGGTTTAGATTCTTAAAATTAATCAGAAGCATACCTAGTTAAAGAAAGAAAACACAAGATGTGAGACAGATATTGTACAATTTCCAGCCTTGGCTTGCAGCCGGCTAGAACAACAAAGATCACAAGTAGCAGAGAGAGCAGAAAGAGCCTTTTTTAGAGTGTAAAAGTGGTAGTTTTTGAACTATTGTTTGTGTCCAGAAGTGAGAATAGGTAAGGGAATATATAGTAATCAAGAGTTAAACAAAATAAGGTAAAGAATCAATTATGTAGCAATTAGGAAAATTAACAGAATTAGTCACACACGTGAAATTAGTGAAGTCTTCCCTTAATCTAGGGATAATAAATCAACGATAAAATAGCAGGGCAAATATTTAAGGAAGGAAATCAAGTAGGACTTAGGTACAGAGTAGTTAATTAGGGGTGAATGAACAATAGTTCAATTAGGAAAACAATTAGTAAGAATCAGCAAGTAACATCGTTGATTCAAATAAGGCAACAGAAAACTAATTAAGGCAAGAAGTTCAATCAAACCGAGTAAAGAAGTAAGAATCAAAAGTTTTGTTAAGGAAAAGAGTTTCAATCAAACCAAAAATAAAAACTTCAGAATAGTCAAAAGTTTAATTAAGAGAAAATCATGTAAAGAGTCAGCAAATATCACAGACAATTCAGTTAAGGCAAGAAAGGAATAGTCAGGATTCAACCCATAGGTTTTAACAAAACAATTGGTAAATCAAGAATTCAAAACAACCCTGATTTAAGGAGAAAAATATAGGTTTACCATGAATAGCCGAAATGAACATAGACATATAGAATCAGTAGAAAAGTTGAACCAAGAAACTTAGTAGAGGCATATTAGGATAAAAAATCACAAGACATCGAATTAAGCTAAAGAAAAATCACAGGAACCAAAGCATAGAGCAAGGTCAGTACACAAGTAACTCAGAAACCAAACAAAATGCCGAAAAATTAGGGTTTTTAGCATAAACTAGTTAGGGTTAAAACAACCTATACGAAATTGGTTAAAACACATAAGAAATAGAAGATTAAACATTCAAATCATCAAACGTTTTGGAGAAAGAAATATTTAGGAAACCCTAGTTTAGAAAAAATGGAAAATCATTCAAAAATTAGATGGTTCTTATAAAACTCATGTGAAATAGGTCCAAACCATCTCAGATCTGTACAGATCTAAGAAGTTCAGAAGGAAGAAATTAGGGTTTCGAGAAAAACAATATAGAGGTGAAGAAATAGGCTTAGAAATCCCTAGATCTAAGGCGACATAGGAAGATCTTACTCGAAATCGAACCGGAACAGCCTGAAACAGGCGAGAAAGGGCCATAGATGTGAGTGGACTGACTTTGGTCCCTCGAGGACCTTAGGGATGGCAATACCAACATAAGGGAGGCCATTAGAGGCCTGATGGTGGTGGGGAAACACCATGAACGGCAGTAGATGACCGGCGATGAAGGTAAGTTAGGGTTAGGGCTTGAGAACTTTTGAGAGAAGAAAGGATCAGATGTCGGCGTGTGAGGAAAGGAAAATGAGAGGCTTAGGGGGGGTCATTAGGTTTAATTTAGGTAAGGGTTAATCTGGACCATTGATCAAAATGATCAACGACCAGGATTTGGTCGGGTATTGGGTCGGGCAGATGGGTATTGGGCCTGAGGTTTCTGGGCTGGTTTATAAGGGGTTAAAATTGGGTTGGGCAATTAGGCTAAATTTGAAAATAGGGGCCATTTGTTAAATACCTTATTTAATTGATAGAACAATTTTAAAAATAACTAATAGGCTGTAAAAAATGATTGTGCCTGGAAATATTTTAAATAATTACTTAATATTTTAAAAATATAAAAGGCTATTTTCCGGTAAAAATAATGTAATAATGAATGAATAGGCTATAATTGCAAAGTAATTGCAATTGCATCCTAAAAATATAGATGTGGCTATTTGCAATAATTGAAACTTAATACAAATGCAAATGATAAAATTAAGCCATAAAAACTATTAAAACTATTTTGTGATGCAATCAGTGATTGTTTATAAATAAAATGCTGGGATAAATTAATTAAAATATTTTTAAAATACAGAAATTGTATGAAAAATACTAATTGGTGTCAAGGCATAGTTTGAAAATATTATGGGAAAAATTGGGTATCAACATCGCTCCCTGAAGTTGGTCAAATAAATCATCGGTACGAGGCAAAGAATACTTGTTCTTGATTGTCACTTTGTTCAAATGCCTGTAATCAATACACATCCTCATCGTGCCATCATTCTTCTTCACAAATAGAATAGGCGCACCCCAAGGCGACACACTAGGCCGAATAAACCCCTTATCAAGGAGTTCCTGAAGCTGCTCCTTCAACTCCGCTTGTGCCATACGATACAGAGGAATAGAAATGGGCTGAGTGCCCGGCACCAGATCAATACAAAAATCAATATCTCTGTTCGGTGGCATGCCCGACAGGTCTGCAGGAAACACATCGTGAAAATCCCTCACTACTGGAACAGAATCAATACTAGGAGTCTCTGCACTGACATCCCTTACAAAGGTTAAGTATGAAAGACAACCTTTCCCAACCATTCGTTGGGCCTTCAAGAACGAAATCACCCTACTGGGGACAAAATCAGTCAAACCTCGCCACTCAATCTATGGCACACCCGGCATAGCCAGCGTCACTATCTTAGCATGATAGTCCAATATAGCACGATATGGAGATCGCCAATCCATGCCCAATATCACATCAAACTCCACCATACAAAGCAACAAAAGGTCCACTCGGGTCTTCAAACCCCTAATAGTCACCATACACGACCAATATACGCGGTCCACAACAATAGTATCGCCCACCAGAGTAGATACATGAACAGATGAAACAAGAGACTCATGGGGCATATCCAAATAACGAGCAAAATATGATGACACATATGAAAAAGTGGAACCAGGATCAAATAACACAAAGGCATCTCTATGGCAGACTAAGACAATACCTGTAATCACAGCATCTGAAGCAATAATATCGGGTCTAGCTAAAAGTGCATAGAAATGGGCCTGACCACCACTTGATCGACCTCCCTTTTTGGGGAGACCCCTAGTTGACTATCTTCCACCCCCTAGCTAGTTGGGTGGGTGGTGAAGTAACCGGTGCTGAAGTCGATGGCTGACTCCTCTACTGAGATGAAACCCAAGACAACAAGGACACTTCCTCCACATGTGACCCAACTCTCCACACTCATAACAACTCCCTGGTTCTGGAGACGGGGACTGAAGGGAACCCCTAGCATTGGGATGACTAGCAGAAGAACCAAGCATAGAAGAGCCCTGAACTGATGGAGCATGGGACAAAATTTGGGCTGGAAGGGCATTGAGTGATATATGGCCCTGATGAGAATTATGAGAACCATGGCTCGATGGTGCCCCACAATAACCTGGGTGAGCTGATTGAGCATGCCTGAATAGACGGCCTCTACTGTGCTAAAACTAACCTCCATGAGGAACACCACTGAATCCACCCTGACCACGAGGCCTCTTAGCCTCCCTCTCAATCCTCTCCTGACCACGAACCATCTCAATCTATCAAGATATGTCAACAACCTCATCAAAAGTAGCGCCAGATACTCTCTCTGGTCATAAGAAAATGAAGCTGAAAACTGAGGCCATCTATAAACATGTTGATTCTCTCTCAATCTGTGGGAACCAACCAGATCGCATGACGAGCCAACTCAAAGAACCGCATCTTATACTGCGTAAGCCACATCTGTCACCCTAATGAAGCTGCTCGAACTGTTTGTGCAACTCCTATCGGCGAGACTCAGGTACAAACTTCTCCAGAAAGAGAATGGAGAACTGCTGCCAAGAACGGGGCGCTGCGCCAACCGACCTACGCCTCTCTTAAGCCTCCTACTAACTAAGTGTAGCCTTGGAGAACTGAAAAGTAGTGAAAGAGACCCCACTGGTCTCGAGAATACTTGCGGTATGAAGTATCCTCTGACACTTATCTAAGAAACCCTAGGCATCCTCGCCCTCTGCACCACTGAAAGTCGGAGGCTGAAGTCTACCAAACCTCTCCAATCTGCGCTACTCGTCCTCTGGCATAGCAGGAGCTACATTGTCCTGAGCAGCTGCAACCGGCTGGGCTGGAGGTGCCCCCGATGTCTGAAGTCCTTGCACGACCTGCTCAGGTGTGTGAGTGGCGGGAGTCTGAGTGCCTCCCCTAGCCTGAGAAGTAGTTGCGGCTATAGTAATTGAGACCGCCTGAGCTAGGCGAGTGCACACTGATAGAATCTAGGCCAGGGCCTCCTGAAGGCATGGAATCACAATAGGCATAGCCGGTGCCTGAGCTGGTGTTGCTGGAGCGTCCATAACTGGGACCTGATCATGAACTGGGGCGGCTGGTGGATTTGCAAGTACTGCCCTAGCTGTTGTGCGGGCTATACCCCTGCCCCTACCACAGCCTCGACCGCATCCTCGACCTCTGGTGGCCCCAGCTGGTGGTACTGGTGGTCGTCTGTCCTGACCGGTAGCATGTGTCCTCACCATATGTGAGAGAATAGAATAACAGAAGTTTAGTACTAGAATCAACAGATTCACACGACAGGAATTCAAGAATATGAAGTTTTTCCTAAAGGTTCTGCAGCCTCCTGAGGATAAATACAGACGTCTCCGTACCAATCCGCGAGACTCTACTAAACTTGCTTTTGACTCGTGAGATCTATGTAACCTAGGCTCTGATACAAACTTGTCACGACCCTAGAACGGACTCGGTAGTGATGGCACCTATCGTGAAACTAGGACGGCCGATACAAACCCCAAAACCAACCATATGTTTATAATAAGTTACTTAAAGCCATAAATTAGCTAAAATCCCATAATATAAGTTAAAAAACACAGTGTGGAAACATAACACAGCCCGTCATCGGGATGTCATCAGTCATGAGCAACTACAACTCGACTAGGAATAAGAAAAGACAACATAGTCTGAAAACAAATTCTAATACAAAGCTGAATAAGATAGGAAGGAGAAGCACTGGGTTACGAACGCCAAAAAGCTATCTAGTTAACTCTGGAGACCTGCTAGAAGGCTGATCAGCACTCGCTATCATGACTCGAGACTCCTGGATCTGCACACAAGGTGCAGGGAATAATATGAGTACGCCAACTCAGTAAGTAATAAAAGTAAAGGCAGCTGAGCAGTATGAAAACACGTAAACCACGTCATAACGCTACAGCAAAACAGTATAAGTCTAGAACAACACAGTAAAGCAGTAAGACTCGTAAAAACAACTCAGTTCAGTAAAACCTTTTAAAACATCTTTCAATAGTTTCAAACGAGTGATGAAAACAGTGAGTAAAAGAATAGAAACGTAAACAGCCCCTCGGGCAAAACATGTACCACAACCGCCCCTCGAGCAAAATGCCAACAGAACCAGCCCCGGGCTACCTCACAATCACTCGTAATTAGCCCCTCGGGCAATAACATGAAACAATAATAGCCCCTCGGGTAATATCACATCTCACATTGGGTACCCGCGCTCACTAGGGGTGTTCAGACTCTAGAGGGGCTCCTACAACCCAAGCGCTATCATAAGCCATCTCGTGGCATAAAAAATCAGGGCCTCAGCCTCTCATATATCACAATTAGAATACATGTTGCGGCGCGCAGCCCGATCCCATGATATCCTCATAATACAGGTCTGTGGTCTCACTCAATCAAAAATCTCACAAGCCCCTCGGGCAACAGTAAAACATGATGCTCAGCCCAAAATATCATTTAGAAATATCAAAACAGAGTAAATAAGGCTGAGTTATGAAAATAGTTGAATATAGCATGACTGAGTACAAATATAAAGTCAAAACAATGAGGAATAGTAGTAAAGAGTCCAAAATAGTTGGCACGAGGCCCAAATATGGTATTCCACCCAAAACATGGTAATAATTTCCAAAATACAATGATATCAAACGAAGTTTAATCAAATACACGACTTAACAGTTGTACGTGACGGACCAAGTCACAATCCCCAATGGTGCATGACCCCACACTAGTCATCTAGCATGTGCGTCACCTCAAAGTAGCACAACGATGCGAAATCCGAGGTTTCATACCCTGGGGACAACATTTACAATCATTACTTATCTTAATCCGGTCCAAACTCTAGCTCGCGATGACTTTGCCTCTCGACTCGGCCTCTGGATACTCCAAATCTAGCCAAAAATATTACCTTACCATTAATACATGCTAACGGAACAAAGCCCAAGTGAAAATAACCAATTTACATCAAAAATTCCGAAATTAGCCAAACCCGACTCCCGAGCCCACGTCTCAGATTCTGATAAAAATCACAAAACTGGAATCCTTGCACTCTTACGAGTTCATACATACCAAATACATCAAAATCCAACCAAAAACGATCCATCGAATCCTTAAATCAAAGTCTCCAATTTCAAGCCCTAACCCCCTAATTTTAGGCTTTAGATTTCTCAAATTTTATGTCTAATTAGCTAGAAATCATCCTAGAATCGTGTATTGAGTTCAAAAATGTTACCTCCAAGTGTTTCCCTTCGATTCCCTCTTCAATCCTTCTCAAAAAGCTTCAAAATCGCCCAACAATGGTGGAAGATAGACCAAAAATCGCGAAAATGGCTATTTAAACATTCTGCCCAGGTGAGATTTCCTTCTTCGCGAACGCGGTCAAAGCCTCGTGTTCGCGAAGCACAAAAATCCATTGACCACTTGTTCCTACTTCGCGAACGCGACATACTCCATGCAAATGCGATGCTTTCACCCTCCAAGCCTTCGCGAACATGACTGAACCTACGCGAACGCGAAGCTCAAAATCCTGGGGACCCAGCTGCTCCAACTACTCTATGCGAACACGAGACCTACTTCGCATTTGCAATGCACACTCTGCCTCACCCTTTGCGAACACGGGACCGACATCGCGAATGAGAAGGTCAATTATCTTGCCTCACTCAATATCTCTTCGCGAATGCGAGGACGAGGACCCTCTCGTGAACGCGAAGAGCAAAACACTGCAATACAGAACTGAAGAAATCTGCAACTTTCAAAACAAGAATTTGATCCGTTTAACTACCCGAAACTCCCCCAGGGCCCTCGGGACCTCAACCAAAAATTCCAACACATCCCATAAAATCATTCAAACTTGTTCCAACCTTCGGAACGCCCAAAACAACATCAAAACATCAAATCATCATCAGATTCAAGCCTAAGAGATTCCAAAACTTCCAAATTCCGCTTTCGATCAAAAAGTCTATCAAACCTTGTCCGAATGACCTGAAATTTTGCACACACGTCACAAATGACACAATGGACCTACTTCAATTTTCGGAATTCCATTTCGACCTCGATATCAAAATCTGCACTACCAACCGAAAAACTCCAAAATTCTACTTTTGCCAATTCAAGCCTAAATCTACCCCGGACCTCCAAACCCCATTCCGATTGTGCTCCTAAGTCTCAAATCACCTCACGAAGCTATCTGAATTATAAAAACCAAATTTTGAGATCATTTACTCACAAGTCAACTTTCGATTAACTTTTCCAACTAAGAGACTAAGTGTCTCATTTCACTACAAAACCACTCCGAACCCAAACTTACCAACACGATGCGATGAAATACAGCTAAACAACATATAAAGAAGCAGAAATGGGGAAAACTGTTACATCTCACATTTTCGTACGTTAAAATTTCGTTTTTAGTTAACTGACGTAGACTCGGGGATGAGATCATCTTGACGTTAACATATTTATGCTATTTATAATAGGCAATAAATAGGTGTTATGAAGGTTAAAGGGGTACACGGATTAAAGAAAATAAGTTTCGTTGAAAGTGGCCAATTTGTAATAAAATACGGGTCGAGAGATAATACCCGATAATTATAAACTAGTACCATGCAAGGTACCATAAGACCACGGTAGTATAATATATAAAGTATTTTAAAAATAAATAGAATTTTAAGTAATTTATGGTAATTTTTAAATTATGCGGGTAATTGATTAATTACCGGGTAACAAAACATTATCCAGTAAACTAATAAGCGGACAAAACTTAACTAATTATGCCCAAAAGAAACGTGGTACAAGGCCACTAATTAGGAAGGATGACTCATTAATACATGTATAGGTGTCTAAGTTTAAAGAATCTTGAAGATAAGTCTTAAGTTTAAAGAATCTAAAATCCATTAAACGTTGGAACAAGACTTTAGCTTAAATCCATTCTTTGGTTCACAAAACTTTAGAAGCAGAAAATAAGTTCGTTCCAATTTCAAGGAAATCCAAGTGTAAATTTTGTTCATATTTCGCAGAAGCAGATCCGTTAAAATAATTCAAGAAATAGGTATGTTAAGGTCCTCCCTTCTTTCTTTTGGCATGGTCCAAATTATACTGAAGAAACGAGCAAACACACAGTTTTCATAAATTACTATATTTATAAAAATAGTAGGGGTATTTATATTCTTGATTCCCCATGAAAAATATTATTATCTTCTATTCATGGGTCTCAAAATAATACACAGTTGAAAAAGTTTATCCGGAAGGAATATTGAAATTATTACGTATTTTCATACATTCCACTCATTTATACATGTGCATTGATCCATGACCAAGATATCATTATATACGCGTATATGTATATGGGATATGGAAAAGGTTACGGCGTTATATATGCACCACCACCTGATCAGTTGGTATATATTGATGATTTGTCCCTAGTGGTCAAGATGATATGATGGGATGCCCTCAGTGGCTTGATGATATTATGTACACCCATACCTATGCATGGCACGACATTTATACGCACGTGCATGATATTATAAACGTTTCAGAATTTACAAAATTATTCAGATTTAAAGATGTGTTTCCTTATTCCATGTTTCATATATGTCTTTTACGTACTAATTTTCATGACTTACATACTCAGTACATTTTTCATACTGACGCCCTATTTCACGGAGCCTGCGTTTCATGTCCGCAGGTGCAGATATGCAAGCTGACGGTCCCCCTTCTTAGGATCTATGATCAGCAAGAGTTGGCGTGCTCCACTTGATCCAGAGCTGCTTTTGATTTTGGTATGATAAGTTTGTATATATATATATATATATATGAGGTGGATCAGTCCCGTCTTTGTACAGCTATGTTTCTATTAGAGGTCTGTAGACAGTATGTCTAGTTGGGTTCTATGTGGCCTTGTCGGCTTTTAGTTTTGGATGTATAGTTGTTTATAGTAGCCTTGCCGGCTCGCCCCCTGTATCCTACATGTATACGCATATGCCTTGTTGGAAAGTGATAGTAGGCTATATAGACGCTATTTACACTCTAAATTAACCATACTTTATTATTTTTTTAAATGCAAAATGATAACAAAATACTCTAATTAGTGTTCTTTTGCTTTGCAGGGACTAATCCAAGTTAGGAAGAGACTATAGAGTATTTTGGAGTCAATAATGTGGATATAAGTCCAATCAAGAAGAACCCAAATGAAAATAAGCAAGAAAAAGGCAAATGATGGCGGGACAAGAGGCTACCCCGACCACGGTCGATCGCGGCTGGAACATGGTAGGCCAAACGAGTAAGGCAAAACTGATGCATTTCACCGCGGTCACGCCATGTTCTTCCACGACCACAGTCGACGTTGGAATTGCCCAGAAATTTAGGGACTTAAGTGTAAATCGGGGGAAACTTATCCTAACCATATATAAACGCAACAATCTCACCCAAGCAAAGTTTAAGCTTGTTTTTACACTGAATTGGAGACAAATACAAGTGTGAGAAGATCAAGACACCATTAGAGTTTTTCAATCTTCTTCTTGTTATCATTAATTGCGAATTATGAATAATTCTATGTTTTTATCTTGCTTTGCTATGAGTAGCTAATTATTTACTCTATGGGTTTTGATGGAACCTATTGAAGGATGAACTTCCTGTTGTGTTAATATAGTTTGCCCACTTTAATCTCTATTTGTTCAACTACGTTTTTGTTGTAGTTAATTGATAGGATCCTTAATTAGTTGTGCCTATTTAATATGTATTGATTGGGAGAGAGTCATATTTAGATAGTTGTTGAACAACACCACTCACAAAGCATATGAGGAATCAATAACCGAGGGTTTAAATGTGGGATTAGGGATAACGAAACCTTGGGTGCGTTCTAAGTGAGTTGTAATAAAAGCCAGCTAACGTAACTCAGGAGAGTGCGTCTAGTAAATTGTCGTAATTACTCGGGAGAGATTTACCATAGTAAGAGTGCTCATGATCGATAGAGACGATTAGGAAATTCTATGTGAAATATAACAGGAATGGATTCCATCAATAGCGGAAATCACAACCTTAGATCTTTCTCTTATTTGTTTACAGCTCAGTCATAGTTAGCTTTTAGTTTACTCAACTTCATTCGGTTATAGTTAGTAGAAATATCACCAATTGTTATTCAAAATATCTGGGAAGTTGATTACGGAGAATTCAGTGAGTCTAACAAAAGTAATTGGTAGGTTAATTCCATATGGATTAGACTCTGGGATAAATACTCGGATTATATTTGCAACGACCCATATCCTTTTTATAAGGCATAGTTGGGCATGATCAAATTTTGGCACCGTTGTCGGGGAACTAACGGTGTTATCAATTATAGTTGAAAGAAATACAAAAATTCTTAGTGTAGTTAGTTTTCTTTATTTCCAATCTATACATTGTAATTTTAACATTTGTTAACTTGGTTGTACAGGTGCATGCCTAGAAACTCATCAAGAACTGGTGAAGTATTTGAAGCATTATCAGACCCCGAAAAAGTTTTCAAGGCATTGAATTGGAAAACCGGAAAAACAAACAACAACAATCAACTGAACAACTTGAACCAGACATGGGGGATCGCAAGGTAGACCCGGCTGTGCCAGTAGTGGTGCCTCTTGTGCCAGAGGCTGCTCTATATGACTGGGCGCAACCCACATCAGAGAAATTGGCCACAACGATATTAGTCCCGCAGATACAAGCCGAATCTTTTCATATCACAAACAACATGCTGCACTTGTTGCAAAATAAGGGACTTTTTTCGGGGTCATACATTGAAGATCCTCAACAGCACTTGAAGAATTTCCTGTCAATCTGCAAAAGTCAAAGGCAGCCCAACGTAACTCAGGAAGGAATAATGTTGTTGTTGTTTCCATTCTCAGTGACAGGAGCTGCCCAGACTTGGCTAAATTCCCTCCCCATTAATTCCATCACGACTTGGGAAGAGTTAGTCAAGCAATTTGTGAATACGTTTCATCCACCCAACAATACTACTCAGCAAATTGATGAAATTTTGAGCTTCAAACAGAAACCAATGGAAACACTGCAAGAAACATGGGAACGATTCAAAGGGATGTTGGTTATATGTCCACATCACGGTATTCCAGATTAGATGTTGGGGCAGCGGTTTTACATGGGTCTGACAGATAGCGTGAAGGCTAATGTTGATGCTTCAGTTGGTGGAGAATTCTTAAGCAAAACATAGAGAGAAATCCAGAGCCTGCTTGACAAGATGGCACAGAATTTGGGGTGGACAACCAGGAATGCACCTATCACTCCAGTAGTTCACTCAGTGCCCTTAGATCCATCCAGTACTCTTGCTGAAAATATGGACACCTTAATGACACAGATGAGTATACTCACCAAAAAGGTGGAAGAGTCCAGGCAGAAGCAACAGGTGCATATTGTAGATACAACCAATGGGGGCTTATGCACATCTTGCATTAGTCAGCCAATTGGTAGCCAATCGAACGCAGAAAGTGATCATCATCATTACCCTGAGGACATGAATTATGTGTCTAATTATGAGGGCCACAGACAGGGTAGTCAGAATTGGGGGCAACAGAATTAGCCATTCAGGCCAGTCCAGCCATAGCACAACAATAGAAATTTGGGAGCCATGCGATCTCACAATAATGTGGCACCCTACCAAAGGCCATAGGATACGACAATCAAAATCAGCAGTAGGGTTATCATCCTCCTCAGCAGCAACATGGTAGGAGACAGAAAGATGGGCTTGCTAGCCTCGAGGCAATGATGCAGCAGTTATTAGGTCAAATACGAAAATGAGTGAAAGAGTAGATGCACGTGAGTTAGCTATAAAGAATATTGAAGTGCAAATAGGACAGATCTCGACGTCTTTGAATAATCGTCCTCATGGGACATTTCCTGTAGACACTCAGGTAAATCCAAAAGATCAAGGCCCGAAGCAACTGATGGTAGTGAGTCTACGTAATGGTAGAGACTTAGACTTGGAGCAAGAGAGGGCTCGAGAAAGCAGACAGGCTGAGACACTTGTACCAGTGCCCATTGAGCTAGATGATAAAATGAAACTAACAGAGGTGATAGTACAGCCTGCCCAGGAAGAAACCAACACATAGATTAAGGCTAAAAAAGAAGCTGAAACAGCCCAGGAACCGGTAGTTGAGGTGGTGTCTGACAAAGAGACTACCCAAATCATTGGGAAGAAGAGTCCTCTAGCACCATTCCCACAGAGGCTGGCCAAATACCAGAAAGAGGAATAATACAAGAAATTCTTGGAGATGTTGAAATAAATCCAGGTATATATTCCATTGATTGATGCTTTGAAGGAGATGCCTGGTTACGCAAAAATGATAAAGGACTTGATGTCCCGAAAATTCAACTTCCAAGATTTGGCCACAATGACTCTAAATCAAACCTGCAGTGTTGTGGTGACTAGATCAGTGGCTGACAAGTTGTCTGATCCAGGGAGTTTCATAATTCGCTGCACCATTGGTAACTTTGCCTTTTTCAAGGCACTTTGTGATTTGGGGGCAAGCATAAATATTATACCTCTGGCGATCTATAAGAGGTTGGGGATTGGAAGAGCTAGACCCACGTCTATTTTGTTGCAGCTGACTGACAGAACTGTAAAAAGACCCTCAGGTATTTTGGATGACGTGTTAGTATAGGTAGGGAAATTTGTGTTCCCTGTAGATTTTGTGATTCTGGACTGTAGAGTGGATGGAGAAATTCCTATAATTTTAGCAAGGTCGTTCTTGGCCACAGGGTGAGCCCTCATTGATTGTGAAACTGGGGAGCTCAAGATGAGGTTGAACGATGAGGAGATAACATTCAACGTGTAGATTTCTATAAGGCGACCAAGTGAATTCGCCAATTATTCTCTTATTGATGTCGTGGATGTAATTGTGGAAGAAGATGATGATACATTGACTATTGAGGATCCTATTGTTGTATGTCTTGTGAATTTAGATGAGGTGAATGGGGAAAAATTGGCAGAATGGGTGCTGGCTCTAGAGGGCAAAGGGTTTTGGGAGAGAACACTTGAATTCGAGCCCCTGCACTTATAAAATAGAGAAAATCCTCCAGCCAAGCCATTCATAGAAGAACTACCAAAGCTGGAGTTGAAGCCACTGCCCGCCCATCTCAGGTATGCGTTCCTAGGACCTAAATCCACATTACCTGTTATTATCTCATCTAGTTTGTTAGATGTACAGGTACAACGGCTTTTGCAGGTACTCCAGGAGTGCAAGACTGTCATTGGGTAGACCATGGCAGACATTAAGGGGATCAGCCCGGCATATTGTATGCATATAATTCTGCTGGAAGAGGGGCACAAACCTTCCAGGGAGCACCAAAGAAGGCTGAACCCCAACATGAAGGAAGTGGTGAAGAAGGAGATGATTAAGTGGTTGGATGCGGGAATCCTTTTCCCCATCTCAGACAGCAACTGGGTTAGCCCGGTGCAATGTGTTCCTATGAAGGATGGTATGACGGTGGTAAAAAATGATAACAATGAGCCGATCTCTACAAGAACCGTTACAGGCTGGAGAATTTGTATGGACTATAGGAAATTAAATCTGGCCACCCGGAAAGACCACTTCCCACTTCCCTTCATTGATCAGATGCTTGACAGACTGGCAGGGAGGTCCCACTTTTGTTTTCTGGATGGGTACTCAGGGTACAACCAAATCTCCATTGCACCAGAGGACAGAGAGAAGACCTCTTTCACATGTCCATATGGAATTTTATGCCTTCCGAAGGATGCCTTTTGGCCTATGCAATGCACCCGCCACATTCCAAAAGTGCATGATGGCTATATTCATTGACATGGTTGAAGAGATGTATCAAGACTAACTTTGTACTTAATTGGGAAAAGTGTCATTTTATGGTACCAAAGGGTATAGTCTTGGGACACAGGGTATCAAGCAAGGGAATCGAGGTGGATTGTGCTAAAGTTGATGCGATAGCAAAGCGGCCACCCCCCGCATCAGTCAAGGCAATCAGGAGCTTCCTCGGGTATGCCGGTTTTTAGCGGAGATTCATCAAAGACTTCTCAAAAATTGCCAACCCTCTTTGTAAGTTGTTAGAAATAGATCACTCTTTCATGTTTTCTGATGATTGCAGGGTAGCATTCGAGGAGTTGAAAAAGAGGCTAGTCACATCACCCATCATTGTTGCCCCCGACTGAAAGCAACCATTTGAAATCATGTGTGACACCAGTGACTATGCAGTGGGGGCAGTGCTAGGACAGAGGAAAGACAAAATAATGCACCCAATTTACTACGCCAATAGAATGTTGAGTAGAGCCCAGCTGAACTACACTGTGACTGAAAAGAAGATGCCGACTGTGGTGTTCGCATTCGACAAGTTCAGATCATACCTGATTGGCTCTAAGGTAATTGTATATACTGATCATGCTGCTTTCAGGTAATTGATTGAAAAGAAGGAGTCCAAACCATGCCTGATTCATTGGGTGTTGCTGCTGCAAGAGTTTGACTAGGAGATTCGTGACCGTAAGGGCACAGAAAACCAAGTTGTTGATCATCTATCGTGACTTGATGGAGCTGAAAACTCAGTTGAGGTAGAGGATATTCTGGAAACCTTTCCAGATAAGTAGCTACTCGCCACAAGCCTTGAGGAAGTGCCATGGTATGCAGACTTTGCAAATTACCTGGCAAGTGGTATAGTTCCCTGTGACCTCTCCTCTGTGCAAAAGAAAAAGTTTTATCGTGACTGCCGCATGTATTACTAGGATGCACCTTATCTATTTAGAATATGTGTTGACAATATGATCCGGAGGTGTGTCCCCGAGATAGAACAATCTTCTATTTTGCAGGCATGTCATACATCGGCATATAGTGGATATTTTGGAGGAGTCAGGACAGCAGCAAAAATTCTAGAAGCTGGGTTCTACTGGCCAATAGTGTTTAAGGATACACATCAATGGGTGAAGGGCTGTGATGAATGTCAGCAAACTGGGAACATTTCCCGTCGCCATGAGATGCCCATGAACCCAATTCAAGAGTTTGAAGCATTCGATGTATGGGGGATAGACTTTATGGGCCCCTTTGTCAGCTCCTTTGGCAATAAATACATACTTGTTGTTGTAGATTACATGTCCAAATAGGTGGAAGCTGCAGCATTACCCACCAATGATCCAAGAGTGGTGGTGGGGTTTTTGAAGAAGAATATATTCACCCATTTTGGGACCCTGAGAGCTATTATCAGTGACAGAGGCACTCATTTCCGCAATCGAGCCTTCGAGAAATTGCTAGCAAAGTACGATGTGCACCACAAGGTGGCAAACCCATATCACCCTCAGACCAGTGGACATGTCGAAGTGTCGAATAGAGAGATAAAGAGTGTGATAACCAAGACTGTGAACGCCACAAGAACTAATTGGGCAAAAAAGCTAGATGATGCACTCTGGGCCTACAGAACCGCTTTCAAAACACCAATTGGTATGTCACCATACAAGTTGGTGTTCGGGAAGGCCTGTCACTTGCCAATGGAACTAGAACATAGAGCTTGGTGGGCAATGAAATAGCTAAATCTGGACATTGAGGCTGCGGGAAATAATAGAGTCACAGAATTGCATGAGCTAGACGAGTTCCAATTTCTTGCTTTCGAGAGCACGAGGTTATACAAGAAGAGAATGAACAAGTTGCATGACAAGAATGTTGTTGAGCAAAATTTCAATCCCGGAGACATGGTGTTGCTTTATAACTCAATATTAAGGCTATTTTTAGGTAAGCTCAAGTCACGATGGTCTAGACCATTTCAGGTGGTCGAAATGCTCCCTTCAGGTGCCATAGAGATTGCCTCAGAAAAAGATTCCCATACATTTAGAGTCAGTGGGTAAATATTGAAACCATATATGGGCATGGATGAACCCAAGGAAGTGTTAGTGATCCATCTGACCGAACCTCAGAGGTCGAGCGAGCCTTAAATGTGCTCATCCGAGTCGTGTCGCGACGTTAAATCAGGCGCTGCGTGGGAGGCAACCCATGATCTCTTTTGTTTCTTTTTCTTTTGTTTGATGTTGTACCAAATATGTAGGAAACTAACATTCTTATTGAAAAAATAAAAAATATAAAAGCTCGTGACCGTGGTGCAACCACGGTAAATGAAGAGTATTCTGCTTTTGGAGTGCTCAATCCACCGCAACCGCGGTGCAACGCGAACATACTATTCCCCCCCCCCCCCCCTCATTCATCGTGACCGCGGTGAATCGTGACATTACTGTCGCCTAGGGAAGTTTTGACTAAATTTTTTTTATTTCTTTTCTTTTCTGCTCCCCCTCCCAATAAAATTACAACCCACCCGCCCCACCCTCACTTTCCCCTCTCTCATCTCTCTCTACCAACCCTAACCACGCCTCTCTCTCTTCTTCTTCTTCTTCTTCACATGTCTTACACACTCACCCCTCTCCCACACACACCCACACACTTCCCACTCTCTCTTCCCCAACTTCCACTACTCTCACCTTCTAGAACCAGGTATTTCAAGCTTTCCGTCTCTCTTCTCTTGTATTTTTTTTTATTTTGCAAGTTTAATGCTTTAATTGTTGTAGTATTTATAGTAGATTTTTTTGGTTTTCTTTTCTTCTTTTTAGTGAGTTATGTGTATAATGTTGTATGGAAGAGTGTGGTGTTGTTATGTATAGTTAATTGTGGTGGGGTGGAGTGGTGAAGTGAGAATGGCTGATTTGGGGGGAGAGTTTATGCTTCAATGGGAGAGGTGTGTTCAATTAAAGACTATGCTCACAAGGTGTTTGTGAAATTGCCTCAATGGAGCTGTAATGGCTACTGTGACCATGGTGGTGGTGAAGTCTGAGTAACCACCCAAGGTTCACACAACTCAAACCCTCACTAATAGTAGCCTCTATTTTGTCAGGTACAATGCATCAGTCCATGAAGAGACGTACCACAGGCTCCTCAGCTAGTGGACCTGGAAGTTCATCTAGAGCTTGGGGTCAGGCTAGTGCAGAGGAGTTTGACCGCACTAGGTTTGTTTCCAAAGCAGCTCAAGATAGGTTCAATGCCAAGGCATCCAAGAAGTTGTTACCTGAAGTACACATTGACAGGCATGCCCTGTAAGCTGAATGCCCAAGTATTTTGGAAGAGTTGAGGATGTGTCAGCTGGACATCTTCTTTGATGAACCGGAAGAGGCAAATGTACATATGGTAAGGGAGTTTTACGCAAACTGCCCGGAGCATGTTAATAGGGTGGTCACAGTACGAAACACCCGGGTGAATGCGTCTCTTGAGGCCATCCACCGAGTGTACAGACTGCCAGTATTCACTGGAGGAATGGATTATTACCATGCGTATCACTGCCCAACTATCTGGTGGGCACCAATTCTTGAAGCAATCTGTGTGGCTGACCGGGAGCCAATATAGATAAAGCACAAAATTACACTAAACTCCCAATCTCTCACTTGGGAAGCTAAGTGTTGGCTCACAATCATCAACAATTGTTTTGCTGCCCTCCAGCAACACTATAGATGTAAACGGGCAAAGAGCAGCGGTTATTTACTGTTTTATGACCTACCATGATTTTGATGTGGCCAAGCTCCTTCATGATAAAGTTTTTATACGCTTACCGAAAGTACTTAAAAGGTTTTACTTCCCCTCTCTGGTCACCAAGCTGTGCTATGCTGCATGAGTTCCTGAAAATCCCATAGTAGATGGGAAGTTGCAATTGAAAGCCCCATTCAGGGCTAGCAAAATCACAGTTGGGAGAGAGCCGGTAGTGGTGGTTGATGATGATAATAATGCTGATGAGGATGCTGAAGACGTTGCCGCCTCACCATGCCGAGTGTTGATGACCCATCACAGGCCCACCAAAGTACCCGCATGACAGCCTTGGAGCAAGAAATGGCTGGCCTACGCACTTCAGTCACTGACCTGGGTACTAGAGTTGTCAATTTGATTACTCAACATGCTAGGTCAGAGAAAAAGATCATGGGCTAGCTTCGGGCACTCGGACGAGCATGTCACCTCGATCCTAGCACCATCTCTGATCAGGACTGAGCATCAGGGAAGTCCCCTTACCTTACTCTGCTATAAATTCTTTGACATGGGGACATGCCAAATCTTTAAGTGTGGGGTAGGGGATGGTTGTTGTTGTATAATTGTATAAATTTGTTTGGTGTTGTTGCTGTTGGGTGTTTTTGGTTGATATTAATTAAATGTGACTTGGCCCGAAGACGGACACCTCTCGACGGGTCGCTTGAAGGACTTAAGTAGAACAAAAAAAACAAAAGATTTTCGTTTGTTAGGTAGTGTATCAACTCCCCCTTGGTTTTTCTTTAAACCCAGTTCTTTTCCAAGGGTTTCCATTTGAGCCGGGTGTAGTTAGTTTTTTTTCTTTCTAGTTTAGGAAGTCTTGGGCGAAAAACAAAAATGAAATAGGGACCCTTAACTCTATGGTACCTTGAATAAAGACTGCTTTAGTGTGACACTTAGGCTCTTTAGTTGACTCAAATAAGGCCTTAAATTGTGTGTTCCTAAATGGTTCAAGTACTTAGAGCAGAGTGTCTGATGATCCTAACTGAATTGAGTCATGTGCCATATATGAGTGAGGATTTGTGTATTCTGTATTAACATTCAATGCCTAGAACTTGCCATGTGTGTGTACAAAACAAAATGGTAGTTCGTTTGGTCTGGAAAGTGATATAGGAGCTTTTTTGCTTAATCTTTCTATATATGATTGCTCCCACCTAATATGTCTATACCTTAGCCAACCCCGTTGAGCCTGTAAGCCTGTTTCCTTGGCAACCACAGTACAAGCCTAACCCGAGTATAAATAGCCTATCTTGTTGAACCCTATCACTTCTTAGAAGCACTCAAAGTGTAAGATATATGGAAAAATACAAGTGTGGGGTGGTGGGTTGGGCTGTTAAGTGGAATTAAGGGGGCATGAAAAGAAAAAGTGCACTGGTTGATAAACAATACTAGAGGCCACCAGGAAAAAAAAAGTCTCAAATTGGTGGTAGCTATTAAAAGAAAAAGTGTGCTTGATAAGGGGTTAAAACAATAATGTAATGGTGGAATGAAGGTGTGACAAAGTTAAGAGCTTAAAAGTACACAAGGTAGTGGAGTGCTTAGGGAGGTATAGTCACTATACCCATATGTATCCTACCCGTCTCGTAGCCAACATTACAACCAAATAAAGTCCTATTTGATTCTAGATTGAATGAGCTCGATTAGTCGAGTATTACACTACGGGCAAGCCTATGATGTGTTGTTTGTGGCATGAGAATTTATTTCTAAGGGTGAGTGAAATGTTGTATTCGAGTTAATCAGTGTGTGGTTTGTAAATGATATAAGTCTCTTTTGTAGTGAGTAGGCACATGATTCATGAAGGGAAGGTAAGTCTGGACCTCTGACTAAGAGTAGGAGAGCTGTTTAGGGGTATTGCGTGGCTAGAAAGGAGTCCACTCTTGAGGCGAGGAGGTCGCGCTGAAGTAGCCTACTCATGTGAGGTTTCCTTGGTATAAAGAGTAGGGGAGGTATCCTGGGATGATTAGGCCTATAGAGTGTTGTTTGTTGCTAGAGGACTAGCAACGGTTTAAGTGTGTGGTGTTGATAGTAGGCTATATAGACGCTATTTACACTCTAAATGAACCATACTTTATTGTTGTTTTAAATGCAAAATTATAACAAAATACTCTAATTAGTGTTCTTTTTCTTTGCAAGGACTAATCCAAGTTAGGAAGAGACTATGGAGTATTTTGGAGTCAATAATGTGGATATAAGGCCAATCAAGAAGAACCCAAATGAAAATAAGCAAGAAAAAGGCAAAGGATGACTGGACGAGAGGCTACCCTGACCGCGGTCGACCGCGGCTGGAATGCAGTAGGCCAAACGAGTGAGGCAGAACTGATGCTTTTCACCGCGAATACGCCGCGTTCTGCCGCGAACGCGGTCGACGTTGGAATTGCCCAGAAATGGACTTAAGTGTAAATTGGGGAAAACTTATCCTAACCATATATAAACTCAACAATCTCGCCCAAGCAAAGTTTAAGCTTGTTTTTAGACTGAATTGGAGACAAAAACAAGTGTGAGAAGATCAAGACACCATTAAAGTTTTTCAATCTTCTTCTTGTTATCATTAATTGCGAATTATGAATAATTCTATGTTTTTATCTTGCTTTGCTATGAGTAGCTAATTATTTAGTCTAGGGTTTTGATGGAACCTGTTGAAGGATGAACTTCTTGTTGTGTTAATATAGTTTGCCCAGTTTAATCTCTATTTGTTCAACTACGTTCTTGTTGTAGTTAATTAATAGGATCCTCAATTAGTTATGCCTATTTAGTATGTATTGATTGGGAGAGAGTGCATATTTAGGTAGTTGTTGAACAACACAACTCCCAAAGTATATGAGGAATCAATAACCGAGGGTTTAAAGGTAGGATTAGGGATAACGAAACCTTAGGTGCGTTCTAAGTGAGCCGTAATAAAAGCCAGCTAGCGTAACTAGGGAGAGTGCGTCTAGTAAATTATCATAATTACTCGGGAGAGATTTATGGTAGTAAGAGTACTCATGATCGATAGAGACGATTAGGCAATTCTATGCGAAACATAACAGGAAGGGATTCCATCAATAGGGGAAATCACAACCTTAGATCCTTCTCTTATTTGTTTACAACTCAGTCATAGTTAGCTTTTAGTTTACTTAACTTCATTCGGTTATAGTTAGTAGAAATATCACCAATTGTTATTCAAAATATCTGGGAAGTTGATTACGGAGAATTTA
Organism: Nicotiana sylvestris; assembly: GCF_000393655.2. Lineage (NCBI taxonomy): Eukaryota > Viridiplantae > Streptophyta > Magnoliopsida > Solanales > Solanaceae > Nicotiana > Nicotiana sylvestris. The sequence goes on along the minus strand of NC_091059.1, from coordinate 149,861,068 downwards.
GTGAGTCTAACAAAAGTAATTGGTAGGTTAATTCCCTGTGGATTCGACTCTGGGCTAATTACTCGGATTATATTTGCAACGACCGCTTGTTTTTTTATAAGGCATAATTGTGCGTGATCAGCAGGTTTCCTTCATATATGTTTTTGTCGTAATTACCAAATATTATTCAGATTCATATCTTAGATGCATTCTTAGGGGTGGTTGACAGGTAGGACTCAGGCACCCGTCACGGCCCATCGGTTTGGGTGGTGACAAAAGTGGTATCAGAGTAGTTCTGTCCTAGGATTGTCTACAGACCGTGTCTAGTAGAGTCTTGTTTATAGGTATGTCGTGCACCACACTTATAGACAGGAGGTTACAGGACATATAGGATGTTATCCTCTCTTTTTATCTCAGATCATGCGATACAAGAATTCATGTACCTAACAGTATGTTATATTTTTAGCAATGCCTCCAAAGAGTACGGCCGCCCAGAAGGGAAAGTTCGTGGCCAGGGCGACTGCTAGTCAAGCGCCACAAGTTACTAGGGCTCAGGGAGAGTCTCATGGTGAGGTTTCATCTCATACTTCACATACCCCGCCCTTTCCAGAAGAGCTCTGAAGGGCACCAGCTCCAGTGCCCTCCCCTGTATATTTAGCACCTCAGCCAGATGCACCGGGTCAGGAGATAAGAGATGATATTCAGTTATTGACCCGATTAGTAGCCGCACAGGCTCGGCATCAGGAAGTAGGTATTGGTCACGTAGATAGGTCCATGAGTGCGAAGGTTCGTGACTTTATTAATTTAAACCCTTCGGTATTCACTGGAGCAGACCCAAACGAGGACCCTCAGGTATTTATTGATAGAGTGCAGAGAACGTTACGGGTAATGAAGGCCACTGCGACTGAGTCAGTTGAGCTAACTTCCTATAGACTCCAAAATGTTGCAGTTAATTGGTACGAGTCTTAGGAATTGTCCAGAGGTGAGGATGCCCCTCCAGTGGTACGGCAGGAGTTTACAGAAGCCTTTCTTCGTCATTATCTACCACCAGAGCTTAGACGGGCTAGAGTTGATAGGTTCTTGACCCTTCGACAGGGTAACATGAGTGTTCGGGAGTACAGTCTTTAGTTTGATTAGTTGGCTATGTATGCTAACACTATTGTATCTAAGATGGAGGATCGGGTTCATCGGTTTGTGATGGGATTAGAGCCTTACTTGCTTAACGATTGTATGTCAGTCTCACTTTAGCCAGACATGGATATTTCTCGTATTCAGGCATACGCTCAGGGTGTAGAGGAGCATAAACAGAAATAGAGGGTTGATCGTGAGCATGATAGGGCCCAGAATAAGAGAGCGAGGTCTTCGGGTCCTTTTGGTGAGTTTCGAGGTGGTCAGAGGCAGCAGTACTCGAGGTATCCATCCCAACCCTCAGCTAGCGCGCCCCCTCAGTTTAGAAGTTAGATATTCGATCGTTCCACATATTCAGGGTTTGGTCAGAATTTCAGGGCCTCAGGTTCTCAGTATAGGGGTGAGTCAAATCAGAGGAGGCCACTCTTGCCACGATGTACTCAATGTGGTAAGCAGCATACCGGGCAGCACCGTATGGGGTTAGGTATTTGTTATACTTGTGGTTATCCGGGCCATGTTATGAGGGATTGTCCGATGAGAGGTGATGCAAGCATAGCTCAGCCGTCGGGATCTGCAGCTGGTTCGTTATCATCAGTACGCCCCCCTAGGCAAGGTCCCCAAGCACCAATAAGTTATGGTAGAGGCAGAGGCGGAGCATCTAGCTTGAGCAGTCCTCAGAACCGCATTTATGCATTGGTAGGACGACAGGACCAGGATTCATCGCCTGATGTTGTTACAAGTATATTATCAATCTCCTTATATGATGTATATGCATTGATTGACCCAGTTTCCACCTTATCATACAATACTCCTCTAGTTGCTGGTATGTTTGGAATAAAACCTGAATTGGTTAAACCTTTTGAGGTATCTACACATGTTGGGGACTCAATGATAGCTAAGCAAGTATATAGGGGTTGTATAATAGTAGTTCATGGTCGAACTACCATAGCAGACTTAATCGAGTTAGATATGGTAGAATTTGATGTTATAATAGGTATGGATTGGTTGGCTTCTTATCATGCCAACATTGACTGTAGATCAAAGATAGTCCGATTTCAATTTCCAGGGGAGCCTATTTTAGAGTGGAAAGGTAACATGACATCGCCGAGAGATAGATTTATTTCCTATTTCAAGGCAAGGAAGATGATTAGAAAGGGTTGTATTTATCACTTAGTTCAGGTTCAGGGTGTGGAAGTGGAGTCACCAACCATTCAGTCCATCCCTGTGGTGAATGAGTTTCTCGATGTTTTTCCCGATGAGCTTCTGGGTCTCCCACTAGAGCGAGAAATTGAGTTTTCTATTGACCTACTACCAGATACTCACCCAATATCTATTCCTCCCTATAGAATGGCCCCCGCAGAGTTGAAAGAGTTGAAAGAACAACTAAAGGACTTTTTGAAAAAGGTTTTATCAGACCTAGTACGTCACCGTGGGGAGCACCTGTTTTGTTTGTGAGAAAGAAAGATGGTTCCTTACAAATGTGTATTGATTATAGGCAGTTGAATAAGGTGACGATCAAGAATAAGTACCCGCTCCCAAGAATTGATGATTTATTCGATCAGTTGCAAGGTGCCAAGTGTTTTTCAAAGATAGACTTGAGGTCCGGGTACCATCAGGTAAGGGTTAAGGATGAAGATATTCTAAAGACAGCATTTAGGATTAGATATGGGCACTTTGAGTTTCGGGTTATGTTGTTCGGTCTGACCAATGCCCCGGCAATATTCATGGATTTAATGAACTGTGTGTTCAGGCCTTTTTTAGATCTGTTCATAATTATATTTATTGACGATATATTGGTATATTCTCGTTCAGAGGCTGAGCATGCAGATCAACTGTGTACTGTGCTCAGAGTTCTACGAGAAGGGAATTTGTATGCAAAATTTTCTAAATGTGAATTCTGGTTGAACTCTGTAGCTTTCCTTGGGCATGTTATTTTAGGTGAAGGTATCCGGGTGGATACACAAAAGATTGAGCCAGTAAAGACTTGGCCTAGACCCACAACACCGATGGAGGTTCATAGCTTTCTCGATTTGGCAGGTTATTACAGGAGATTTGTGGAAGGATTTTCTTCCCTTCAGCACCTTTAACAAAGTTGACTCAGAAGGGAGCAAAGTTTCAATGGACTGATGCTTGCGAACAAAGTTTCCAGGCATTAAAGGACAGATTAACGTCAGCGCCAGTTCTAATGCTTCCAGAAGGGACTGATGGTTACGTTATCTATTGTGACGCTTCAGGCATTGGATTAGGTTGTGTGCTGATGCAACATGGTAAGGATGTGGCTTATGCTTCTAGACAACTAAGAAAGCACGAGAAGAATTACCCGACCCACAATTTAGAGTTAGTTTTGGTAATTCATGCACTAAAGATGTGGAGGCACTACTTGTATGGCATTCATGTTGATATTTATACGGATCATAAGAGCCTCCAGTACATCTTCAAGCAAAAGCAATTGAATCTACGTCAAAGGAGATGGTTGGAACTACTTAAAGACTATGACGTTGATATTTTATACCATCCAGGGAAGGCGAACGTAGTAGTCGACGCCCTCAGCCATAGATCTATGGGTAGCTTGTGGTATTTGCAGCCAAAAAAGAGGGGAATAGCCCGTGAGGTTCATCAGTTAGCTAGTCTTGGAGTTCGGTTATTGGACTCAGGTGACGCTGGAATTACTCTTCAGAATACGGCAACATCCTCTTTAGTAACTAAAGTAAAGGAATGTCAGTACGAGGATCCTGTGTTAGTTCATTATAGGGATACTACCCTTCAGAAGGAGAAGGGCCCATTTGAAATTACAGAAGATGGGGTCCTCAGATATCGAGGACGATTATGTGTGCCTAATGTTATAGGGATGCGTCGGCAGGTTATGGGAGAAACTCACTATTCTTGTTATTCTATCCATCTAGGAGAAACAAAGATGTATCATGATATCAGGGAAGTGTATTGGTGGGACGGAATGAAAAAGAATATAGCAGAGTATGTTGCTCAGTGTCCTAACTGTCAGCAGGTTAAAATCGAGCATCAGAAACCCGGTAGGTTATTGCAAGTTATGGAGATTCTGACTTGGAAATGGGAAGTAATCAATATAGACTTCATCGTAGGCTTACCTCATACCCAGTGTAAGTTTGATTTGATATGGGTGATTATTGATTGGCTTACAAAATCACTCCATTTTCTGCCTGTTAGAACTACATATTCCTCAGAGGATTATGCGAGGCTTTATATCAAGGAGATAGTACGACTACATGGTGTCCCTTTATCTATTATCTCGGATAGAGGAGTTCAATTTACAGCTAACTTCTAGAGGTCCTTCCAAAAGAGATTGGGGACTCAAGTAAGTCTTAGTACGACATTTCATCCCCAGACAGACGGACAGGCTAAGCGTACTATTCAAACACTGGAGGATATGTTACGAGCTTGTGTAATAGACTTCAAAGGTAGCTGGGATGATCATCTGCCGCCTCCATTCCCTAGTCGCCTTTTACAAACATTAGGGCTCCAATCCCTAAGTTGAGATTTTAGACATAGGGCCTCCATTCCCTAGTCGCCTTTTGCCAACATTAGGGCTCCAATCCCTGAGTTGAGCCTTTTTATACGTAGGGCCTCCATTCTCTAGTCACTTTTTGCCAACATTAGGTCTCCAATCCCTGAGTTGAGCCTTTTTAGACATAGGGCCTCCATTCCTTAGTCGCCTTTTTTACCAGCATTAGGGCCCCAAACCCTAAGTTGAGATTGTATACATATGGCCTCCATTCCTAGTCACCTTTTGCCAACATTAGGGCGCCAATCCCTGAGATGAAGGTTTTTTAGACATAGGGCCCCCCTTCCCTAGTCGCCTTTTGCCAACATTAGCGATCCAATCCCTGAGTTGATGCCTTTAGATATAGAGCTCCATTCCCTAATATTTCCTCCTAAGGACACACGATTCTTACTTTATTGTTTTCAATAGAGAAATAATGTAGGTTTTGGTTACAAATAGCTCACGAAATTTTCCTAGTGAAAACTGGGGCAGAAAATTTCGTTCGTTTGTCTGTTTTGGTGTCCGAGCAGGTTTGACATCGAGGCGCAAGATTCAAGATGACCAAAAGAATGAGTCTTAATCCAGAACAAAGAAAAGAAGAAAAGGAACAAAAATAAAGAAGTGAACTCAAAGGTTGAAACGGAGAAGGATACAGACTGCTCAAGATATGATTGAAGTCACAAGATTTGCATGTCCCGTCTCGATCTAAAGCTGAAGAATAAACCAACAGTTACAGTTGACGAGCATCAAGATTCAGATCGGAGTCTGCAGTAGGACCTAGTCAAGACTCAAGACCAAGCTTCAAGAGATTTATAGATAGGAATCTTGTAACTCGTAGTTGATAGGTTTAGCTAGCTTAGCTTTTGATTTTCCTTTTGGTGTAATAAGGGGGTCAGCAAGCAGTAGCAGTAGCAACAGTAAAATCAAAGCTCCTGGTAGTCCCAACTACCAAAAACTTCCAGAACTACACTAACCTGATTCCTTTATAGCCAAGGATATGTAGGCAACCTTTGAAGCAAGGTTCGGTCAAACTCTTTTCAAAAATGCTTCTCATGGAGTGTCAAACGGGCAAAAATCCCTCGTGATTGCTCATTTTATCTTTGCCCGAAAACCCTTCGTGTCTCCGAGCAAAGAGGGGAAGCTGTGAGCACGTGATTTTTGCCCTATATGAAATACTCCTATAAAAATCCCAAGAAAATAGATTTTGTTGATTATTTACCATTTTAGGAATTTTGTAGAATTTTTATTTAATTGTTTGCAATTTTGTGCACGTTCGCATATAATAATAGTTACCATTCCAGTATTCGGATGGCTCCATACGAAGCTCTTTACGGACGAAAGTGTAGGTCGCCTATAGGGTGGTTTGATGTTGGAGAATCTGGATTACACGGGCCAGACCTGGTTCAGCGAGCCATAGAAAAAGTAAAGTATATTTGGGATCGACTATTGATAGCTCAGAGTCATCACAAGTCATATTCTGACGTGTGGCGACGAGACTTAGAGTTCAGGGTTGATGACTGGGTATTCTTAAATGTGTCACCTATGAAGGGTGTAATGAGGTTTGGCAAGAAAGGTAAACTTATCCCACAGTATATTTGGCCTTATAGGATCATTCAGAGAGTGGGCCAAGTAGCTTTTGAGTTAGAATTGCCCTCGGAATTGGAGTTTGTCCATCCGATTTTTCACGTATATATGTTACGAAAGTGCATTGGCGATCCTACCCGAGTGGTGCCCATGAATGATGTACAAATTACAGAAGACTTATCATACCAGGAATTTCTGGTTGCCATTTTAGACCGACAAATTTGTAAGCTGAGGAATAAGGAGGTAGCCTCCGTAAAAGTACTTTGGAGGAACAACAATATGGAAGAAATGACTTGGGAGTTCGAGAAAAACATGAAGTTTAGATATCCCTACTTATTTCCTCCTCCAAAAAAGGTTCCGACGAAGACATCATAACCATAAGGTACATGTACAAATTCTTTTATTGGTTATTGTCGTTGGTCGTGTGAGGTCATTGTCGTTATTAATAACGGTGGTCTTGTGTGGCGTTGGGTTATTAAGCTTCTACAGGGAGAGTTGGTAGTGGTGTTGTTACAGAGGCAACCTTGCCAAAGTTATATAGATCATGGGGAGTTGAACATTCGAGGACGAACGTTTTTAATGGGGGGAAGGATGTTACATCTCGCATTTTCGTAAATTAAAATTTCATTTTCAGTTAACCGACGTAGACTCGGGGATGAGATCATCTTGACGTTAACATACTTACATTATTTATAACATGCGATAAATAGGTGTTATGAAGGATAAAGGGGTACACGGATTAAAGAAAAAGAGTTTCATTGAAAGTGGCCAATTTGGAATAAAATACGGGTCGAGCGATAATACCCGATAATTATAAACTAGTATCATGCAAGGTACCATAAGACCACGGTAGTATAATATATAAAGTATATATGAAGTATTTTTAAAATAAATGGAATTTTAAGTAATTTATGGTAATTTTTAAATTATGCGGGTAATTGATTAATTATCGGATAATAGAACATTACCCAGTTAACTAATAAACGGACAAAACTTAACTAATTATGCCCAAAAGAAACATGTCACAAGGCCACTAATTAGGAAGGATGACTCATTAATACATGTATAGGTGTCTTAAGTTTAAAGAATCTTGAATATAAGTCTTAAGTTTAAAAAATCTAAAATCCATTCTGAAAGTAGTAAAGTAGAAACAGAAGCTTGAAGTAACTTCAAAAAAACGTTGGAACAAGACTTTAGCTTAAATCCATTCTTTGGTTCACAAAACTTTAGAAGCAAAAAACAAGTTCGTTCTAATTTCAAGGAAATCCAAGTGTAAATTTTGTTCATATTTCGTAGAAGCAGATTCGTTCAAATAATTCAAGAAACAGGTATGTTAAGTCCCTCCCTTCTTTCTTTTGGCGTGGTCCAAATTATACTGAAGAAACGAGCAAACACACAGTTTTCATAAATTGCTCTATTCATAAAAAATAATAGGTATCTATATTCTTGATTCCCCATGAAAAATATTATTATCTTCTATTCATGGGTCTCAGAATAATACACAATTGAAAAAGTTTATCAGAAAGGAATATTGAGATTATTACGTATTTTTCATATATTCCACTCATTTATACATGTGCATTGACACATGACCAAGATGGCGTTATTACGCGTATATATGTAAATATATGTATATGGGATATGGAAAAAGGTTACAGCGTTATATACGCACCACCACCTGATCAGCTGGTATATGTTGATGATGTTGCCCACAGTGGTCGAGCTGATATGATGTGATGCCCTCAGTGGCTTGATGATATTATGTACACCCATACCTATGCATGGCACGACATTTATACGCGCGTGCATGATATTATAAATGTTTTAGAATTTACAAAATTATTCAGATTTAAAGATGTGTTTCCTTATTCCATGTTTCATCTATGTCTTTACGTACTAATTTTCATGTCTTACATACTCAGTACATTTTTCATACTAACGCCCTTTACGGGGCCTGCGTTTCATGCCCGCAGGTGCAGATAGGCAAGCTGACGGTCCCCCATCTTAGGTTCCCTGATCAGTAAGAGTTGGCGTGCTCCACTTGATCCGGAGCTGCTTTTGATTTTGGTACGATACGTTTGTGTGTGTCTATATATATATATATATATATGTATATATGGGTATGACGTGGCTCAGTCCCGTCTTTGTACATCTATGTTTCTATTAAAGGTCTGTAGACAGTATGTCTAGTTGGGTTGTATGTGGCTCTGTCGGCTTTCAATTTTGGATGTATAGTTGTCTATAGCAGTCTTGTCGGCTCGCCCACTGTATCCTGCATGTGTATGTACATATGTCTTGTTGGTAGGTTTCCTTCATATATGTTTTTGTCATAATACAGCAGATATTATTCAGATTCATATCTTAGACGCATGCTTAGGGGTGGTTGACAGGTAGGACTCAGGCACCCATCACGGCCTATCGGTTTGGGTCGTGACAAAATGGAGCGGTAATTCATGAAACGACCGGCCTGGTCATTACAATATCAATGTTGTGTTTGCTTCTGTTATACAGGGAGTATCATTTTACAGTTACCATGAATTCTACAATTAACTTACATTAATATTTAAGACTTGGTTTAATTTGTGTTACTTAATAATTTAGTTTCATTTGTGTAGATGTATAAGTACCTGCTTTAGAGTGACAAACAAGAGCATATTACGATGCCTTGACATCATCTCCCATATGTACTGCTCCGATATTTTGCAAGCCAAGATTATGAAACTATTAACTATTGAGAAGGTTTCTAATTGATCTTAAAAAATAATTTAAATTTAAATTTATGTTGTGGTCAAAATAAATTTTGTATAACTAAGATAGTTTTATCCGCTTTATATTTGATCATGTGATTGTTCGTGAAAAAGATCAATGTGAACTTTAATTAAAGTTCTGGCAAAAATAATTGATTATTATAAAGTAGTATATCATGAAAGGCTCAAGGGTGAGTCCACTTAGACTTATTATACCATTGTATAAGGGTAAGTCATCGGGTTTGAGTCCTGGTGCTCTATGATGATAAGAGTTAGATTTGAGTCCTAACTCATTATGGCCTAACATGCCTTTATATGGGTAAGGCATTGGGTTTGAGTCCCAATGCACCATATTGATGATATAATGATGACTAAAGAAAAATAATGTATTTTTCATGAAAAGGCATAAAGTTTGTCTCACTTGATTTGCTCCATTCTTGAAGTGAATGTGATAACGGTGCATAATAAGTGTAAATAAAGACAAGTGATTGACCAATGAACGTGGGTATGCCAAAGATCAAATAATAACTGTCATCATTATGGTAATTATAAAAAGGAGAACAATAAAGGTTCTCAAAATGATCCTTCAAAGGTGAAGGAATATGTATCAATATGGTCTGTTAATACGTTCACATGATTATAGTCCATTCGTTGTGTGACTTGTCATAAGCATTGTAAATGTTGACTCATTCCTAAAAGTAAATGTTGAAATATATATGTGATAAAAATTATGCATAAGAATGTGCTTATGCATGGTTGGATAAATACCACAACTCACCTCTAAGGGAGGTTTGAGAGAAATAAAGATAATAAATATTACAATGTGGTTATATGAATATGGCATTGGTCGCGTACATGTGGTACGCCAAAAATATTTTGCCATGCCTTATAAAAAGTTATTAAAGGCAAACTTAAAGTAAGAACTGATTTTGCTTATGATGATTGACCATGACTATAATAATTTAATTTTTCTCCGTGAAGGAGATATTTACCATATGGATGGTGAGAAAAAAGTCTTGTAGTACAAAATCAACTAAGAGCTCCGGAAAAGCTAATTTTTTACTACTCGGATAAATGAAATTGTCCATGACATTAATGTTGTAATAAGTCTCAAGATGAATTTTTGAGTTTCAAATATATTAGCCAAAGTGGTTGACATGTTGAGACTATAAATGAAAGGAAGATTGAATAGCTTCATATTACTATAATCATACTGGATAAATATGAAAGGTTACCCAACTTTTCTTCTATTTGTACTACAAATGTATAAGCATGATGATGGAATCATATGCCACAAGTAAACTAGAGGCTTACCGAAACAAATATTAGTTGGCATGACTGGTTGTCCATCCCGGTTCAATTATGATGCAAAAATTAATTGAGAATTCATATTGGCATATATTGAAGAAATAGAAGATTCTTCAAGAATTCTCTTGTGCTGCTTATTCTCATGATATACCAGTTAAGGTTGGGATTGAATCCCTTAAAATCTGAAATGAATAAAAGGTGATATATATATGTGGGCACAGTTCGTTTACTATTATATGAATTTAATAGATGCATCTATTCTATGGTCACATGTATGTTTGTTATCAACTTGCAGTTTGGCTTTTGCAAGGTTGCTTGCTCAAATTATTAGAGCATAGTTCCAGAATAGAAATTATGATGATTTATCTTGATAATGCTGGTTTAAACCCAAGTTGGTTTAGCAGAAATTGTATGCCTCCAATTATAGCTAAACCATTGATTATGAGATGTATTATTTAACATATAACAGCACTTGTACGTATCTAGCCAAGTTATGATAAATTCTCCCTATCACAATTGGTTCAGGGTCAGGAACCAAATAAGTTTTATCTAGAAATATAGATGTGTTATATGATTTAATTATCCCACTACAATGTACAAAGATGTGTTCTCAAAGAAGGTTGGGATATGTGTTGGTGATCTCGACATTAGGGGGAGAAATGGGTAGCTAAAAAAGTGATACGCGAAATAAATTATTATGAGTATATCTAGATCTTCATACGAGAAAATGTGAACTTGAAGTTCAAGTGATACTTCATTTGCAAAATATTGCCAGGCGTATTTGTTGACCCAAATCTAAATGTCATATTTCAGTTGTTAATGCTATACAATAAAGTCCATGATGGACAGAGTTTATGGCACGTATGAAGCGTAATAAACTAATCGGTTCCAAAGATAAAACTCCTTGAAGAAGGAGATGAGCAAATGTTCAAGATGGTCATAGTAAGGAAGCAAGTGCTTTAGAAAAGTACCATGATATAACACTTCATAAGACCTCATGGGAGAGGCTCAGGTACCTAAAAATAATGAGATAAAGAGATCTCAATAAGTTATATATTTATCGGGTAACGATGGAACCAATATAAAATGATCGTCAACGATATTGTCGATATAATGTAATGCTTAATATTATTAATATTGATGAGGATCTTGAGCTCAAATCTACCATGGAATTTGGACGGATACTTGATTGGCCAAATGAAAAATACGCAATGAAAATTGACTTCACCTGAAAAATATAAAATTTGACGGATAATCCATTGTGCAAAAAGTGAAATGAAAAATCAAGTCGGTAGACATAAAGGAGACTTGTGGCACACGATTTTTATAAATATCCTGGCATTAGTTATATGAAGACAAATTCTCGGGTGGTGGATGAAATTATTTTTCAGGTTATAATATGGCAATACATGAAAAACTTGATATGTGTATAATGAAAATCCTTGAAGGATTTAAACTGTTCTAAAGCATATAGAGGTTCCCGAAAATTTTGTTAAATAAAGTTTCAGCAATCCATGTATGACATATATGATTTATTTTTGTGTCTTAGCGCACTGGGTGTGTTGATACCCAATTTTTTTCTGTATATTTATATATGCAAAATACTTTTAAAATAGCATATGTATATATATAAGTATTTACAAATATTATTATTATTTTTTCCTTAATTTTAAAGGCTTTTAAAATCAATTTTATTGCCTTATTTTATCAAGAAAAATCCAATAAGTGTCAAATATTATCATTTTTTGGTGATTCACTTGTTGAATTCTCATATTTATGCTAAACTACAGCCTATATAATTTTTACATGTTTTTACAAATTTATTTAGCATTTTTAAAGCTCAACTGCATGTAATTGCAATATTAGCCTCATTTACGATTTGATTGCATTTATATTTATAAAAATTAAGTTCAGTATTTTTAAATTGATAATTATATGTTATAAATCATTTTAGTACTTGCAATTTAGTTCCAGATTTTTATTTGCTATTTTTTATAAAATAAATGGGGAAAAGTGGCTATTTAAAATCTAGCCAGATTTTATTTCAATTTCAACCTAATTTGCACCCCTAATCCAACCCTATTTCAATTTCATATCACCCAGCTCAATTCCTAAAATAACCCGACCCACAGCCCGTTTAAATTACCCGCTCGACCCCCCTTTTAATCCAGGCCGTTGATCGGAATGATCAACGGCCACATTTCTTCCTTACCAATTTTAATTACCCAACCCCCCTAAACCTAAATCATTTTCCACCTACCAAGCCGCCTCTGAACCCTCCCTATTCTCTCAAACCCTCTTGAAACTTCTCGAACCCTAGCCACCTCCCACCACTGCCACCCTGAAAACCACCGGAATCCATGGTTTCCAAGGCTATGGAAACCCTACACCGGACTCCTACGACCCGTACGTGCCTAATTTCTGAAGATTCAAGGCCTGACCATGAAGGGTCGTATCCAGACCTCTGTCGATTCGAAGTTTCATGGTTATCTTCGGCTTTGCTCCGGCGTACCATGATTGTTTGAGCCTGATTCTGACCTCTCCGACTCAGATCAATGACTTTTTAAAGCCTTTCTCATTTCTAGGGTTCCTCTAAAACCCTAACCCTTCGAAGTTTTCTCCAATTCCTTTAGATCTGTTGTGTATCCATGCTTTCCCTGAGTTTTCAAACGATTTCTCTGGCTTTTCTTTCAAAAATTACTTTCAAAACTATTTCTTCTCCGATCTAGGGCTTTCTGAAAATATTTAAATGTTTCTCTGACTTTCTTTCTTTTTCCTTTGCGTGTATTTGCCTCTACTATCTTGTATTTTTCTTTTACCATGTTCTTGTATGCTTCTCCTACTGTGTTTTCCTATACTATGTTCTCGCATGCTTTTCTACTGTATTTCTTTTCTCTTGTGTTCTTGTGTTTCTTCTACTGTATTTTTTAGTTCTTAAGTCTCCTTATTAAATTCTTTCTACTGAGATCTGTTTAAGTTTCTTCTAAAAGATCTTCTTAAGCATGTTTCTTCTACTGTTCTTATCAGTCTCTTCTCATCATGCTTCGAATTAGTTTCTTCACTTTGTTTGCCTTGAACCCTTCTACTGTATTTGCATGTTACTCAGGAGTTCTGTCGCTGAAATAGGCATGTTAGAAGTTTCAGTTCTTTTCTGAAACCTCTAAACATGTCTCGATTCAATTGCTTGCCCTCTCATCTCTGCTTTGTGGTTTGCTTATTTCAAAACTCCCAACTCTTTCAGACCAATTTCGAGTCTCTGAACTGAGTTTGGACATCTTTGTTTTCATACAATTCTGGCTTTTTACTAAATTCTTCTACATTGGATTTTCCTACTGATTTTGCAATGGCACAACATCTTCTTTCAACTCAGCATGTTTGTATGCTCTTTATATGTGATGAACCTCCCTCTAAAGAGGTTTTCAAATTTATGATTAGTTCAGACTTTCTTTTGAATAGGACTAATTGATTTTCCTTCCTTGTTTGTTGATTTTCCTCATAACTCGACTTAATTTTAAAACCCTTCTCAGCTTTTATGACTTGGTTCATTCATGGATCAATAATTACAAGATCCCTGACCATCTGATTTACTGGCTACTAATTGATTTTCTTACATTATTTGTACAACCGTGTACTTCAAAACCCCGTCTTTAAAATAACCCTTTATGTATTTGCCCCTAATTGCATGTTGTGCACAAAGTGCTTACTCAATCTCTTTCCTTAAATGGTTTTTACCCATTTGAATCTAAATCCCTTAATTAAGGGAAGTCTTGTGTGATTGATTCTTAATTGACAATCAGTTCCTCAACTATTTTCTTACCTTATTTATGCCTGATTTTGCACTATAAAAGGCACGACCCTCTTCACAAACAGGGGGGACAATCTCACAATCCCTCTGAACTCATACTCACACACAATAATATTCTCTCTTTTTGTCTGCACTGTGGCCTGTTTACAAGACCTACTATTTTCTTTACTTGTTTCTTTGAAACTGGTATGTCCTGATTTAAGCTTCAACATCACAATAATGTGTTTATTTATAGTTTGTGTATCTATGTCTACTTACTGTTTATGTAGAGCTCCATATTTCAATTAGCATGCTGATTTCTTTCTGTTTGTTTCTGCTATGAATCCATATTCCCTACCCCCTTATATGTTTGAGCATCTGGTTTAAGACATGGTAATATGTAAGTTATTGTCCATGAATTAAACCCGATCCTTTGGGATTCTAATCTCTAAGCAGTGTGTTCTAACAGGTTTATGGGTGTGCCAGCATTTCCCATTGCTGGGTATGCCCACCAGCCTGTCTTTGCCTCTTTACCACTTCCCCTATACCTCTATGTGTATTTATTTGTAACTGTTTCCCTTTCCCTTTCCCCCTTTCAGCACTCTATTTCTGCACTTGCAATCTCTCTTAGTCCCTAAGTTCTGCCCCCCCCCCTCTTGTGAGCCTTGCCTTGGGACTTTGAGTTCCCTTTGAACTTGGACACTTGAGGGCTGACCCTTCCACACTGCATTTGTCCTAATTTGACATTGCATTTTGGTGTGAGCATTGCTCAGAGTCCTTTTCTAGGCTCTTAATCAAGAGCTATTAATCAAGTCTGAATCATTTCATTCACTTACAACTCTAAAATCAGTAATAATGACATACCACTAGTTGCAGAACTTATTATCTCTTGCTAAAACTTGCTTTTCTTTAATAACTGACATTTTTTCTTAAATCAGTTTATTTCATTGTTTCTGAAATTAGTAGATATCATGCCTATAGGTTTTAGTCTAACACTTAGGCAAGCCATAGGGTAAACTTATAAACTGATTCAGATTTTATTGGCTACAACCAGTAGGTAGGCCTGATTCGGGCTTCTTATCTGAACTATGTAATAAATCAGTCTGCCTCAACCTTTAAGTTTTAATCAGACCTTAAACAGTATGTGTAAGTCATGCTAGATTATGTGATTTCTTTTAAAGGATGTCTGTTTGAGCCTTTTTCATTTGTTTATATGCTTCCCCATACTTGCCATATATGTTTTGTTTGTCGCCTTAGTATTTTTACCTTTTGAAACCACAAGTAAGCCTAATATCCCTTCCCTTTAGGATTAGTAGTCTTAAATGCCTCCGGGACTGATAAGGATTGGGACGGAAAATAGCATGCAATAAGTAAACGAGATCATTCCACGCTTTAATACCTTAACGAGGTGGGAAATGGTAGATATGGATATGATGACCACGCAATAACATCACGTGTAGCCCCTCACTAAGGAGTGATTATCGGATGTTGGGTGGGGTGATCCATATTATTTATAAACCTAGGACCCCCCCCCTTCCCTTTGTTTCTTTGATTCTTTGCTTCTTTTCCAAATTTTAAACTATTTCTCTAAGGAAAAATCAGTGTCCCTTTTGTTCTTTCTAACTTAGCTCATTTGTAACCATTATGTGAAAATCCCCTCTTACTTGGAGTTTTATTTGCCTATGTTTTATTTGCACTTAAGTCACAATAATTGTCTGGCCAGGAACCACACTAGTGGATCCTGAGGGGTGCCTAACACCTTCCCCTTGGGATAATTTCAAGCCCTTACCCAATCTCTGGTTGTTCAAATCAACCCTTTCTTAGTGTCCTAATGCACTTAAATCATTAGGTGGAGACTCTCCAATTCAAACCCAATTCCCGAAAGGAAACGAGTTGTCCTCCCAAATGTCATGAACCCGATTTCGCGAGAAAAAGGGGGCGCGACAGCATGGCGACTCCGCTGGGGATATTTAGGCTTTTATCATTTCAGACTATTATTGTGAATTTATCTTTATGCGCAATTATTTGTTTATTTCTTTTAAGCATTCATATTCCTTTTCGATTGCAAAACTGACTTGTCTTTTTGTTTCTTTCCTTTATTACTTTCCTTTACTGCTTTCCTTTACTACCGCTTTAAGTTATAAAAACTGTTGTATTTACTGCTTTCCTAACGTGCAAATACGTGACAATCTGCTTTAATTATTGCATAATCATGCTCAACATTATATTCCACTAGTACCAAACAAATACCTTAGCAACGCATATAATGAGTGGTTGCGCTCTTCCGATATTATTACCCCCTAAATCCGGAAAAGGCGTATTTGCGGTAAAATCAATCGATCAACGGTGTAGTCAAAGGTTCCGTGCCTTTCCCCCTTGAGTTGTCTGCTCAAGGGTACCAGTCTAAAACCTCATAGAAACCTTACTCTATTTAAATTGTGCATGCATCATGGTCAAACCTAGTCGAGTCAGTTATGTTGTCCGCATAATGACTCTTTAAGATAGTCTTGTCCAAAGTCCACTAGGTTTCCCTAATACCCAAACGGACACCGCCACGTTCTGTGCATTTATTTGGAGAACTAAATCCTTCATGCTAGTTGTTGATGTTAAATAGTCGAGTCTGGTGGGGGTAAGGGCCTAACACTTTTGTCTTGCAGAAATATGAGGCACGAAGTCCCCAGATTCGGCATGGTCACCAACATCCACCCAAAATTGTTAAGTTGGTGGGAGGATCTTCATTCCAGTAATCAAACTCTTGTCCGGAAATACCTAGGAAATCTACCTTCTCTCCTGGAAATCCAACCTAACAACAAGATCATAGAAGCTGCTACTCTTTTTTGGTATTATGGTAGGTCTGTATTCCGCTTCAGGGACATTGAGATGACACCCCTGCTGGAGGAAATCAGAGGATTAGCTGGTATACCATGGGAAACTTCGGGTTTGTTAATGCCGGAAAACTGCAAGGGTATAGGTTTCCTCAAAATGGTGGGTCTAAAGAAGAATCCAGACTTGACATGCTTGAAAGAGTCCTATATTCCCTTTAATTATTTGTACGAGAGGTACAGTCACAGCAAATCTTACCGTACTTATCCAAACGAGTTCTCCCTCACATCATTGGGGCATATTCACTAAAGGGTCTTTGTCTTCATGTTTTGCTTCCTGGGGATTATAGTATTTCCAATGAAGAAAGTCAGGATCCACACCAGGCTAGCTATGGTAACCAAAACTCTAATGGAGGGAATTGGTGGGCAACCATTCAGTATTGTACCTATGATTATTGCGGAGATATACCGAGCCTTGGAGAAGTGTCAACGTGGAGCCGAACGCTTCGAAGGCTACAATTTGCTACTTTAGCTTTGGCTCATGGAGCATCTACAAAGGGGTGAATACCGACAGGAAATTCAGCGAAGAGACTAGGACGATCATATCACCTTCCACCATCCGAAACGAATAAATTACATGCCCAACATATTCGCCCAGCCAGGAGATACCAAGGGATGGTTAGAGCTGTTTGAAAATCTAATTGAGGATCAAGTACAATGGATGTTCGAGTGGTTCCCTACTGAGGAGTTCATCGTCCGATCTAGGGATGCGCCATTTCTGATACTAATCGGTCTGAAAGGAACCTAACCTTATGTCTCTCTCCGAGTTATGAGACAGGCTGGTAGGAAGCAGGTTATACCGAGGGTAGACAAGATGAGTCACTTTCGGGCTGACTTCCAAGTTGATGACAGTCGTTATAACTGCCAAGCTCAGCATATGTGGCATTGCAAGATCATCATGGGAGGAGACACTATCGAACCAGACAGATACCATGCTGGTTGTACTCCATACTATTCAGGCTGGTTGGAATCTAATCACGATGGTCTGGGTCAGCCAGGACTTACTAGGGGCCACAGGATCATAGATGAAAGGGTCGAGGCACAGATCAAATACAATCAACTGCGCAAGAGGATCCGGGAATGTGAAAACGAGCACCGTGAGATATAAGAAGCCAACCAAAAGCTGATCGAGGAGTGGAAAGATATGGCTATTAGTGCCAACAAGCGACTGGGATACTTGGAGCGAGGCATAGTGGAACTAGAAAGGAAGTTCCTCAAAAGGATCGAGGATTGCCAAAATGCTGAGGGAAATGAGGGCAGACATCTAGCCAGAGCCTACCTATTGTTGGGACTTCGCGAGTTGGGAAAGCTATTCGACGGAGCCAAAGATACCGAGTCTGGGGAAGGTCCTTCCGGGACCAAATAGATAGGAGTTTTTTCTTTTGCTTTAAGAAATGTAATAAGGCCAACGACCACTAGTGATATTTTATTTCCTGCTATTCAAGGTCGATTTGGATTCGTCTACCTTTTATCAATAAAATGAGGCATGTAGCATTCTAAGTTCTCCAAATCAACTTGTCGCTAGGCCTACCTCGGGCACAAAGAGGTTCCCAAATAGGACACGATTTACATTCTTGCACTATGTGTTTAAATATCACAACATTTTCTTATAATCCTCACTGACTTGTTATCTTTTTGTTTTTACTTTTTGTTTATTTATTCCCCTTCCCAAAGATTAGTTCGTGCACTATGGCATCATCATCATATTCCATAAGATCAAAAGGGCCCTCCACCCACTCCTCCTCCTAGTCCTATCAGAAGCAGGAACAAAGGAAAGATGGAAGATTTGAACAACACCAGAAAGGAAAACTCAACTGAACGGGTAGAGGTCACTCATGGTGCTCAGGTCTCCAAAGAAAGTGCGTCCCAACTCGAGCAGAAACTGTTGAAATTTCAGGAGGAACTTGACCAAGTCCGGAATCTGGCAAACTTGTCATTCTCCCTCACCACTCCTGACATTAATTTCCCAAATTCTCAGAACCCCACACCTCCACAAAATATCCCAAAGTCACAAAACCATCCCGCTCCTCACCACCACTGCAACACTTGCCATACCTCCAATAATACTCCACTGCTCATCCTAGAACCTTTGAACTCCACAAATGACCATTTCCACGCCCACCATAACACCCCATCTACGTGGAGACTGTACCACACTCCACTCAACCCATCCCAAACGCACCCGAGTCTGATGATAAAGACTTGCTCATCAGGAATCTGGCTGAAGAACTTAAGAAATTGACCAACAGGATCCAGGGCATCGAAGGAAGTAAGGGGATTGAAGGGTTGAACTATGAATATCTCTGCATATAGCCCGATATTGAACTGCCCAAGGGGTACAAACCTCCGAAGTTCGAAATGTTTGATGGTACAGGAGATCCAAGGGTCCATCTGAGAACGTACTGTGACAAGCTGGTTGGAGTAGGGAAAGACGAGAGAATACGCATGAAGTTTTTCATGAGAAGCTTGAAAGGAGATGCTTTGTCTTGGTATATCGGCCAGGATCCAAAGAAATGGTCAAAATGGTAAGCATGGCGTCCGACTTTATGGACAGATTCAGGTTCAACACGGAAAATGCACCAGATGTGTTCTACATCCAGAACCTAAAGAAGAAGCCTATGGAAACATTCTGCGAGTATGCCACTCGCTGGAGATCAGAAGTTGCTAAGGTTAGGCCTGCTTTAGAGGAGGAACAAATGAACAAGTTTTTCGTCCGAGCTCAGGACCCGCAATATTATGAAAGGCTGATGATGATTTAGAGCCACAAATTTTTCGACATTATCAAGCTAGGAGAAAGGATCAAAGAAGGCATCAAAAGTGGTATGGTTACGAACTTTGAAGCCTTGCAAGCTACCAATAAGGCTTTACAGCCCGGTGGTACGTCTAAGAAAAGAGACGTAGGTGTCGTAATGGTTGCATAAAGAACCAAATCCCCTATCAAATACCAAACCTATCTGATGCCTCCTCTCACATATCATCCTACTCCGAATTACCAAGCACCCTTACCTTCTTACCAAATTCCACCACCCACTTATCAATCACCTCCACCTCCTACATATCCACCTACTTTACCCAGATATTCCCAACCTGCACATTTTTACCAAGCCTACAATGCTCAACCATCCCACCATCAATCACCTCCTACATGCCAAAACTTCCATAGATCTCAACCAAATTTTGACCGCAAACCTCCTAAACAGTATATCGCCATTGCTGAACCCATTGACCGCCATCCCTTTCCTATTCCGGATGTCCACAACAACCCTCTACTGGACCATAAGGGTGGAGGTGTTCACATGATTGATATAGAGGATGATTGGGATCCCAAAGGATCGATCGGTTTAATCACAGAAGGTGACGGACCAAAAAAGCCAATAGTCACCCTTAATCTGATTGTAGTCCAGACTCAGCCTTCTAGGGATACTGAGATAAACATGTCTGTGCCACTTGAGCTCGAAGCGACTGCAAAGACATTAACACCAATCGAGGTCGAATTTGTGACTTCAGCAAATGCACCTCCACCATTTGAAGTTGCAGTTTTACCTCCCAAAGCACATGCTCCGTTCGAAGTGAAGATATCCACGCCAATCCCCGTGGCAATGTCGGACGTAACACCATTCCATAAAAATGACATACCTTGGGATTACACAGCCGAGGTGAGAAGGAAAGGGAAAGCCAAGTTCGGGGAAACAGTTGCGACATAGGGTATGACAAGAACCGACAGGGTTTATACTCCGGAGCATTTAGCTGAGTCGAGTAAGCAGGCCTCTGGTCGGCCGACCATCACTAAAACCGGGCCTGATGATCTCTGTAGAAAGATACAAGCCAAGGAATACTCAGTCATTGATCAGTTGAACAAAACACCGGCACAGATTTCTATCCTAGCTTTGCTGCAAAGTTCTGATGCACATAAGAATGCCTTGTTGAAGGTGCTGAATGAGGCATATGTACCAAGCAACATCACCGGTAGAGAAATGGCAAACATGGTAGGGCAGGTATTGGAAAGTCATAAGATCACTTTTCATGAAGATGAGCTACCACCAGAAGGGTTGAGTCACAATAAAGCATTGCACATCACCGTGCAATGCGAAGATTATTTTATCACTAGGATCCTGATTGATGGAGGGTCCGGCCTCAATATTTGTCCGTTGGTAACACTTATAACATTGGGAAAAGGGATGCATGAGATCAAGGACGGGGCCATCAACGTCAAAACTTTCAACGGTTCCCAAAGGTGCACTATTGGGGAAATTAGTTTGTGCTTGCAAATGGGGCCTACTTGGTTTGATGTCGATTTCCAAGTAATAGATGTGTCGGCATCTTACAACTTGCTATTGAGACAGCCATGGATTCATGTCGCTGGGGCTGTTGCGTCAACACTACATCAGGCAGTGAAGTTTGAGTGGAATCACCAAGAGGTGATCATTCATGGCGACGGTAGCAATCCCATATACAGTCACCAAACCATCCCAGCAATCGGAGGAAGAATAAAGATAGGTGGAGAAACCTATCACCATATCGAGCGAGCCAATGTCGTTGACAAAGACAAATGGTGGGACAACAAAATTGAAAGCATATTGAACTAGAGCGGATATGAACCTGGCAAAGGACTTGGCAAGAACCTCCAAGGAATCGCCAAGCCTATCAAACTAAAGAAACATGGCACCACCTTTGGTCTGGGATATGAGTACACTTGGGAGGAATTCAACAACTGGTCGCCACCATGGCGCGGTCCTTACTGTCCGCTGAAGCAGCCAATACCACATTTGAAGCAGACTTTCCAGCCAGCCGATGTTACCTATGGGTGAGAAGAAGAGGAAGCACTTGCAGCAGTAAGGAATTTGTTCCTGGAAGACAATGATAGGGATTATTATGTTGTTTTCGAGGAGTAAGGCCCTTCCATACAGGCCGTAAGCCGAGGAGCATGCCTCAACAATTGCACCATCAGAACCACCAGAGCCCGAAAAGCCTCGGGGTAGCAAGGCTGAACAAAGCATCATGCACTATCTTTTATTTTTACTAGTTGATTTTCCATTCGCATTTTGAATTTTTCGCAATAGGATCTTCCAATGTTCAAAACAGTTATGAAATTTATCAAAGCATTTCGGTTTCCTTACAAATCTTACTCTTATTATTTTCTCTCATTACTTTATTTATACAGCATTACTATTACCTATCTTAATGAACCAATGGTTGTGACATGCCACGAGACAACACAACAAACAGATATAGATTCAGAGGAAGATGATATACCAGAAGAGATTGTTAAAGAAGTCGAGAACTTTGAGAACAGGCTGAAGTCCAACCTAGACGAGACTGATATTGTTAACCTGGGAGATGCATAAAATGTAAAAAACACAAATCGGCGTTCACTTATCACCGTTAGAAAAGGAAGAGTACACAGAATTTCTAAGAGAATACAAGGACATATTCTCCTGGTCATATGATGATGTGACTGGTCTGAGCATATCTATTGTGGCCCACAAAATGCCAACCGATCCAACATGTCCGCCAGTAAAGCAAAAGCTCAGTAAATTTAAGCCTGACATGAGCCTGAAAATCAAGGAAGAAGTCACTAAGCAAGTCAAAGCCAAGGTTCTCAGGGTAGTAGAATATCCAACATGGTTAGCCAATAATGTGTCGGTGCCAAAGAAGGATGGAAAGGTCAGAGTTTGTGTCGACTACTGGGATCTCAATCGGGCCAGTCCAAAGGACGACTTCCCCTTGCCGAACATACACATCCTGATCGACAATTTCACCAAGCATGAGTTGCAATCATTTGTAGATTGTTTCGCTGGATATCATCAGATCTGGATGGACGAAGAAGATGCTGAGAAAATAGCTTTCATTATACCGTGGGGGATGTACTACTACAAGATAATGCCATTCGCATTGAAGAATGCAAGGGGCCACCTACATGAGGGCCATGACTACTATTTTCCATGATATGATACACAAGGAGATTGAGGTGTATGTAGATGATGTCATCATAAAGTCCAAGAAAGCCACTGATCACATGGAAGATTTTAGGAAGTTCTTCAATAGACGAAGAAGGTACAACCTGAAACTAAATCCCGCGAAATATGCATTTGGGGTTCCTTCCGGAAAACTACTTGGGTTCATTGTGAGTTGCTGAGGGATAGAACTGGATCCATCAAAGGTCAAAGCTATTCAAGAACTGCCACCGCCAAAGAACAAAAAGTATGTAATGAGCTTCTTGGAGAGACTCAACTATATCAGCCGGTTTATAGCACAATCTACTGTCATCTGTGAGCCAATCTTTAAGATGTTGAAAAAAGACTCCGCTACCGAATGGATTGATGACTGCCAAAAGGCCTTCAACAGAATCAAGGAGTACCTATCAATACCATCAATTTTCGTCCGCCTGAGCCAGGTAGACCTCTATTACTCTACCTCGCAGTATTGGATGGAGCGTTCGGTTGTGTTCTGCGGCAACATGATGAAATGGGGAGGAAGGAGCAGGCCATCTATTACCTCAGTAAGAAGTTCACCCCGTATGAGGCCCGGTATTCTCTGTTAGAGCGCACCTATTGTGCTTTGACTTGGGTAGCTCAGAAGCTGAGGAACTATTTTTGTGCCTACACTACATATCTCATATCAAGGATGGATCCTTTTAAGTACATCTTTCAGAAGCCCATTCCCACTGGCAAGTTGGCCAAGTGGCAAATCCTGTTGAGCGAATTTGACATTATCTACGTAACTCAGAAGGCAATCAAAGGACAGGCACTAGCAGATCACCTTGCTAAAAATCTCGTGGACGGAGAATACGAACCCCTGAAAATATATTTTCCTAATGAAGAGGTATTATTCATAGGGGAAGATATTGTAGAGTCCTATGACGGTTAGAGAATATTTTTTGATGGAGCAGCAAATTTCAAAGGAGTTGGCATAAGAGCAGTCTTAGTATCAGAAACCGGTCAGCATTATCCAGTGTCTGCCAAACTCAAGTTCCCCTGCACCAACAATATGGCCGAGTATGAAGCCTGCATCTTAGGGCTCAAGATGGCCATTGACATGAATATTCAAGAGTTGCTAGTAATTGGAGATTCGGACTTGCTTATACCTCAAGTCCGAGAAGAATGGGCGACCAAGAACTCCAAGATACTCCCTTATCTGCATCTTGTACAGGAGTTGAGAAAGAGGTTCACAAAGACAGAATTCCAGCATGTTCCCAGGGTCCAGAATGAATTCGCCGATGCACTGGTTACCCTATCATCCATGATACAGCATCCAGACAAGAATTTCATTGATCCCATTCCGGTAAAGATCCATGATCATCCAGCTTACTGTGCTCATGTCGAAGAAGAAGTAGACGGAAAGCCTTGGTTTCATGATATCAAGGAATACTTGGCAAAAGAAGAATACCTAGAGCTCGCAAATCCTACTCAGAAACGCACACTTCGGAGGTTGTCCAACAATTTCTTTCATAGCGGAGGAATCCTGTACAGGAGGACTCCTGATTTGGGATTACTAAGGTGTGTCGATGCAAAGGAAGCATCTAAACTGCTAGAGGAAATTCATGCAGGGACCTGCGGTCCATATATGAATGGTTTTGTCTTAGAAAAGAAAATACTCCGAGCTGGTTACTTTTGGATGACTATAGAAACAGACTACATCCAGTATGTCCGAAAGTGCCACCGCTGCCAGATACACGCAGAAATGATAAAGGTGCCTCCAAACGAGCTTAATGTAACAAGCTCATCATGGCCATTCGCCGCCTGGGGAATGGATGTTATTGGACCAATCGAACCTGTCGCATCAAACGGGCACAGGTTTATCCTAGTAGCAATTGATTATTTCACCAAATGGGTTGAAGCAGTATCTTACAGAGCAGTGACTAAGAAAGTCGTGGCAGATTTCGTCCGCGACCGTATCGTTTGCCATTTCGGGATTCCGGAGTCAATTGTCATTGATAATGGTCCCAACCTCAACAGTGACCTGATGAAAGCCATGTGTGAAACCTTCAAGATCAAACACAAGAATTCTACAACCTACAGAGCTCAGATGA
Organism: Nicotiana sylvestris; assembly: GCF_000393655.2. Classification (NCBI taxonomy): domain Eukaryota; kingdom Viridiplantae; phylum Streptophyta; class Magnoliopsida; order Solanales; family Solanaceae; genus Nicotiana; species Nicotiana sylvestris. Next base: position 149,836,110 of record NC_091059.1, on the reverse strand, counting down.
ACGGAGTCGTAGAAGCCGCCAACAAGAATATCAAGAAGATACTAAGGAAAATGATAGAGAAGCATAAGCAGTGGCACGAGAAGCTAGCATTTGCTTTATTGGGATACCGCACCACAGTCCGCACATCAACTGGGGCAACCCCCTACATGTTGGTATATGGTACAGAAGCGGTCATTCCCGCCGAAGTAGAAATCCCTTCCTTGAGGATCATACAGGAAGCAGAACTCGACGATGTAGAGTGGGTGAAGAGTCGTTACGAGCAGCTGGCTCTTATAGATGGAAAAAGAATGAACGTAGTTTGCCATGGTCAACTTTATCAAAATAGAATGCCCAGAGCCTTCAACAAAAGAGTCAAGCCGAGACAGTTTACACTGGGGCAGTTGGTGTTAAAGAAACTTTTCCTGCATCAAATGAAGCCAAGGGGAAGTTCTCTCCCAACTGGCAGGGTCCATACATGGTCCACCGGGTTCTAACAAGAGGAGCCCTCATACTTGCAGAAATGGACGAAAAAGTTTGGCCAAAGCCGATCAATTCGGATGCAGTCAAGCGATACTATGTGTAACCTTTATGCTTTCCTTATATGATGTAATTTGAACTACGCCTGACCTGATTCTCGTTTAAGAGAGGATACGTAGGCAGCCCTATGGGTTCGGTCACAAGTCAATAAAATTTTCATTTCCCCCGCAATTGGAAACTGGGGCAGAATTTTGAGGAGGACCCTCAAAATTCCGAAGTGATTTCAGCCATTCGTCGCAAGCAGCCGTCAGAAGAAGCAACCCAATAAACTGGCAGAATTTTGAGGAGGACCCTCAAAATTCCAGAGCAAGAAAAGTTGCAATGTCTTGAACCACATCGCAGTCATCGGTTCATCTAAAGAAAACTATTCTTAATTATGTATTTATGTTACATTTTCTTTACTAAAACATGTATGTTTATTTCTGAAATCGCTCTGTTTAGCAACACTACCCTAATGATACGAGCAGTATCACCAGATCAAAATCGAGCAGGTCAAGCAAAGCCAGCAGGGGACACGAACTAACCTTTCCCCCTTTACAAACTCACGACTGTTTCTTTGGATGCAAGCACTCGAGTTGCAAAATCATCAAATATACCATATGCTCACGAGACAAACATTGGTCAGGAATACAACTCTCAGAACTGTGGCACTTACTCACAGGTGCTATCCGCACACAACAGTGTCCCCAGCAGGCACAATATCCCCAGCAATCACGATACCACGATCCACTATCAGCTAAGAAAACTCTATTGCCATTTGCTATTTTTACTTCCTGCGTAAGGCTACCATTTTGCCTTCCGAGGTTAAGCTCTATCTCCATCTGCATTCTCTGCATTGCATAAGGCTACCATTCTGCCTTCCGAGACTAAGCTCTGTCTCTATCTGCATTCTTTGCATTGCATAAGGCTACCATTCTGCCTTCTGAGACTAAGCTCTGTCTCCATCTGCATTCTTTGCATTGCATAAGGCTATCATTCTGCCTTCCAAGGTTAAGCTCTACCTCCATCTGCATTTCCTGCATTGCATAAGGCTACCATTCTGCCTTCTGAGACTAAGCTCTGTATCCATTTGTATTCTCTACATTGCATAAGGCTACTATTCTGCCTTCCGAGACTAAGCTTTGTCTCCATCTACATTCTCTGCATTGCATAAGGCTACCATTCTGCCTTCCGAGGTTATTCTCTACCTCCATCCGCATGGCTGAAAGATCGCCACTTTATTTACATCTTGCATAGCTAAAATATCGTCACCTTATTTACATCTTGCCTGGCTGAAATATCGCCACCTTATTTATGCCTCGCCACTTCGTTTACACTTGCATGGCGGAAATATCGGCGCTTTATTTTACGTTAGCATGGGCTGAAAGATCACCACCTACTGCATCTCATGGGCTAAAAGATCGCCACCTACTGCATTTCATGGGCCAAAAGATCGCCACCTACTGCATTTCATGGGCTAAAAGATCGCCAAAATTGTCCAAAGGCGTCATTATTCGGAGGCACCATTTTTATAGCCCGAAAACGCCATGCCATGGCCTGAGGACCCCTTCTAATCTCTTGCATATCATTATTCAAAGGCATCATAGTTCGGAGGCATCATTCTCATAGCCCGAGAGCATCATTTCATGGCATGCGAATCCCTTATCATACGCTTCATGGCCAAGGACGTCATGGTCTGAGGACGTCATCCTAACCGTCCAAAGACAACATTCATGGTCCGATGGGAACTTGCATCACGTTTAAATTTCCGCACAATATACACTTGTATTGCTTATTTGCAAGTAAACCGGTGAGCAATAGACGTCTTAGCAGGAGCAATCTCGCTCCAATTCCCGCAGCCTTGTTAGACATTAACCATCCAACCCAACCCGAATATCGCGTCCGTCTTGAAAAATCTCCATCGGCATATTCCGCCGACGGATCCGGAGCTACATATGGCCTGATTCCTGTAAGACCAGGGATATGTAAGCAGCTCATGAACTAGAGCATGGTCAACCTCTTCAAACCATTTCGTTCGGTCAAAGTCGGCCATCATATCTTTACCCGACAACTCTTTCATCCTTCCCAGGTAAAGAGGGGCAGTTGTTGATACCCAACTTCCCTGTATATTTCTATATGCAAAATACTTTCAAAATAGCATATGTATGCATAATTTGCACCCTTAATCCAACCCAATTTTAATTTCAAATCACCCAGCCCAATTCCTAAAATTACCCGACCCACAGCCCGTTTAAATGACCCGCCCGGCCCCCCTTTTAATCCAGGTCATTGATCGGAATGATCAACGGCCACATTTCTTCCTTACCATTTTTAATTACCCAACCCCCCTAAACCTAAATCATTTTCCACCTACCAAGCCGCCTCTGAACCCTCCCTATTCTCTCAAATCCTCTTGAAACTTCTCGAACCCTAGCCACCTCCCACCACTTCCACCCTAAAAACCACCGGAATCCATGGCTTCCAAGGCTATGGAAACCCTACACTGGCCTCCTACAGCTCTTACGTGCCTGATTTATGAAGATTCAAGGCCTGACCATGAAGGGTTGTATCCAGACCTCTGTCGATTCGACGTTTCATGGTCATCTTCGGCTTTGCTCCGGCGTACCATGATTGTTTGAGCCTGATTCTGACCTCTCCGACTCAGATCAGTGACTTTTTAAAGCCTTTCTCATTTCTAGGGTTCCTCTGAAACCCTAACCCTTCGAGGTTTTCTCCGATTCCTTTAGATCTGTTGTGTATCCATGCTTTTCCTGAGTTTTCAAACGATTTCTCTGGCTTTTCTTTCAAAAATTACTTTCAAAACCATTTCTTCTCCGATCTAGGGCTTTCAAAATATTTAAATGTTTCTCTGACTTTCTTTCTTTTTCCTTTGCGTGTATTTGCCTCTACTGTGATCTTGTATTTTTCTTTTACCATGTTCTTGTATCTTCTCCTACTGTGTTTTCCTATACTATGTTCTCGCATGCTTTTCTACTATATTTCTTTTCTCCTGTGTTCTTGTGTTTCTTCTACTATATTTTTTAGTTCTTAAGTCTCCTTATTAAACTCTTTATACTGAGCTTTGTTTAAGTTTCTTCTAAAAGATCTTCTTAAGCATGCTTCTTCTACTGTTCTTATCAGTCTCTTCTCATCATGCTTCGAATTAGTTTCTTCACTCTGTTTGCCTTGAACCCTTCTACTGTGTTTGCATGTTACTCAGGAGTTCTGTCGCTGAAAGAGGCATGTTGGAAGTTTCAGTTCTTTTCTGAAACCTCTAAACATGTCTCGATTCAATTGCTTTCCCTCCCATCTCTGCTTTGTGGTTTGCTTATTTCAAAACCCCCAACTCTTTCAGACCAATTTCGAGTCTCTGAACTGAGTTTGGACATCTTTTTTTCATACAATTCTGGCTTTTTACTAAACTCTTCTACACTGGATTTTCCTACTGATTTTACAATGGCATAACATCTTCTTTCAACTCAGCACGTTTGTATGCTCTTTATATCTGATGAACCTCCCTCTAAAGGGGTTTTCAAATTTATGATTAGTTTAGACTTCCTTTTGAATAGTACTAATTGATTTTCCTTCCTTGTTTGCTGATTTTCCTCATGACTCAACTTAATTTTAAAACCCTTCTCAGCTTTTATGACTTGGTTCATTCATGGATCAGTGATTACAAGATCCTTGTCCATCTGATTTACTGGCTACTAATTATTATTTTTACCTTATTTGTACAACTGTGTACTTCAAAACCCCGTCCTTAAAATAACCCTTTATGTATTTGCCCTTAATTGCATGTTGTGCACAAAGTGTTTACTCAATCTCTTTCCTTAAATGGTTTTTACCCGTTTGAATCTGAATCCCTTAATTAAGGGAAGTCTTGTGTATTTGATTCTTAATTGACAATCAGTTCCTCAACTATTTTCTTACCTTATTTCTGCCTGATTTTGCACTATAAAAGGCACGACCCTCTTCACAAACAGGGGGACAATCTCACAATCCCTCTGAACTCATACTCACACACAATAATATTCTCGCTTCTTGTCTGCACTGTGGCCTGTTTACAAGACCTACTATTTTCTTTACTTGTTTCTTTGAAACTGGTATGTCCTGATTTAAGCTTCAGCATCACAACAATATGATTATTTATAGTTTTTGTATCTATGTCTACTTACTGTTTCTGTAGAGCTTAATATTTCAATTAGCATGCTGATTTTTTTCTGTTTGTTTCTGCTATGAATCTCTATTCCCTACCCCCTTATGTGTTTGAGCATCTGGTTTAAGACATGGTAATATGTAAGTTATTGTCCATGAATTAAACTCGATCCTTTGGGATCCTAATCTCTAAACAGTATGTTCTAACAGGCTTATGGGTGTGCCAGCATTTCCCATTGCTGGGTATGCCCACCAGCCTGTCTTTGCCTCTTTACCACCTCCCCTATACCCCTATGTGTATTTATTTGTAACTGTTTCCCTTTCCCTTTTCCCCTTTCAGCACTCTATTTCTGCACTTGCACTATCTCTTAGTCCCTAAGTTCTTCCCCCCCCTCTTGTGAGTCTTGCCTTGGGACTTTGAGTTCCCTCTGAACTTGGACACTTGAGGGCTGGCCCTTCCACACTGCACTTGTCCTAATCTGACATTGCATTTTGGTGTGAGCATTGCCTAGAGTCATTTTCGAGGCTCTTAGGGAACTTTGACACATCTAAATGGAAGAAAGGCTTTGGATCATGATCTCTTGAAGTTGGTTTACTTCATATTTCAAACAGGAAGACTGAATCAGGCTCTCCTTGGTTGTACCTTTTAATTTCTGATATATTTTCTTCTTTTATCTTCATTCTGGGCTGTACTAATTTTGTAATAAACTCTTGGGATGGATAGTGAAAAGGGAGAGATAACTATATATGCGAAGGGTAGATATCTTGCCTATAGGTATATTTCTGAATTTCTGCACTCTCATATAGATAACTTGCCTATATGCGTATTTCTGAATTCCTACACTCTCATATACTCCCTCCGGTCCAAAATAGGTGATTTTTTGGTCTTTTTCTTGTGGTCCAAAATAAGTGATTTTTCCAGATTTCAAGAATGAATTAATTATTTTTTTCCTACATTGTCCTTGGAGTAACTAGTGTTGGAATATGTGTTAGGAGTGTTTATGTGAGATAGTAAAGGTTAATATAGTCAATTCCATTACTAATTAATGGTAAAAGGTGGATTTTTTAATCTGTGTGAAAACATCCAAAAAATCACTTATTTGGGACCGAAGGGAGTAGATAACTTGTCTATAGGTGTATTTCTGAATTTCTGCACTCTCATATAGATATCCTGCCTATAGGTTACTTCTTGAATTCTGCATTTCTCATATAGATACCATGTATATAGGAGTTCTGCATTCTATCATATAGATACCATGTCTATAATTACCTGGGAATCTGAATCAGACATATGCATATAGAAAATACGCCTATAGGTCTTTCTGAATCTTGCATATACATTCTTTATTTGGCAATCATGTTTATAGGTCTTAATCAATCAATCGCAATTAGATATCATGTTCATAAGCCTTAAATGAAATTCAGCACCTAGATATCATGTTTATAGGATTTTTGCATTTTACCATGTTTGTTAAAAAGGGGTTTAAAATCACAACGCATAGAAAGCATGTCTATAAGAGCTATTAATCAAGTCTGAATCGTTTCACTCGCTTACAAGTCTAAAACCAGTAATAATGACGTACCACCAGTTGCAGAACTTATGATCTCTTGCTAAAACTTGCTTTTCTTTAATAACTGACGATTTTTCTTAAATCAGTATGTATTCAGTTTATTCCATTGTTTCTGAAATCAGTAGATATCATGTCTATAGGTTTTCGTCTAACACTTAGGCAAGCCATAGGGTAAACTTATAAACTGAATCAGATTTTATTGGCTACAATCAGTAGGCAGGCCTGATTCGGTCTTCTTATCTGAACTATGTAATAAATCAGTCCGCCTCAACCTTTAAGTTTTAATCAGACCTTAAACAATATGTGTAAGTCATGCTAGATTATGTGCTTTCTTTTAAAGGAGGTCTGTTTGAGCCTTTTTCATTTGTTTATATGCTTCCCCATACTTGCCATATATGTTTTGTTTGTCGCCTTAGTATTTTTACCTTTTGAAACCACAAGTAAGCCCAATATCCCTTCCCTTTAGGATTAGTAGTACTAAATGCCTCCGGGACAGATAAGGATTGGGGCGGAAAATAGCATGCAATAAGTAAACGAGATCATTCCACGCTTTAATACCTTAACAGGGTGGGAAAGGGTAGATATGGATATGATGACCGCGCGATAACATCACGTGTAGCCCCTCACTGAGGAATGATTACCGGATGGTGGGTGGGGTGATCCATATTATTTATAAACCTAGGATCCCCCTTCCCTTTGTTTCTTTGATTCTTTGCTTCTTTTCCAAATTTTAAACTATTTCTCTAAGGAAAAATCAGTGTCCCTTTTGTTCTTTCTAACTTTGCTCATTTGTAACCATTATGTGAAAATCCCCTCTTACTTGGAGTTTTATTTGCCTATGTGTTATTTGCACTTAAGTCACAATAATTGGCTGGCCGGGAACCACATTAGTGGATCCTGAGGGGTGCCTAACACCTTCCCCTTGGGATAATATTCAAGCCCTTACCCAATCTCTGGTTGTTCAAATCAAACCTTTCTTAGTGTCCTAATGCACTTAAATCATTAGGTGGCGACTCTTCAATTCAAACCCAATTCTCGAAAGGAAACGAGTTGTCCTCCCAAATGTCATGAACCCGATTTCGCGAGAAAAAGGGGGCGCGACAAGGTGCAGTTATGTTTCTTGCTAGAACCTTGAGTATAACGTTATACTAGCAAGATTTAACCTTAATTCGATATGGAGACACTGGAATGCAATTAGTAATATTATTACAAGAGAATCATTGATAGATTTGTTTATTCTAACAAATATTGCCAAGATTTTGTTGGTTATGCAAATGCAGGCATTTTCCTGAAGTTCGTTGCATGTGAGAGTACTGTCATATTATCATTTTACAAGACAGTTAATTGTTGATACTTATTCAACTCATGCCAAGATAAGCAACTGATAAAGCAAGAGACTCAACACACAATAGACGTGTGACTTTTATTTGAAGAGAAGATTCCACTAATACTGAAGATAATGTTGTTTGCTTATCTCAATTGGAAGAAGGATATATTGAAGGCAACAAAATAAAGCACATTTCGCCAAAGTTCTTTTCAGACGTAATCTTCGACAGATTGGTGATATAGACATTCAACAAATTTATTTGATTGATAATTTGGTGGATTTGTTCAATGAATCATTACCAACCCCAACATTCGAAAAGATGGTATACGGGATTGGAATGCGCCATTTCCGAAAAGTAAAGTGATGTTTTCATCAGGGGGAGTAAGATACGCGCTGCACTCTTTTTTTCTTAGCTGAGGTTTTATCTCACTGGGTTTTCCTAGCAAGGTTTTTAACGAGGCAGCAAACAATGCGTATTACAAGATATGTGTACTCTTTTTCCTTCACTAAGATTTTTTTCCACGGATTTTTTTTAGTAAGGTTTTAACGAGGCACATTATTATGGACATCCAATGAGGAGTGTTATAAATATAATTATGGTGGATGTCCATAACCATCAAATGAGTAATACCCACTACTCTTCTCTATCATCTCCCACTACTCTAATACTTATGGAGTTATGGTTGTAACTCTCATACCTCCCCGATGATCTTCCACCATAATCTCAAATGCTTAATGGCATATTTATGTAATTCTTTTGGTATACCTCTATGTAGAGGATGAGAAATCATTTTGTCAGATACTTATACATGGAAAAAATAAGAATCTTTCCTCGCTTTCTCTTTATATCTCTTAGCTTGTTTTTCTTATTTTATATTATTACATTGAGCTAAATTTCTTAACGGGGTGCAAGTAAAAAAAAATTCTTAATGCTACGAGCAAGTGTACTATTCAGTTCAGTTTACACTATATATTTTTCTTTTTCCTTTTACAACATTTCAAAGTACTCGATAGTATCAACTGTTAATATAATTTTTTAGGAGTATATTTTTATGATTTTAAAAAATGCACATCACTAAAATAATCATATACATTAAATTTTAATCTGACATTCGATTGAGTTAATCTCTCAGTAATCATTTTGACACTTTCCATCCCTATTATTAACAATTTTAAACCCCAAATTACTTTAATATCGTCTTGTTTGTTTTTGTTATATGAGCACAATAGACCCTTATCCTATATTCGTAAGTTTATTATTAACAATTTAAACCCCAAAATCCTTGTCCTATATTCGTTAGTTTGAGTAAACCCAAGTTTGATGAATCATCAGTGAAGATATATACAAATTAGTTCAAAAATCACCTACCATAAAAGGAAAAATGAAAAATTGAATGGTTTGGGGTAGGGGTGGGCATAAAATCCGAAAAATCGAATTCCGATCCGGACCGAATTAATTCGGTATTTCGGTTTCGATTTTTTCGATATTTCGGTCTAATTCAGTATAACATTTTTGGTATTTCGGTATTACGGTACAGTCTTCGGTATTAGGATCTTCAAATTTCGGTATACCGAAATACCGAATTTGTAAAGAATTTTATGTTGGACCTATACTGCCCAGCCCAACCCAATATGTTGTACATCTAATTCTCTACACTGCTCTAGTACCCAGTGCCCCAGCCGGCCAGCCCAACCCAACCCAATAAGGCCCAACAGAAACCTCTTTAGTCTTTCACTACAGGGAATTAGGGATTAGAGAATTAGAAGGGAGAAACAGAAACGGAGAAACCTAACCTAAGAGAATAGAGATCGGCTATATTGACTGTGAGAGAGAACTCAAAGAAGTGAGAACTGGACCAGTGGTGAGATCGGGTTCGAAGCATACTTGTCTATGGCCTGAGGAAATGCCTCTGTCCCTGCTATGGAGATGACAAAATGGTTTGACACCAACTAGTAAGTGACACATCAACCTTTTCTTTTCATCGGATATATGATTATCTTGTCTGTGTGCTGATTTATGGTTTTTCATTGTTTGATCCAGCCACTTCATCAGTTCATTGTCCCTGAGTTGGGACCTGATGTTAAATTTTCTTATGCTTCTCACAAGGCAATAGATGAGTACAAAGAGGACAAAGGGGGTATGTGATTCTTTTTTTATGTATACTTTTCACTTCACAATACATGTCTGATTCTTGAACTAATTGGAAGGGGAATATATTTAATGGATTTGATCGTTCATCATCACTAACTTCACTTTTTGCTTTATGTAATTTTCGAAAAGAGCAGATAAAAGTTCGTATTTGTGGTCTAGAAAGACTATTGTTCATTTCTTTTATGTTTTCAGCAAATTTAGTTATAGCATTTACATTATCTTGTTAAATCTATTTATGCTTATGCATGGTAATAAAAGATTAGATGATTGATTTATTGATCTTGATCTTGTTACTCACGCAGCTTGGAGTAGATACTGTTCCAGTACTTGTTGGTCCAGTTTCATACTTGTTGCTTTCCAAACCTGCTAAGGATGTTGAGAAATCTTTTCCCATGTTGTCCTTTTGGACATGATCCTTCCAATTTACAAGTAAGTGTTTGTTTTCACGACCCGCTATATCGGAATGGATATATGATTTATCTTCTTTTTTTTTAGGTTCAAGTGCAATCATGCTCGTGCTCCTAAAGTATGCCCTCATATTTGGGAACACTTTGAGGTGATATAAGATAACGGAGAAGTTCACAAAGTAGAGTGCAAGCATTGTGATCGAGTCTATAATGTTCATCCAAAAAGGATGGCACATATTGTTTAAGGAAGCATATTAGGCATTGTCTTAAGCCTCTTCCTAAAATTCGTATTTAAGAATTAAGACTAAGTTGATTCGAGACTATTAGTGTAAACTTGAATTGAGGAATGCCCTCTCTGTTTTTGTTGCACGGTGTTTAATTCTACTGCTACTCGTTAGTGGTTGTTACTATCTTAGCTTGTTGTGATATTTATTTACTTCTTTTGCCCTTCAAGTACTTGTTGTGAATGTGATAATCAGGTGTGCAACTTCCGTGTATGTGCTGCTACATGTTGTTAGGTAGATTTAAATGTTTCTTACACGCCTTTTGTTAGGCAGATTTAATTATTTAATGATGTTGCCTTTTGTTAGGCAGAATGGCCGATTATTTAGTGTTGGTGCCTTTTGTTTAATGCTTAGGCTCTTAGCACTTAGCAGTACATGACATGACTGTATTAAACCGAAATCATATCGAAACCGTACCGAACCAAAATAAAAAATATCGAACTGTACCGAAATATTTTGGTATGGTATTTGGTATACATAATTGATAAACTGAATACCAAAATACCAAATCAAAATTTTTAATTACCGTACCAAATAACGAATGTCCACCCCTAATTTGGGGCACGGAGGAAACGCGGGTTGACAAGAAACATAGCTTGCTCGTTATGTTGGCATTGAGGTCACCAGTACGAACAATTAGAAAGTAGGAGTAGTAAATTATGAGTAATATTGGAGCAGAAGGGCACGTGTTATTAAGCTATTGAAGTCCAATAGCGACAACTTCTTTTTTCTTTTTTCTGGGCCAATAGTGACAACTGATGTATATGTGGGTGGTCAAAAATGATCAAAAATAGCCCCACAATTGAAGTTTGACAATACTCCCATCTACACTTCATTAGATTTAAATTACATAAATTTTAATTAATATTTTAAAATATTTTTTTATCCTTTTGACATGATAAGAATTGAAACGTATAATAACGCTTTTCATATAATTTTTTAATATATTAATTTAATTTTAAATATTGAATTGATCTAATCTAAATTTTGCTTCAAAGTTTAATAAAATTAATTTTCGAAAAACTAAAAGAGCCACATAAATTAGGAAGGAGGAACAATATTTCGGTACAACAGCAGCTCATATAATTAGTACTCTTAATCGTTTGGTTTGAATACGGCTTATGTCGGGATAAGTTATGCTGGGATTAGTTATGATGGGATTGTTTTTTATCCATTGTTTGGTATGTTGTATTAAAGATGACAATTGCATAATTTCTAAGAAGAAGGAATAAGTTATCCCGGTGCTAATTACTCCACCCTCTACAAGGTATAAGTTATCCTGGTGTTAATTTTAATACCGAAATAACTTATACCTGGTTTGCCAACCAAACAAAGTATTAAGGTAGCACTAAATTTTTTATACCAGCACTATAGCTTCTTATACCGCATACCAAACGACCCCTTTGAATACGGCTTATCCCGGAATAAGTTATGCTGGGATAAGTTATGTTGAGATTAGCTATGATGGGATTGTTTTTTATCCACTGTTTGATATGTTGTATTAAAAATGATGATTGCATAATTTCTAAGAAGAAGGTATAAGTTATCTCGGTGCTAATTATCCCATCCTCTATAAGGTATAAATTATCCCGGTGTTAATTTTAATCCTGAGATAACTTATACCTGATTTGCTAACCAAACAAAGTATTAAGGTGGTATTAAATTTTAATACCAACATTATACCTTTTTTTTATACTTTGTACCAAACGATTCCTTACTTATAAACAGCTAATTCCATTAAAATGACCCATCTTGCATTTCTCTTTAACGGGTCTTCCCCAATGTCCAAAATAGTGTATTAAAGCACTTGATTGTCAGAACAGGCTACCTTCATAAAATCTTATGCCATTGCCTACACCATGAAAAGTGAAACCTTTCTCTATTTCTCTTAAAATATGATATATTACTAGATTATGTATATACAATATATGTGTAGCAACTTTGACTAAACGTGTTTTAAAAGAGATTTCTCTATTGTAGGTACTTATATAAGACTATTAACATAAATAAAATGATTTCTTGTTTATTCCAAAAGTAGCAACTTCACCGTAGTTCTTCCTTGTTCCGCGCTTCCGTGGCCTTGAAAACCTCGCTTTTAGTTGTCTCGATTTGCGTGCACAGTTCGAGCGCGTAGCCGGAAAGTTCTTATGTTAGAATATGTGAATTATGTGAAAATTTTGATGGATTTTGATATTAATATGCATAATATTGACTTCGGTCAACATTTTGGGTAAATGGATCCGGACCTGTGATTCAACGGTCCCCGAGAGTCCGTAGAAAAATATGGGACTTGGGCGTGTGCCCGGAATTAAATTCCGAGGTCCCAAGCCCGAGAAATGAAATTTTGTGTGAAATTATTTTCTGAAATTATATAAGGAAAATGAAGAAGGAAATTGATCAGAAAACTGTGGTATCGGGCTCGTATTTTGGTTCCATTCCGGTACGAGTCTTAAATATGTTTTAAGCACTATCTGTAAAGTTTGGCTAAAAACGGACGTCATATGATGTGTTTCGGACTTAAAATGGAAAATTTGAGTTTTATGAAAGTTGAAAGAAAATCATGTGTTTTGAGGCTTGATTATATGTATATGATGTTATTTTGGCGATTTGATCGCACAAATGAGACCGTAAGATGTTTATAAGATCATATGTATGTTTGGTTTGGAACCCCGAGGGCTTGGGTGAGTTTTGAGTGGGGCCCGGGAGGTCTTAGACTTAAAAAAATGCAGGTTCAGGTGTTGCAGGCCCAGCGCGGCCGCTGCCGTTTCCACGCGGCCCGCGCTGGCACCCACGTAGCCGCAGTGCTTTTCTGTGCGGTCCGCGTGGTGGGGGTTCAGAGGATCGGTAGCCAGGTCGACCAGCGCGGCCGCGCACCAAATTAGTGTGGTCCGCGGTGGGTGGGTTCAGAGAGCCCACTTCTTCCCTCCCTCGGCGCGGCCGCAACACATTTTTGTGCGGTCCGCGCCAGGTCCTCAGAAAGGTATACAAGTTCGGAAATCTCAGTCATTTTTCACTTTTCAAAAACCCAAAACCTAAGAGGCGATTTTCCAAACAACTTTTCTTCTCCAAAACGATTGGTAAGTGATTTCTAACTTAATTTCTTTATTCCTTGACATCTTTTAACATGATTTCAAATTCAAATCAAAGATTTTCATGGGGGAAATTGGGTGTTTTGGGTAGAACCTAGGTTTTCTACAAATTGAGAAGTTGGACCTCAATTTGAGGTCCGATTTCAAAACAAATCATATATTTGGATTCGTGGAAGAATGGGTAACCGGGTTTTGGTCCGAACCTCGAGTTTCGACCACGTGGGTCCGGGGGGGTTTTTGACCATTTTGGGAAAAACCTTGTAAAATCTATTTTTCATGCATGGGGAGTGATTCATTTAGTAATTATTAATGTGATTAAGTAACTTATGACTAGATTCGAGCGGATTGGTGGTGGAATCAAAAGGTAAAGCTATACTAGAAGCGTGAGTTGAGTTTGGAGCATTCGAGGTAAGTGTTTGTTCTAACTTTGGCTTGAGGGAATAGGATTAAGATGTTATTTGCTACCTGCTAATGTGGAGTACGGTGTATAGGCATGGTGACGATTATCTATGCACCGGAGTCTAGCATGACCGTGAGTCTTAATTGCTTTTAATTCGAATAGCGTGACACAATCTCCTTGTTTATTTGATGAGTTTCATATAATGTGAACGGTTGAGGTAAAATTGTGATTGGTGTACTTTTGGAGCGTTAGCTCGAACATGAATGTTTTAGTTGAGGAAGAAGGGATTTTAAAAAGAGAATGTGTTGTGATTACTCCCTTGCCGGGATGTGTAGACCGATATATATACTCTCCCTTGTCGGGATATTTTGGGTTGTTAGTTGTACCCTTGCCGGGTTAGAGTGATATGTTGTTGATTTCCCCTAATAAGACTCTCCTTACAAAAATCAGATGTTTCGAAATATATTATGGGATCGTGTGGCACGCCGCCCACTTTTATATGATATTATGGGATCGTGTGGCACGCCGTCCACTTATATATGATATTATGGGATCGAGTGGCACGCCGTTCACTTTTATATGATATTATGGGATCGTGTGGCACGCCGTCCACTTATATATGATATTATGGGATCGTGTGGCACGCCGTCCACTTACATATGATATTATGGGATCGTGTGGCACGCCGTCCACTTATATATGATATTATGGGATCGTGTGGCACGCCGTCCACTATATATATATATATATATATCATGGGAACCGGAGTTTCTTCTGTTTATTTCCGATATTTCATTTTCATCTGTTACTCCCCGATAGCATGTCCCCTCCTAGCTTTACTTTGTATTATCTTGTTATTGTTTTCTTGCACTTGTATATATATCGGTACAGGTTAATTGTGGTAGGTCCTGTTTAGCCTCGTCACTACTTCGCCGGGGTTAGGCCAAGCACTTACCAGCACATGGGGTCGGTTGTGCTGATGCTACACTCTGTGCATTTTTGTGCACAGATCAGGGAGCAGCTTACGGATCACAGTAGTAGGACTTCTGGGAGCTATTTTCAGTCCAGGGACTCTCAAGGTAGCCTAGTTGGCGTTCGCAGGTCGAAGCCCCTTTTTCCATGTTTTTCGTTTGTTCCTCTTGTATCCGACAAACATGATGTATTTCCTTTCAGAAATTGTTTTTAGTATTCTGTAGTAGTCCGTGAGCTAGTGACACCAGACCTTGGGTAGTGATGCGTATTAAACTTCCGCACTTTTGGTTTTCAGTTGCTTTAGATTTTAGGTCTTCCGCTTAAATTTTGTCTCGTTTATTATATTGTTTGGAAGAAAGCAAGAAAGGTGTTTTAAATATTTGGCTTGCCTAGTTCCGATAGTAGGCGCCATCATGACCCCCGATGGTGGAAAATTTGGGTCGTGACAAGTTGGTATCAGAGCCCTGGGTTACTTAGGTCTCACAACTCACGGACAGCTCGGTAGAGTTTGAGGGATCGGTACGGAGACGTCTGTATTTATCCCGCAGAGGCTACTGAGTTAGGAAAACTTCACCTTGTTCATTCTTGTCGTGCGATTCTGTTTCTCAAGTACTGATTGTCTTTCCACTCTGTTCTTTCGCAGATGGCGAGGACACGTGCTTCCTCTTCTACCGCGCAGCAGCTCGAGCCCCCAGCAGCAGGTCCTATCAGGGGCAGGGGCGGAGGCCGTGCCATAGGCCGAGGACGGGGCAGAGCTCAGTCCCGAGCGGCAGTCCCAGAGGTGGAGCCTCATGTTGGCTACGACGAAGGGGTCCCAGCTCCAGCAGCTCCGGTGGGCCCAGCTCAGGTCCCAAAGGGTTTCATAGCCACTCTAGTGCTTCAGGACGTTTGGTCCGACTGGTAGGCTTTATGGAGGGCATTTCTAGAGCGGGTTTGCTTCCCGTAGCTCCAGCCACATCTCAGGCTGGGGGAGGAGTGCAGACTCCCGATACTCGTACTCCAGAGCCGGTAGCTCCTCAGGCTCAGGTTCCAGCAGTTCAACCAGCCGTGGCAGTTTAGCCAGCTGTGGCAGCCCAGCCAGGTATTGCGGCTCAGTCCAGCGATGGTGCGACTATGTCCGCGGATGCTTTGTCGAGGCTTGATCGTTTCACCAAGCTCTTCACAACCACATATAGTGGCACCCCCTCAGAGGATGCTCAGGATTTCATATTCAGCTGTCATAAGGTTCTACGGACTATGGGCATTGTAGAGACAAATGGGGTCGACTTCGCCACTTTTCGCCTGGCAGGATCCGCCAAGACTTGGTGGAGGGATTTCTATTTAGCCAGGCCAGCAGGGTCGCCATCATTGACCTGGGATCAGTTTTCAGTGTTATTTCTGGGGAAGTTTCTTCCAGTTACTTAGCGAGATGCTCTTCGCAGGCAGTTTGAGCATCTCCAGCAGGGTCCTATGACGGTCACCCAGTATGAGACCCAGTTCATTGATCTTGTTCGTCATGCCATTGTGATACTCCCCACCTATAGAGAGAGGGTACGGAGGTTTATTGATGGGTTGACCCAGCCGATCCGTGTTCAGATGGCCATGAGTGTCGGTAGTGAGATTTCATTTCAGGAGGCGGCAGATGGTGCCCACCGGATAGAGATGGCACTTGCTTAGGGAGGTAGTCATGGGTCTGATAAGAGGCCCCGTCATTCTGGTAGATTCAGTGGTACCTCATCTGGGGGTAGGGATTCTTATGGTAAAGGCCATCTTTCAAGGCCCTTTCAGTCAGCTCTCCAGGCTTCTCATGGTACACCAGGTGGTCGTGGTTCTCAGCCGCAGTATTCTGACCAGCAGCTCTTCAGTTCACCATCAACACCTATCAGTGCACGACCACTTCGTTATTCTCAGCAGCCGAGGGCTTGTTATACTTGCGGCGATGTGAGTCACATTGCCAGATATTGCCCTCGAGCTTCCAGCAGCTCGCAGCAGCAGGGTCCTCGCCCGATGATCCAGACACCAGTTGCCCCACAGCCTGCCCAGCCAGCTAGAGGCGGGGGTAGAGGACATAGAGGTGGAGGTAGAGGTCTTAGAGGTGGAGCTCATACCGCTAGAGGTAGGGGTCAGCTAGCAGCAGATCGTCCCAGGGATATGATTCAGAGAGGTGGGGCCCATCCCCATTGTTATGCCTTGCCAGCTAGGCCAGAGGCTAAGTCATCAGATGTTGTGATTACAGGTACTATTCTGGTCTGTGATAGGGATGCTTCTGTGCTATTTGATCCCGGATCTACATATTCATATGTGTCGTCCTATTTTGCTCCCTATTTGGTTATGCCTAGTGAGGCCTTGAGTATTCCTGTATATGTGTCTATGCCAGTGGGGAATTCTATAGTGGTGGACCGGGTTCATCATTCATGTGTTGCGGTATTCAGGGGTCTTGAGACCCGTGTTGACTTGTTGCTCTTAGATATGGTGGATTTCGACGTCATATTAGGGATGGATTGGTTGTCCCCGTATCATGCGATCTTGGATTGTCATGCCAAGACCGTGACCTTAGCCTTACCGGATTTGCCCCGTTTAGAATGGAGAGGGACTCTTGGTCATTCTTTTCGCAGCATTATTTCGTTTGTGAAGGCTCGACGCATGGTCGAGAAGGGGTGTCTAGCTTATCTGGCTTATGTTCGCGACTCCAGCGCTGAGGTCCCGTCTATTGATTCTGTTCCTATTGTTCGGGAGTTTCCCGAGGTCTTCCCTTCAGACCTGTCGGGCATGCCGCCCGACAGGGATATTGATTTTTGTATTGATCTGGATCCGGACACTCAGCCCATTTCCATTCTGCCGTATCGTATGGCGCCGCCAGAATTGAAAGAGTTAAAGGGTCAGCTTTAGGATTTGCTTGAGAAGGGTTTCATTAGACCCAGTGTTTCGCCTTGGGGCACACCGGTGTTATTTGTGAAGAAAAAGGATGGTTCGATGAGGATGTGGATTGATTACCGGCAATTGAACAAGGTGACGATTAAGAATAAGTACCCACTGCCGAGGATCGACAATTTATTCGACCAGCTTCAGGGTGCAAGGGTGTTTTCAAAGATAGATTTGAGGTCTGGCTACCACCAGCTGAGGATTAGGGCGTCTGATGTCCCTAAGACAGCATTTCGCACTCGGTATGGGCACTATGAGTTTTTGGTCATGTCATTTGGATTGACTAATGCCCCAACAACGTTCATGGAGTTGATGAACCGAGTGTTCAGACCTTATTTGGACTTATTCGTGATAGTATTCATTGACGATATTCTTATATACTCCCGCAGTCAGGAGGAGCATGAGCAGCACCTTAGAGCGGTTCTTCAGACCCTGAAGGGTAGTCAGTTGTATGCTAAGTTATCGAAGTGCGAGTTTTGGCTGAGTTCAGTCGCATTCCTGGGTCATGTCGTATCAGCGGTAGGTATTCAGGTAGACCCGAAGAAGATAGAGGCAGTCATAAACTGGCCTCGACCAGCTTCAGCTACGGAGATTCGGAGTTTCCTAGGGTTAGCAGGTTACTACCGTCAGTTCGTGGAGTGGTTTTCATCCATTGCAGCCCCCCTATGACCAGATTGACCCAGAAAGGTGCCCAGTTCAGATGGTCAGATGAGTGTGAGGCGAGCTTTTCGAGGCTCAAGGCAGCTCTGACCACGGCACCGGTGTTGGTTTAGCCCACAGGTTCAGGGCCCTATACAGTCTATTGTGATGCATCTCGTATTGGACTTGGTGCAGTGTTGATGCAGGATGGCAAGGTCATTGCCTATGCTTCGAGGCAGTTGAAGGTTCATGAGAAGAACTATCCAGTGCATGATTTGGAGTTGGCAGCCATTGTTCACGCATTGAAGATTTGGAGGCACTATCTGTATGGTGTGGCGTGTGAGGTGTTCACGGACCATAAGAGTCTTCAGTATTTGTTCAAGCAAAAGGAGTTGAATTTGAGGCATAGGAGGTGGTTGGAATTGTTGAAAGATTATGACATCACTATCTTATATCACCCGGGAAAGGCCAATGTGGTGGTCGATGCCTTGAGTAGGAAGTCAGCCAGTATGGGCAGTCTTGCTTATAATCCGGTCGATGAGAGACCGCTTGCTTTGGACGTTCAGGCTTTGGCCAATCAGTTTGTGAGGTTGGACATTTTTGAGCCTGGTCGAGTATTAGCTTGCACGGTTGCTCGTTCTTCATTATTGGAGCGTATCCGTGATTGGCAATTCGATGATCCCCATTTGTGTGTCTTGAGAGACACGGTGCAGCATGGAGGTGACAAGAAAGTAACCTTAGATTATGATGGCGTATTGAGATTGCAGGGGCGAGTTTGTGTGCCCAATGTTGATGGGATTCAAGAGTTGATCTTAGTGGAGGCCCACAGTTCTCGGTATTCTATTCACCCGGGCGCCGCGAAGATGTATCAGGATCTGAGGCAGCACTATTGGTGGCGCAAGATGAAGAAAGACATCGTTGCGCATGTGGCTCGGTGTTTGAATTGTCAGCAGGTTAAGTACGAGCATCAAAGACCTGGTGGTCTATTTCAGAGGATTGCACTTCCCGAGTGGAAGTGGGAGAGGATTACGATGGATTTTGTTACTAGGCTTCCGATGACTCAAAAGAAGCTTGATGCAGTTTGGGTCATTGTTGATAGGCTGACCAAGTCAGCGCATTTTGTTCCTGTTGCAGCCACCTATTCGTCCGAAAGGTTAGCCGAGATTTATATCAGGGAGATTGTTCGCCTTCATGGGGTGCCGCTATCTATCATTTCGGATCGGGGTACGCAGTTTACCTCGCATTTCTGGAGAGCGGTTCAGCGAGAGTTAGGCACCCAGGTTGAGTTGAGTACAGCATTTCATCCCCAGACGGACGGTCAGTCCGAGAGGACTATTCAGATTCTTGAGGACATGCTCTGAGCCTGGGTCATTGATTTTGGAGGCTTGTGGGACCAGTTTTTGCCTTTAGCAGAGTTCGCCTACAACAACAGCTACCAGTCCAGCATTCAAATGGCTCCGTATGAGACGTTGTATGGTAGGCGATGTCGGTCTCCGGTTGGATGGTTTGAGCCGGGAGAGGCTCGATTATTGGGTACGGATCTGGTTCAGGAGGCCTTGGACAAGGTCAGGATTATTCAGGATAGACTTCGTACAGCTTAGTCCAGACAAAAGAGTTATGCAGACCGCAAGGTCAGAGATGTTTCTTTCATGGTTGGGGAGCGGGTATTGCTCCGTGTATCGCCTATAAAGGGCGTGATGAGATTTGGGAAGAAGGGAAAGCTCAGCCCTAGGTTCATCGGTCCATTTGATATTCTTGATCGTGTGGGAGAGGTGGCTTATAGACTTGCTTGCCACCTAGCTTGTCAGTTGTGCATCCCGTGTTTCATGTATCTATGCTCCGGAAGTATCGCAGAGATCCATCGCACGTGTTAGATTTCACCACTGTCCAATTGGACAAGGATCTGTCATATGAGGAGGAGTCGGTGGCTATTCTAGAAAGGCAGGTTCGATAGTTGAGGTCGAAGAGTTTTCCTTCGGTGCGTGTTCAGTGGAGAGGTCATCCTCCTGAGGCATCGACCTGGGAGTCCCAGTCCGATATGCGGGGCCGTTATCCTCATCTATTTCCCGACTCAGGTACTTCTTTCTTTTGTCCGTTCGAGGACGAACGGTTGTTTTAGAGGTGGAGAATGTGACGACCCAAAGGGTCATCACCGTAGTTTTTCCTTATTCTGCGCTTCCGAGGCCTTGAAAACCTCACTTTTAGTTGCCTCAATTTGCGTGCGCAGTTCGGGCGCGTAGCCGGAAAGTTCTTATGTTAGAATATGTGAATTATGTGAAAAATTTGATGGATTTTGATATTAATATGCATAATATTGACTTCGTTCAACATTTTGGGTAAACGGACCCGGACCTTTGATTCGACGGTCCCGGAGGGTCCGTAGAAAAATATGGGACTTGGTCGTGTGCCCGGAATTAAATTCTGAGGTCCCAAGCCCGAGAAATGAAATTTTGTGTGAAATTGTTTTCTGAAATTAATTAAGGAAAACGAAGAAGGCGATTTGATCACACAAATGAGACCGTAAGATGTTTATAAGATCATATGTATGTTTGGTTTGGAGCCCCGAGGGCTTGGGTGAGTTTTGAGTAGGGTCCGGGAGGTCTTAGACTTAAAAATGCAGGTTCAGGTGTTGCAGGCCCCGCGCGGCCGCGGCCGTTTCCGCGCGATCCGCGCTGGCAGCCACGCGGCCGCAGTGCTTTTCTGTGTGGTCCGCGTGGTGGGGGTTCAGAGGGTCGGTAGCCAGGTCGACCAGCGCGGCCGCGCACCAAATCAGTGCGGTCCGCGCTGGGTGGATTCAAAGAGCCCACTTCTTCCCTCCCTCGGTGCGGCTGCGGTACATTTTCGCGCGGTCCGCGCAGGCAGCCATGCCGCCGCGATGCATTTCTGCGCGGTCCGCGCCAGCCCCCAGCATATATATAAATTCGGGATTTTCAGTCATTTTATCCACTTTTCAGAAACCCAAAACCTAAGAGGCGATTTTCCAAACAACTTTTCTTCTCCAAAACGATTGGTAAGTGATTTCTAACTTAATTTCTTTATTCCTTGACATCTTTTAACATGATTTCAAATTCAAATCAAAGATTTTCATGGGGGAAATTGGGTGTTTTGGGTAGAACCTAGGTTTTCTATAAATTGAGAAGTTGGACCTCAATTTGAGGTCCGATTTCAAAACAAATCATATATTTGGATTCGTGGGAGAATGGGTAACCGGGTTTTGGTCCGAACCTCGAGTTTCGACCACGTGGGTCCGGGGGTGTTTTTGACCATTTTGGGAAAAATCTTGTAAAATCTATTTTTTCATGCATTGGGGATGATTCATTTAGTAATTATTAATGTGATTAAGTAACTTATGACTAGATTCGAGCGGATTGGTGGTGGAATCAAGAGGTAAAGCTATTCTAGAAGCGTGAGTTGAGTTTGGAGCATTCGAGGTAAGTGTTTTTTCTAACTTTGGCTTGAGGGAATAGGATTAGGATGTTATTTTCTACTTGCTAACGTGGAGTACGGTGTATAGGCATGGTGACGGTTATCTATGCACCGGAGTCTAGCATGACCGTGAGTCTTAATTGCTTTTAGTTCGAATAGCATGACACAATCTCCTTGTTTATTTGATGAGTTTCATATAATGTGAACGGTTGAGGTAAAATTGTGATTGGTGTACTTTTGGAGCGTTAGCTCGAACATGAATGTGTTAGTTGAGGAAGAAGGGATTTTAAAAAGAGAATGTGTTGTGATTACTCCCTTGCCGGGATGTGTAGACCGATATATATACTCTCCCTTGTCGGGATATTTTGGGCTGTTAGTTGTACCCTTGCCGGGTTAGAGTGATATGTTGTTGATTTCCCCTAATAGGACTCTCCTTACAAAAATCAGATGTTTCGAAATATATTATGGGATCGTGTGGCACGCCGTCCACTTTTATATGATATTATGGGATCGTGTGGCATGCCGTCCACTTATATATGATATTATGGGATCGTGTGGCACGCCGTCCACTTTTATATGATATTATGGGATCGTGTGGCACGCCGTCCACTTATATAAGATATTATGGGATCGTGTGGCACGCTATCCACTTACATAAGATATTATGGGATCGTGTGGCATGCCGTCCACTTTTATATGATATTATGGGATCGTGTGGCACGCCGTCCACTTATATATGATATTATGGGATCGTGTGGCACGTCGTCCACTTATATATGATATTATGGGATCGTGTGGCACGTCATCCACTATATATATATATATATATATATATATATATATATCATGGGAACCGGAGTTTCTTCTTTTTATTTCCGTTATTTCATTTTCATCTGTTACTCCCCGATAGCATGTCCCCTCCTAGCTTTACTTTGTATTATCTTGTTATTGTTTTCTTGCACTTGTATATATATCGGTACAAGTTAATTGTGGTAGGTCCTGTTTAGCCTCGTCACTACTTCTCCGGGGTTAGGCCAGGCACTTACCAGCACATTGGGTTGGTTGTGTTGATGCTACACTCTGTGCATTTTTGTGCACAGATCAGGGAGTAGCTTACGGACCACAGCAGTAGGACTTCTGGGAGCTATTTTCAGTCCAGGGACTCTCGAGGTAGCCTAGCTGGCGTTCGCAGGCCAAAGCCCCTTTCCATGTTTTTCGTTTGTTCCTCTTGTATCCGACAAACATGATGTATTTCCTTTCAGACATTGTTTGTAGTATTCTGTAGTAGTCCGTGAGCTAGTGACACCAGACCTTGGGTAGTGATGTGTAATAAGCTTCCGCACTTTTGGTTTTCAGTTGCTTTAGATTTTAAGTCTTCCGCTTAAATTTTGTCTCGTTTATTATATTGTTTAGAAGAAAGCAGGAAAGGTGTTTTAAATATTTGGCTTGCCTAGTTCCGATAGTAGGCGCCATCACGACACCCGATGGTGAAAAATCCGGGTTGTGACACTTCATTTACAAATGTAGCAGGTTTCATAGTCCATACATTTAATCCCAAATTCTTAAAATAAAAAGAGATCCACTAATTGAGAAACTTTTCTCTCCCCTCTATTTTCTCTTTTCTCACTACTTTGTTGCCCCCCTTCCCCCTCTCAAACCCCATATCCATTCTCTCTTTCCCCCAGATCTTTCACCTTAACTTTTTAAACCTAACCACCATTGTCCCATTTTCAACCTCTAAAATTATCAACGCCTTTGTTGCCTTGGGAAAAAAACTTGGTGTAGTTGTACCCATATTTTTAATCTATAATCACTACTAGAAATCCGGAAAAAAACGATCAAAATTTAGCGACCAAAGTTGGTCTGTGGGAAAAAGCGACCAAAGTTGGTCTCTAAACTAGCGAAAATAATAAAATAAATAAAAGAAACAAAATAGAGACCAAGGTTGGTCGTTACTTGGTCGCTATATTAGTCAAAATGTTGACTGGACTGGTCAGACTTTCTTGGTCAAACATTTATTGAGATTAGTGACCAATGTTGGTCGCTAAAGTGGGACCCACCTACAAAATTTTAATAATTATATTATTATTTTAAAAAAAATATAAAATATAAATATATATAATATAAAAATTGCGACCAACGTTGGTCGCAACTTAAAGGGTAGGAAGATACCGTCCAACTTTGGTCGCTTAAATGGGACCCAGTTATACAATTTTAATAATTATATTATTAATTTAAATATTATATGAAATATAATTAAATCTGATTTAAATATAGCGACCAACTTTGGTCGCTAAACTAAATTCTTGAATAAATGGCGACCAAAGTTGTCTCTATTCAGGTCAACAATGGTCAAAATTAAAAATCACTTTTGTATTTACTATCTAAATAATATAAATGTAAGCCGTTAATACTTTTGTAATACAAGGGATGAATAGTACTACAAATCGTGCGTGTGTCTCTCTCTCTCTATATATATATATATATATGTGTGTGTGTGTGTGTGTGTGTGTGTATTCAATCTGTAGCCTTTTCTTTTCAAAATTAATGTGTTGTCTTTTATTTAAAAGTAGTCTTGAGATTTACAAAAACTTCCTGAAGAAGTCTTGAAAGTACCTGTATGTGCTAGTACTATGCTAATTGATTGCAGGTACGTCCTGGACAAGTTAGGTAAATATATATATATATATATATATATATATATATATATATATATAGCTTATATATATATATATATACTTACGCTATATTATGCACTGAGTATAAGTCTATTAGCTAATATTATATCGAATATAACTTATATATATATACTTACGCTATATATATATATATATATATATATATATATATATATATATACTTACGCTATACTATGCACTAAGTATAAGTGTATTAGGTAATACTGTATCGAATATAGCTTATATATATATATATATATATATATATATATATATATATATATATATATATATATATATAATATATACTTACGCTATACTATGCACTAAGTATAAGTGTATTAGATAATACTGTATCGAATATAGCTTATATATATATAATATATATACTTACGCTATACTATGCACTAAGTATAAGTGTATTAGGTACTACTGTATCGAATATAGCTTATATATATATATATATATACTTACGCTATACTATATATATATATACTTACGCTATACTATGCACTAAGTATAAATGTATTAGGTAATATTGTATCGAATATAGCTTATATATATATATAATATATATACTTACGCTATACTAATAAGTGTATTAGGTAATACTGTATCGAATATAGCTTATATATATATAATATATATACTTACGCTATACTATGCACTAATGTAACGACCCGATTTGTCGTTTTAAGAATTAACGCCTCGTTCAACGACTTAAGATCTCGACCAGCTTCGTAATATGTATTATGACACGCATGTGAGGTCGAGTTTGGTTTTCGGAAGATTCGGAGTTAAATATAAAGAATATTTTGAGGCTTAAGTTGGAAAAGTCAACCGGATGTTGACTTATGTGTAAGAGGGTTCGGATATGAGTTCTGATGGTTCGGTTAGCTTCGAGAGGTGATTTGTGACTTAGGAGAGTGATCGGAAGTGGTTTTGGAGGTACGGTATAGAATTAGGCTTGAATTGGCGAAGTTAGTATTTTGGCAAATTCCGGTTGATAGGTGAGATTTTGATCCGAGGGTTGGAATGGAATTCCGAGAGTTTCTGTAGCTTCGTTATGTCATTTTGGACTTGTCTGCAAAACTTGAGGTCATTCGGACTAGTTTTCATGTGTTTCGGCATCGGTTGTGAAATTTGAAAATTAAATAAGTTCTTAGGCTTGAATCCATGCATAATTGGTGATTTTGATGATATGTGATGTGATTTGAGGCCTCGACCAAGTCCGTGATGTGTTTTCAGACTTGTTAGTGCTTTTGGTTGAGGTCCTGGGGGCCTCGGGTGTGTTTCGGGTGAGTTTTGAGCGAGTACGGACACCCCGGAACTTAGAAAAATGGAGAGGGCAGCAGTGGCGGCGCGGATCGCGCTCCTTCTCGCGCTGGGCGCGCAGGGGAAGAATCTCCAGGTCAATGGTCCTACTTCGAAAGCTCATATATTTTGATCCGCAAGGAATTTTGAGGTTATTCAAAAATGAAAATTGTTGCCCTTCGTGTCTAGTTTCCAGAAAGGTAAAGATATCGCAATTTGGATATACGTAGAGAAGGTTATGGCCAAAATACTAAAGTCTGTCCCTGCAGAGCAAGGCCAGCGCGACCGCGGATGTTTCTGCGCGGACCCCGCTGATTTTGCGCGGACCGCGGTCATTTTTGTGTGGTCAGCGGTGTCGGAATCCGAAGGGTACTCTATAAATACGAGATTTTGGGTTTTTATTTGATATTTTGACCTAGAGAGCTCGGATTTTGGCGATTTTTCGAAGGTTTTTCAAGAAATTGGTCGGGGTGAGTGATTCTAATTTAGATTTGGTTAGAGTACATGAATCTATCACTGAATTCATCATTTAATTCGTGATTTGAGATGGAAATTGGGAAGAAAATTGTGGAAACTTTCAAAAATGTAAAATGATGATTTGAAGGACCAAATAGTATCGGAATTGGATAATTTTGGTATGGTTGGACTCGTGGTTGAATGGGTGTTCATATTTTGCTACTTTCGTCGGATTCTGAGACGTGGGCCCCACAGGCAATTTTGAGTTAAATTTCGGATTTTAATGGAAAATGTAGAAAATTCATATGTAATGAATTCTTATAATTTTTATTGACTGAATTGAATTGTTTTATGACTAGATTTGAGAATTTTGGACACGAATTCGCGAGGCAAAGGCTTGAGTTGGCCATGGAAGTTCGAGGTAAGTGTTTGTTCTAACTTTGGCTTGAGGGAATAGGATTAGGATGTTATTTGCTACTTGCTAACGTGGAGTACGGTGTATAGGCATGGTGACGGTTATCTATGCACCGGAGTCTAGCATGACCGTGGGTCTTAATTGCTTTTAATTCGAATAATGTGACACAATCTCCTTGTTTACTTGATGAGTTTCATATAATGTGAACGATTGAGGTAGAATTGTGATTGGTGTACTTTTGGAGCGTTAGCTCGAACATGAATGTGTTAGTTGAGGAAGAAGTGATTTAAAAAGAGAATGTGTTGTGAGTACTCCCTTGCCGGGATGTGTAGACTGATATATACTCTCCCTTGCCGGGTTAAAGGTATTGAGTTGTTATTCTCCCCTGAAGGGGTCTACTATATGAAGTCAGATATTATGAACTATATTATGGGATCGTGTGGCACGCCGTCCACTTATATATGATATTATGGGATCGTGTGGCACGCCATCCACTTATATATGATATTATGGGATCGTGTGGCACGCCGTCCACTTATATATGATATTATGGGATCGTGTGGCACGCCGTCCACTTATATATGATATTATGGGATCGTGTGGCACGCCGTCCACTTATATATGATATTATGGGATCGTGTGGCACGCCGTCCACTTATATATGATATTATGGGATCGTGTGGCACGCCGTCCACTTATATATGATATTATGGGATCGTGTGGCACGCCGTCCACTTATATATGATATTATGGGATCGTGTGGCACGCCGTCCACTTATATATGATATTATGGGATCGTGTGGCACGCCGTCCACTTATATATGATATTATGGGATCGTGTGGCACGCCGTCCACTTATATATGATATTATGGGATCGTGTGGCATCCATAGTGTTTACAATACTTTGCCTTATTATTTTAATATGTTCAATACTTCAAATTTCAAGAATTTTTACATTCTTAGCTCAATTGATTTCTCGACTAAAGTTTCCTTAAACCGTTTGAGGTTGTACTTTACTTAAAAAAGGAATTTCTACTATGTTTTGATTTATTAATTTTTCGTATTAAAGGTAATGATTCCTTCGATATTGTACTTTAATTGAAAATGGTATTTTCTTTATCAAATGATTTCTAAATAAAACTTCATCTTTTCTTGTTGATTTCCTAATTGGGTTGGAAGTTGTTCTCTACTTTATGTTACGTGAATAAGGCTCATTGAACATTCTTAATTGTACTGGGTTATGGAACCAATGAGCTGAGTAACATGAGAATATTTTTGTGCAATGTGAGACAGAAATATGTGGGCACAAGGTGCCGGAGAAAATATTATGGTTTTATTTAATGGCACGTGAGTTGTCCGTGCGGTTATGACATAAATGTGGGCACGAGGTGCTGTGAAATTTCGAAAGTGGGCTGAGACCTATATTATTTATGATTATGATATGAGGTGTCACAAGGTGACCTTTACTCGAAAGAATTATATTCGAAAGATGCTTATATGAAAGATATCTATTTGAAGGAAATATATTCAAAATATATTTATTGAAAAACATATTATCTTAGAGATTATTACTTGAAGGATTTATAGGCGAAAGATTTATATTTGAAGGACTTGATTAATTGATTGCACTTGTATTTATTATTGGTTGAGAAACATTTATGGTGTTCTTGTTGCCTGCTATTTATCTCACTGGTTGATCATTGTTGTCATCATTGTTACTTGCTTCCTATTATTTTTGTACGCTATATGGCACAGGTTTATTCGGTAGTCTAGTCCTAGCCTCGTCACTACTTCGCTGAGGTTAGGCTAGGCACTTACCAGCACCTAGGGTCGATTGTGCTGATACTACACTTCTGTACATTTTTGTGTACAGATCCAGGTATTTGATTAATAGTAGCTGTTCGTTGCAGTGGAGACTCGAGATAAACCTGCTACAGCCTTCGCGGTCCTCGGAGTCACCTTCAATTGTACTTATTTCCATATGTTCCTTTTGTTCCGAACAGTGATGTACTTATTGTGTATAACTCTTAGAAAAAGCTTATGACTTGTACTACCGGTTTTGGGAATTGTATTTTGTTCAGAGTAATTTAATTTAAAGTTAGGGAATACCCATATTATTACAGTAAATGTTAGGCTTACCTAGTTTAGAAACTAGGTGCCATCACGACTTCTTTGGAGGGATTTTTGGGTCGTGACAAGTTGGTATCAGAGCTCTAGGTTCATAGGTGCTACAAGTCATAAGCGAGTTTAGTAGAGTCTTGCAGATCGGTACAGAGACGTCTGTACTTATCTTCGAGAGGCTACAAAACAAGTAGGAAAAAAATAAAATTTCCACTTCATTCATTCCTTATCGTGCAACATTTATTCAGCTTGAAGCATATATCTTATGTTCTTTTGCATCCACTCATGTATGGAATTGCGCGCTACGCCAATTTTTTGTGATACCGTAAAAGGTTATAAGAGAGCCAGGGCTACTCAACCATTGTTACCACGTGTCGTTCAGATTTGAAGATATGGAAGCGCAAAAAGATCTTTTAGTTGTGCGCATGGGGGTGCATCAGATTCTGACATTTGGTTGATAAGTAATATCTTAAGGGGCTTAATTAGTCGCCTAATCATCACAATCGTGGCATGGTCACGAGGTGGATGTAGATCCGAAGATAGTTGGTGGTATTAGAGATAATTTGGTTTGTACGGGATTTCTATTTGGCGCAGGGTACATATTAGCAAGCCAAGATACTGGAGGAAGCGAGTTTAATTATCACGAGGATGACATGCGCCAAATAAATAGCTTGAGGTGTCTTATGACCGGTGTCGTGCGAGCGATAAAGGTTAGTATTGTGAATCATCAGAATATTTCATATGGTTTCGTGCTAAGTGAAGGGAGTCCACTATCAACGATCAAATTGTGGGGTCATGTGTCATATCAATTTTGGCCTGAGATGTATTTATGTGGTATTCAAAGGTTCTCTGAAACTTGTATATGAGTAAGAGCTGAGATTTGTATAGGAAGATGCTGGGACTTTCAATATTCCTGTGTCCATAATAATTCTACATTTCGGTATTAGCAGGGACATGGAAACAATTTCAAAATACTCGTAGTGCTCCAATTAATCAGGGCACTCTCATGGGACAGTCATCTTTTAATGCACCACTGGCATATGATTCCTTCAATGGTTATTTTAGTTATCCGGCACAGACTCAAAATGAGCAGCCGGACTGTAGTTGAGTTTTTTATGAATGTGGTGATACTAGGAACATCATGAGAAATTGTCCCAGACTTGGGAGAAACCTACTTTATCAGAACAGTCAATCCACACACTCCATTATGGTTACTAATCTACATACACTACAAGTTAGAGATAGAGGACGAGCGGGTAGATGGCGCCTAAGAGGTGGAGGCCCGACCCATTGATATAATTGCTATGGTGTGGCTGAAGCCACTACACCAGATGGTGTCGTTACAGGTACGATTTTGATTGTTATAAAAAGGATATTTTTCCTTAATTTGATTTGGTTCTAAAAATTGAGGCGAGTCCTCCTATTATGCTCCGCTTATAGGTGAGCTTCGTAATTTTTTGACCCACTTTTAAGTTTATCCCTGTTGGGAGATTTGATGATGTTGGCCCGTGTATATCATTTTATTTTGTACACTATTAAGGGCTATAAGTCCAAAAAAATTACTTTCTATTACTCACTACAGTGGATTTGATGTGATTTCGGAATAATTGATTTCAATTTTTATGAATTGTATGCCCTATTGGTATGGGGGTTCATTCTGTGTTGTGATGTTTATCGGAATTTATGAGAGGAAAGAAAAGAAATGGAAAGAATTCAGTTGGCACAATGTGCAATTACTCGTGATGCAGAGTTGAGGACGAGATCCTCACAATTTTTTTTTTGATGTGAAATATTTAAAACGGGCAACAAGCTACGGTGGAAGTTATATAAGGACGAGGTCCTTGTGGTGAACAATTTATATGTTTAAATTCTCCCTTTGTGAAATTTAAATTTGTACTATAGTATTAACAGGTAGTCATGCCTGTTAAGCTTATTTGATAAATTTTTCTTATGTGATTCTGTGCATATTTAGCCATATTTGTGTTGTAACTATTGAGTTTTGACCTACGAGGTAAGTGCCCAAGTGGCGTTAAATGTGATTCGTTGATTTGGATAAAAAATGATGAGGTTTTCATGCCTCGTGATTGGTTGTTAGTGTTGTGGGAAAAAAAAAGGGAATTGAAATGAGATTTTGGTTAACTTGAGGTTAATTGACGATTTTGTAATTGATTGTGAACAACTAATGAGATCAGAGATGTGGTTAAGGTCATACATATGAGGCGTTTTATGTCAAGATATCATTGTGATAATGTCATGCTTGTAATGCTGAGATTAGTGTTATTGATATATACATTGTGGTGCTCTGTTGGGTTGTAGATGTGTTGTTAGGAGGTGTTTTGGTGTTACTCTAACAGGTGGATAGACCCAATTACAGGGGAGGCTCTGCCGAAATTTTTGAAAATTTTGGGAGTTAGAAACATTTGGGACATTAAGATATGTGAAGAAAGGGATAAATTACATTATGTGTTTGAGAGCGGACTCTACTTCTTATTTGAGGGTGAATGACCCTAAGTGGGGGAGTGTGGAACACCCGTTAAGCGCTATTAAAAGGTTGATGCGTGCGTAGGCACGAGTTGCTATAGCCAGGTGAGACTAAGATCGTGTGATGATGTGAAAAATCGAACCTTTTTGAAAATGTTCGGAGTGTAAGAAATTTGCTCTTAAAGTTTACAGATACGGGTAAGAGAAATAGCCTCAATTGAAATGGTATTGTCAAACTTATTTGAATGTGGTAATGTGGTATCAACCACGAGCATATGTGTAAAAGTAGAAACATCAATTTAATGTCCTCAGAGTAATTCTTGGCACGTTCGAGGACGAACGTATGTTTTAAGAGGGGGAGAATGTAACGACCCGACTTGTCGTTTTAAGAATTAACGCCTCGTTCAACGACTTAAGATCTCGACCAGCTTCGTAATATGTATTATGACACGCATGAGAGGTCGAGTTTGGTTTTCGGAAGATTCGGAGTTAAATATAAAGAATATTTTGAGGCTTAAGTTGGAAAAGTCAACCGGATATTGACTTATGTGTTAGAGGGTTCGGATGTGAGTTCTGATGGTTCGGTTAGCTTCGAGAGGTGATTTGTAACTTATGAGAGTGATCGGACGTGGTTTTGGAGGTACGGTATAGAATTAGGCTTGAATTGGCGAAGTTAGTATTTTGGCGAATTCCGGTTGATAGGTGAAATTTTGATCCGAGGGTCGAAATGGAATTCCGAGAGTTTCTGTGGCTTCGTTATGTCATTTTGGACTTGTCTACAAAACTTGAGGTCATTCGGACTAGTTTTCATGTGTTTCGGCATCGGTTGTGAAATTTGAAAATTAAATAAGTTCTTAGGCTTGAATCCATGCATAATTGGTGATTTTGATGATATGTGATGTGATTTGAGGCCTCGACTAAGTCCGTGATGTGTTTTCAGACTTGTTAGTGCTTTTGGTTGAGGTCCCGGGGGCCTCGGGTGTGTTTCGGGTGATTTTGAGCGAGTACGGACACCCCGTAACTTAGAAAAATGGAGACGGCAGCAGTGGCGGCGCGGACCGCGCTCCTTCTCACGCCGGGCGCGCGGCCGCGCAGGGGAAGAATCTGCAGGTCATTGGTCCTACTTCAGAAGCTCAAATCTTTTGATCCGCAAGGAATTTTGAGGTAATTTAAAAATGAAAGCTGTAGCCCTTCATGTCTAGTTTCTATAAAGGTAAAGATATCGCAATTTGGATATATATATAGAAAGTTATGGCCAAAATACTAAAGCATATCCCTGCAGAGCAAGGCCTGCGCGACCGCGGACGTTTCTGCGCGGACCACGCTGATTTTGCACGGACCGCGGTCATTTTTGTGCGATCAGCGGTGTCGGAATCCGAAGGGTACTCTATAAATACGAGGTTTTGGGTTTTTATTTGATATTTTGACCTAGAGAGCTCGGATTTTGGCGATTTTTCGAAGGTTTTTCAAGAAATTGGTCGGGGTAAGTGATTCTAACTTAGATTTGGTTAGAGTACATGAATCTATCACTGAATTCATCATTTAATTCGTGATTTGAGATGGAAATTGGGAAGAAAATTGTGGAACCTTTCAAAAATGTAAAATGATGATTTGAAGGACCAAATGGTATCGGAATTGGATAATTTTGGTATGGTTGGACTCGTGGTTGAATGGGTGTTCATATTTTGCTACTTTCGTCGGATTCTGAGATGGGGGTCCCACGGGCAATTTTGAGTTAAATTTCGTATTTTAATGGAAAATGTAGAAAATTCATATGTAATGAATTCTTATAATTTTTATTGACTGAATCGAATTGTTTTATGACTAGATTTGAGAATTTCGGACACGAATTCGCGAGGCAAAGGCTTGAGTTGGCCGTGGAAGTTCGAGGTAAGTGTTTGTTCTAACTTTGGCTTGAGGGAATAGGATTAGGATGTTATTTTCTACTTGCTAACGTGGAGTACGGTGTATAGGCATGGTGACGGTTATCTATGCACCGGAGTCTAGCATGACCGTGGGTTAATGTGACACAAGCTCCTTGTTTATTTGATGAGTTTCATATAATGTGAACGGTTGAGGTAAAATTGTGATTGGTGTACTTTTGGAGCGTTAGCTCGAACATGAATGTGTTAGTTGAGGAAGAATGGATTTAAAAAGGAGAATGTGTTGTGAATACTCCCTTGCCGGGATGTGTAGACTGATATATATATTCTCCCTTGTCGGGATATTTTGGGCTGTTAGCTGTACCCTTGCCGGGTTAAAGGTATTGAGTTGTTATTCTCCCCTGAAGGGGTCTACTATATGAAGTCAGATATTATGAACTATATTATGGGATCGTGTGGCACGCCGTCCACTTATATATGATATTATGGGATCGTGTGGCACGCCATCCACTTATATATGATATTATGGGATCGTGTGGCACGCCGTCCACTTATATATGATATTATGGGATCGTGTGGCACGCCGTCCACTTATATATGATATTAAGGGATCGTGTGGCACGCCGTCCACTTATATATGATATTATGGGATCGTGTGGCACGCCGTCCACTTATATATGATATTATGGGATCGTGTGGCACGCCGTCCACTTATATATGATAGTATGGGATCGTGTGGCACGCCGTCCACTTATATATGATATTATGGGATCGTGTGGCACGCCGTCTACTTATATATAATATTATGGGATCGGGCACGAAGGGTGATGACGTGTACTTTCTGTTTACTGTGTTTACTTGTTATTGACAATTCAAGTGTATTAACTGTTTAGATCACTTTACTGTTGTAATCCTTTGTGTTGGAATCCATAGTATTTACAATACTTTGCCTTATTATTTTAATATGTTCAATACTTCAAATTTCAAGAATTTTTACATTCTTAGCTCAATTGATTTCTCGACTAAAGTTTCCTTAAACCGTTTGAGGTTGTACTTTACTTAAAAAAGGAATTTCTACTATGTTTTGATTTATTAATTTTTCGTATTAAAGGTAATGATTCCTTCGATATTGTACTTTAATTGAAAATGGTATTTTCTTTATCAAATGATTTCTAAATAAAACTTCATCTTTTCTTGTTGATTTCCTAATTGGGTTGGAAGTTGTTCTCTACTTTATGTTACGTGAATAAGGCTCATTGAACATTCTTAATTGTACTGGGTTATGGAACCAATGAGCTGAGTAACATGAGAATATTTTTGTGCAATGTGAGACAGAAATATGTGGGCACAAGGTGCCGGAGAAAATATTATGGTTTTATTTAATGGCACGTGAGCTGTCCGTGCGGTTATGACATAAATGTGGGCACGAGGTGCTGTGAAATTTCGAAAGTGGGCTGAGACCTATATTATTTATGATTATGATATGAGGTGTCACAAGGTGACCTTTACTCGAAAGAATTATATTCGAAAGATGCTTATATGAAAGATATCTATTTGAAGGAAATATATTCAAAATATATTTATTGAGAAACATATTATCTTAGAGATTATTACTTGAAGGATTTATAGGCGAAAGATTTATATTTGAAGGACTTGATTAGTTGATTGCACTTGTATTTATTATTGGTTGAGAAATATTTATGGTGTTCTTGTTGCCTGTTATTTATCTCACTGGTTGATCATTGTTGCCATCGTTGTTACTTGCTTCCTATTATTTTTGTACGCTATATGGCACAGGTTTATTCGGTAGTCTGGTCCTAGCCTCGTCACTACTTCGTTGAGGTTAGGCTAGGCACTTACCAGCACATGGGGTCGGTTGTGCTGATACTACACTTCTGTACATTTTTGTGTACAGATCCAGGTATTTGATCAATAGTAGCTGTTCGTTGCAGTGGAGACTCGAGATAAACCTGTTGCAGCCTTCGCGGTCCTCGGAGTCACCTTCAATTGTACTTATTTCCATATGTTCCTTTTGTTCGGAACAGTGATGTACTTATTGTGTATTACTCTTAGAAAAAGCTTATGACTTGTACTACCGGTTTTGGGAATTGTATTTTGTTCAGAGTAATTTAATTTAAAGTTAGTGAATACCCATATTATTACAGTAAATGTTAGGCTTACCTAGTTTAGAAACTAGGTGCCATCACGACTTCTTTGGAGGGACTTTTGGGTCGTGACAAGTTGGTATCAGAGCTCTAGGTTCATAGGTGCTACAAGTCATAAGCGAGTTTAGTAGAGTCTTGCGGATCGGTACGGAGACGTCTGTACTTATCTTCGAGAGGCTACAGAACTAGTAGGAAAAAAATAAAATTTCCACTTCATTCATTCCTTATGGTGCAACATTTATTCAGCTTGAAGCATATATCTTATGCTCTTTTGCATCCACTCATGTATGGAATTGCGCGCTACGCCAATGGTTTGTGATACCGTAAAAGGTTATAAGAGAGCCAGGGCTACTCAACCATTGTTACCACGTGTCGTTCAGATTTGAAGATATGGAAGCGCAAAAAGATCATTTAGTTGTGCGCATGGGGGTGCATCAGATTCTGACATTTGGTTGATAAGTAATATCTTAAGAGGGCTTAATTAGTTGCCTAATCATCACAATCGTGGCATGGTCACGAGGTGGATGTAGATCCGAAGATAGTTGGTGGTATTAGAGATAATGTGGTTTGTATGGGATTTCTATTTGGCGCAGGTTACATATTAGCAAGCCAAGACACTGGAGGAAGCGAGTTTAATTGTCACGAGGATGACATGTGCCAAATAAATAGCTTGAGGTGTCTTATGACAGGTGTCGTACGAGCGATAAAGGTTAGTATTGTGAATCATCAGAATGTTTCATATGGCTTCGTGCTAAGTGAAGGGAGTTCACTATCAACGATCAAATTATAGGGTCATGTGTCATATCAATTTTGGCCTGAGATGTATTTATGTGGTATTCAAAGGTTCTCTGAAACTTGTATATGAGTAAGAGCTGAGATTTGTATAGGAAGATGCTGGGACTTTCGATATTCCTGTGTCCATAATAATTCTACATTTCGGTATTAGCAGGGACATGGAAACAATTTCAGAATACTCGTAGTGCTCCAATTAATCAGGGCACTCTCATGGGACAGTCATCTTTTAATGCACCACTGGCATATGATTTTTTCAATGGTTATTTTAGTTATCCGGCACAGACTCAAAATGAGCAGCCGAACTGTAGATGAGTTGTTGTGAATGTGGTGATACTAGGAACATCATGAGAAATTGTCCCAGACTTGGGAGAAACCTACTTTATCAGAACAGTCAATCCACACACTCCATTATGGTTACTAATCTACATACACTACAAGTTAGAGATAGAGGACGAGCGGGTAGATGGCGCCTAAGAGGTGGAGGCCCGACCCATTGATATAATAGCTATGGTGTGGCTGAGGCCACTACACCAGATGGTGTCGTTACAGGTACGATTCCGATTGTTATAAAAAGGATATTTTTCCTTAATTTGATTTGGTTCTAAAAATTAAGGCGAGTCCTCCAATTATTCTCCGCTTATAGGTGAGCTTCGTAATTTTTTGACCCACTTTTAAGTTTATCCCTGTTGGGAGATTTGCTGATGTTGGCCCGTGTATATCATTTTATTTTGTACACTATTAAGGGCTATAAGTCCAAAAAAATTACTTTCTATTACTCACTACAGTGGATTTGATGTGATTTCGGAATAATTGATTTCAATTTTTATGAATTGTACGCCCTATTGGTATGGGGGTTCATTCTGTGTTGTGATGTTTATCGGAATTTATGAGAGGAAAGAAAAGAAATGGAAAGAATTCAGTTGGCACAATGTGCAATTACTCGTGATGCAGAGTTGAGGACGAGATCCTCACTATTTTATTTTTTTTGATGTGAAATATTTAAAACGGGCAACAAGCCACGGTGGAAGTTATATAAGGACGAGGTCCTTGTGGTGAACAATTTATATGTTTAAATTCTCCCTTTGTGAAATTTAAATTTGTACTATAGTATTAACAGGTAGTCATGCATGTTAAGCTTATTTGATAAATTTTTCTTATGTGATTATGTGCATATTTAGCCATATTTGTGTTGTAACTATTGAGTTTTGACCTACGAGGTGAGTGCCCAAGTGGCGTTAAATGTGATTCGTTGATTTGGGTAAAAAATGATGAGGTTTTCATGCCTCACGATTGGTTGTCAGTGTTGTGGGAAAAAAAAGGGGAATTGAAATGAGATTTTGGTTAACATGAGATTAATTGACGATTTTGTAATTGATTGTGAACAACTAATGAGATGAGAGATGTGGTTAAGGTCATACCTATGAGGCGTTTTATGTCAAGATATCATTGTGATAATGGCATGCTTGTAATGCTGAGATTAGTGTTATTGATATATACATTGTGGTGCTTTGTTGGGTTGTAGATGTGTTGTTAGGAGGTGTTTTGGTGTTACTCTAATAGGTGGATAGGCCCAATTACAGGGGAGGCTCTGCCGAAATTTCTGAAAATTTTGGGAGTTAGAAACACTTGGGACATTAATATATGCGAAGAAAGGGATAAGTTACATTATGTGTTTGAGAGCGGACTCTACTTCTTATTTGAGGGTGAATGACCCTAAGTGGGGGAGTGTGGAACACCTGTTAAGCGCTATTAAAAGGTTGATGCGTGCGTAGGCACGAGTTGCTATAGCCAGGTGAGACTAAGATCGTGTGATGATGTGAAAAATCGGACCTTTTTGAAAATGTTCGGAGTGTAAGAAATTTGCTCTTAAAGTTTACAGATACGGGTAAGAGAAATAGCCTCAATTGAAATGGTATTGTCAAACTTATTTGAATGTGGTAATGTGGTATCAACCACGAGCATATGTGTAAAAGTAGAAACATCAATTTAATGTCCTCATAGTAATTCTTGGCACGTTCGAGGACGAATGTATGTTTTAAGAGGGGGAGAATGTAACGACCTGACTTGTCGTTTTAAGAATTAACGCCTCGTTCAACGACTTAAGATCTCGACCAGCTTCGTAATATGTATTATGACACGCATGTGAGGTCGAGTTTGGTTTTCGGAAGATTCGGAGTTAAATATAAAGAATATTTTGAGGCTTAAGTTGGAAAAGTCAACCGGATGTTGACTTATGTGTTAGAGGGTTCGGATGTGAGTTCTGATGGTTCGGTTAGATTCGAGAGGTGATTTGTGACTTAGGAGAGTGATCGGAAGTGGTTTTGGAGGTACGGTAGAGAATTAGGCTTGAATTGGCGAAGTTAGTATTTTGGCGAATTCCGGTTGATAGGTGAGATTTTGATCCGAGGGTCGGAATGGAATTCCGAGAGTTTCTGTAGCTTCGTTATGTCATTTTGGACTTGTCTGCAAAACTTGAGGTCATTCGGACTAGTTTTCATGTGTTTCGGTATCGGTTGTGAAATTTGAAAATTAAATAAGTTCTTAGACTTGAATCCATGCATAATGGGTTATTTTGATGATATGTGATGTGATTTGAGGCCTCGACCAAGTCCGTGATGTGTTTTCAGACTTGTTAGTGCTTTTGGTTGAGGTCCCGGGGCCTCGGGTATGTTTCGGGTGAGTTTTGACCGAGTACGGATACCCCGGAACTTAGAAAAATGGAGAGGGCAGCAGTGGCGGCGCGGACCGCGCTCCTTCTCGCGCTGGGCGCGCGGCCGCGCAGGGGAAGAATCTGCAGGTCACTGGTCCTACTTCGGAAGCTCATATCTTTTGATACGCAAGGAATATTGAGGTGATTCAAAAATGAAAGTTGTATCCCTTCGTGTCTAGTTTCCAGAAAGGTAAAGATATCGCAATTTGGATATATGTAGAGAAAGTTATGGCCAAAATACTAAAGCATGTCCCTGCAGAGCAAGGCCTGCGCGACCGCGGTCATTTTTGTGCGGTCAGCGGTGTCGGAATCCGAAGGGTACTCTATAAATACGAGGTTTTGGGTTTTATTTGATATTTTGACCTAGAGAGCTCGGATTTTGGCGATTTTTCAAAGGTTTTTCAAGAAATTGGTCGGGGTAAGTGATTCTAACTTTGATTTGGTTAGAGTACATGAATCTATCACTGAATTCATCATTTAATTCGTGATTTGAGATGGAAATTGGGAAGAAAATTGTGGAACCTTTCAAAAATATAAAATGATGATTTGAAGGACCAAATGGTATCGGAATTGGATAATTTTGGTATAGTTGGACTCGTGGTTGAATGGGTGTTCATATTTTGCTACTTTCGTCGGATTCTGAGACGTGGGCCCCACGGGCAATTTTGAGTTAAATTTCGGATTTTAATGGAAAATGTAGAAAATTCATATGTAATGAATTCTTATAATTTTTATTGACTGAATCGAATTGTTTTATGACTAGATTTGAGAATTTCGGACACGAATTCGCGAGGCAAAGGCTTGAGTTGGCCGTGGAAGTTCGAGGTAAGTGTTTGTTCTAACTTTGGCTTGAGGGAATAGGATTAGGATGTTATTTGCTACTTGCTAACGTGAAGTACGGTGTATAGGCATGGTGACGGTTATCTATGCACCGGAGTTTAGCATGATCGTGGGTCTTAATTGCTTTTAATTCGAATAATGTGACACAATCTCCTTGTTTACTTGATGAGTTTCATATAATGTGAACGATTGAGGTAGAATTGTGATTGGTGTACTTTGGAGCGTTAGCTCGAACATGAATGTGTTAGTTGAGGAAGAGGTGATATAAAATGAGAATGTGTTGTGAGTACTCCCTTGCCGGGATGTATAGACTGATATATATACTCTCCCTTGTCGGGATATTTTGGGTTGTTATTTGTACCCTTGCCGGGTTAAAGGTATTGAGTTGTTATCCTCCCCTGAAGGGGCCTACTATATGAAGTCAGATATTATATATGATATTATGGGATCGTGTGGCACGCCGTCCACTTATATATGATATTATGGGATCGTGTGGCATGTCGTCCACTTATATATGATATTATGGGATCGTGTGGCACGTCGTCCACTTATATATGATATTATGGGATCGTGTGGCACGTCGTCCACTTATATATGATATTATGGGATCGTGTGGCACGCCGTCCACTTATATATGATATTATGGGATCATGTGGCACGCCGTCCACTTATATATGATATTATGGGATCGTGTGGCACGCCGTCCACTTATATATGATATTATGGGATCGTGCACGAAGGGTGATGACGTGTACTTTATGTTTGCTGTGTTTACTTGTTATTGACAATTCAAGTGTATTAACTGTTTAGATCACTTTACTGTTGTAATCCTTTGTGTTGGAATCCATAGTGTTTACAATACTTCGCCTTATTATTTTAATATGTTCAATACTTCAAATTTCAAGAATTTTTACATTCTTAGCTCAATTGATTTCTCGACTAAAGTTTCATTAAACCATTTGAGGTTGTACTTTACTTAAAAAAGGAATTTCTACTATGTTTTGATTTATTAATTTTTCGTATTAAAGGTAATGATTCCTTCGATATTGTACTTTAATTGAAAATGGTATTTTCTTTATCAAATGATTTCTAAATAAAACTTCATCTTTTCTTGTTGATTTCCTAATTGGGTTGGAAGTTGTTCTCTACTTTATGTTAAGTGAATAAGGCTCCTTGAACATTCTTAATTGTACTGGGTTATGGAACCTATGAGTTGAGTAACATGAGAATATTGTTGTGCAATGTGAGACAGAAATATGTGGGCACAAGGTGCCGGGGAAAATATTATGATTTTATTTAATGGCACGTAAGTTGTCCGTGCGGTTGTGACATAAATGTGGGCACGAGGTGCTGTGAAATTTCGAAAGTGGGCTGAGACCTATATTATTTATGATTATAATATGAGGTGTCACAAGGTGACCT
Organism: Nicotiana sylvestris; assembly: GCF_000393655.2. NCBI lineage: Eukaryota > Viridiplantae > Streptophyta > Magnoliopsida > Solanales > Solanaceae > Nicotiana > Nicotiana sylvestris. Next base: position 149,795,011 of record NC_091059.1, on the reverse strand, counting down.
TTACTCGAAAGAATTATATTCGAAAGATGCTTATATGAAAGATATTTATTTGAAGGAAATATAATCAAAATATATTTATTGAGAAACATATTATCTTAGAGATTATTACTTGAAGGATTTATAGGCGAAAGATTTATATTTGAAGGACTTGATTAATTGATTGCACTTGTATTTATTATTGGTTGAGAAACATTTATGGTGTTCTTGTTGCCTGCTATTTATCTCACTGGTTGATCATTGTTGCCATCGTTGTTACTTGCTTCCTATTATTTTTGTACGTTATATGGCACAGGTTTATTCGGTAGTCTGGTCCTAGCCTCGTCACTACTTCGCTGAGGTTAGGCTAGGCACTTACCAGCACATGGGGTCGGTTGTGCTGATACTACACTTCTATACATTTTTGTGTACAGATCCAGGTATTTGATCAATAGTAGTTGTTCGTTGCAGTGGAGACTCGAGATAAACCTGCTGCAGCCTTCGTGGTCCTCGGAGTCACCTTCAATTGTACTTATTTCCATATGTTCCTTTTGTTCGGAACAGTGATGTACTTATTGTGTATAACTCTTAGAAAAAGCTTATGACTTGTACTACCGGTTTTGGGAATTGTATTTTGTTCAGAGTAATTTAATTTAAAGTTAATGAATACCCATATTATTACAGTAAATGTTAGGCTTACCTAGTTTAGAAACTAGGTGCCATCACGACTTCTTTGGAGGGATTTTTGGGTCGTGACAACTAAGTATAAGTGTATTAGGTAATACTGTATCGAATATAGCTTATATATATACTATATATACTTACGCTATACTATGCACTGAGTATAAGTGTATTAGGTCATACTGTATCGAATATAGCTTATATATATATATATATACTTACGCTATACTATGCACTAAGTATAAGTGTATTAGGTAGTATTATATCGAATATAGTTTATATATATATATATATAATACACTTCTATTACTCATTAGAGTGTATTATTATATATATATATATATATATATATATATATATATATATATATATATATATATATATATATATATATATATACTATGCACTAAGTATAAGTGTATTAGGTAGTATTATATCGAATATATATATATATATATATATATATATATATATAAAATCCTAAATTTATACTACATATATATATAATTTTAAATTGAATTAAGAGTAATATAATTTTTTAGAAATAGCGACCAACTTTGATCGCTATTTCTAAAAATCCAAAATTGATTTACCTACACTTTTTTAATTCCAGACTGTCAAAACCGGGATCCCCTCCCATTCTTTATAAAAATTTCCCAAAATCTTTCTTTTCTCTCTCACACTCAAACCCCCCCCCCCCCTTCCAACTCCCAGCACCAGAGGCCCCACCCACGCCACCAACGACCACTACCCAGTTGTCGCCGCCCCGTCGCCGTCGCCTCTGCCACTGCTGCGTCTCTCTCCTTCTCCACCTCCTAAAAATTCTAGGTTAGAATTACAATTTATATCTTTTGTGTAAGCTTATAATGTTTTGTTTATTAGCTATGAATTAGTTTCAAATGACTAGTGTTTCAATTGATTATTTAACATTGTATTTTATAGAAACCTAGGGTTTAGGTTGTATTTATCATTATTTAACATTTTATAAAAATCTAGGGTTTATAGAAATCTAGGGTTTATAGAAATGTTAACATTTTATTTAACTTTATTTAACATTTTATAGAAATCTAGGATATGAATTGAAACTTTTAGGATATGAGTTGAACTTTTAGGAAATAAATTGAACCTTTAGGATATGACTTGAACTTTTAGTTTATGTTTAAACTCGTAGGATATGAATATAACTTTTAGTTTTTAGGTTTTGTTCTTGTGAATTGAACTTGTAGGATATAAATTGAAACTTTTAGGATATGAGTTGAATTTTTAGGATATAAATAGAAATTTTAGGATATGACTTGAACTTTTGTGGATATGAATTGAACCTTTAGGATATAAATTGAACTTTTAGTTTATGTTTAAACTCGTAGGATAAGAATTGATGAACTTTTAGTTTTTAGGTTTTGTTCTTGTGAATTGAACTTGTACGATATAAATTGAAATTTTACGATATGACTTGAACTTTTTAGGATATGAGTTGAACCTTTAGGATATGACTTGAACTTTTGTGGATATGAATTGAACTTTTAGTTTATGTTTTGGAATTTTAGATTGCCAGAGGATTATTAGAAGAGGTTGATGACGTTATTAGACATGCAATAGAACTTCCACCAAGAATAACTAAGACACAGTACCTGGCAAAGTCTGCCTTTAATTGTTCTTCTCATTAGCGACAATGATGATGAGAAGGCAATGGCAAGTGTTTCAAATAGTGATGGTGTAGGTAGGAATTTAGTATTTCCTAAGTAGATAAAAGAAGAGCTTATAGAGTAATTTTGTACTTCATTTTCCATGAGGAAAAGAAGTTTGATTGATAGTGACAACGTGATGAAGACGGAATATTTTCCGTTGGTCGTGGCAGTTCCCATAAAGCGGGGATCATAAGACTCTATGATGACAAAGATTATAGGAAGTTTTGTTCTAAACTTTCTTCCAAGTCTGATCCGTACAAGCTTAATGTGATATTGGTGATCTTTCTTCGGATTCAGACAATGATTTGACCGACAAAAGTATGAAAATGCTCTTAAAAAGAATTAAAAGTAAAACATTTTTCTTGGTAGAGAAGGATGCTGAAAAGATTTTACCTTTAATTCTTTTTAAGAGCATTTCCATACTTTTGTCGGTCAAATCATTGTCTGAATCCGAAGAAATATCACCAATATCACATTAAGCTTGTATGGATCAAACTTGAAAGAAAATTTAGAACAAAACTTCCTATAATCTCTGTCATCATAGAGTCTTATGATCCCCATTTTATGAGAACTGCCATGACCAACGGAACACATTCCGTCTTCATCAACCTTGTCACTCTCAATTAAACTTCTTTTCCTAATAGAAAATGAAGTACAGAATTCCTCTATAACCTCTTTTATCTACTTAGGAAATGTTAAAATCTTACCTACACCATCACTATTTTGAAATACATGTCGTTGCCTTCTCATTATCATTGTAGCTATAGAGATCAACAATTTATCAAAGACACACCCTGTCAGGTACTGTATCTAAGTTATTCTCTGTATCCAAGTTCATCCCGAGTAATAGTACCACGAGGATAATCACCAAAGCCACCAGACAGCTTTATGATGCTAATGAAGCAAGATAAGCTATTCAATGAAACTCGTATTGTAAAGAAGAAGAAGAAAGAGACTGATTCAGAAAGGAGGGTCGAGCCTCGACTATATACATGTAAGTTTTTTACTTTTCATTAAGTATTTTGATTTACTTTTATATAAATTTTGAAATACTAATTCAATATATATAATTTTTCATATAGGTTCGCTTCACATGCAGCTGACGTGGGGGAATTCATACGCAGTCAACCACCTAATGAATCGGGCGAGGCAATCCAACTTTCGGACGAGGATGCTGAAAGAACACTTCCTTGAGTACTTTATATACTTTGAACTAGACAAAAAAACTTAGTTCTATTGTGTTAGTTCTTTTTAGTTCGAATGGGCTTGTAATAAGCGTTAACTTAGTTTTGTTAGCTTAATGTGTTAGTTCTATTGATTGTTGCTTTTAATTGTTGTTGTTGTTGTTGCTGGCATAAAATGCCTGTTTAGGATGTTTGGTAAGCTGGCAGGTGGTGTAGCTGCCAAAACAGGCAGTTTCTGCCAAAAATATACCAAGAAAAGCGACCAACTTTGGTCTGTATTTGGTCGCTTTTCACTATAAAAAAAATAATTTTCTGGGCAATAGCGACCAACCTTGGTCGCTACCTGCCCAGATTTCTATTAAAAAAATACAATTTTTGGAAATATAGCGACCAATGTTGGTCGCTTATCTTTAAAAAAAATTAAATTCTTGAATTTAGCGACCAACTTTGGTCTCTATTGTCCAGATTTTAAAATATAATATTTGGATTAGAGACCAAAGTTGGTCGCTTTCTAATGATTAATGATAAATTAAAAACAACGTATTTCATATGTAGAGACCAACTTTGGTCGCAAAATTTATATTATTAAATTAATATAGCGACCAAAGTTGGTCACTAAAGTCAAAATCAGAATATTTGGCCCTTTTAGCTTAGAGACCAAAGTTGGTCGCTAAATAAAAGGGACCATCAATATAGCTACCAGGCGTGTTTGGTTGCTTTTTGGGCCATAAGCGACCAATTTTGGTCGTTTTTTTTCGGATTTCTAGTAGTGAATGATGAGTTATGGCTCATCTCTCGTTACCATCTAATCCATTAGCTGTTGTATTTAATTTTGTTTGATTGTATATTTTAGTTGATGGGGCTTAGAATTAAGGTAAGTGGTGCGGGTGGCAGAATTTGGTACGAAAAAGATGATTTACTTGGCCATGGTGATTATTGGAGATGATATACCACATGTATAAATATTTTTTGCTTAAACATACAACATATATATATATATCTTTTGTATATTTTTTGAATATCTATAATGTACAAATAAATATATAATTATATTATTTATCCTACAAATATAAATAAATATACATGAAGCACAAATAAGTCAATATATAGAGTATTACAAATAACATACCTAATTTATATTAAGATTATACGTTATTGCTAATCGTACATAATGATATCCCTAAGATTTTTTTATTATACCATAAGTGGTTTATGGTAAATTATACCATATGTAATCGCCCCAAATCATCGCCTCGGGGCAATTTTGATGCACCTCGCTCTCGGATTTACCCCGAAAACACCTTTTAAAACTCATGATACGGAGAAATGATAGCAGGTTGGCGCTTAGATTTTCTATTTAATATATCAAGTGCTTAAAAATTAGTACTTAAAAGTCTGATCAATTTTAGCAAATATTAGACTGCATATGCTATTGCCTTTTTTTTTTCCAGAGCTCCAGGTGTAAAGTTGGACTTTTATCGAAGTCTAATTTCATATCCATAATTTCAATTTTAGACCTACTAGATTTAGTGTACGCGCTTTGCGCATGTACTTTATATAAAAAATAATTTTTTAAAAAAATAACATAAATAATGCTCAGATGTATTTCTATTATAAAACAAAGATTAACACAAAAATTACAAATTCCTAAAAAATAATAAATATTAATCATATGTTTAGGGATTTGGATCCAGTGTAGTGGTTCTTTCTTCCGATTTCTTTCTAGTAATTGCTTCATTGTGATGTTGTGGGAGTAATGTTTGATTAAAAGATACAGAGGTTGTTCGATTTTACATATGAGACCTTGCTATGTACACGTGCGTTTATATCATTAATTTAAAAAGAATTTGAGTTTGACAGATTATCAACAATTGAAAATATTTTATCCATATTTTACTTAATTTATGAGAGTTCTAACTTGTATCCTTATTTTATTTATGCCTTAGTAATAATATTAGGCATCACAACTCGATAAATATTAATCGGTCTTACAAATGATATCTCAATCGCATCTTACTATACATATGATGTCTTTCTAAAGTATTTCATATTACGCGTGATGGATTACATAATAAAATCACTTTTATTCCTAAAGAATATACAACTCTTAGTAAAAATATTTTTTTTTATTTTATATATGTGTAAGGCAGATAGTATTAAGATTATACTTATTATATTGGCTAATTAGATGAATATTGAGACAAAATCATTTATCCTGCTTATAAGCTTACTTAAAAATATTCTTTTCATTTTTGCTTGGTTTATTAGGTCTGTATTGTAATTGATTGGATTTAAAGTAATGACATATAAGACTAAATTTAAAATATAAAAACTTAGCAATAGACAACTAAAATAAGAAGAAACCTCGGGTACATGACTAAGATGAGAATAGATAAGCCATAAAATATAGAATAATGCATTAATGAGGCATCTTGACCAATAAAATAATATTCTTGAAACCAAAATTAAAAAATAAAAAACAACTTACGAAAAAAAAAAAGTCACATACATACACAAAAGGTGAACATCAATTAAATGGAAAGTCAGACACTCCTAATATTTGGTTCAAAGTCCTCCTGATTAGGTTGTCGATTTTTGGTAAGATCTTATTTGATTTTGAAATTCTAAACTTTAGGCCTTTTTACATAGTTTAAATAAGAAAGCATTTAATAATCAAAATTTTAGTATATTTCAAAGTCCTAAAAATTAGAAAAAATAATTAAATGATAATTTTATTCAATGTAAAATTAATTTTAAAGGATAAAAAGGCGAACGATATTTCGCTAATGGCCTTTATGCTTTTAATATAATACTAGTCACTATGTACGTGCGTTGCACGTAAATCTTTAGTCAGAACTCTTATGTGAAAGAACAACTAACTAAATTTATTAACAAATTATTTACAAAAGGAATTGATAAAGGTAAAGTAATTAATGTGATAAAAATACAACAATCATTTAAATCTGGAAATTAATGGTATTACATTCACAGAATACTTGAATTCAAAATGATATCGACTTAACCTACAAAGATGATCAATTTACTTAAATTAAAAAGTATCTTATTTATAGTGTATAAATATGCAATGTGGTAGTATCATACCTCTTTTTTAATTTGGTGTATATTTATTTCTATAGCTTTGGCTTCTCCCTCTTAAAAGTAAATTATATAGTTGTCCATGCATATTGCGATATTGTTTAGATATGTAATTAATTTGTTGTCATTGTAAAACACAAGCGTATTAAAAACTATTTTCGAAAAATTTAAAAGGACGTCTTTCATTTTCTAGAGATGAAAGTTGCATTATAAGAGTATAATGTTTATTGTCAAAACTTGTACGAATCATCCTTGTACTATTACATAATTCATTTAAGTGATTTAAGTTTCTACGTAACATTATAGGTGCATTTTTCTTCAAAATTAACCAGTACCTAAATGAAGATCATTTTAAAGTTGTATCCAATATATTATCAAAAGATAGCGAAAAGAAAATTACCAAATAATGTTTCGATGGTGGATTTTGTTGCCTCTTCTAAAGATAAAAAATTATTCAAAATTTTTGTGGTCGAAAAATGGTTGGTGCATTCCGTAACTGTAGTATAATTGCTAAAAGATATTTCCAACTCCTTGTGCACAGATAAATAGGTAGAATTAGCAGCTTTCACGCGACCATTAATAATGTAATAGCTTTTGTTTTGTTGAAATAAAATTTTTCAATCTTCAATATTTTTATTGAACGGTACTGCCTGGATCTTTGTCCCCTATAAATTAATATAAAAATAATTTTATATTAATTAAAAATAATACAAATAAGTAATAAATTATATCAAAATAAATATGCAAAAAAAGCCTACCTCTTCGTCAACAAATGTTAAATGCCAACGCAAACCCTTTCCTTTGTCATTCTTATATTTTATTATTGGTCCTCTTCGAATAACCAATACCTTAATTACTCGTTCAATAACATCATAAAGTTTAAGGTTATTTATTGGGACACGTTATTTTTTCAAATCCGATTCCATTACACTGCGCGAAATACCTGCAATATATAAGTAAAAATCACAAAATATTATGTAACAGCTGAAAATTAATATTTCTATAGTAACATTAGTTGAAATAACACAAACCATTAATTTCTAAAGATATACAATTTAAACCTAATACTACTTCAATGTAAAAGACTTTGATATGTAAAACTAAAAACTGTGTCGAAACTTAAAGAAGTACGACACAAAAAACAATTACAATAAAAATTAAGATGTCATTTTTTTCTCTCTAATTCATATACATGACCCTAAAGCATTACTCAATTACGAAAAACGGAACTTACTCAATTATAAAAAACGAAAATAATAGAGAGAACTAATAATACCTTTGGAGAAAATTACTTCGTTCTACACCAAAGTCTTTAGAGAAAAATGAAAAATGTGGAACAATGTCATCTTTTATAGGAATAATTAGCTTATTCTTTTCCTACATGGATTCGTGCAATTAAGCTGAATTCTATGAAAGAAGATTAAATAAAAAAATATTGTTGTCAAAAAAAGAAAAGGTTAAAAAAAACATTGGCGGTGAGTAAGGTGAATTCTATGGGAGAAGATTAAATAAAGAAAAATATTATTGTAAAAAAAGGAAGGCGTAATGGCTTCCTGACCACTTAAACTTGTATCGGTTTGTAAAGCCGATACATGAACTTACATTTTTCCCATTTGAACACTTCAACTTGATAGAATGAATACTAATAAACACATTTGACCATTGACCAAGCTTATGTGGAAGTGGCACAACTAACATGGCTAAATTGTGTGCAAATCACACTGCCAAGGCGCGTGAATAGTTTTATTTTTATTAAAAATTTATTAGAAATAAAATAAAATATAAATAAGAAAGAAAAAAGGACCTTTCTCTCTCCCTTCCTCTTTTCCCCTGCCCTCTCACCTCTCTCATCTTCCCAAGCGAACTCCCCCGTTCGGTAAATTTTTTTCATTTTCTATTCTACTTTCCCTCCCCTTCCCCGTTTCTTTTCCCCTTTCTCTTCCCCATTCACTAAATGGCTCCTGCACAAGGATGGCAAGCACAAATCTAAAAATAGTCCAAATTGTTATGCATTGATTTACTGGAAAAAAAATGAAAATTGAAATTTCTAGATAATCTTATGTTGTTTTCGTGAATTTCGGAAGAATCAGCTTGTCTCAAACTTCCAACAACTGCCTAGATCAATACGAGAAGATATCGAGGGCGAGGTCCGGGTCGAATTGGGCTCTCAATGCTTCATTTACGTCAGCTGGTGTGAACCCGGGTCTGAGATTGTTGATACATGATTTGAACTATTTTTCTAATGTAGTTTGGGTTCGGGTTCGAGGGGTAGGGTCTGTAAGTTCATCAGAGGAGGACAGCGATTGGGATGTTAGGGTTTTTGCAAGGTGATCGACGACGGAGGAGCTGGAGATAGGGCGGAGAGATAGGGAGGAGAAGAGAGAGGTGATTATCGGTCGGCGTACAGACACCCGCATTTTCAGTACCGGAGAGAAGCGACAAGGATGGCTGAGGTTTGGAGTTGTTGGTGAACTATTGGCTGTGTATGGTGGAGAAAAAAGAAAAAGAAAAAGAAATTAAAATTTTAAAAATCAATCTTTTTTTAATAATATAGGACCCACAAATCCACATGTCATATAATAAAGACCAAACATGTGACATGACATTCATGTCAGAGCGATTGGCGAACACGTTCGACAGAAAGTGTTTATTAGTATTCATTCTGTCAAGTTGAAGTGTTCAAATGGGAAAAATATAAGTTCATATATCAGCTTTACAAACCGGTACAAGTTTAAGTGGCCAGAAAACTATTACGCCAGAAAAGAAAAGGCTACCAAAAAAAGTTGAGCTACCTAGAAACCAAATCGACCAAAAGTAGGCGTAAACCAAATTGGCTAAAAAGTAGGCATCCAGAATTTGTCCCAAAGTCAACTATGTAGCATACCGATACAAATTTAAATGGTCAGGAAGTTATTACGCCGAAAAAAGAATAGGCTACCAAAAAAAAGTTGAGCTACCTAGAAACCACATCGACCAAAAGCAGGCGTAAACCAAATTGGCCAATAAGTAGGCATCCAGGATTTTGTCCCAAAGTCAACTATGTAGCATTAATGTATGGAAAGAAAAATCATTGTAATAATTTACAATTATATTCTTAAATTATATAAATAATTAAGATTATAAAAGTCGATCAATGTTTCAAGAATATTTTAGCCGTTCAATATTTAGCCTAAATTATTTGTGTTTTTATAATAATATAAATTAATATATATATATATATATATATAGATATCACCTGAAATTGAGTCAAAATCGACTAAATTTTTATAACATCGTAAATTTCAGCTATTGGGCCCTAAAAACGGCTATTTATGTATCTACTCCTTCCAACAACCTACCTATTAGATATTAGAAAAAGAAAAAAATAAAAGGAAAAAAGGACTGGAATCCATTACAACATGGGCGTAATTTCGATAAATGTCAAGGCTAATTCCGTATCTGGATTTCTATAATATTGACCATATGTAATTTGGCCGGCACACTCCAAAAGGTGTTTGGTGCACGAACGGAGAGAGAGAGAGAATCCGAAGAAACTCTGTCTCTCGTGAGTATACGTAAAAGTTTATAGAGATTCCCACTTTTTGTTATGCAGAATTTCATGGATTTTGATTATTATTGTTAATTAATGTATCTGATCTTTGCGGTGGGGATGCAGGTAGCAGGAAAAGATGGCGTCAGATGGGAAAGTTCATGGATTTGAGGAGGTTGCCAAACACAACAAGACCAAAGATTGCTGGCTTATTATCAGCGGAAAGGTTTCATCTTTTCTCATTTCTCTTCTTTGTACCGGTTATGGAATTTTTGGTTATCTGGTCTTTGAATCTGTTTGCCTTTTTTTAAAAGAAGTTTTTGGTTAGAGACCTGAGTGGCAGTAGGTGTCGTGACATTGGAATTATCGAATTCGTAGATATTGGGATTTTTGGTGATAGCTTCGATCTAATTAGTGATTTTTATTGAATTGTTTCTTTGCAACTTCAGTATTTATATTTCTAATTGACCATTTTAAGTTCAGATTAGGACGATGACCTATCTATTTCCTAACATTATTCTCCTTTATGCCTATTGGTGTTCAGTTGCAGTGGCGGAGGCAGTATCCCATGAAGGGGTTCAAAAAAAAAATTTGTAGCTAGTGGGATAAGGTTTTGAACCCCTTAACCACTAAACTACACTTTTGAGTTGTGTTAAGGGGTTCAAAAAAAATTTTTATAGCTAGTGGGATAAGGTTTTGAGCCCCCTTGACCACTAAACTACACTTTTGAGTTGTGTTAAGGGGGTTCAAAACTTAATATATAGAGGTAAAAAACAAATTTTGCCTTATATATACATTGTAATTTTTCGGCGAAGGGGGTTCGGGTGAACCCCTTCCGCCCCCCCCCCCCTAAATCCGCCACTGTTCAGTTGAAGTGTCCAACTTTTAAACTTTTAATTTTTCCTACTGAAGGAGTTTGCTGGTCCTTAAACAGTAATAATCTTTTCCGCGTGTTAATGAAGGTCGTGTTAGGCAGCTAATGCTGAACTAAACTTTGAGATTTCAGTCTTTTATCCAGGGAAACAAGGGTAGTTGTTTGTCTTATAGTTTTGATGCAAAAAGCTAGCACTGTGGAACATAGATTTATTTTTTATTTTTTATTCCCCCCCCCCTTTTTCTCTGGGTCTGAGCTGAGCAGTGAATTGGTTTTTGCCCATTAGTTTTGCTACATTAAAGAAGAGACTAGCATCAACAAGTTTTGAGAGTCAGCTTAGTTTATCAACTAATATTCTGTGGCACGGATGTTAGAAGCAAATACCAATAGCGATCTAGCATGTATCCCCAAAGAAGCTTTTTACTGAAAAATTGAAACATGAGTATGGGAGAATTTTGCCTTTTCTATTTTATACCACTTCTAACGTAATTTCAATCTTAAATATAAGTATTTATGTATGTATATAACCCCTAGAGCTCGGAGACCTGTTTCCTGTTAGAGATTGTCGGCTTGGACCTTGGGGTGTGAATAGTATTCCGTTTCTTCAGTAGATGTTTGCTTTCTTTTTTCCTCAGGTTGACTTGTTCTCGATTAAGTGTTGAATGCTTTGCATATTAAGGATATCAAGGTCAAGTCTTTCTAATTCTATGGCTTGAAGGGAATATCTAAACATATGAATCTTGTTTTGGTCATGCATCTCTTCTGTTTTAGTGTGTCTCGGTTCCGGTGTTCTGAAAGAGGTAAAACTTTGTAGAAATACGCTTATGGCAAAAGATCTCGGGTAAATCAGAAATGTGTATATGGTAATGAAGGCGAAGAAGTATTACTCTGAATCTCCCTTGCCCCTTGTTGACTTCTAAGTTGGCAATGTTGGCTCCTAAAAAAGAAGTAACTAAAGTTCTCCTTTAGTCAGAGTTAGAACCTTAATAAGTAAAATTCTAACAATCCGATTTATTATAATACAATGTTCAAATACATATCTGAGATAATGAAATACCTTTAGCTTTCTGTTATTATTGTTAGTGACTAGTCATCAACAGCTATCCAATAAGTTGCTCAAATCTGGGGACTACTTTAGGATTCCACAATAAACTATTTTCCTTTAGCTGCTCATGCTCGGTTCATCTGTTACGTTCAGTGTATACCAACTTATATCTCATCTTGATGCCCTTCCTTCAAGGGTCCAACAGTTTTATGTTTTTCCTTACCTAAAATGAATTTCAATTTATGTCTGCGTATCAAATTGTTCTCAGGTGTATGATGTAACTCCATTTATGGATGATCATCCTGGTGGTGATGAAGTTTTGCTTTCAGCAACTGGTAATCCCTTTTTTCTCGCTTCAGTTTATTTGGGTCATAAGTGTTGTCAGAGGCGTATGCTGAATTTTGGACCTTCAAATCCGGAGTGTGCCTCTGAGTGTCGTGTGACATGAATACTGAATTTTGGTTTATTATTGAACAGGGAAAGATGCAACCAATGACTTTGAAGATGTTGGCCACAGTGATTCTGCTAGAGAGATGATGGATAAGTATTACATTGGGGATATCGATGTGTCAACAGTTCCACTAAAACGTTCTTATGTTCCACCGCAACAAGCCCCATACAATCCAGACAAGACTCCAGAATTCATTATCAAAATTCTACAGTTCCTTGTACCCCTCTTGATCTTGGGCTTGGCCTTTGCAGTACGACACTACACCAAGGAGAAGTAATTCTTTTGGATTCCAGTTTGCATCAGTCCGCTTATTCTTGATTTATGTAGTTGTTGAACGAACACTTGGTTTATCTTGTTTTAGTTCATTATCGAGCTGCAACAACTGAATGTGATGATCAATTTTCTACTGTCCTTTGCAACTGCTTTGTCTGGTACCTCTTGGAAACACTAGCTTTGACTTTGGCTTGTGTTTTTTAATATTTGAGAGTATCTCGTTTCCTTTTTTAGATTTTTGTGTGTTCTTCTATTCTATACCGGAAGGGGAGCTTTGGTGTAACTAGTAAAGTTGCCACGTGACCAGGAGGTCACAGGTTCGAGCTATGGAAACAGCCTCTTGCAAAAATACAGGGTAAGACTGTGTTTTACGGTCCGGCCCTTCATCGGATCCCGCGCATAGCGGCGCTTAGTGCATCGGGCTGCCCTTTTCTTCTATTCTATACCGGTTATAGCGGCGCTTAGTGTATCGAGCTGCCCTTTTCTTCTATTCTATACCGGTTATGGCGCTGCCCTTTTCTTCTATTCTATACTGGTTAATTAGTTGCAACCAACCTACTGAATTTTGGGGTAAAAATTATGTTTTTGCTCGCGCCCTTGGAGATGGCAAGTTTTGCCTGCCCGCTTTTTGCCAACTATAGAGATTATGCTTACAGATGCAGATTTTCTTTTTCTCCTAAAATTTCAGCTGCTTTGTTCTCTTTGCTATATATCCAACTCCTTATGCATTAAGCGGAATAGACTTTTGACTGCAATTTCAAGTGTTACGATGATCACAAAAATAGTAGTGAATGAGTGAGGAGAATCATGAAATCTCATGTTTAAATCTTAGCACGATAAAATATACTTGGTAATTTATTCTTATCTGTGTAAGCCTTGAAGGATAAAATTACTAGATACTTGTCAAAGAATTAAGTGAACTCATGCGTTGCTCATACGTTTTTTTTTTCATTAGTGTATTAGAATTATCAAAATAAAATAACGAGTTGTAGGACATGATCTTAGAGTATCCAATACTGACAAAAACTTGAACCAGGTTTCAGAGCTTTTTCAATTACGGGGAAGTATAAGTACCAATTTTACCCTATATTCTTTCTTTTAAAACCTAGTTTAGTCTATTTTGTATATAGTTTGAAACTTCTTTTCACCTATTGACCGGGTATTTAAAAGATGTGTTAGAGCTTATTTGAGATTGATATTCATGTTCATCATCATACATTTTAACATTGTTGGGTGAATTAAAATAAAAAATTAAAACTCCATTGTTGGGGGTTTTAAAAGCTTGAAAACTTATAATTGGGTTTTGTGCTTTGTTGATATTTTGACAAATTGATGATTGAGGTTCGTCGGGGATGTCATTTTTAATTTGTGGTTAATATTTAAAGCTATTTGGTGAAGATTTGAGCTATTAGGTGATATTTTTCGTGAGTAAAAATTCGTAAGAGACCAAACCCAATTTTTATATATAACATTCTGTAAAATTATAATAATGTGTATAATTTATAATGCATAATGTTGTATAACAGGTGCATGTACATTGTTTCAAAAAAACCATCAGTTATGCGACTGTAAACTTAAAAACATGACTACGTAGATACAATTTGTTATAGAGGACTATACTTCTGTAGAAATCTCTCTAAAATATATTCATTGTTTTCCTAACTACTAGCTTGCACCACGGGCATCTTCATGTGATCTTCCTCCTCCTCAGAGAATAGATCTAACGGAGGAGTTATTTGGACCTTGCTTTCCTTTGGATCCCAATCAAGCATGATTTTGACCTTTGATGCCAAGTGCTCTGTGTCTCTCAAGTCATGAACATCTTACAAGTGTGTTCGAGGTTTCCGGTACTCTTTTAACTGTTAGAAAGATGAAACCTGCTCATTTAATTAAATTAAACTTAAAAGGAAGTCATTAGTTGACAGGGATACTTTAATATTGACACCTGATCTGAAGTAATCCTTCTGGAGATAGTGAAAGAAAATGCAATATTGCACAGATTTATGAGCACGGTGATGTTTTTGACCAGCTGCAGCAATAGCTCAGCAGAGCTGAAATATTCTGCAGCTGCACAATTAAGTTTGGTATATCATAGGAAAACTTCATTTAAGCAAAGTATAGATATTTTAAGATATAGCTGCTGCTTTGATGATTAAGAAGCCAATTTTTCGTCAAAGTAGCAAATCAACCACAATGCAGCTGCAACCCATGCTTTTCTTTCACAATTCCATCCCTTCGTTCAGGGAGAACACTCCTTGCAACCAAACCCCATTTTCTTGGGGATGTTGCAATAGGAGATTCATACAAATACTTCAACTAAAGGCCACCTTAGGCGCATTAACAATAGAACCAAATTAAAATTTTAACACCAAGCATGGTACACAATCTGGAATACAGGCTACCAGCGAATAGCTACACTAAGTTCAACCATTTGCAGCCTGCATGTAGGATATAGTCGCATAAGTTATTTCCTAAGTGCAAATTCTTTTGACATTTGCCTGTTTTTTAGCCAAAAGAATGCAGCGACAGTACTTGACCATAAACTGTCTTCAGGTAGAGCGGTTCTTCATGTGTACCAGAGATGCCTGCAGATTTCAATAGCATCATTCCACGTAATAACTTCCGAGAAAGCAAAGAGAATAAATTAGTGTAAAATCCGGGAAAACGCCATAACAAAGTGTGTCTATATCTTCTCATGGAGAGTGACCACCAAGTCATGCGCATCATCTAAAAGCTTCCATACATCCAGTTGACCAGCCATGCTCTGACACTCCCTTAAAATTTCATCCATGCTACTATACTTCTCTATGATCTGTTTCCTCCGTTGCAATACAGATGCTGCAATTGCATAAAGCAAAAGATCATCTGTTGGTGGGGCACGCAGCCTAATCCTACTCCAGGCAGACTTCCCAATCCCGGCCCTAATAGCCGCTTGGTCTGCCCACATTACTTCCCATATGCAAAGTGTTTGCTCAAAAGTTAATTCCCTCCTGAAAAGCACTACCACCATCCTGTACACAAAAAAGCAATCCTCTGCTTGGAGCTTCTCCAGGTGTCGATAGAGATGCGAATCCTTGTGCTTGATGATCTTAGAGATAATGTTTAGCTGCCTCCTGATTCCAACCTCATCAAGCCTGAAGTTATGCCGAGCCTTCTTCATGAAACCAACAAAGCACCAAAAAGCTTCATGGTCCTCTGTCATTACAGTAATGATCGGTGAAAGCAAATCGCTCATCCCCTGACAATAGCCAATTTCAGGATCATATAGAGCATAGGCTTCAAGAATGGAGACTAACCGAGCAGCATGCAGGATCCTAGGGGGCTCTAGGTGTTCATAGTCCTTCAACCCAACAGCCTCTGCAAAACGGTGTGCCCTGCTCTCTGATACTACAGCTTGAGATGGGGAATATGTTATCCACTCTGCATTAGCACGAATTGCATCAAGCCGAATTATTCGTTGCCATGTACCAAAATCTTCTGCACTACAGGGCCTTGAAGAAACTTCTGTCTTTGAAGGAGAAGAGTCCTCCTTAGAAGTCACTTCAGCAACTTCGGCAGTATTCTCATCCATGCTTTCTGCGGAGGGGACAGTTTGACTAATATCAGGATCTGCAGAGGAATCCGAGTCTGATGACTCAGAGTCAGAGACATCATTTGGCTCCATCACTCGTTTGGAAAATTCATCTGTACCACCGGGGTTGTCAGAATCCTCGATGTATGTGCACCTGTCCTCGCTAGAGAGAGATTCCCGGGCAGTAACAACATCTTCATAGTCGGGCGAATCCGTCCCTTCAGTGATATTGCCTTCACCATCGCTTCCCATTCCACCGGTTTCCTTCATTTTAAAAGTTCCATTGCGTTTCAGCAGTCGGCGACAATCTCTCCGAAGGCTCTCATATTCCCTCCTGCACTCACAGATCGACTATAAGGAGTACGAATCATGCAGTTAAAAGGTAGTTGGAACAATATTAACACACAGATAACTACGACCCGTCAACTGATTACACACAGAACCCTCTACATTTTTACAAGATAAAAATAAAGGGTTTTCTTGCATCTCAGTCCTTTTTTCGGCTAGGGAGGATGAATCTGGTTATATTACCTTTTCTGATTTCTTATACAGTCTCTTTCTTCTTTGGAGCTGTTCAACTCATAGCTGCAGAGAGACATAAAGTAAGTCAATCTACTACAACCAAAACATTCACTGTCGGGCAAAAAAGGGGGGAAAAGCATTTGTAGTTGCAGGAACTCATTTTGTCAAATAAAGAAACGCCACAAGGTATGCATTGTCACCGAACTTGACAGAGCAAAGTAATTACACTGATGCAAAAGCCTGGGAACTGCTCTAAGGATTTGGGTGAGGGATGCATTAGACAATATAAGTGCTTTATCATAAAAAGGTACTCATTTCTTCTCCATATAGGTATCTCATCTGATTTAAACTTAAGACACGACTATTAAAGTAAATGTTGAAATTTACAATGTATATTTTTAATGGAAGTAGACCTGACAATAGATATAGGTTTTTTCAAGAATTTGAATTTTATCTTTTTTTTGGTTAATGATAAAATTCATTTTTGGTTTAACCATCCGCTGTTCCGAACCAACTGGCCTGACTAATCGGTATTCACAAAGTAGAAACCTCACTATGGGGGGGTTTTCACTACCAATGAGGACTCCATTCCTAAGGCCCGAACCCGAGATATGGTAAAATTGTTATTTCAAATAAAAGTGGGCTTAGAAGAAGATATAATGTTGACTTCTTAAAAGACCTTTTTGATAACAGAATAGAGAAAAAGCTTTGGAAAGTGTAAGGAAAAAAGTATCCCTTCTGGGGATTATAGACAAAGATTTAGATCAACCCAAATATAAACTATGACATTTAATTTATTTTTTTTAAATAAAATGAATTTGGGCAAAAATTTTAATTGTCTTTGCAATTCACTTTCCCACTCTGTCGAATCAAACTACTAAGTTCCCGCGTCAGGTTACTTTGTCATCAAAAACTAAATTTGAAAAATAATGTGCAACAAAAAAACACGTGTGATGTTTTGATACAAAGTTTCTCCACATTATATACAGTTTTAAGTAGTACTATTCCTGCGAGTACTATTCAGGAAATATTAATGTGGAACTATAGCGCTCCCAAATGGGACTAAAAACCTCTAGAAACATTGCCCACCGTCACTTCAAACAGTTAAAAAACAATAAAACATTTATAAGGGATTTGTCCATTCTAAGCGTAGTTCTACATGGCAAGGGTAATAGGATCCAGAAACCTAAATTGTCACCAAGAAATGAAGTACTGCTAGAACAGAGAATAATTTTGAAACAATCTTCTACAGAAAAAATTCGTAACATAATAGACGCAGTGAACCTAACATGCATAACTAGAGGTCCAGCAAGAGGATGTGTTTAAAGATAGAGAAAGTATGAGGGAGTACTGGTCCCAAGCATCATCACATTAGAAGCAGGTACTACATCTGAATGAAGCATATGGGCGTAGTTATTAGATATATAATTCAGGGGAAGTGTAAAGAGATGATTTTATCAGTCACTAAGAAGTAATATTCAGATGATAAATTATTATTGATCTAGAGAATAGAACTCCAGTGCCATCTCTCGTGGAAATTAAAGCAACTACAATTGGCTAAACAAAGGAAAATAGGAAAGAAAAAAAAACAAGCGCATCATCAAACTTGACAAAGTAATTATTACATGAGAAAGAAATACTTACACCCCAAGTAGAAATGGCCAAACCTCTGCCCTGATACTTGGATCAACACCCTACATGAAAGGGCCAACAGATTAGTCAACATACTCTTGTTTGGAAAGCAAGGAAGGGAAAGGGTGATGGTAAAACTTTTCCTTGCCTTCTTTAGTCGTGAAAAGTTTTTAGGCACATAAAAGATCATGTTCCTGTTGGAAGAGAGAAGTCTGAAAATTTTGAAAGGAAGTTGGGTAATTCACAACTTTCTTTCACACTTTCTTTTTGGATACCAAGCAAGACAGAATGATCTTTCTCCATCTCCTACTATGCCTCAATACACCAAAAGAAGTGAGATAATCTTTTCAATCCCTTTTTGAGAGGAGAAAAGTCTTAGAGTAAAAATTAAAGAAAGTTGGGGAATCTATAACTTCTCCTCATGGTCTTTTTGGATTCCAAACAAGAAAGAAAGGTTTATCAGCTCAATTTTATGTAACTCCCTTAACCAAGCAAAGGAAATCCAATCATTCTCTATTAGTTCCTCTTTTAGGCCTTCCCTTCTACTCCTAACTTCTCAAACAAACCATTTAATGTTTGTTGCCTTGATAATCTTTGTGTACATTGAGAGAAGAAAGATGCAATCATAAGAATTCAAGGTGGGCAGAAACTCACTCCGCTTCGGACTTTCTTTAGAAATTTAACTCCACCGTCACGAAGTTTTCCTTCTGGTGTGAAAAAGCCTCTCCACTGTTGGGGTGCAAGAGCACGTTTTCTTTTTCTACGAGACCATGGTGATTTGAGATGACCTCTGAAATATAAGCATGAATAAGCATTTTGGTAAACAAGAAGCGCACGTCAAGGTAACACTATATCTTTGTTTTTGTTAGGTGTCAGGGTAACAACATCAGAAGCTCAAAATAGATCCATCTGTCAAGACTTATATTCAGCATGATTAGCAATTTCACAATATCACTTCAAAACTCACTCTAGAAAACAAGGGTTTTGCAAAGGTTAACCATTATAGCGATAAGAAAATAATCGTAGGGAAAACTGCAACTGAGAAAGATAAAAGAAAAGAAACAACTGGCAGCACAAGTCCACAACCACAAAACAATGTGCTGAAGGTAATAAACTTATAACAACTTGAAAGAAGGAAGGAGTTGCAGGATATTTAGTGTTCAACCAGAAAGTAGTACATATTATTACTGCTAAATAAAGATAACATAATCTATCCATGAGACTATCTTTGATAGGCGAGGTTTAGCAGCAGGAATAGGGACTTATTAATGATTCACTCTTCAAATCAGAATATCCAAACACAAAGCACTCCTAATTGCCTCCAAATAACATTTCGCTAAGAAACCATGTGGAATCTAAGGGTGAGACTGTAATTGAAGAGAAGTTATACTCTTTTGCTACTTTAAGGGGTTCTCAATCTTACAGGGTTGTGGCATCTTCATGCTAAATCAGCACAATATGGTAAACATTTAGTAACACAACTTAACTAAGAAAAACTTCGAAACCTTTCAGTATAAGCAAAAACATATGGTGAAAGAAACACTCCTAAACATTAAATTCCATTATTAATGAGCCTACCCTATCCAAACAATATCCAAATTTCACAGACAGTAACTTAAAGAGTGAGACTCTGGCATAGAAACTTAAAACACATCAACACCTAGAAACTACCTTACCTACATCAGAAATTCCCCTTCAACTAGTGCAACGTCGCCCCAACCCACACCCCAGAACCTCGAAATAAATATATAACATCCCTATCCTGGGAAAGATGAAGAGAGTTACATATCATATCAGTTTCCATTTCATTTGTACACTTAATTTATCCTCACAAACACAAACTCTGAAACTTCAAACATGGAACCCTACTTGTGTCACCAGGAGAAAAGAGGAGGAGAAATTAGCAAGAGGTCAATAAAATTGTAACTTTCATACTTTTAATCACGTAAGCAGACAGATAGAGAAACTATCGCCCGCATACATCCAATAAACAAATTATATCAATTAATGACGGTTTCCAACCTTGTCTAATTTAAATAAAAGATATTACTATGACTTGTTCAAAGCTTATAGCTCAAGGAATAACACCAGTTCATTGACAATAAAAAATCCAATCATAAAAATACGAATAATCTAAGGACCCTCCAGACATAGCAGGACTGAGATTGAGCAATGATCTGAAGGATTCAACTTTAGCACTGGGGCACATCCTAGCCAAAAGAAGAGGACCACAGATCGAGATCTGAAAAACAGGTATGCTTATATAAAATGGCAGATGAATGATCAAATGGAACAGTTATAGAAACTGAGAAGAAGCAGATCGAAGCAGTTTTAGGATAGGAGAGAGACTCACCGATTAGAGGAAGAAGAAGAAGCTGGTGAGGATGCAACAACGAATAGGACTGATCTCAAATGAATCCACGACGATGATGATGACGATGACGGTGATGATGAAGACGGTGAAGAGGAATTTGAAGACGACGAAGTCTGACTTCGTTTGAGAGCTCTCATCTACTTCTACAACTGACTCACTGTTTTAACTGTGAAAAAAAAAAGAGAGAGAAGAAGATCTACTCTACAGATTTCTAGGGTTTCAAATTGAGTCCGGATATGTAAAACACACTCTTCCTTTTTATCTTTTTTTTCTTTTTTGGTTACAAAATGTTTTGAAATTTGTGCGTTTTTACCTAGTAGAGTAGAAAACGGCGGCGGCCAAGGCGAGTCCGGCCAAGGCCGTGACTGCAAAAGCTATACCGGCATTGGAAGGTTGACGGTCCATCCAGAAACCACCACCGTTGCCTCCGCCGCCGATGAATACTCCACCGAGCTTACTGATTTTGGTGCCGATTGATTCAACAGCATTAGTAGGAGCCCCGGACACGGAGGTGAAGAACAAGAAAACGAGCATGGAGATTGATATGAATCTGGAATCACGAATCTACCCCTGAGCTGCTGTACCGTGCCGATTAGATTTTCCACCATAACCAACTCAACCTTTCCTTTCCCTTTTCCTTCAACTGCTTTTTCTTTTTTTGGGGTTTGGGATTTGCCCTTTTTTTTCTTTTTCCTCACTTTGGTTTAGCTATTCTCATCAGTCTCTTTCCATGTCTCTCTTAAGTGTGCTCTCTTTGATATCACTGTGTGTGTGTGTGTGTGTGAGAGAGAGAGAGGGAGTCTAATATCCTAGTGGGTTTTTGTATGTGTGGGGATTGTTTATTTCTCTTTCTTTGTAGTGGGGCTAGAGAGAGAAAGCACTGCGCAGAGGACTGCCCCCTTCTTTCCAGCCTTTTGCTTTTTTGTTACCGTGGGGATTTCTTTTGGGCCTTTTAATTGCGTAAAGGATTAAATATACCGCTTTATTATTAAATTAAATAGAGAAGTTTTCACAAATGACTATAGTTTAAAGGCTTATTAAAGGACGTACTTATAATTTTTTATAATTATATTTTATAGCTACTAATTATTTATCACATGATGTATGTCGCTATATTTAATTTGATCGTATAGATTGAATTCAATTTGGATGTATCCGTTCTTATATATTTCACATTGTATTCAATTTTATTATAATGAATTCGGTTGTATTTGAACAACAAAAAAAATCAAGAAATAGGTTGTATGTCGTTGTATTCAATTCGGCTGTATACACTATATTTAATTCGGCTATATTCATTCTTTGCTATTTTACATTGTATTCAATTCACTATATTCAATTCGACTATATCCAAGCAATAAAAATAAAAAATACAGGGATATTCGATTGTATTTAATTCACTATATTTATTTGTAGCTACTTTATACTATATTTAATTTGTTATTTAATTCGTTGGTATTCAAATAATAAAAATTCAAAAAATACGAGGATCTGTCAAAAACATTTCCTTTAGAATACATAAATACATGCAAAAATACAAATAATAAATTGTATTAACATTCAAAAATACATAATACACTCAAATCCGGCTAGATTTGAGAAATACAAAAGGCAAAATATAGCGAGCAAGGTCGCCGGAAAATCCCTCGGTCTAGTTGACACCGACAACGATGGCGGGTTGATGACAACCGCCAGATCTGAAACTCGAAATCATAAAAAAAAAAAGAGGCCAGATCGAGAGAATGAGAAGAAGAAGAAGAAGAAGAAGAGGAAGAGGAAGAGGAAGAGGAAGAGGAAGGGGAGCACCAGAGTAATACCCTACATAGCTTATAATAAGCTTGTAGTTATATTTTGGTATAAAATAGAAAAATCAGCTACATTTGGTATTTTTTAAATTATATTTATTTATGGTGAATATGATGTATAATTTTGTTAGACCATGTAGTTTTTTCAATTAAATATTATTTAAATTTGTTCTTATTATACTTTTTGTTTATTTGCCGAGCAAAATTCTAAATGTATACTTATTTTAATGGATATAACATGTAGCCGCCTTTAATTAAATTACCAACATATAAAATAAAAATTTCAATCGGCCTAAAACTCATGTCCCATTGTCCCTCATAAGACATAGTCGTCTCTCTTGCGCTAGTGGGTTCTCTCACTATATCATTATTGTCGCCAGCAGAGCCTGCTCTTCTCCATCCATCATTGTCTCTCCTCCTTTGTTTCTTTCATTTTCAAAATCGTCAACGCTGAAAGTACTATGGGTGAACTTAACTTGAGCACCATCGAAACACCACAAAACCCCACTAGTAACCTCAATAAAGAGCCAAGCAAACCCAGATCTAACAAAAGAATGACCCTTTTTTGTCGCCTTAACCGGAGTTGGATGATTGTTCTAGGTGATTTAGAGAACTCCGAGAGTCGTCGAGATTTTGGGTATTATAGGTGTATAAAATTTGAGGAGGTTAAGGGGGCAATTCATAAGATGAGAAGAATAAGAGCGATCAGGCCAGCCAAGATTCTTGTGAAATTTTAAAAGAGCGTGGCAAAGTAGGTATGAAGTGGCTAACTGAGTTGTTTAATGTCATTATTAGGATGACTAAATGCCGGAAGAATGAAGGTTGTGATGACCCAAAAGGTCATCACTTGGTTTAGAAATAAACTTTGTGTTCCGAGGGCTTAAAACCACTTTGTGTCTCACCTCGATATATGCGCATAATTCGGGCGTGTATCCGAAAAGCTATTTTGTGAAAATCTGTAAAAAATGATAAGTTTTACTTTTAAAATGAATTTAAGTTGACTTCGGTTAATATTTTGGGTAAAAGGACCTAGACCCATGATTTGATGGTCCTGGAGGGTCCGTAGGAAAATATAGGACTTAGGCGTAAGCCCGGAATCGAATTCCGAGGTCCCAAGCTCGAGAAATGAATTTTTAAAGAAAATTATTTTCTGGAATATATATGAGTTTTTGGAAATGAAATATGTTTGAATTTAATGGTATCGGACCCGTATTTTGGTTCCGGAGCCCGGTACAGGTATTATATGTGATTTAAGTTGAGCCTGTAAAATTTGGTGAGAAACGGACTTGAAAGGACGTGAATCGGATCTTCGGTTGTTAAAATTTGAACTTAAGAGATCATGGGATTTTTCTTTGATTTTGATGCTAAATTCATAGTTATTGATGTTATTTTGATGATTTGATTGCACGAGCAAGTCCGTATGATGTTTTTAGGTTAGTGTGCATATTTGGTTTGAGCCCCGAGGGTTCGGGTGAGTTTTGGATAGGTCGCGGAGTGAAATTTGGACTTAGAAAATTGCTGGTATATTGTAGATCTGCAGGCTTCACAATTGCGAAGCCTGGCTTGCAAATGCGAAGACTAATCGCAAATGCGAAGATGGCCTGGGCAGGCCTTGATCGCAAATGTGACCATTCGATCGCAAATGTGAAAGGGGACATAGTCGCAAATGCGACTGTTTCCTCGCAAATGCGAAGCTTAGTGAATTTTACCAATGTCTCAATTGCAACATATTTTTCGCAATTGCGAAGATAGCAGGTTCTGAAGGGTTTGCAATTGCGAAGCCTGGTCACAATTGCGATATCTGCAACCTGCTAAATCATAACTTAGACGCATTTTCAGCCATTTTTCAACCCTTTTCAAAACCTAAACACCTTTGGGCGATTTTTCAAAGACAAGTACTCTTTCAAATCGATTGTAAGCCATTTCTAACTCGTTTTTATTAATCTTTAACATCTTTTCACATGATTTCAACTCAAAATCAAGGGTTTTCATGGGGAAAATTGGGTGTTTTGGGTAGAACTTAGGTTTTTCAAATTTTGGGGATTTGGACCTCGATTTGAGGTCCGATTTCAAAATAAATTGTATATTTCAGTTCGTGAGTGAATGGGTAATTAGGTTTTGGTTCGAACCTTGGGTTTTGACCATGTGGGCCTGGGGTCGATTTTTGACTTTTTGGGAAAAACTTTAGAAAATATATTTTCATGCATTAGAATTGATTCATTTAGCATTTATTGATATAGTTAAGTAACTTGTGGCTAGATACGAGCGGATTGGTGGTGGAATCAAGAGGTAAAGCGCTAGTTGAGGCTTGACTTGTGTTCGTGACATCGAGGTAAGTGTTTGATCTAACCTTAGCTTGAGGGATTAGGAGTCGTGTCTTAATTGCTATGTGTTAATTATTGAGTACGACGTATAGGAATGGTGACGAGTATCTATACGTTGGTGTCAAGCATGTCCGTGAGTCTATTACTATGATTAATGTGATTCCGCTTGTATTGTTCATGCCTTATGTGATGATTTCTATTGTTGAGCAAGGCTTGTGGAAGTAATATTGGTATTTGAATATTGAAGAGTGTTGGATCAAGTTGAAAAATGATTTGTAGAGGTATAATTGGCAATTGAACGTTATAGAACATTGACTCAAATTATGAATTGAGTTGTGAAGTAAATGTGAAAAAGAAAAGAGGATTACGATATTGTCTCCCTTGCCGGGATGTTGTTATTTTTTATGTTGTCTCCCTTGCCGGGATGTTATTGTTTTGGTATTGTTTCCCTTGCTGGAATAGGATTGTTGTACTATTGTTCCCTTGCTGGGATTTTATTGTGATTTTATTGATTCCCTTGCCCTTATTACTTTGTGGTTGTTGTTTGGATAAGGAAGAGTGTTAAAGCACAAAGGGTGATGCCATGTATGATTTTGTGAGAGAGTGTTAAAGCACGAAGGGTGATGCCGTGTATGATATTTTTGAGAGAGTGTTAATGCACGAATGGTGATGCCGTGCCGCACGATGTACAATTCCACATGAGTGATAATGCACGAAGGATCATTCTGTGACATGATTATGTGAGGTAAAAGCACGAAGGGTGATGTCATGTCAATTATATTGATTTTATGGTGAGGACGAGAGTAAAAGCACGAAGGATAATGTCGTGCACTTGTCTTTGATTTTCTTGATTTCTATTGATAATTGAGTTATGGTGTTCTTTACATTTAGCTATTGGTTTCTGTTGCTACTTGTTGTTCCCCGCAGCATGACTCCCCCTTCCTATCTTTAATTGTAAAGTTTTGCTTTTATTTTCCGTTGTATATGATTTAACTGCATAGGCTTATTTGGTAGTTCGGTCCTAGCCTCGTCACTACTTCGCCGAGGTTAGGCTAGACACTTACCAGCACATGGGGTCGGTTGTGTTGATACTACACTTTGCACTGTGTGCAGATCCTGATACTGGAGCATACGAACTTTAGCTTTGGGTTGTTGCCTTCAGTCCATTCGGAGATCCGAGATAGTGCTGCAGGCGTCCGCAGGCCTTGGCGTCTCCTTCTATCCTTTCATCCTGTTTCATTTATGTATTTCTAAGATAGTATTGTATTTATTTTCGAATCCTTATTTGTAGTATTCCTAGACCATCTGTGAAATTGTGACACCAGTTCTGGGTAGTCTTTGTTTAAGGAATTGTATTGGTAATATTTAAATGGTTATATTTTGTTCTTCCGCTTATTAAATTCCGTTGTTTATATAATGTTAGTTCATAATTGTTAAGGGATTAAAATGGGAAAAAGGTAAATAATACAAATGGTTGGCTTGCCTAGCTTTCACTAGTAGGCGCAATCACGACTCCCGAGGGTGGAAAATCCTGGTGATGACAAGTTGGTATCAGAGCTCTAGGTTACTTAGGTCTTACAATTCACGGACAAACTTAGTAGAGTCTGAGGGATCGGTACGGAGATGTCTGTATTTATCCCAGAGACTACAGAGTTAGGAAAAACTTCACATCTATTCTTTTCTGTCGTACGGTTTGGTTTCTCAATGCTAATTGAATTTCTACTCTGTTCTTTAGTAGATGGCGAGAACATGCGCTTCCTCAACCACTGATCAGCAGCCCGAGCCCCCACGAGGGGCAGAGGGGGAGGCCGAAGCCGTACTAAAGGCCAAGGCAGGGGCAGAGCTCAGCCCAGGGCAGCAGCATCAGCGGCGGAGCCTTAAGTTGACTTTGATGACGAGGTTTCGGCCCAGGCAATTTCGGTGGACCCAATTTAGGTCCCAGAGGGGTTCATTGCTACCCTAGTACTCCAAGATACTCTTATCTGTCTAGTGGGCCTTATGGAGAGTGTCACCCGGGCAGGCTTACTTCTTGTAGCACCGACTGTCTCTCAGGTTGGAGGAGGAGCCCAGACTTCTGCTACTCGCACTCCAAAGCAGATGGCTCCCCAATTTCAGATTCCAGTAGCTCATCCAGTTAGAGCAGTTTAGCCGGGTGTAGTAGCTCAAACTGATGATGGAGCAGCTATGTCTGCTGATGCCTTGTGGAGATTGGACAGGTTCACCAAGCTTTTTACTACCATTTTCAGCGATGCATCTTCCGAGGAACCTTAGGATTATTTATACAACTGTCATGTGGTTCTCAGGAACATGGGGATAGTGGAGACCAATGGGGTCGACTTTGCTACCTTTCACTTATCTGGATCCGTCAAGACTTGGTGGAGAGATTATTGTTTGGCTAGACCAGTTGGGTCACCAACTTTGACTTGGGAACAATTTTCTCAGCTATTTCTAGAGAAGTTTCTTCCGATCACTCAGAGGGAGAACTATCGGAGGCAACTTGAGCATCTCCAACAGGGTTCTATGATTGTTACTTAGTAGAGACCAGGTTTATCGATTTGGCCCGTCATGCTCTTCTTATACTTCCTACTGAGAGAGAGAGAGTGAGGAGGTTCATTGAGGGACTCATTCAGCCTATTCGAATTCAGATGGCTAAGGAGACGGGGAGTGAGATTTCCTTTCAAGATGTGGCCAATGTGGCCAGGAGGGTTGGTATAGTTCTATCATAGGGGGGTGGTCAGGGGTCTGACAAGAGGCCTCGTCATTCGGGCAGGTTCAGTGGTGCCTTATTTGGAGGCAGAGATTCTTTTGGTAGGGGCCATCCTCCCATGCCGTTTCATTCAGCACTTCAGGCTTCTCACTGTGCTTCAGATGACCATGGTTCTCATACGCAGTATTCCGATCAGCAGTTCTACAGTGCACCACCAGCTTTTATCAGTGCAGCGCCGCTCCAGAGTTTCCGAGGTGGTCATTCAGGTCGTGGGTCAGCAGTCTCTGTAAGCACGTGATTTTTGCCTCACAGACAATCACTCCAAAAGAAAACAAAAATAGTGACCAGTGACCTCGCTGTACAAATTTTCAATTTTTCATGACCTGTACTGCTAGTCATTTATGGTTCGTCCCAAGTTGCATTTGATCTTATCAATCAAAATACAAAGTATGTCTGTCATGATAATCAAACCGTAATTCGGTTATTGAAAGAAAATTCAAAAAATATATATATGCATCGTTCGTTCTAGGTTGTGATTTAACTTACTTAAACATTTTAATTTGGTGTGATAATTGTGTTGAAGTGTTACATTGTTGTTTGTTTTAATTTCATTTGTTTTATTATTTATTTTGTTATTTCATTTTTTTTGTTTTAAAATAAGAGAATAAAGAAAAGAGTGATTTGGGCCCAAGAAATGAAACAAAAAATAGGCCCAAAATCGGTACACAAGCACCCAGTCCAAGTCAGGCCTGCCCAAACACTGATTCAAACGACGCCGTATCAGCGTCCTTATCAGAACCGTTGATCTGACTCAAACAAACGGTCCTGATCAGGTTGATCACTCCACCTCAACGACGCCGTTTCAGTCAAATTAATCTGAACCGTCCAACCCTTAGATCCAACGGACCCAGGCCTTCCCCCTAAACCCGTCCAATTTTGACCCGATCCAGCCTTACCCGGTCTCACCTACTATTAAACCCAAAATGACACCGTCTTCCCTAAGTGAATAGATCCTGGCCATAGATCTCATCTGATCCAACGGCCAGGATCTAAACCCTTAGATCGTATATAAGCTTTCTATCGTACCCCACGCCCCTTATTCGAACCCCCTCCACTCATCGTCTTCACCAAACACTGAAACCCCCCAAACCCTAGCAGCCGCCCTGATTTCCCTTTCACCAGAACCCGGCGGCATGAACGCCGATGACCACCTTCTGAACACCCTAGGACCACCTCACTGTCCTGAACATGGATCCGTTACCCCCTAGCCTCGAATCACCTTCTTTCGTCTCGAATCTTCATTTGAAGATTCGAGTCGAACTCTGACCTACACCAAACCTCACCATCTTCATACTAGACAGTCCCCGAACCTCCCTCGTGACCAAACCATGTTTGGTTTGGTCCGAATCTGACCAGGGAAACACGAATCCCAGATCTGCTGTTTCGAACCCTAGGGTTCTTCGTGCATGTTCCGTGCCTGTTCCGTGCCTGTTTAAACCAAGAGTTTATGGTCTAATGGACCTTAATCGAAGTGTTTCTCAAAACACTTCAATTAAGGGTTCCTCATGCCTGTTCCGTGCCTGTTCTGTGCCTGTTTAAACCAAGAGTTTATGGTCTAATGGACCTTAATCGAAGGGTTTCTCATTTGAGAAACACTTCGATTAAAGTCCGTTAAACTTTGAGAAGGGTCTGTTCAAACACAAGTTGATTTTCCTGATCTTTTCTTTCAAAGATTTTAAGGTAAGTTTGTCTTCTCTTCTTCATTCCAGTTCGTGTGTGTGTTAAAGGTCTATTCGTATGGCCAAACATCTTGTTCAAATTGTGTTTTGAATTTCACCAACTGTTTTCTCACACCTTGCCTGGACCTCTGTTATTTGATCAAATGTTTCCTCATTCACTGATAATGTGTGTGTATGTGAACTGCATAACTTACTGAATTGAAACTGTTTGAGTAATCAATCCCCAAGTTAACCTCTGTATTGACATGTGCAATCTGACCCCTTGCTGATACTGTTTGATTATAATCCTTGGCTTTGATTGTGTATGTTGTAATTAGTATAGTCGATTCGATACATGTCGTTAAATAGTTTTAGCTGTTTGAATGGTAGCAGCTTGATTTGTCTCGTTGAACATTGCTTGAATCAAAATTGAAGATCGACTATAGCTATTTACAATTGATGTATTTGAATCAGAAATATAAAGGGATTGATTTTGTTTAGTTGCAGTTAGAATTGGAGGGCATGTGCACTTGTGCACAACATGTGCATAAAGCCCTTTTGGATTAAAATAGTCTGACAACACATGCTGTCAGATTATATTCTTGCTGCCCATGGCCTGTTTTAGTTTAATAAATGTTAGAAGGGGGGGCTGTCAAGGATCTTATGGGAGTTTTGTTATTTAAAATAACTGAGTGGAAAAACAACAGGGAGGGGGAATTTTGAGTTGTCCAGCAGGCTGTAAAGTGCTGGGATTAGGCTATAAGAAGGGGGACCTTCCGTTAGAGGAGGGAGGATTCTTTTTGGAGCCTAAAAGAGAAGGTTTTCTTAAAAAAAAACTGAAAGAAAGAAACATAAAATTCTGAGAATATTGTAACCAAACGCTGTCTGAAAACTACAGAAGAGTTCACTTTGGTCAAGTTGTCTTGGCCAAGTTCTGTTGTTTGCCCTGATTGAGCTGCTTGTGATTGTTGAACTGCTGGTGTTGCTGCATTGAATACTCTGTTTATTTCTGTGAGTTCATTACTGGTTCTGGGATTGTTTGTTTGTTGCTCGACTACTCGGGAGCTTCATCATTGTTGGCTGGTTGTTATTGCTGTGTTGTTGCTGTGTATTTGTTGTTGCTGTGTTTGTTGCATACCACTCAACTGATCATTCCTTTCTTCCTTTTCTTTCCTTACCAGGTACACAATTACACTACCAATGTAACTCGAAAGTTTGAGCAATGAGTGTAAAAGAGAAGATCTGCAGATGTTTTTTATATACATGGACTGTTGTGTTAAATGTCATGTAGTGTCTAATAGCTCACATTTTTGTTTGGGATACTGAAGGTAGCTTACAAGCCTAGCTGATGTCAATGTAGGGGATTGAATGATAGTTGTATATGTATGCTGTTAGATAAAGGTATTCCCAATGCAGTAGGTTGTATCTTGGATTTAGTTTAATTGTGTAGTATAATTCTTTAATGTATGCCAAGCATGAAAACTGTACACTACTAGTTAAGTTCTTTCTCTTCCGATAAATTGCCTCATCTAACTGGTAAACCATGATTTAGAACAAAGAACACAAAGCTTGCAATCTCAACCGCATGAAGGTTGAGCCCAGGTCAAAACAGACCAAGCAGGCCCGCATCGAACAAACAGTGGCCCAGGTCTGGCCCATCCCGCATGAGCTGGATTTGGGCCGTAATGTTCAATCAGCTGTCCGTGTGCGTAATCACGTTAACTTATTCTGTAAAAGCATTTTGAATCCTGCTATAAATAAGCCTACAAGCATGTAATCAACTAGGACTATCTCTGTTTTCAATTAGTAGAGACAAACACGACAAGAAACGTAGTCGCTATAGGATATCCTTTTAAAATAAGGACGAGATGAGCCTCGACAAATAAAAATGCACAAGCTGCGGGGCCCTCGTTAAATGTAGATATCGAAGCATTCAGTTTCCAAAGCGGGTCGTTTAGCAAATCTCACGACCCTCCCGGAATAATAACGCGATAGCCTCTTTAAGCGCGTATTTAATAATTTTACCTTCTTAAATTCGGGTGCGCATTTATGTGACCCAAATCCAAATCTCGACGGATTCGAAATGTGTTAACTACGGGTGCATTGATGTAACGTGGTTCGAGATATGTTTTCACGACGTTGCAATTCTCGTAAAATAATAATAATGACAAAAGCGGTTAAAAGTTAAATTTTGCACATAGGTTCAACATGTATTAAATCAGATGATCAAGCCAAATATGACAGTTGAGCGACCGCGCTAGAACCACGGAACTCGGGAATGCCTAACACCTTCTCCCGGGTTAACAAAATTCCTTATCCGGATTTCTGGTACGCAGACTGTAATATAGAGTCATTCTTTTCCTCGATTCGGGATTAAAATCGGTGACTTGGGACACCCTAAATCTCCCAGGTGGCGACTCTGAAATAAATAAACAAATCCCGTTTCGATTGTCCTTTAATTGGAAAAAACTCCCTTGCACCCCCTCGGGTGCGGAAAAAGGAGGTGTGACAGCTCTGGCGACTCCGCTGGGGAATACACCCAGAACCACTGGTTCAGGATTAAGAATTCGAGCTTAGAATAATTGTTTTTATTTGGCTTTATTTATTATCTGATTTTTACATGATATATGCTTAATGTGCTAAATGATGCTTTTACCGCTTTAATATTATCTGAATTGTGTATATAAAATTGTTGTGAAACCCTTCTTCTTTCTGAGTCTTCTAAATTTATGGTGTACACGTGCGCGTGACCCACCTTTCTGTTAAAAGTCATACCAAATAAGACGAAGTTGGGACAAGTAACTAGGCCGGGTAGACTTTCGTGCTCCCGGTACGTTGCCCCCGCTTCGGCTCGAACTGTCCGTTTGGGTAAGCCAGGTTTAGAACAATACACCTCAGGTTTTTACCTAGAATAACTCAGCCATGTACCGGATCCCTAGTAGGAACGTCTATTTGCATCATGTACATCTGACCTTGGAGACTCAACGCAGGGGTTGGGTCTGTCTAGGACAGGTGAACCCGAAATAAAAAGACCATCCTAATGCATCCTACTTGCTACCTGTGCATTCATTTGCCTCGAACATGCTTGTTGACCAGCTTAAATGAAATTATGGTGAGAACCGATGAATAAAATGGGTTGGTTGTTTTTTTTTTTTTTTTAAAAAAAATTCCATAAAATAGGTTAAAATCTTGAAATAAAGGTATTCTATCTTGAAAGGTATTTAATCTTGAAAATAGTTTGAAAAATTCCCAAAATAGTTTTAAATCTTGAAAATAGTTTTAACTGAAAATGATTTTTTTAGTGTATATTTTTCAAAATGAGTCTTGACTTTATTAAATTAAATTTCAGATACAAAATGAGCACCACACAAAAACCCCCACCCACGAATACAGAAGAGTGTCTATTTCAGCTTCAAATGTGGTGGTGTGAATTAGGCGCAGATGGTCAAAAATGGGTCGTCAAGCATTTGGGAAATCTCACGGATATTATGAAAGTTAAACCCCATGATGATCTGATTGCGGCATTAGTAACTTTTTGGGACCCTGTTCACAATGTCTTTCGTTTCTCTGACTTCGAGCTCACTCCTGCATTAGAGGAGATAGCTGGATATGTTGGTTTTGACGGAAGTTTAAGGAATCAAAGCTTGATATTCACAAAGGCTCCTTCGGTACATCGATTCTTCGGTCTTCTGAACATCAGCAGTCAAATCAGGAAAAGCAATGTCATCAATGGATGTTGTTCTTTCAACTTTTTGTATTCAAGGTTCGGAAAGTCAGATGGGTTCGAAATTCATGAGAAAGGCCTTACTAACAAGCAAGACAAAGACGCATGGCAGGTTCATCGTCGCTTCGCCTTCATGGTGGCTTTTCTAGGAATCATGGTCTTCCCAAACAAAGAGCGAACAATCGATATTCGCACCGCAAAAGTTGTGCAAATCCTCACCACCAAAGAAAACCACACCCTTGTCCCCATCATTCTCTCAGACATTTATCGGGCTTTGACTTTATGTAAAGCAGGAGCGAAAGTCTTCGAAGGATGCAAAATTTTGTTGCAAATGTGGGTGATGGAACATCTCCAACAACAGCCCAAGATCATACAGTATGGGCCAAGCAATGATAATTGCATCGAGGGTTATGAGGAAAGAGTAAAAAATTATCAGGTTCCAGAAGGGATGGAAGCATGGGTATCTCATCTAAGGGCTTTAACGGCAAATCAAATTGAATGGACTTTGGGATGGCTCCCGATGAGGGAAGTGATACACATGTCAACCTCAAATAGTTATCTGCTACTATTGGGATTGAGAAGCATCCAGCCGTATGCGCCACTAAGAGTCCTAAGACAACTAGGGAGATATCAAGTAGTTCCTGATGATGAAGATTTGAGTATGCAAGTAATCGAATTACACCCAGAAGCCACTATTCCCGAGGCTCTACTTCAGCAGATGTGGAATGGATGTCGATACTTGAAAAGTGATACTCAAGTCCCAGACACTACAAAGGGTGAGATAAATCCTGGATATGCAAGGTGGTTCGAGAAACGGTCTCGTGTGGATGATGTACCAGAACCTGAGCTAAGAAGGCCAACCAAAAGACCCCATATTCAAAACCTTAATGATAAATCCAAGAGCGGTTGATCTGGGGAGAAAAAGAAAAGGGGTACAAAGCAACTATCCATGCCCTAAAGGAAAATCTAAGGAACCTCAGTCTGGAGAAAGATTTGCAAGCATAAGAAGCTGAAGGCGAGAAGAAGAGTCTAGCCTGTGAGAATGAAAGTCTTCATGCTCGATTTCTGAGAATGAAAAAGGCTTCTGAAACGCCAATGAGGAATTGGAAGGATCAAAAAACCATCGCCAATCTTTTTGAAAAAATGCAAGATTATGATTCCGTTCTTGCTGCAAATGAAAGGGCGTTGAGCAAAGCAAAAGAAAGGATCCAACAATTAAACGAAGAAGCCAGATTTGATAAGGAACGCCAAGATAGGCAATCCGAGAAAGACAGGGAACAATTCAAGAAGGAAAAAGACCATTGGATACGATCAGAAGACCAACTTCGTGCACAACTCGAAGAGGCAAGAAGGTACAACAGAGAGCATCAACAAGCGGACATTGACAAAGAAAGAGCGCAGGCGAGACTAGAGCAGGCCAGACTCCGAGCTCTATTAGAGTCAGCCCTAGATCGTGAAGACCGTATCAGAGATATAGCCACCACTCGCCAGCAGCAATTGCAGAATCAAGGCCAACATCTCCAAGATTTCAGGGCACAGATCCACGACCTGGCGGTCTACACCTCTCAAAGTTATGTAAACTGCCAAGGAATGGATTATGAAAGGTTTACAGAGCATGCACCCACTTTTGCCCGTTATCTAGAAATGGAGTTGGAAAGGATGTATCGTACGTTTGGAGGTCATCCAGGTCAAGCCCCGCCTTGAGCAAATGATCTAATAATTTACAACACAAGTGGAAAGTGGGGCACGTTGTGAGATGTTAAGAATTGTATCTTTTTATTTCGATTTAAATGTGTGTATTTCAAGACATTTTCTTACAAAGTTTTCAATTGTAATGTTTGTTCATATTTTTATAAATGAAAATGTTAGCCTCATGGCAAAACTACGCCTGGTCTGATTCGCGCGGGGACGTGATACGTAGGCAATCCCCATAAGATTCGACCGCTCTTAATAAAGAAAGAAAAAGCAAATACAAAAAAAATAACAATAAAAAGGACAAATGAGCAAGCCGGGATGACGCATGTTGTTTGAAGCAAAGCATGTAGAAACGGTTAACTGCCTAGGAGCATTGCATCCTCTATGTGTTATGATCAAATCTGTTAAACTCTAATGCTAACAAAGTTTGTTGTTGTCTGATTCAGACAAGTTAGTTGTTAAAGAACTCTGGCAACACACTCCTATCAAACCAGATCCAAAGGACCGGTAGCAACAAGCATGACTACTTCAGAAAATAGTAATGAGGAAGAAAGGCCGATGAGCCAGTTGTTAAAAGAAGCGATGGAAAAGATTGAAAGGATGGGACTAGAGATGAATGCAATGCAGCTAGCCCTAGCCAAAGCACAAAAGAGCCCCGAGCCACTGGGGCACATGCCGGAATACTCTCACTCTGGCCCTTCCACAAGCCTCCCAAATCCCCGTTATCATCAAGAAAGAAGCCCTCATGATTCCCAAGCTCCACCGCCCCATCAACCTCTCCCAACACCCAGTATTCCCACTTTTGTGGGACCCACATCAGCCCCCTTGCAAAGAACAACCAGTGAGCCATTGTTTCAGGCTCACGATACACAATACTATCCCCCCGGGCCTACGTTTCATGTTCCCGAGCCACATACCTACAATCCGCACTTGGAAGTACCGGCAGAGATTGAAAAGCCGGTTAAGGCCCCTGAACAAGATGAAGTATTGAGAAAGTTCAAAAGCCTGGAGCAGTCCTTCAGGAACCTGCACGGTTTGGGCAACCAGGTCAGCGTAACATACAAAGATCTGTGCCCTTTCCCAGACGTCCAACTCCCGGCTGGGTTCAAGATGCCTAAGTTTGATTTATATGAAGGGCACGGTGATCCCATGGCACATTTGCGGGGATTCTGTAGCAAAATGAGAGGGGCAGGCGGCAAGGATGAGCTGCTGATAGCTTATTTCGGCCAAAGTCTGAGCGGATCTGCACTAGAATGGTATACCAGGCAGGATTCCAGCAGGTGGTACACGTGGGATGATCTGGCGCAGGCTTTTGCAGGTCATTTCCAGTACAATCTCGAGATAGTCCCTGACCGTCTCACATTATTGAGAACTGGGAAGAAACCCGGGGAAAGTTTTCGCGAGTTCGGGTTCCGCTGGAGAGAACAAGCAGCTAGAGTCGATCCTCCCATGAGAGAGGGAGAGATGGTGGACTATTTCTTGCAAACATTGGATCCAACCTACTTTGGTCACTTGGTGACAACGGTTGGAAAATCCTTCAACGAGGTGGTCAAGATAGGGGTCATGATAGAAGAGGGTCTGAGGTCTGACAAAATCTTGAACTACTCAACACTCAAGGCCACAACCCAGGCTATTCAGAGCGGCACGGGAGGTGCGCTGAGAAGAAAGAAAGAAGAGGTTGCCACGATCGAGGCAGGTAGTTGGTCTAGGGCTAGCAAGCCACACTACAACCAACCCAGACCTCACAGGTCCAACTACCCATACAACCCACCACAAAATTTCTATCCACCTCGAGAACCATATTGTTCCGTACACCAGACCCAGGCATACACTCCGCCTCCGGTTCGCCCGCAATGGCGTGCGCCGGCTCCCCAGAACATATATGCACCACCACAAAACACCTATCCTCCACCGAGGGCGTATAGAAACCCTTCAGGGGCAGGCTTCCGGGGAAATCCAGATGCTAGGAATGACAGGTTGCGGAAGCAGAGAACTTTCACGGAGTTGGGAGAAACCTACACCGCTTTGTTCCACAAGCTGAGGCAATTGGGTTTGGTTAGTCCTGTCCAGACTCGAGAACCAAATCCCCCACCTCAGAATTTGGATCGATCAATAAGTTGTGAATACTGCTCAGGGATGCTCGGGCATGATACCGAGAAGTGTTGGAAATTGAGGCATGCCATACAGGATCTTATTGACACCAATAAGATCGAGGTCCAGACACCGGAAGTTCCTAACATCAACCAGAACCCACTGCCAGCGCACCACGAGACTCACATGATTGAGTTGGTGTATGAGGGAGGAGAGTTGAGAAAACCCTCACAAACGGTGATGATGATCCAGGCCGCCCCGAAAGATGTCTCAACCAGTGGAGGAACGAGTGTACAGTCACAGGGAGAAGGCGTCAAGCCGGTAGTGATATTGGGAAAGAGCCCGTCCGCCATAACAAGGAAACCCGAGCCAAACAAGTTGGTAATATCAGGGATTCCGCCCACACCGACAGTCGTGTTAAAAGGGGTATGTAGAGAACTGGTAACCATAAAGCCTGTAGTACAGCTGCCGATGATTGATAGCAAGGATGTGCCTTGGAAATATGAAAAGGCGGTGGTGATGTACAAAGGAAAACAGGTGGAAGAAGTTAGTTGTGAAGCGCAAGGGCTGACTCGATCAGGTCGATGTTTTGCTCCGGTGGAGCTAAGAAGAACCAACCCAGTTGCAACCAAGAAACCTGTGTCCGAAGAAGAGGCTGAGGAGTTCCTGAGGAAGATGAAAGTGCAGGACTACTCCGTGGTCGAACAGCTGAGAAAAACACCGGCCCAGATCTCACTGCTGTCATTACTGATCCATTCTGAGGAGCATCGTCGGGCCCTGATGAAGATATTAAACGAAGCTCATGTACCCAATGAGATTTTTGTAAACCACCTAGAGACCATTGCCAACAATATTTTCGAGGTGAACATGGTGACATTCTCAGATGATGATCTGCCGGTGGAAGGTACGGAGCATAATAAAGCTCTATACCTAGCTGTCAAATGTGAAGACTCGGTGGTAACTCGAGTATTGGTGGATAACGGTTCAAGTGCCAATATTTGCCCATTATCCACTCTAGACCAGTTAAAGATCGACCGCGGAAGAATCCGCAAGAATAGCATCTGTGTCCGAGGGTTCGACGGAAACGGAACAACCACTGTGGGGGATGTACTTGAGTTAACCATCGGGCCAGTCCTGTTTACCATGGAGTTCCAAGTGTTAGATGCCACAGTATCTTATAACCTTCTGTTGGGGCGACCGTGGATTCATGCAGCCAAAGCAGTGCCCTCCACCCTACATCAGATGGTAAAGTTCGAGTGGGAAATACAAGAGGTCGTGCTACACAACGAGGACCCGGCGTGCACCATGGGTGGCGCCATTGTACCTTTCATAGAGACCACTGACGACAAAGGTCCTTGGGTCTACCAGATTTTCGATACAGGGTCGGCCAACAAAATCTCTGAAGGAGAGATCATCCCACACCCTAGGGTAGCTGCCGCGACAGTCATGATGGTCTCAGAAATGCTGGGTAATGGATTTGTGCCGGGAAAGGGCCTAGGAGTCGAGCTTCAGGGGATTGTCCAACCTGTCACCTTGCCTAAAAATCTGGAAACTTTCGGGTTGGGGTTCAAACCAACCACAGCAGATAGGAAGCAAGCGCGAAAAATGAAGAAGAAGGTTTGGTTTCTGCCTAAACCGGTGCCACATCTCTTAAGGTCTTTTTTCAAAGCAAGTGCCAAGGGGTCACCGGTCCCAAAGATTCTAGGACCATTGATCGGTATAAATGAGGACCTGAATTAGAATTTTGAGAGGCTATTCGCTGATGTCAGTGTGGTAGAAGCTGGAGAAGTTTCCAGCAGAACAAAGATACAGTTTGTGGGGCCTGAGGCCAAGACCAACAATTGGACAGTTACTCCTCTTCCTGTCCGAGGGGAGTCTTGGTAGTAGGCTTTGATTTATGTTTTGTTTGTTTGTTTGTTCGGATTATTCCAGGGTGTAATCCAAATTTTACTTTTGTTTTGTAAAAGTGTGAACCCTTTTATCCCGCAAGTTTAATAAAGTTCTCTTCTTTTGCCCATTTTAATTTTGTTTTGTTCTTTTTTTTTCTTTCTGAATAGTTCTCTTTTTACTGGTTCTAATGACATGGCATGCACATCGGATCTTCGACCTAGTCTAATAAATCAATCTGAATCCGACTCAATGATGCAAGAGGTCGTTTCCGATGATGAATTTGAATATGACAAAGATAAGGCCTTCGAAGAGATAAACCTAGAACTGTGCCAATTTGAAGAAAAACCCAAGCCCAACCTAAATGACACCGAGGCTGTAAATCTAGGAGACGCTGATAACGTCCAAGAAACCAAAATCAGCATCCACATTGAGCCGAATGTCAGGAAAGAATTGATCAAAACCCTCATGGAATTCAAGGATGTTTTTGCATGGTCATATGACGATATGCCTGGATTAAGCACCAATTTAGTGGTTCACAAATTGCCCACTGACCCGGCATACCCTCCGGTCAAGCAAAAGCTAAGGAAGTTTAAAACAGAAATGAGTGTAAAGATCAAAGAAGAGGTGATTAAGCAGTTGCAGGCGAAGGTCATTCGGGTCACTCGATATCCTGAGTGGTTGGCCAATGTGGTGCCAGTTCCAAAAAAGGATGGGAAAATCAGGGTGTGCATCGACTACCGCAACCTCAACAAAGCAAGCCCCAAGGACAATTTTCCATTGCCCAACATCCATATCTTGATCGATAATTGCGCTGGGTGCGAGATCGAATCCTTTGTAGATTGCTATGCGGTCTATCATCAGATCCTAATGGACGAGGAGGATGCAGAAAAGACAACGTTTATTACGCCATGGGGAACTTACTGCTATTGGGTAATGCCGTTCGGATTGAAGAACGCCGGGGCAACGTACATGCGAGCAATGACTGCTGTGTTTCATGACATGATACACAAAGAAATCGAGGTGTACGTCGATGATGTGATCATAAAGTCTTGGCGTCAGGAGGACCATGTAGCAGACCTAAGGAGATTTTTCCAAAGACTCCGAAGGTATGATATCAAGCTCAACCCGGCCAAATGCGCATTCGGGGTTCCATCAGGAAAGCTGCTAGGATTCATCGTCAGTCGACGGGGGATTGAGTTAGACCCATCCAAAATTGAATCCATCCGAGATTTGCCACCGCCAAGGAACAAAACAGAGGTAATGAGTTTGCTGGGTAGACTCAATTACATCAGCAGGTTCATCGCTCAACTCACAGCAACTTGTGAGCCCATATTTCGGCTGCTGAGAAAGGATGCTGCGGTAGGTTGGACGGCAGAGTGTCAGGAGGCTTTCGACCAAATCAAAGGGTATCTGTCTAATCCACCCGTATTGGTCCCGCCTAAGCCCGGGAAACCCCTAATCCTTTACCTGACGGTCTTGGAAAATTCATTTGGTTGTGTACTGGGGCAACATGATGACACAGGAAGGAAGGAGCAGGCCATCTACTATCTTAGCAAGAAATTCACAGTACATGAGGTCAAGTACACTCAACTCGAGAAAACATGCTGCGCCCTAACTTGGGTAGCTCAGAAGTTGAAGCACTACCTGTCTTCGTATACTACTTATCTCATATCACGTTTGGACCCATTGAAGTATATCTTTCAGAAACCTATGCCCACGGGAAGGTTGGCAAAATAGCAAATTCTGCTCACAGAGTTTGATATCGTCTATGTGACGAGGACAACCATGAAAGCCCAGGCGCTGGCCGATCATTTGGCAGAGAATCCTGTTGATGAAAAATACGAGCCTATAAGAACGTATTTCCCCGACGAAGAAGTAATGCATACAAATGAGCTGGAGTTACCCGAGGAACCAGGTTGGAAGCTTTTCTTCGATGGAGCTGCAAATGCGAAAGGGGTCGGGATAGGAGCAGTACTCATTTCTGAAACAGGACGCCATTATCCTGTTACGGTTCAACTACGCTTCTACTGCACCAACAATATGGCCGAGTATGAAGCTTGTATTTTGGGTCTACGATTGGCTACGGACATGGATGTCCAAGACGTCTTGGTCTTGGGAGACTCAGACCTCTTGGTACATCAAATTCAGGGATAATGGGAAACACGAGATCTAAAGCTCATACCATATCGACAATGCTTGCATGATCTGAGCAAGCGATTTCGATCGGTGAAGTTCAAACATATCCCGAGAGTTCACAATGAGGTTGCGGATGCCTTATCCACCTTAGCATCAATGCTGCACCACCCTGACAAAATGTATGTTGATCCTCTGCACATCCAGGTCCGTGATCAGCACGCTTACTACAATGCCATAGAAGAAGAAGCAGATGGCGAACCCTGGTTTCATGATATCAAGGAATACCTCAGAATGGGGATATATCCAGAACATGACTCTAGAGACCAAAAAAGAGCCCTTTGGCGTTTGTCGAATGGTTTCTTCCTCAGCGGAGGAGTGTTGTACAAAAGAACCCCGGATTTGGGATTGTTGAGATGCATAGATGTCGTTCAAGCCACGACGGTTATGGCAGAGGTACATGCTGGAGTTTGCGGGCCACACATGAGCGGATATGTGTTGGCAAGGAAGATCCTTCGAACAGGGTGTTATTGGCTCACCATGGAACACGACTGTGTCACTTTCGTGAGGAAATGCCATCAGTGCCAGGTACATGGAGATCTGATCCATTCTCCGCCAACAGAGTTACATACGATGTCAACACCCTGGCCGTTTGTGGCATGGGGCATGGATGTCATTGGACCTATTGAGCCGGCAGCATCCAACGGTCATAGGTTCATTCTAGTGACCATTGATTACTTCACCAAATGGGTTGAGGCTAAAACCTTCAAATCGGTAACCAAAAAGGCGGTGGTGGATTTTGTGCACTCCCATATCATCTGCAGATTCGGGATCCCAAAAGTAATCATCACGGATAATGGTGCAAATCTTAATAGCAGCATGATGAGAGAGGTATGCCAACAATTCAAGATTACACACCGCAATTCCACCCCATATCGTCCCAAGGCGAATGGAGTGGTCGAAGCAGCCAATAAGAATATCAAGAAGATACTGCGAAAGATGGTGGAAGGGTCCAGACAATGGCACGAGAGATTACCCTTCGCTTTGTTGGGTTACCGCACTACCGTCCGAACTTCCATAGGGACAACTCCTTATTTGTTGGTGTACGAAACTGAGGCTGTAATACCAGCAGAGGTTGAAATTCCATCCTTCCGGATTGTCGCTGAAGCCGAGATTGATGATGATGAATGGGTCAAAGCTCGATTGGAACAGTTGAGCCTGATAGATGAGAAAAGATTGGCAGCAGTGTGCCATGGTCAGCTGTACCAGAAGAGAATGGCAAGAACATATAATAAGAAGGTGCGCCCCAGGAAGTTTGAAGTAGGGCAGCAGGTATTGAAGAAGATCCTCCCACATCAGGTCGAGGCAAAAGGCAAATTCGCCCCAAATTGGCAAGGGCCTTATATCGTGACCAGAGTATTGTCCAACGGTGCTTTGTGTTTGACAGATATCGAGGGGAGATGTGTCGACATGGCTATCAATTCTGATGCAGTCAAGAGATATTATGCGTAATTTCTTTAATTATGGCAATTATTGGTTCGTTTGTTTGTATTTGGCATTTATTGGATAATGAGATGACGGAGGCAATTCTTTCTTCTATCCAAACACTTTTAACCCTTGCTTCCCCTTTTGAGCCTTAAGTTATTCTTTCATACCCCTCTTTTGGAATCACTAATGGAAAAGACAAAAAAAGAAAAA
This sequence comes from Nicotiana sylvestris, assembly GCF_000393655.2. Lineage (NCBI taxonomy): Eukaryota > Viridiplantae > Streptophyta > Magnoliopsida > Solanales > Solanaceae > Nicotiana > Nicotiana sylvestris. Next base: position 149,752,330 of record NC_091059.1, on the reverse strand, counting down.
AAAAAGAAAAAAAAATCTTTAAAGGAAAATGAAAAGAAGGAGAAAGAAAAGAAAAAAAGAAGAAGATAAAATCATAAGAAATACAAAACCGTGGGAACTACGTTTGACCTGATTCCTCAAAGAGGATACGTAGGCGCCTCACGGCTCGGTCATAGTGTGCATCATAGTATATATAGGATGTATAATGTACATAGTGTGCATAATAGGCACAGTGTGCGTAACGCACGCAGCCCAACACAAGTGTAAAAAATAAAATTCCCCAAGCAAGAAAACTGGGGCAGAGGTTATGTTTTAAGTTCCAACAAAGGTTTGATTCCAAAAGTTGTAGCAGATCACCCATCAAATTATTTCATTTTTTGATAGCCTTTCTTTAACCCCACACCAAAACCAACATCGATGTCCAAAAGACCTCCCGATCAATATCCAAGAGATACCAAGTCAGGCAAATAGAGCCAGGAGTAATACGCCGATCCCCAGCAAAGAAGAGGATCATAAGACTGGGAATGAATTGATGGTCAAAGGAATCTCCAGAAGAGAGGGTCGTATCGACAACACCCCGATTCCTCGATGAAGAAATAAAATGAGAGAGTCTTATCGGTGAAAACCTTCACAGGCACCGAAAGGCGACGTAAGATGAGGGATATAAAATGAGAGAGTCTTATTGGTGAAAACCTTCACAGGCACCATAAGACGTCGGGAGATGAGAGAAAAGAGAGAGTCTCATTAGTGAAAACCCCTCGAAGGGCACTATGAGGCGACAAGACAGATCAACAAAAAGCGACCACATTCGCAACGAAATAGACACTCATTTATCATCATCAGCAAGTCAGACCATCGGGCAAATCGATTGATACGAATAGACAGGGTCGGGAATCTATGGTGCACGTCATGATCACGGGGACCAGTCATGTCCTCCAGATAAGTTCTTCTGAATTTCTTCTCCCACCAAATATTGGTTTAGAAAGATTTTCTCCTTTTTCTATCTTTTATTTCTCTTCCTAAAAATTTGTCTTGAAAAGGATTTTTCAAAGCTTACTACCAGAGACCGAAGGGGAATTCATCCAATGCAGGATAACACAAACAGTCTTAAAGGCCGGCCCCAAGCAATGCAATGATCGTGCCTATTCGTTGATCGTGCCTAAAGGGAGTGGTTTCGGGAGTAAAAGCAGACTCCCACAGCATGTGCTTAAAGAGAAAGTAGAAAGGGGGATAAATTGAAAACCAGCCCCCAGCAGGCCAGAAACCCCCAGCAAGCAATTTTGTCCACCAACCAATTATGGGGACATAGAGCAAGAAAAGGGGAAGAGAGGAAAAATCATCCGCCGCAAAGGCACCTCCTCCCACCACGATTAAAACTAACTAAATCCTTTTGTCTGCTGCAGGAAAACAAAGGATTGATGATGGCAGCAAGACGCAACGCCAGGGAAATCACCAAAACCGAGGCAGAAAATTTCTGCAGATTGTCAAAATTTTCTCGGAAGAACGAGGAAACAATTTCAATACATTTAAGTTCTAGGTCGCCCACCAGTAAAATGCGGGAATATATTTAAGTTCTAGGTCGCCCACCAGTAAAATACGGGAATACATTTAAGTTCTAGGTCGCCCACCAGTAAAATGCGGGAATACATTTAAGTTCTAGGTCGCCCACCAGTAAAATGCGGGAATACATTTAAGTTCTAGGTCGCCCACCAGTATAATGCGGGAATACATTTCAGTTCTAGGTCGCCCACCAGTAAAATGCGGGAATACATTTAAGTTCTAGGTCGCCCACCAGTAAAATGCGGGAATACATTTAAGTTCTAGGTCGCCCACCAGTAAAATGCGGGAATACATTTAAGTTCTAGGTCGCCCACCAGTAAAATGCGAGAATACATTTAAGTTCTAGGTCGCCCACCAGTAAAATGCGGGAATACATTTAAGTTCTAGGTCGCCCACCAGTAAAATGCGGGAATACTTTTAAGTTCTAGGTCGCCCACCAGTAAAATGCGGGAATACTTTTAAGTTCTAGGTCGCCCACCAGTAAAATGCGGGAATACTTTTAAGTTCTAGGTCGCCCACCAGTAAAATGCGGGAATACATTTAAGTTCTAGGTCGCCCACCAGTAAAATGCGGGAATACTTTTAAGTTCTAGGTCGCCCACCAGTAAAATGCGGGAATACATTTAAGTTCTAGGTCGCCCACCAGTAAAATGCGGGAATACATTTAAGTTCTAGGTCGCCCACCAGTAAAATGCGGGAATACATTTAAGTTCTAGGTCGCCCACCAGTAAAATGCGGGAATACTTTTAAGTTCTAGGTCGCCCACCAGTAAAATGCGGGAATACATTTAAGTTCTAGGTCGCCCACCAGTAAAATGCGGGAATACATTTAAGTTCTAGGTCGCCCACCAGTAAAATGCGGGAATACATTTAAGTTCTAGGTCGCCCACCAGTAAAATGCTGGAATACATTTAAGTTCTAGGTCGCCCACCAGTAAAATGCGGGAATACATTTAAGTTCTAGGTCGCCCACCAGTAAAATGCGGGAATACATTTAAGTTCTAGGTCGCCCACCAGTAAAATACGGGAATACATTTAAGTTCTAGGTCGCCCACCAGTAAAATGCGGGAATACATTTAAGTTCTAGGTCGCCCACCAGTAAAATGCGGGAATACATTTAAGTTCTAGGTCGCCCACCAGTAAAATGCGGGAATACATTTAAGTTCTAGGTCGCCCACCAGTAAAATGCGGGAATACATTTAAGTTCTAGGTCGCCCACCAGTAAAATGCGGGAATACATTTAAGTTCTAGGTCGCCCACCAGTAAAATGCGGGAATACTTTTAAGTTCTAGGTCGTCCACCAGTAAAATGCGGGAATACTTTTAAGTTCTAGGTCGCCCACCAGTAAAATGCGGGAATACTTTTAAGTTCTAGGTCGCCCACCAGTAAAATGCGGGAATACATTTAAGTTCTAGGTCGCCCACCAGTAAAATGCGGGAATACATTTAAGTTCTAGGTCGCCCACCAGTAAAATGCGGGAATACATTTAAGTTCTAGGTCGCCCACCAGTAAAATGCGGGAATACTTTTAAGTTCTAGGTCGCCCACCAGTAAAATGCGGGAATACATTTAAGTTCTAGGTCGCCCACCAGTAAAATACGGGAATACATTTAAGTTCTAGGTCGCCCACCAGTAAAATGCGGGAATACTTTTCAGCTCTAGATTTTGGAATCAGTAACCCCACCTGAAGGCGGAAGGTTACAACAGAGATCCCCAAGCAGGAAACAATAAAATCCCCAGCACCAAGAAGCAGAAGGCTGCAAAGGCAAGCGCGCGACTCAAAAGGAAGAAGGAACGCGTCTCGAAAGAAGCAGTTTGGGAACGTTATAGCATGGCCCAACATAACAATTTTGATGAAGAAAGCCATACCACTGAAGAAACCATTGAAAGGCTTAAAGAATAGGGCCATGTTCCCAGCAGATCAAGCGAAGTGATGAAAACTGGCATTCAAAAGGAGAAGGACCAGTATCATCCCCCAAGTTCACAAAATAAAGGCATCGGAGGAAAGCGTTATCCGACAAGAAAGCAAGGCAACAAGAACAAGTTGAAGATAGATGAGATCTCATGATCCATACTCTAGCTTAGTTTCTTGTTTTTCCTTTCAGAAAAATGTAACAAGGAGATCGGTGAGCGGTAGCATCCTACAGCAGCATGCAACAGCGCACAGCAGAAGCTAACACTATAGTCACGCGGTAGTCCCAGCTACCAAAATTTCCCGAACTACATTGACCTGATTCCTGTTCAGCCCAGGATATGTAGGAAACCTCTGAAGCAAAGGTTCGGTCAAATCTTTTTCAAAAAATGCTTCACACGGAGTACTCGGACGAGCAAAAATCGCTCGCTTTATCTTTGCGCGAAAACCCTTCGTGTCTTCGTGCAAAGAGGGGCAGCTGTAAGTACGTGATTTTTGCCTCACGAACAATCACTCCAAAAGAAAACAAAAATAGTGACCAGTGACCTCGCTGTACAAATTTTCAATTTTTCATGACCTGTACTGCTAGTCATTTATGGTTCGTCCCAAGTTGCATTTGATCTTATCAATCAAAATACAAAGTATGTCTGTCATGATAATCAAACCGTAATTCGGTCATTGAAAGAAAATTCAAAAAATATATATATGCATCGTTCGTTCTAGGTTGTGATTTAACTTACTTAAACATTTTAATTTGGTGTGATAATTGTGTTGAAGTGTTACATTGTTGTTTGTTTTAATTTCATTTGTTTTATTATTTATTTTGTTATTTCATTTTTTTTTGTTTTAAAATAAGAGAACAAAGAAAAGAGTGATTTGGGCCCAAGAAATGAAACAAAAAATAGGCCCAAAATCGGTACACAAGCACCCAGTCCAAGTCAGGCCTGCCCAAACACTGATTCAAACGACGCCGTATCAGCGTCCTTATCAGAACCGTTGATCTGACTCAAACAAACGGTCCTGATCAGGTTGATCACTCCACCTCAACGACGCCGTTTCAGTCAAATTAATCTCAACCGTCCAACCCTTAGATCCAACGGACTCAGGCCTTCCCCCCTAAACCCGTCCAATTTTGACCCGATCCAGCCTTACCCGGTCTCATCCACTATCAAACCCAAAACGACACCGTCTTCCCTAAGTGAATAGATCCTGGCCATAGATCTCATCTGATCCAACGGCCAGGATCTAAACCCTTAGATCGTATATAAGCTTTCTATCGTACCCCACGCCCCTTATCCGAACCCCCTCCACTCATCGTCTTCACCAAACACTGAAACCCCCCAAACCCTAGCAGCCGCCCTGATTTCCCTTTCACCAGAACCCGGCGGCATGAACGCCGATGACCACCTTCTGAACACCCTAGGACCACCTCACTGTCCTGAACATGGATCTGTTACCCCTAGCCTCGAATCACCTTCCTTCGTCTCGAATCTTCATTTGAAGATTCGAGTCGAACTCTGACCTACACCAAACCTCACCATCTTCACACTAGACAGTCCCTGAACCTCCCTCGTGACCAAACCATGTTTGGTTTGGTCCGAATCTGACCAGGGAAACACGAATCCCAGATCTGCTATTTCGAACCCTAGGGTTCTTCGTGCCTATTCCGTGCCTGTTCCGTGCCTGTTTAAACCAAGAGTTTATGGTCTAATGGATCTTAATCGAAGGGTTTCTCATTTGAGAAACACTTCGATTAAAGTCCGTTAAACTTTGAGAAGGGTCTGTTCAAACACAAGTTGATTTTCCTGATCTTTTCTTTCAAAGATTTTAAGGTAAGTTTGTCTTCTCTTCTTCATTCCAGTTCGTGTGTGTGTTAAAGGTCTATTCGTATGGCCAAACATCTTGTTCAAATTGTGTTTTGAATTTTACCAACTGTTTTCTCACACCTTGCCTGGACCTCTGTTATTTGATCAAATGTTTCCTCATTCACTGATAATGCGTGTGTATGTGAACTGCATAACTTACTGAATTGAAACTGTTTGAGTAATCAATCCCCAAGTTAACCTCTGTATTGACATGTGCAATCTGACCCCTTGCTGATACTGTTTGATTCTAATCCTTGGCTTTGATTGTGTATGTTGTAATTAGTATAGTCGATTCGATACATGTCGTTAAATAGTTTTAGCTGTTTGAATGGTAGCAGCTTGATTTGTCTCGTTGAACATTGCTTGAATCAAAATTGAAGATCGACTATAGCTATTTACAATTGATGTATTTGAATCAGAAATATAAAGGGATTGATTTTGTTTAGTTGCAGTTAGAATTGGAGGGCATGTGCACTTGTGCACAACATGTGCATAAAGCCCTTTTGGATTAAAATAGTCTGACAACACAAGTTGTCAGATTATATTCTTGCTGCCCATGACCTGTTTTAGTTTAATAAATATTAGAAGGGGGGGCTGTCAGGGATCTCATGGGAGTTTTGTTATTTAAAATAACTGAGTGGAAAAACAACAGGGAGGGGGAATTTTGAGTTGTCCAACAGGCTGTAAAGTGCTGGGATTAGGCTATAAGAAGGGGGACCTTCCGTTAGAGGAGGGAGGATTCTTTTTGGAGCCTAAAAGAGAAGGTTTTCTTAAAAAAAACTGAAAGAAAGAAACATAAAATTCTGAGAATATTGTAACCAAACGCTGTCTGAAAACTACAGAAGAGTTCACTTTGGTCAAGTTGTCTTGGCCAAGTTCTGTTGTTTGCCCTGATTGAACTGCTTGTGATTGTTGAACTGCTGGTGTTGCTGCATTGAATACTCTGTTTATTACTGTGAGTTCATTACTGGTTCTGGGATTGTTTACTTGTTGCTCGACTGCTCGGGAGCTTCATCATTGTTGGCTAGTTGTTATTGCTGTGTTGTTGCTGTGTATCTGCTGTTGCTGTGTTTGTTGCATACCACTCAACTGATCATTCCTTTCTTCCTTTGCTTTCCTTACCAGGTACACAATTACACTACCAATGTAACTTAAAAGTTTGAGCAATGAGTGTAAAAGAGAAGATCTGCAGATGTTTTTTATATACATGGACTGTTGTGTTAAATGTCATGTAGTGTCTAATAGCTCACATTTTTGTTTGGGATACTGAAGGTAGCTTACAAGCCTAGCTGATGTCAATGTAGGGGATTGAATGATAGTTGTATATGTATGCTGTTAGATAAAGGTATTCCCAATGCAGTAGGTTGTATCTTGGATTTAGTTTAATTGTGTAGTATAATTCTTTAATGTATGCCAAGCATGAAAACTGTACACTACTAGTTAAGTTCTTTCTCTTCCGATAAATTGCCTCATCTAACTGGTAAACCATGCTTTAGAACAAAGAACACAAAGCTTGTAATCTCAACCGCATGAAGGTTGAGCCCAGGTCAAAACAGACCAAGCAGGCCCGCATCGAACAAATAGTGGCCCAGGTCTGGCCCATCCCGCATGAGCTAGATTTGGGCCGTAATGTTCAATCAGCTGTCCGTGTGCGTAATCACGTTTACTTATTCTGTAAAAGCATTTTGAATCCTGCTATAAATAAGCCTACAAGCATGTAATCAACTAGGACTATCTCTGTTTTCAATTAGTAGAGACAAACGCGACAAGAAACGTAGTCGCTATAGGATATCCTTTTAAAATAAGGACGAGATGAGCCTCGACAAATAAAAACGCACAAATTGCGGGGCCCTTGTTAAATATATATATGTTGAAGCATTCAGTCCCTAAGGTGGGTCGTTTAGCAAATCTCACGACCCTCCCGGAATAATAACGCGATAGCCTCTTTAAGCGCGTATTTAATAATTTTACCTTCTTAAATTCGGGTGCGCATTTATGTGACCCAAATCCAAATCTCGACGGATTCGAAATGTGTTAACTACGGGTGCATTGATGTAACGTGGTTCGAGATATGTTTTCACGACGTTGCAATTCTCGTAAAATAATAATAATGACAAAAGCGGTTAAAAGTTAAATTTTGCACATAGGTTCAACATGTATTAAATCAGATGATCAATCCAAATATGACAGTTGAGCGACCGTGCTAGAACCACGGAACTCGGGAATGCCTAACACCTTCTCCCGGGTTAACAGAATTCCTTATCCGGATTTCTGGTACGTAGACTGTAATATAGAGTCATTCTTTTCCTCGATTCGGGATTAAAATCGGTGACTTGGGACACCCTAAATCTCCCAGGTGGCGACTCTGAAATAAATAAACAAATCCCGTTTTGATTGTCCTTTAATTGGAAAAAACTCCCTTGCACCCCCTCGGGTGCGGAAAAAGGAGGTGTGACAGTCTCAATAGCCGAGATCTTGTTATACTTGTGGCGATATGGGGCATATCGCAAGATTTTGCCCTTGAGCATTGAGCAACTCTTAGCATTAGGGTTCTCGTGCCATGGTTCAGGCATCGAGTGTTCCACAGCCTGCTCAGCCAGGTAGAGGTAGAGGTAGATGTGCTAGAGGTAGAGGTATTAGAGGTAGAGGTCAGACCGCTAGAGGTGGAGGCCAACCAGCAGCAGGCCGTCCCAGAGATGTAATTTAGAGTGGTGGGGCCCAACCCCGATGTTATGCTCTTCCAACTAGGTCTAAGGCTGAGGCTTCCGATGCAGTTATCACATGTACTGTTCTGGTTTGTAGTAGACATGCTTCAGTTCTATTTGATCCAGGATCTATATACTCTTATGTGTCATCTTTTTTTTGCACCGTATCTGGTCATGCATAGTGATTCTTTGAGTGCTCATGTATATGTGTCTACACCGGTGGGTGATTCTATTGTAGTAGATCATGTCCATCATTCATGTATAGTTATGATTGAGGGTCTTGGGACTCGAGTAGATTTGTTACTTCTAGACATGGTTGATTTTGATGTCATATTGGGGATGGACTGGTTATCACCTTACCACGCTATCTTGGACTGTCATGCCAAGACTGTGACCTTATCCTTGCTGGGGTTGCCTCGATTAGAGTGGAGAAGGACTCATGGTCATTCTACCCGTAGTGTTATCTCGTATATGAAGGCTCGGCTCATGGTTGAGAAGGGGTGTTTGGCCTATTTGGCATATATTCGTGATTCTAGTGTTGAGGTTCCTTCTATGGATTCTGTGCCTATTGTTCGTGAGTTTCCTGAGGTATTTCCTTCAGACCTGCCGGGTATGCCACCCGACAGGGATATTGACTTCTGCATTGATTTGGCTTCGGGCACCCAGCCCATTTCTATCCCGCCATATCATATGGCCCCGCCAGAGTTGAAAGAATTGAAAGAGTAGTTGCAAGACATGCTTGATAAAGGATTCATTAGACCTAGTGTCTTGCCTTGGGGTGTGCCATTATTGTTTGTTAAGAAAAAGGACGGATCGATGAGGATGTGTATAGATTACCGACATTTGAACAAGGTTACAATCAAGAATAAGTATCCATTACTGAGGATTGATGATTTGTTTGATCAGCTTCAGGGTGCCAAGGTATTTTCGAAGATTGACTTGAGATCTGGATACCATTAGTTGAGGATTAGGGCATCCGATGTCCCTAAGACAGCTTTTCTCACTCGGTACGGGCATTATGAGTTCTTGGTGATGTCATTTGGGTTGACCAATGCCCCAGCAGCTTTTATGGATTCGATGAACCGAGTGTTCAAGCCTTACTTGGATTCGTTTGTGATAGTCTTCATTGATGATATTTTGATCTATTCCCACAGCCGGGAGGAGCATGAGCAGCATTTAAGAGTGGTTCTTCAGACTTTGAGAGATAGTTAGTTATATGCTAAGTTTTCAAAGTGTGAGTTCCGGTTGAGTTCAGTTGCATTCTTGGGTCACGTAGTTTCTTGGGTTTGGAAAGCTATTACCGTTGGTTTGTGGAGGGGTTTTCATCTATTACAGCCTTGATGACCAGGTTGACCCAAAAGGATGTCCAGTTCAGGTGGTCAAACGAGTGTGAGGTGAGCTTTCAGAAGCTCAAGATAGCTTTGACTACGGCGCCAGTATTGGTTTTTCCCACAGGTTCAGGGCCATATATGGTTTATTGTGATACATCTCGTATTGGACTTGGTGCGGTGTTGATACAGGATGGCAAGGTCATTGCTTATGCTTCGCGTCAATTGAAGATTCATGAGAAGAACTATTCGGTTCATGATTTGGAATTAGCAGCCATTGTTCACGCATTGAAGATTTGGAGGCACTATCTGTATGGGGTGTCATGTGAGGTGTTCACGGATCACAAGAGTTTGCAGTACTTGTTCAAGCAGAAGGAGCTAAATTTGAGGCAGAGAAGGTGGTTGGAGCTATTGAAAGACTATGATAACACCATATTATATCATCCAGGAAAGGCCAATGTGGTGGCCGATGCTTTGAGTAGGAAGTCAGCCAGTATGACAGTCTTGCTTATATTCTGGTCAATGAGAGACCGCTTGCTTTGGATGTTCAGGCTTTGGCTAATCAGTTCGCGAGGTTGGATGTTTCTGAGCCCAACCATATGTTAGCTTGCATAGTCGATCGTTCTTCTTTATTGGAGCGTATCCTAGATCGGCAGTATGATGATCCTCATTTGTGTTTCCTTAGGGACACGGTGCAGCACGGGGGTGCCAAGCAGGTTACATTAGGAGATGGTGGAGTTTTGAGGATGTAGGGTCGAGTTTGTGTGCGTGATGTGGATGAACTTCGAGAGTTGATTTTGGAGGAGGCTTATAGTTCCTGGTACTCTATTCATCCGGGTGTCACTAAGATGTATCAGGGTTTGTGACAACATTATTGGTGGAGGAGGATGAAGAAGGATATTGTTGCATATTTGGCTCGGTGTTTGAATTGTCAGCAAGTAAAGTACGAGCATCAGAGACCTGGTGGTTTGTTCTAGAAGATTGAGATTCCTGAGTGGAAGTGGGAGCGTATTACTATGGACTTTGTTGTTGGACTCCCACGGACTCAGAGGAAGTTCGATGCAGTGTGGGTTATTATTGATAGGCTGACCAAGTCAGCGCATTTCATTCCTATGTCAAGTCTCCTATTTTTCCGAGAGGTTAGCTGAGATCTATATCCGGGAGATTGTTCGTCCTCATGGTGTGAACATGTCTATCATTTCAGCCCGAGGCAGGCAGTTTACCTCACATTTCTGGAGAGTAGTTCAGCGGGAGTTGGGCACACGGGTTGAGTTGAGCACAACATTTCATCCTCAAATGGAGGGGCAGTCCGAGCGTACTATTTAGATTTTGGAGGATATGCTCCGAGCTTATGTCATTGACTTTGGAGGCTCGTGGGATCAGTTCTTGCCTTTAGTGGAGTTTGCCTACAACAACAGCTATGAGTCGAGTATCCAGATGGCTCCTTATGAGGCTTTATATGGTAGGCAGTGTCGGTCGCCGGCTGGATGGTTTGAGCCGGGAGAGGCTTGGTTGTTGGGTACAGATCTAGTACATGATGCCTTGGACAAAGTCAGGATCATTCAGGATAGGCTTCGTACAGCTCAGTCTAGGCAAACGAGTTATGCCTACCACAAGGTTCGTGATGTGGCATTCATGGTCGGCGAGCGGGTGTTGCTTCGGGTGTCGCCTATGAAGGGCGTGATGAGATTTGGGAAGAGGGCAAGCTTAGCCCTAGGTTCATTGGCCCATTTGAGATTCTTGATCGAGTGGGAGAGATGGCTTACAGCCTTGCGTTGCCACCGAGCTTATCAGTCGTGTATCTATTGTTTCATGTGTCCATGCTTTGGAAGTATCACAGCGATCCATCCCACGTGTTAGATTACAGCACTGTCCAGTTGGACAAGGACTTGTCCTATGAAGAGGAGCCGGTAGCTATTCTAGACCGGCGGGTTCGTCAGTTAAGATCAAAGAGTTTTTCTTCTATTCGTGTTTAGTGGAGAGGTCAGCCTGCTGAGGCATCGACCTAGGAGTCCGAGTCCAATATGCGGAGCCGTTATCCCCATCTTTTCTCCGACTCAGGTACTTCCTTCTTATGTCCGTTCGAGGACGAACGGTTGTTTTAGAGATGGAGAATGTGATGACCCAAAAGGTCATCACTTGTTTTAGAAATAAATTCTATGTTCTGAGGCCTTAAAACCTCTTTGTGTCTTACCTTGATATGCGTGCGCAGTCCGGACATGTATCTAAAAAGCTATTTTGTGAAAATCTGTGAAAAATGATAAGCTTTGCTTTTAAAATGAATTTAAGTTGACTTCGGTCAACATTTTAGGTAAACGGACCCGGACCCATGATTTGACGGTCCCGGAGGGTCCGAAGGAAAATATGGGACTTCGACGTATGCCCGGAATCGAATTCCGATGTCCCAAGCCCGAGAAATGAATTTTTAAAGAAAATTATTTTCTAGAATATATATGAGTTTTTGGAAATAAAATATATGTTTGAATTTGATGGTATCGGGCCCGTATTTTGGTTCTGGAGCCCGGTACAGGTCTTATATGTGATTTAAGTTGAGCCTGTAAAATTTGTTGAGAAACGGACTTGAAATGATGTGAATCGAACCTTGGATCGTTAAAATTTGAACTTAAGAGTTCATGGGATTTTCCTTTGATTTTGATGCTAAATTCATATTTATTGATGTTATTTTGATGATTTGATTGCATGAGCAAGTCCGTACAATATTTTTAGGTTAGTGTGCATGTTTGGTTTGGAGCCCCGAGGGCTCGAGTGAGTTTTGGATAGGCCACGGAGTGAAATTTGGACTTAGAAAATTGCTGGTATGTTGCAGGTCTGCAGGCTTCGCAAATGCGAAGACTGATCACAAATGCGAAGATGGCCTGGGCAGGCCTTGATTGAAAATGCGACCATTCGATCGCAAATGCGAAAGGGGCCAGAGTCGCAAATGCGACTGTTTCCTCACAAATGCGAAGTTTAGTGAATTTTCCCAGTGTCGCAATTGCGAAGATAGTAGGTTCTGAAGGGTTTTCAATTGCGACATTGCGAACCCTGGTCGCAATTGCGATATCTACAACCTGCTAAATCATAACTTAGACGCATTTTCAGCCATTTTTCAATCCTTTTCAAAACCTAAACACCTTTGGGCGATTTTTCAAAGATAAGTACTCTTCCAAATCGATTGTAAGTCATTTCTAACTCGTTTTCATTAATCTTTAACATCTTTTCACATAATTTCAACTCAAAATCAAGGGTTTTCATGGGGAAAATTGGGTATTTTGGGTAGAACTTAGGTTTTTCAAATTTTGAGAATTTGGACCTCGATTTGAGGTTTGATTTCAAAATAAATTATATATTTGAGTTCGTGGGTGAATGGGTAATCGGGTTTTGGATGGAACCTTGGGTTTTGACCATGTGGGCCCGGTGTCGATTTTTGACTTTTTGGAAAAAACTTTAGAAAATCTATTTTCATGCATTAGAATTGATTCATTTAGCATTTATTGATATAGTTAAGTAACTTGTGGCTAGATACGAGCGAATTGGTGGTGGAATCAGGAGGTAAAGCGGTAGTTGAGGCTTGAATTGTGTTCGTGGCATCGAGGTAAGTGTTTGGTCTAACCTTAGCTTGATGGATTAGGAGTCGTGTCTTAATTGCTATGTGTTAATTGTTGAGTACGACGTATAGGCATGGCGATGAGTATCTATATGTTGGTATCAAGCATGCCCGTGAGTGTATTACTATGATTAATGTGATTCCACTTGTATTGTTCATGCCTTATGTGATGATTTCTATTAATGAGCAAGGCTTGTGGAAGTAATATTGGTATTTGAACATTGAAGAGTGTTGGTTCAAGTTGATAAATGATTTGTAGAGGTATAATTGGAAATTGAACGTTATAGAGCATTGGCTCAAATTGTGAATTGAGTTGTGAAGTAAATGTGAAAAAGAAAAGAGGATTACGATATTGTCTCCCTTGCCGGGATGTTGTTACTTTTGATGTTGTCTTCCTTGCCGGGATGTTATTGTTTTGGTATTGTTTCCCTTGCCGGAATAGGATTGTTGTACTATTGTTCCCTTGTCGGGATTTTATTGTGATTTTATTGATTCCCTTGACCTTATTGCTTTGTAATTGTTGTTTGGGTAAGGAAGAGTGTTAAAGCACAAAGGGTGATGCCGTGTATGATTTTGTGAGAGAGTGTTAAAGCACGAAGGGTGATGCTGTGTATGATATTTTTGAGAGAGTGTTAATGCACGAAGGGTGATGCCGTGCCGCACGATGTACAATTTCGTGCCTTTATATGAGTGATAATGCATGAAGGATCATTCTGTGACATGATTATGTAAGGTAAAAGCATGAAGGGTGATGCCGTGCCAATTATAGTGATTTTATAGTGAGGACGAGAGTAAAAGCACGAAGGGTGATGTCGTGCACTTGTCTTTAATTTTCTTGATTTCTATTGATAACTGAGTTATGGTGTTCTTTACATTTAACTGTTGGTTTCTGTTGCTACTTGTTGTTCCCCGCATCATGACTCCCCCTTCCTATCTTTAATTGTAAGGTTTTGCTTTTATTTTCCGCTGTATATAATTTAACTGCATAGGTTTATTTGGTAGTCTGGTCCTAGCCTCGTCACTACTTCGCCGAGGTTAGGCTAGACACTTACCAGCACATGGGGTCGGTTGTGCTGATACTACACTTTGCACTGTGTGCAGATCCCGGTATTGGTGCATACGGACCTTAGCTTTGGGTTGCTTCTTTCAGTCCATTCGGAGATCCGAGGTAGTCCTGCAGGCGTCCGCAAACCTTGACGTCTCCTTCTATCTTTTTTATCTTATTTCATTTATGTATTTCCGAGACAGTATTGTATTTATTTTCGAATCCTTATTTGTAGTATTCCTAGACCGTCTAGGATTCGAATCCTAATTTATATATTACCAATACAATTCCTAGACCGTCTGTGAAATTAGTATTCCTAATTTAAGGAATACTAAAAGGAATACTACAAATAAGGAATACTAGAAATAAGGATTCGAAAATAAGGATTCGAATCCTAAGGAATTGTATTGGTAATATTTAAATGGTTATATTTTGTTCTTCTGCTTATTAAATTCCGTTGTTTATATAATGTTAGTTCATAATTGTTAAGGGATTAAAATGGAAAAAGGTAAATAATACAAATGGTTGGTTTGCTTAGCTTTCACTAGTAAGCGCCATCACGACTTCCGAGGTATCCGGGTCGTGACAAAGGTAGAGTACAATGATCCCGTTGTACAAGAATAAGGGTGATATTCAAAATTGTAACAACTACAGGGGTATCAAGCTACTACGTCACACTGTAAAAGTTTGGGAGAGGGTAGTAGAGATGAGGATGAGGAAGAATGTGTTTGTTTTCGAGAACTAATTTGGATTTTAGATGGATGTTTGGGCATACTAATGAGGGATAAGATTAGGATTAAAGAAATACCGGACAATGTGGAAGTGACCTACGTGGTGGACAAGGCAAGAGAGGCGAGGCTGAGATGATTTGGGAATGTGAAGAGAGGAACACACATGCTCTAATAAAGAGGTGCAAAATGTCGATAATGATAGATCTAAGGAGAGGTAGAGGTAGATCAAGAAAGAATTGGGAGGTAATTAGAAAGGACATCACACATCTTCAGCTTATCAAGTACATGACTCTAGATATGAGCATATGTAGGTCGAGGATTAAGGTAGAAGGTTAATAGGTCACTTTGGGTACCGAACCGTACCGATACCGAAGAGAAACCAACATGATTGGGACGGTTTCGAAAAGTCTAATTTTGGTTATACATAATAGAATAACCGAAAAATTGATATGGTACAAATTTTATAAAATAACCGACCGAACCGAACCATTGACACCCCTAGGGTTTAGGTCACTTTGGGTTTTTTAATAGTTTTTTAGGTAATTTTATTAGAGGCTGCAACGTGTCATATGCGTTAAAAGAGGGGTATATTTAGAACGTTGCCCAACGGCATGATATATATAATAAATAAAAAGTATAACAGAGATAAATTTAAATAATATTTGATAGTTGGTAGATATATTTGGCATTTTCCGTTTTAATTGTAAACCCTAGTACACTACCATATAGTTGCACCCTCTTAAATTCCTCTCGAAGATACTTTTGTTTCACTGGTTCACGGATATGTCATTCGTATTAGGTTGATGAAATTGAATACGCCCAAGGCTTTGTTTAGAATCACTTACTTAATCTTCTTCGGTATTTAAGGCTATTTAAATTACCTATCGAACTGCTCCAAAGCAAATTTGACCACACATTGATATATTTTCTCTAAACA
This sequence comes from Nicotiana sylvestris, assembly GCF_000393655.2. Lineage (NCBI taxonomy): Eukaryota > Viridiplantae > Streptophyta > Magnoliopsida > Solanales > Solanaceae > Nicotiana > Nicotiana sylvestris. The sequence goes on along the minus strand of NC_091059.1, from coordinate 149,736,665 downwards.
TTTTTAACTCACATCACAATTTGATTATTTAGTACATATTGCGTGTATATATAGTCAAGATTTGTTTCGTCTACACCTCATTTATTTCATCAATACATATTACTTTCACTAGTATAAAAATATGGTAATTATATTAATTAATTATGACTAAGACAGACAAAAAGAAAATACTTCGTGTCATAAGCAACGTGTGAACTACAATCAAATCTGAACTTGCATGAGGGTATGCGTATGAGAACTAGATGTTCTATTGAATTAATTTTTGATCCTAATTAATATTTATTTTATATTATTTTTAAGCGATATTAGTCTATCATACACAATATAGTTTTTAATAAAATATATTATATATATATATATATATATATATATATATATATATATATATTGGTAGTTTTGGCAAAGCAATATAAATCGACACTCCTTGTAAAAAGGTGTTAACACATATTAGATCTACTGTGATTTCAAGTCATGATTTTCAAGATGGTCATTCCGCCTTGTCAACCTCTTGTGTTTCTCAGATGTTATAAACTTGCAAATACATTACATTAAAAAAAAGGATAATAAGAATAATGTTCTTTCACTTCTTTTTATTGATTTTACCAACAAGAGACAGTTCTTCCCATATTTTGATCAAATTTATTTTCCTTAGGAGAACTCTAGTCCCTTTTATCTTTTTAAAATTTTTCTATTTAATCCAATTTTAATTATGTTTATAATTGCTTAGCTACAAGGAATACTAAACTTTGGATTATAACGTAGATTATACAAGTATACAACAGAGAATAAAGTGTATTTCCCCTTTTTATTGCAGGTACATGGAACTGTCAAACAGACCTAACTTGTTTGTAAAATGATTCAGATAGTAGTTGCTAGTTGCAATTCAATAATCATAAGCATTTATTGATTATTTATTACACCCTTAATCGGCATGTTTCTTAAATATGTTACTTAAGCAACGTTATACTTTCTTGTTCTATTTTTATTTGACTAATTATTAGGATGGTTGACAAGCCAATTATAAAGAACAAAAATAGAAACTACTTTATTCACTATCTATGTTTTTCTCCAAATAAAATATGTATTAAAAAAACGAATGATATTTAGTTAAACGAATGGTATATTAGACAAGTGTAACAAACTAATTGCCTAAACATTTCTTGCCACGCTTAACAAACTTGATCTATAAGTAATTTGCAGCAATCAACGATTTCAACATCCATCTGCTTTCTTTGAACAAATACACGAACATGTAAAAAAGCAAAAGTAGAAATGAGTATCACCGTCATTCACACCTCTGTGCGTATTTAAAGGAAAAATTGATTGAGTGAGACATAAAATGTGTATTCAGTAAAAGGAAAAGGAAAAAGGGAGAAAGTTAAGCTCAATTGATGACTGTGCAAAATTTAAAGTGTTGTGTTATTTGATGAACTTCTTATTATGCGATATCAGGATTAAAGTGAATGTGAATGGCTGCTCTTGGGAATGACTATAGCTTTTCGTTTTTCACCAAATAGCGATATAATGAAGAACGATTTTACTTCACTTGCATTAATAGGACGGTATATAAATTGCTAATAGGATATCGAAATTAACTTGACCTATATTCCAATAAATCATCTTATTGTTATAGTACAGCGTCGCAGTGGCGGATGTACATGGACACCTATGGGTGCTTGAACACCAATTACTTTTAACCAGATTTAGTAAATTTACATAGGCAAATATAAAAATAGTTAGATAAATATAGAGTGAGCATCCACAACTAAATTCTTTTTTCGGATTTTTTATCAACGAGCACCAATCACTTTAAAATTCTGGATCCGTCACTGCAGCATCGGCGTTCAATTTTGGTGTACAACACGTAATCATATAGGTCAAAAAAGCTGTAGACCTAACTAATATTGTACTTGCATATTTACATATCAAAGGCAGGGGCGGATTTACATATCCGACACCGCTTCGCCGAAAATTTTTACAAATTTATATGTAAATAATGGTTTAAAAGAAATCACAATAAATATATATCAGTTGACACTATTGACAAATAGGTGTGTCTTGGTCCAGCAGTCGCATTGGTTCTTTGGCCTCCAATGGTCCCTGGTTCTATTCTGAATAGATGCATTAAGATTTTTTTTTTTACTTCAAAATAACACTAACCCAATTTTCCAACTATTGAGCGAAGTTTGTTCAGTGAAATTCCATCACAAATATGTGAAAAAAGGACATACAAACATGACTTAGTAAAAGCTTTCTAGAAAAAGCTCTTAATAAAAATTCCAAAATTATTCGCTTTTATCTTTTTTCCTTTTCTTGATTTGTTTATCGTTTTAAAATAAATTTGTTAATGTATTCGAATGTGTTTTATTAAGATGATCTTATTTTAGTAAGTTGTTTATAGGTTAACTTGTTAAAATATAAACATCACTTACTCAATATTCTGCGTACGCCCTTAATCAAAGGACTTATGATTTTGTAAATAAGTAGACCGTCGGTTTAAGTAAACCTATATATATATATATATATATATATATATATATATATATATATATGTATGTATTTGCATTTTGCAGCACTTAGTCATTTAGTCATAACTATCTTAAATATTATCAATAGGATTTCAATGCTTCAATCAAAGCCTAACAAATTTGTAGATAAGGACACGAACCAAATACCAATAACTACCACCAACCTTACAAATACTGAACTATTCATGTGTTTAAACAAATGCATGCAAGTTTATTTCTCATGGACCAATGAATAATATAAGTCAAACATCTTCTCCTCTCGAATTATTGGTTTTTGAGACATGAATGTCGTGGCTATTGAATTGTTGGTGCATTCCCGTAATTTGAACATGTTAATCAATAAGAATATTACAAATAAATTTTTAGAAATTGTAAGGGATGTCAATGGGGCCATAACTAGCTAATACGGTAGTAATTTATCTATTTTAAAGAAACATAAACATTATTTTGAATGAACTAGAGAAGAAATAGGAACACTCAAATGGGGAGTGTGTACGTATCTAAAAAAAAAAGAAGAAAAGCGTTTAACGTTAAAGAAAAACTTACCCACAAAAAATAAGCAGCATGTTACTTTTACAAACACTCCTATCATTTAACTATACTTAAAGAAAAGATTTTCTTATAATGTAGCACTTAATCATAGTTAATTAATATAATTTAACGTAAGTAAATTTTATTGCAATTATCCTATCATATTTTATGCTCCCCTTAGTGTTCTTTGGATAGACCACTTTTGTATTGGGTACGAATAGTGCGCCGGATTATCTTGACTTAACATCTGCAATCTTTCATTATCCAAATCCAGATGAGTCTAACAATGGCTTTTTTATTTTTTATTTTTTTCCTGCCCTTTTCTTTGTTGTTGATATTTTGATATCATATATGATATGATGGTGTTCCCCTTTGTTTTTTGTACCATTCCTCACTTTATTGAGACTTAGAGAGTTGAGAGAGCGAATTCTCGAAAACAAAGCCCGCTATTCCATAGAAAAGAAATGGGGTATAATTCAACTTTGTCATTAAACTATACAACGTTTTCAACATTTTGTTCACTTTTGTTTAGCAAGGTTTTAATCGAAAATAAAATTGTATATGGTAGAAATCAGGGTTCTCTGGTTGAGATAGGAATGCCACGTTAAAGATCTAGGACGTCGAGTTTGGATCGAGGTCAATATCGATTGCGGCAAGAAAGAGGCAGACTTCGAGTGGCATCGGCATAGCTTGATAATGGAAAAGGCGAGATATTCGCGATTGGTCAAGGGCCGTGCGTGAATTTCGGAACGAATCAATCTGCATCGGTTAAATTAGATGTTAATATGGTTTCCTACTATAATTAGAAGTGTACCTTATTTAGGACTCCTCTATTATATAAAGAGCGATCACATTCATTTGTAAGAACATCATTGTTCACTGATAAGAATATATATACTCATTACTCTCCTGCTATTTCACTTATTGTTCATCAGAGTTAATTTATCATTTAATATTCTTACTATCCCACCCCAGACTACCCCAAATCGAGATCGAGACCTGGCTAGCACACTGATTTGATTTATTTTATTCTCTAATTTATTCATTTATTTTCTTGCTTATCAATTGATGTTGGACGAAATCACATATCCTTAAAACCACAATATAAGTTTAATTATTATCCGAATTTGAGGGTAAGAAGTTTGGAGCCCACCGTGGGGCTAAGGATAATAGTGATTGTTCGGTATTGATTCTAATAACACACATTATTTTACGCTTGTTCTTGTCAAGTATCTTTGATCTCAGGTTAGAACATGTCAAACTCACAAAACGCACCCACACATGGTGAAGATGGTCTCGGGTTTCACGGGAAAAAGGACAATATAATTGCTCCAAGAGCCGAGGTGCCACAGGCTAATCTCAGGGGAGCACCAGGTGATATTCGAGATGCTACAGGCTCAACATGCCGTTATTGCTCAGTTACAAAATCAACATAGAACTCCGAGTGGGGTCGAGCCAGAAATCACTCGTCGTACCGAGCCAGTGCCAGAAAGGTCGAATGGTAATGAATCGGGGACTGATCCTGCAATAATGAAAATGCTCGAGGAGCTCACCAAAAGAATTGAGTCAGGAGAGAAGAAAATCGAAGCTAATGATAAAAAAGTGGAAACATACAATTCTCGAGTTGATTAGATACGAGGGGCACCACCAATCTTGAAAGGGATGGATTCGAAGAAATTTGTACAAAAGCCGTTCCCTTCGAGTGCGGCTCCGAAACTCATTCCAAAAAAGTTCGTATGAAGGACATACCTAAATACAATGGGACCACCGACCCCAACGAGCATGTCACCTCCTACACATGCGCCATCAATGGTAACGATTTGGAAGATGATGAGATCTAATCTGTTTTATTGAAGAAATTTAGGTAAACCATATCGGAGAGAGAAATGATTTGGTACCACAATCTACAACTAAATTTCATCGACTCATTTTCCATGTCGGCGGAGTCTTTTGTAAAGGCACATGCCAGAGCCATAAAGGTTGCGACAAGGAAATCAGATCTTTTCAAAGTAAGACAGAGGGATAATGAAATGTTGAGGGAGTTTATATCCCGATTTCAAATGGAACGCATGGAATTGCCACCAGTCACATATGATTGGGCCATTCAAGATTTTACTAAGGTATTGAATGAACGAAGTTCGATAGCATCACGTCAGTTGAAACAAAATCTGATCGAATATCTAGCTATGACTTGGGCAGATGTACACAATCTGTACCAATCGAAGATCAGGATCGAGGATGACCAATTAGGAGCTCCTTCCGGTTTAGTGCACCAAATAGGTCAACCGCCAAAAATCAGAGGGACATCGATAGAGAGACAAGATCGAACAAACACCGATATCAACCATACACCTCAGATCACAGGAACAGTGGTCCAGGACACAATCACGCCCGGAACAATTGGAGAAGCGATCGAGGACAGAATTCTTGGGGACTCATGAGCAAAAATAGTTTTGACAAGTATGCCGACCCCATAGAGGCACCTCGATTATCGGAGTATAATTTAGTGTCGATACATTAGGTATTGTATCAGTAATTGGAAGAATCAAAGACACCAGATGGCCTAGGCCCATACAGATCGATCCTTCCCAAAGGAACCCCAATCAGATGTGTAAATATCATGGCACGCATGGTCATAGGATTGAGGATTACATGCAATTGAGAGAGGAGATAGCTTGTTTATTCAATGAGGCCACCTTCGAGAATTCCTAAGTGATCGAGCCAAGACTAAATTTAGGGAAAGGGATGCCAACAAGAAAATTGAACAAGAGGATCCACATAATGTAATTCATATGATCGTCGGAGGGGTCGATATTCCACAAGGTCCCGTGTTCAAAGGCACTAAGGTATCAATTACTAGGGAGAAATGGACTCGAGACTATGTACCAGAAGGCACCGTATCATTCAACGACAAGGAGGGAGAAGGAATTTCTCAGCCTTACAACGACGCTCTGGTAATCTCTATCTTATTAAATAAAGTTCAAGTCAAATGTGTTTTAGTGGATCCAGGTAGCTCAGCAAATATCATCTGATTGAGGGTCGTGGAGCAACTCGGCCTATAAGATCAGATTGTGCTCGCAGCTCGGGTCTTGAACGGTTTCAATATGGCCAGTGAAACAACTAAAGGAGAGATTATCCTACCGGTGAACGTGGCTGGAACTATCCAAGATACCAAGTTTCACGTGATCGAGGGCGACATGAGGTATAACACCCTACTCAACTCGGGAGGCCTTGGATCCACAACATGAGGGCAATCCCTTCGACTCTCCACCAAATGATGAAATTCCTGACGTCGGACGGGGTACAAACAGTGTACGGGGAGCAGCATGCTGAAAAAGAAATATTTGCGGTCGATGAGGTAATACCGATTTCGGCGTTATCAACATCGGAAGGATTGAGCATCAAAGGTAAATAGGAAGCCAAATGGCAATCACCGCCACCAGCCTCGACCAAATCGGAAAAGCAGGAAATGGAAGATGAAGAGGAAGAGGAAGATTTTTTGACCCCTCGAACTTTTGTTGTTCCTGAAGATTCCGACGCCACCAAATCAACGGTCGAAGAGCTGGAACAGGTTATATTGATCGAGCACCTGCCTGAACGAAAGGTATACCTGGGAACGGGGTTAACCCCCGAACTCAGGAAAAAACTTATTCATTTTCTTATTGATAACATAGATTATTTTGCTTGGTCCCACTTAGACATGATAGGGATCCCGCGGGAAATAACAACGCATCGACTAAGCTTGGACCCAAAGTTCTAACCGGTGAAACAAAAGAGAAGGCCCCAGTCCGAGGTAAAGCACACATTCATAAAGGATGCGGTAACTAAACTTCTCAAAATAAGGTCCATTCGGGAAGTAAAGTACCCTGAATGGTTAGCTAGTGTAGTCGTAGTTCCTAAAAAAGGGAACAAACTTAGAATGTGTGTAGATTATAAAGATTTAAACAAGGCATTCCCCAAAGATTCTTTTCCACCGCCTAACACCGATCGCATGATCGACGCCACGGCCAGTCACGAGATCCTTAGTTTTCTCGATGCCTATCACGATACAATCAAATTCAAATGAACCCGGAAGACCAAGAAAAGACTTCATTCATCACCAAGTATGGAGCATATTGTTATAATGTAATGCCCTTCGGGCTAAAAAATGCAGGAACTACCTACCAACGCCTAGTAAATAGAATGTTCGAATAACAGATAGGTAAATCAATGGAAGTATATATTGATGACATGCTAGTTAAGTCACTGCGCTTGTGAGCACGTGATTTTTGCCTTAACGAAAACTACTCCAAAAAAATAAATCAAAAAATAAAATAAATTTCTTTTATTGTGTAATTTTTGAATTTTGCGTGGTGTTAAATATTTGTGTTATGTCTGTAAATGTTTACTTTGTCATAATAAAATGAAAAAAATAAAATAAAATACATGTTGCATGCATATAGGATTTAATTATGCATTTAAGAGATAATTTAAATAAAATCACAAAAATATGCATTGGTTCTATTTTAAATGTTTCACTGTGTGATTGATATTTTGTCTATGTGTTAAATAATTGTTATAAAATAATTAATATATTTTTGTGAAGTAAAACTTGTTTTATAATTAAAATTAGAAATTTAAATTAGAAAATGAAATAATTGAAAAAAAAATATATAATATACAAGTTGTAAAGATTGGACCTGGATTAAAATCCAGGCCCAAATCAATTTACCCCCCTGTCAGCCCAATCCAAACAGCCTGTCCGGTCCAATTCAAAGCCAGAACCAAACGACGTCGTTTGGTCACCTCTCATCAAGGGCCGTTGGATTAAATCCAACCAACGGCCAATATCTCATCACCCTAACCCAAGACCCTTACCCGATCCATTGACCCGATTCAGTCCGACCCCAACTTTAAACCAAACGACGTCGTTTGGTTTAATGAATTAATCCTGGCCATCTATTCTCCTTGATCCAACGGTCAATATCCACCCACCATTCCCCTCTATAAACCCATAACCCTTACCCCGACCCCCCTAACTAAACACCCCCCCTCTCCGCTCCTGTTCATCATCGTTCCAAACAGACCCCTAACCCTAGCCGCCCCTATTCCCCTTTGCCTGAAACCCGGTGGCATCAACGCCGCCGGTCACCATCTTGACACCCCAGAACCCCCTGAACACCCTCTATCCGAATATGTTACCTGCTTGGTTCGAATCTCCCTGAAGGTTCTCGAATCTTCATTTGAAGATTCGAGCCAAGTTCAGATCTAAACCTAACAGTCCCAAATCGACACCATAACTTCCCCTAGTCACCCTGAGTATGGATCTATCGTTTGTTTGGTTCGAATCAGTTCGGAACTTCTCGAATCTTCTTTTGAAGATTCGGACCAAACAAGAACAAACTCAGATCCGTTTCAAACTAACACCAAATGACCCCTAGGCTACCCTCACCCTTGTGTCATGTTTGGTTCTTCTCGAATCTGACCAGAAATGGTTAAATCCCAAATCGAATTTTTAAGAACCCTAAAAATACCAAACTTTCGGATTCTGTTCAGATTAAGTAAAGATTGAGGTTCAATCGACCTTAGTCGAAGTATTTTCAGTGGAAAATACTTCGACTAAGGTCTGTTTGATTTCAAACAAAAATCCAAATCCAAGCTGAGTTCGAGTCGGATTAAAATTGAAGATTCAAAGGTATTTTTTCTATTATTTTGTGTATTCTACGTGTGTTGTTGTTTGTCTTAATAGCTTGTTAATTTTTCATGATTTTATTTGATTAATTCTGTCACCTTTGTCTCATGCCCGTCTATATGGTCAAATATGAAACTGTTTCAGTTGGTTGTGATTGTTCATAATGTAAGTAATCGACTCGATTAAGTTCGTCGATTAGTTATATTATGAATTCTCACTTATGATAATGCTAATAAAAAAAACAGTCTGCTTCTATTGTTTTAGACCAATTATGGACAATTGTTGTAGATAATCAGTTTAAATTAATACTCGTCAGTTAAATCTCCCTTGTTTACATTTATATGAATCTGTCAAAATAAGTGTTGTATATATGTTATTGTCTGAACATTAAAGTTTCAGGGCATTGTCAGTATTGACAATGATCCTGTGTTTGTTTGATTTATTGTTCAAAGTTAAAGCTCAGTTACTGAACTCAGTGTAATATGTTGCTATAATGATTGTTTCTGAATTCAGTATGATTCTATCAATGTTTGATTGAATGTAATTGTGTTAGGAGTTACCCTTTTTAATCAGAATTCAGTCCAAACTTTAGGATTGGTTATAGCTGCTTAAACAGATTGTAAAATCTGTACTGTGAAATTCTGAGTTTAAAGGCAGTAATAACAGAATTACAGTAGGATTTCTGGGGTATTTTTGGGATAAAATAGTGAGGGAAATATGATATAATAGTGGGCTGATAATGGAGTGTTAATGGCTATATTTAAGTAATAAAGGGGGAACAAGGAATAATGGGGCTGCTGAAAATCATGTTAGGATCACATAAAGTATTAAAAAGTAGTTTTAATGGAAACTTTCTAATTTTTAAAGGGATAAAGGGTCCAGCCACCATGACAAAGGTGCAACCAGCCCTGTATAAATACAGGAGATGGACAACTTAAAAGGGGCAGACTTTAAGAGATTTTGAAGAGAGAAAAAATCAGTTTTCAGAGAGAGAAAGAGTTTTTTTCAGAAAAAAGAGAGCTTAGGGAGAGTTTTTCAGAGAATAGGGGCAGTTTTCAGAAGAAGAGAGTTTGAGAGATAGAGCTTAAGGCAGATTTTAGGAGATTGAAATAGGAAAATCAAGCAGAAACAGAAATTTGAAAAGGAAGATAGAAAGAAAGGAAAACAGAGACACTAAAACAGAATTCTACATCGGAAATTAGTATTGAAGCTGATTCTGTGTTCTTGAAATTGAAAGTTTTCAGTCTGCTTTGTTCTAAACATCAAAAATCAGAAATATTACTCTTGGTATTGAATCTGTCCGGATTTGTTCGATCTCATTCTTCAGTTAAAAATCTGAAGTTTCTTAAAAGTTCTTTTACTGTGCATCTGGGCTCTTCGAATCTTATTCTTGTTCAGATTTGCTGTGGGAATACTGGTATTTCGCTGTTTTTGTTACTGCTGCAACTGCTGAAACTTACTTCTTCTACCTCCATTTCCAGGTACATATCTTTCTTAAATTCTATGTTGGAAAGAGATTCGGCATGATAAATCAATGAAGTTTGAATTGCAGTTCTATTTTTCCATTTATCTAAGTTTGTTATTTTAAATTTCAGTTTTGTTTCATGTTATTTCATATAGAGGTATGCTGGACATGTTAATTATCCGTTGATCATTTTCTTTTGAAATTCATATAAGTATTGTAATAATTTTATCTATTCCAGAATTTCATTAAGGTATAATTATGATTGAGTTGTTAAGATAGGAATATGGCATGAGGTTGGTTATTAATTAAGTCTTACGACATTGTTAGACAGGTATAAAGTAGTCCGGGAATATAAAGAAATGAGTGGTTAGTGTATTTCGATTGTTTGGTTGTGGATTAAGGCTAGATGATGATTGATTGTACTTAATTCATATATGGCATAATAATGATTATGGTTAACACCAATATTTGGAAGTTGCATTATTATCCTCCATTATGTTTGCAAACGTCAAAACAGGGTGAATAATGTTGTAGGCAATATTACTTTATTAAGTCAATTAGGTAGATTTGTTCTCTTTCTCAAAATAACAAATGGCCTAGGAGGTTATAATGTGAAAGTTAGTAACAAGGGTTGATTATATATACATTTACGTTTAACCATAAGCAAAATCAATTATAATAATTTCGCCTATTTGATTAAAAACGAATATATGAGAATAAGTTGAGATGTACATGTACAGATTGCAACATTTTAAATCAATGGTAAGCAAAAGATAGAAATTGCATTAAGTAAATAATGAAAATTCTTGGAAAATATTTCTTTCTTTTATGAATCATTCATTTTCAGTTTCATATGCCATTTATTCTTTGGCATATATATATATATATATATATATATATATGTCATATTTGTTTTAAAGATAGTATTAATCATATTTTTATTATGTCCTTTGAATTTGAATAGTTGGAATGAATATAATTTATATTCGGAAATTATAATAAATGGGAAACATTTAATAAATCGTGAATTCTTTTTCAAGAATTAAAAGGTCTTAAAAGGAAATTTCTCGTGATATAACAAACATTTTGTGGAAATTCCATAATATCATTACAATAATGTTGCGCAATTAGGGATACGTTCGCGTACCTTGATTATATTTTTAAAAGCAAAATTCGAATTATGCGTACGCGCAATTTTGAGCGAATATTTAATAAAAGGATTTTTCTAAAGGCGTAAATCAATTTCATAAAAAACCCGAGATGTACGGTTCACTATTCAAGAAAAACAAATATTCTTGATTCAACACAATTTCGAAAAATGATTGTTTAATAAATATATTACCAAAAATTATCGTGTACACGTACGCGTGACACAATTCCGCATTTTAAAATTTACAACACGAATATACGTACGCGTAATTCGATTCAAAGAAGGGTTCTCAATCACAATAAGTATAAGCGGTAGTAAAATCAGATAACATCAACATATTTAAAATCAAGATAATTAAGCCAATAATAAAAACAGTTAAGCGACCGTGCTAGAACCACGGAATTCGGAAATGCCTAACATCTTCTTCCGGATTAACAGAATTCCTTACTCAGGATTTCTGGTTCGCAGAATAATAAACAGAGTCATATTCTCCTCGATTCAGGGATTGAAATTGGTGACTTGGGACACCTTAAAATTCCCAGGTGGCGACTCTAAAACAAATAAACAAATCCCATTTCGACTGTCCTTCAATTGAAAAAAACTCCCCACGCGCCCCGCGGGCGCGGCAAAAAGAAGGTGCGACAGCTCTGGCGACTCTGCTGGGGACAAAAGTGGTCAAACTGTAACCCAGAACCATTGGTTCAGGGTTTAAAGAATTCGAGCTTAAAATATCTGTGTTAATTGGTTTTATTTACTATGAGATTTTCAACTGTTTATATGCTAAAATGCTAAATGTTGCTGTTTACCGCTTTAATATTATTTGAATTGTGAATATATACAACTGCTACGAAACCCCCTTCTTTCTGAGTCTTCTGAATTTATGGTGTACACGTGCGCGTGACCCACCTTTCTGTTAGAGTCGTACCAAATAAGACGGAGTTGGGACAAGTAACTAGGCCGGGCAGACTTTCGTGCTCCCGGTACGTTGCCCCCGCTTCGGCTCAAACTGTCCGTTTGGGTAAGCCAGGTTTAGAACAATCAACCTAAGGTTTTACACTTAGAATAACTCAGCCATGTACCGGATCCCTAGTAGGAACGAATATTTGCATCATATGCATTTGGCCTTGGAGACTCAACACAGGGGTTGGGTCTGTCTAGGACAGGTGAACCCAAAATAAAAAGACCATCATGATGCATCCTACTTGTTACTTGTGCATTCATTTGCCTCGAACATGCTTGTTGACCAGTTTAAATAAAATCATGGTAAGAAGAAAGGAATAAAATGGGTTGTTTTAAATTTCGAAAAAGAAAAAAAAAAGAAAAAGGTTTTAAATCTTGAAATAAAGGTATTTAATAAATAAATAAATAAATAAAAAATTCGATTTTTTTTTAAATTCTCAAAAAATGAATTTTGACTTTATCAAAATTAAATTTCAGATACAAAATGAGCATCACACAAAGCCCCTCATCCACAAGTACGGAAGAATTTCTATGTCAGCTTCAAATGTGGTGGTATGATTTAGGCGAAGACGGTCAAAAATGGGTCGTCAAGCATTTGGGAAATCTCACGGACATTATGAAAGTTAAACCCCGTGATGATCTGATTGCGGCGTTAGTAACTTTCTGGGATCCTATTCACAATGTTTTTCGTTTCTCTGACTTCGAGCTTACTCCTACATTAGAGAAGATAGCTGGATATACTGGTTTTGACGGAAGTTTAAGAAATCAAAGCTTGATATTCACAAAGGCTCCTTCAATACATCGATTCTTCGGTCTTTTGAACATCAGCAGTCTCTGACTTCGAGCTTACTCCTACATTAGAGAAGATAGCTGGATATACTGGTTTTGACGGAAGTTTAAGAAATCAAAGCTTGATATTCACAAAGGCTCCTTCAGTACATCGATTCTTCGGTCTTTTGAACATCAGCAGTCAAATCAGGAAAAGCAATGTCATCAATGGATGTTGTTCCTTCAACTTTTTGTATTCAAGGTTCGGAAAGTCAGATGGGTTTGAAATTCATGAAAAAGGCCTTACTAATAAGCAAAACAAAGACACTTGGCAGATTCACCGTCGATTTGCTTTCATGGTGGCTTTTCTAGGAGTCATGGTCTTCCCAAATAAAGAGCGAACAATTGATATTCGCACCGCAAAAGTTGTGCAAATCCTTACCACCAAAGAAAATCACACCCTTGTCCCCATCATTCTATCAGATATTTATCGGGCTCTGACTTTATGTAAATCAGGAGCAACGGTCTTCGAAGGATGCAAAATTTTGTTGCAAATGTGGGTGATGGAGCATCTCCAACAACAGCCCAAGATCATACAATATGGGTCAAAAAATGATAATTGCATCGAGAGCTATGAGGAAAGAACAAAAAATTATCAAGCTCCAGAAGGGATAGAAGCATGGGTATCTCATCTAAAGGCTTTAACGACAAATCAAATTGAATGGACTCTGGGATGGCTCCCGATGAGGGAAGTAATACATATGTCAACCTCAAATAGTTATCTACTACTATTGGGATTAAGAAGCATTCAGCCGTATGCACCACTAAGAGTCTTAAGGCAACTAGGGAGATATCAAATAGTTCCTGATGATGAAGATTTGAGTATGCAAGTAATCGAATTACACCCAGAAGCCACTATTCCCGAAGCTCTACTTCAGCAGATGTGGAATGGATGTCGATACTTGAAAAGTGATACTCAAGTCCCAGACACTACAAAGGGTGAGATGAATCCTGGATATGCAAGGTGGTTCGAAAAACGGTCTCGCGTGGATGATGTACCAGAACCTGAGCTGAAAAGGCCAACAAAAAGACCCCATGTTCAAAACTTCAATGATAAAATCCAAGAGCGGTTGATCTGGGGAGAAAAAGAAAAAGGGTACAAAGCGACTATCCATGCCCTAAAAGAAAATCTAAGAAGCCTCAGTCTGGAGAAAGATTTGCAAGAACAAGAAGCCGAAGGCGAGAAAAAGAGTCTAGCTTGTGAGAATGAAAATCTTCATGCTCGATTCCAAAAAATGAAAAGGATTTCTGAAACGCCAAAGAGGAGCTGGAAGGATCAAAAAACCATCGCCAATCTCTTTGAAAGAATGCAAGATTATGATTTCATTCTTGCGGAAAATGAAAGGGCATTGAGCAAAGCAAAAGAAAAGATCCAACAATTAAACGAAGAAGCCAGATCTAACAAGGAACGCCAAGATAGGCAATCCGAAAAAGACAAGGCACAATTCAATAAGGAAAAAGACTATTGGATGCGATCAGAAGACCAGCTTCGTGCACAACTAGAAGAGGCAAGAAGATGCAACAGAGAACACCAACAAGCAGACCTCGACAGGGAAAGAGCGCAAGCAAGATTAGAGCAGGCCAGACTCCGAGCTTTGTTAGAATCAGCTCTAGATCGTGAGAACCGTGTCAGAGATATAGCCACCACTCGTCAGCAGCAATTGCAAGACCAAGACCAACGTCTCCAAGGTTTCAGGGCACAAATCTACGACCTGGCAGTCTTCACATCTCAAAGTTATGTAAACTGCCAAGGAATGGATTATGAGAAATTTACTGAGCATGCGCCCACTTTTGCTCGTCATCTAGCAATGGAGTTGGAAAGGATGTATCATACGCTGGGAGGCCATCCAGGTCAAGTACCACATTGAGCAGATAACCCAATATTTAACAACAAAAGTGGAAAGTGGGGCACGTTGTGAGATGTTAAGAATTGTATCTTTTATTTTGATTTAAGTGTGTGTGTTTTCAAGCCATTTTCTTAAAATTTTCAAATGTAATTCCATCTTTGTGTAATGAATAAAAATGATTGCCTTTGGTCCGAACTACGCAAGGTCTGATTCATGTAAGAACATGATACGTAGGCAATCTCTCATATTCGACCACCACGATAAAAGATATATATAATAAATAAAAGTGAATAACAATAAAAATTTCAAGAAAGCTGGGACGACACAAGCAGCCGAGCAAATGCATAATAGAAAGGGATTATTTGTCTAGGAGCATTGCATCTCAACGTGTGATTATATATGTGTTAAACTCTCAAAACTAACAAGTTTGTTCATTTTCAGAATTCAAGCAGTTAGTTTCTCTAAAGAGTATACTGGCATATTATCACTATCACACAAGATCAAAAGGACCAATACCCGAAAGTATGTCTATCCCAGATGTTGACACAGGTATGGAGATAGAAGAGATGGATGTCGGGAAAATGAAAGAAGAGATGTTTAAGCTCAAGCAGCAAATGGCTGAGATGTACCAAGCTTGGTCTACAGGACAGTTACCCCCATCTTACCCAAATAACCCTGCTCCATCAAAGACCCAAACTCAGGATAATATCACCACTGAATTATCCCCAAGTTTTCCCATTTATCAGCACTACCGAGGCACTACCTCTCAGACACCACAGTCTCCACCTCCAAAGCCAGTTCCGTACTTTCCTCCACCTATGACTCCTGTTTTCGTAGCACCTCCCTCTGCTACATTTCACAAATCTCCTAGTGAGCCTACATTCCAGGCCCAGGACAACCAATATTACCCCTGGAGCCTACCTTCAAAGCCTCCGAAATCAATTCAACTGCTCCTCGGTTTGATCTCCCAACCGAAATGGACAAGCCAGCCAAAAATGTTGAACAAGAAGAGATTTTCCGGAAGGTCAAGAGTCTAGAACAATCGTTCAGAGACATGCGAGGATTAGGTGGGCAAGTCAGTGTAGCCTACAAAGATTTATGCTTATTCCCCAATGTACAATTGCCAGTTGGCTTCAAGATGCCCAAATTTGACCTATACAGCGGGCACGGCGACCCAGTAGCCCACTTAAGGGGTTTCTGTAGCAAGATGCGAGGAGCTGGGGGAAAGGATGAATTATTAATGGCATACTTCAGTCAAAGTCTAAGCGGATCAGCTTTGGAGTGGTATACACGCCAGGACCATGGAAGATGGTACACCTGGGATGACCTGGCACAGGCATTCGCATACCATTTCCAATACAATCTGGAAATCATCCCAGATCGGTTATCTTTGACCAAATTTGAGAAGAAACACAATGAGAGTTTCAGAGAGTATGGTTTTCGGTGGAGAGAACAGGCAGCAAGAGTAGATCCTCCTATGAAGGAGAGCGAAATGGTAGACTACTTCCTCCAAGCCTTGGAACCGACTTACTATGCCCATTTGGTTTCAGCGGTTGGGAAATCATTCAACGAAGTAGTGAAGATGGGAGGTATGGTGGAAGAAGGCCTCAAGACAAATAAAATCATGAGCTATTCAGCAATTAAGGCAACTACTCAAGCTATTCAAGGCGGGGTAGGAGGAATCGGAAGAAAGAAGAGGGAGGAAGCAGCCGTAGTTGATTCAGGAATTTGGCCGGGACCCAGAGGTTCACCGCTTTACTATAATCAAAACGACCTCGCCAATCAGCTTACCACCATGATTCATCCCAACATTACTATCACCCTTCAGAGCCTCATTTTGCCATTAACCATGCTCAAACATACAATCAGCCACCTGTTCACACCAATTGGTGTGCTCCTGTCACATCAAATACTTACCCACGAGCCTATCCCGGACCAAGTTTCAGGCCTAGGCCAGCATTCAGGGGAGAAAGGGAACAGAAAAAGAAAACTTACACTCCATTGGGAGAGTCTTACACTAGTCTGTTCCACAGGCTGAGACAGCTAGACATGCTGAGACCAATACAATCCAAACTACCCAATCCTCCACCAAAGAATCTGGATTACACCATTAGCTGTGAATATTGCTCCGGTGCACCAGGCCATGATACGGAGAAATGTTGGCATTTGAAAAATGCAATACAAGAGCTGATTGATACTAATAAAATCGAGGTTCAAACCCCCGAAACTCCAAATATCAATAGAAATCCAATGCCAGCCCATCAAGAGGCTAACATGATAGAAATCATACAAGCTGATGGAGAGACAAAGAAGCCGTCACAAACTGTCATGATGATCAAGACTCATGAAACCAAGCCAGATAAGCAGTTAATGGAGGAGAAGCCGGTGTCTAAGCAGCACAAAAATGGTGATGAACCGTCTATGATAGTCAATGAGGCATCATCGAGCAAAGTTGCCGCAAAACAAGAAAGGCCGAAAGTGGTAGTACCAGGGGTTGCTAACAAACCCATTATATTCGTGGAAGGAGCCCGTACAGATCGGGTTATTATTGCACCTGTAATCCAGCTACCGGTCATCAACAACAAAGCCATCCCATGGAACTATGAACGGGTGACTGTAATGTACAAGGGCAAAGAAATCAAGGAAGAAGTGTGTGAGGTGCAAGGCTTGACACGTTCGGGAAGATGTTTTACTCCCGAAGAGTTGAGAAAAACTAAAAACAATCCAATGCCAACAAAGAGAGCTGTGACGGAAGAAGAGGCGGAGGAGTTTTTAAGAAAAATGAAACTCCATGATTATTCTGTTGTGGATCAATTAAAGAAGACCCCCGCTCAAATTTCATTGTTGTCATTACTAATCCATTCAGAGGAACACCGTCTGGCGTTGATGAAAATCCTGAATGAAGCTCATGTTCCTGAAAAGATCTCTGTAAATCATTTGGGCAAAATAGCCAACAGAATCTTTGAGACAAACAGAATTACATTTGCTGATGATGAATTACCTGTGGAAGGTACCGAGCACAACAGAGCTCTTTACCTCACCGTGAAATGTGAAAACTCCGTAGTAACCCGGGTATTGGTTGACAATGGGTCCAGTGCAAACATATGCCCTCTCTCCACTTTAAACAAATTAAAAATTAAAGAGGAGAGGATCCAGAAGAATAGTATCTGCGTACGAGGATTTGACGGTGGAAGCAGAGATTCATTTGGCGACATAGTGTTGGAACTAACTATAGGGCCAGTTGAATTCACAATGGAATTCCAAGTGTTGGACATATCTGTTTCTTACAACTTGTTATTGGGTCGACCATGGATCCATGCTGCTAAAGCAGTCCCGTCAACACTACATCAGGCTATCAAGTTTGAATGGGATCATCAAGAAGTAGTCGTGTATGGAGAAGAAAGTTTAAATGCTCACAGCAGTACCATTGTACCGGTCGAGGGAACAGAAAATGACCAGGGACCATGGGTATACCAAGTGACAAACACAGTGTCGATAGAGAAAATTCCAGAAGGGAAATACCTTCCGAATCCAAGGATATCCTCTGCATCAGTCATGATAGCTTATGAAATGTTAAAGAATGGCTTTATACCCGGCAAAGGTCTGGGCTTATCTCTGCAAGGAATTGTACAACCAGTATCTCTCCCCGAGAACTGGGGAACATTCGGTTTAGGGTTCGTACCCACCGCCAATGACGTAATAAAGGCCAGGAAGTTGAAACACCAAGCATGGGTTCTTCCAAAACCAGTACCACATCTGTCAAAGTCTTTTGTCAAGACCGGCGCTAAAAATCGCCCGATAACAACAATTCCTAAATCCCGGGTCAATCCTGAGAAGGAATTAATTGAAAGGTTCGAGAAATTGTTTAGTGATGTGAATATGTTGGAAAGCGGAGAAGGGTGTAGCAACGCAGAAGTTCAATTCGTTGGGCCAGAAACAAAGCTCAATAATTGGAAAGCCACTCCTCTCCCAATTCGAAAGGAGTCTTGGTAGTTTATTTTGATTTTCTTTCAGTTTGTTTGGGTTATTTCAAGGTTGTAATCCCAAAGTTTATCTTACAATTGGTTTGAAGTGTGCAAAACCTTGTTATCTTTCATCATCCAATAAAAAGCAGTTTCCTTTTTATTATCATTCCTAATAGCTTTCTTTTCTTTTTCTTCTTTTCTGTACAGTTCCTTTTACGCTGGCTCTAGTGATATGGCATGCATGAGGAATCCTCAGCCCAGTCTTAAAAATCAATCTGGTTCCGAAATATTAATTCAAGAAATATATTGTGATTATGAATCAGAATATGATGAAGATGAGGTTTTTGAAGAGATTAGTAAAGAGTTAATTCACTTTGAGGAAAAAATCAAACCTAACTTGAGTGATACCGAGGACGTCAATATAGGGGACACGAGTAATGTCCGGGAAACTAAAATAAGTGTCCATCTCGAACCAAAGATCCGAGAAGAGTTAATTAAAGCACTCATAGAATTCAAAGATGTTTTTGCATGGTCGTATGACGACATGCCGGGCTTGAGCACTGATTTAGTGGTCCACAAATTGCCCACCGATCCAACGGTGCCTCCTGTCAAGCAGAGGCTGAGAAAATTCAAGCCTGATATGAGTATGAGAATTAAGGAAGAAATCACCAAACAATTGGAAGCAAAGGTCATTCGAGTCACTCGATATCCTGTTTGGTTGGCTAATGTCGTTCCTGTGCCAAAGAAAGACGGCAAAATTAGAGTATGCGTCGACTATCGCAATCTCAACAAAGCAAGTCCAAAGGATAATTTCCCATTACCCAATATCCATATTTTGATCGACAATTGTGCCAAGCATGATATAGGATCTTTCGTGGATTGTTATGCCGGGTATCATCAAATTCTAATGGATGAAGAAGATGCAGAAAAGACGGCATTCATCACACCATGGGGAACTTATTGCTACCGGGTAATGCCATTCGGTTTAAAGAACGCCGGAGCGACCTATATGAGAGAAATGACCACAGTGTTTCATGATATGATACACAAGGAAATTGAGGTGTACGTGGATGATGTGATCATAAAATAAAAACATCAGGCCAACCACGTTGGGGATTTGAGGAAATTCTTCTTAAGACTTCGCAGGTACAACCTCAAGCTTAACCCTGCCAAATGCGCATTTGGAGTTCCATCCGGAAAATTGCTGGGATTCATAGTCAGTCGACGAGGCATCGAGCTAGATCCGTCAAAGATTAAAGCCATCCAAGAACTGCCACCTCCAAAAAACAAAACTGAAGTAATGAGTTTGTTGGGGAGGTTAAATTATATCAGCAGGTTTATTGCTCAGCTCACAACAACCTGTGAGCCAATTTTCAAATTGTTAAAAAAGGATGCTGCAGTCAAATGGACCGATGAGTGTCAAGAAGCGTTCGATAAAATAAAAGGGTACTTGTCAAACCCACCCGTGTTGGTCCCGCCAGAGCCAGGAAGACCTTTGATTCTTTACTTAACGGTTTTGGAAAATTCATTTGGTTGTGTATTGGGGCAACATGACCTCACTGGCAGAAAAGAACAAGCCATCTACTACCTTAGCAAGAAGTTCACAGCTTATGAGGTTAAGTATACTCATCTGGAAAAGACATGTTGCGCCCTAACATGGGTAGCTCAAAAATTGAAACACTATTTGTCATCCTACACTACTTACCTCATTTCTCGGTTGGATCCATTGAAATACATTTTTCAAAAGCCTATGCCAACGGGAAGACTTGCAAAGTGGCAGATATTGCTCACAGAATTCGACATCATCTATGTGACTCGAACTGCAATGAAGGCTCAAGCACTGGCCGATCATTTAGCCGAAAACCCGGTCGATGAGGAATATGAGCCGTTGAAGACTTATTTTCCTGATGAAGAAACAATGCATATCGACGAGGTGGAGCGAATTGAAAAGTATGGCTAGAAACTTTTCTTTGATGGAGCCGCTAACATGAAAGGAGTTGGGATAGGAGCTGTAATCATTTCTGAAACAGGGCATCACTATCCTGTTACGGCCCATTTGCGATTTTATTGCACCAATAATATGGCTGAATATGAAGCCTGCATTTTGGGGTTAAGGCTAGCTGCAGACATGGGTATCCGAGAAATCTTAGTCATGGGGGATTCGGATTTTTTGGTACATCAAATTCAAGGAGAATGGGAAACCCGAGACTTGAAGCTCATCCCATACCGGCAATATCTACATGATCTTTGTCAGTGGTTTCAATCAGTGGAATTCCAACATATTCCAAAAATCCATAATGAGGTTGCTGATGCATTAGCTACCCTAGCATCAATGTTGCACCATCCGGACAAAGCTTATGTAGATCCAATACATATTCAAGTCCACGATCAGCACGCTTATTGCAATATGGTTGAAGAAGAATTTGATGGTGAACCATGGTTCCACGACATTAAGGAGTATATCAGAATGGGGATATATCCCGCACAAGCCACAGGAGATCAAAAGAGGACCATTAGGCGATTAGCAAATGGATTCTTCTTGAGCGGAGGAGTTTTGTATAAAAGAACACCAGATCTTAGATTATTAAGATGCATAGATGCCAGACAAGCTACAGCTGTCATGTCTGAAGTACATTCAGGAGTTTGCGGACCCCACATGAGTGGATATGTGTTGGCAAAGAAAATTCTCCGAGCTGGTTACTATTGGCTTACCATGGAGCGAGATTGTATCAGTTTTGTACGCAAGTGTCATCAATGCCAAATACACGGAGATTTGATTCATTCTCCACCATCCGAGTTACACACAATGTCGGCACCATGGCCCTTCGTTGCCTGGGGCATGGATGTAATTGGACCAATTGAGCCGGCAGCATCCAATGGGCACAGGTTCATTCTGGTAGCTATTGATTATTTTACCAAATGGGTTGAGGCCAAGACATTCAAATCAGTGACCAAGAAAGCTGTGGTCGATTTTGTCCACTCAAATATCATATGTCGATTCGGAATCCCGAAGGTGATCATCACAGATAACGGTGCTAATCTTAACAGCAACCTAATAAAGGAAGTATGTCAACAGTTTAAGATTACACATCGCAACTCTACCCCATATCGGCCCAAGGCGAATGAAGCAGTAGAAGCAGCCAACAAAAATATAAAGAAGATACTTCGGAAAATGGTAGAAGGTTCAAAACAATGGCATGAAAAATTACCATTTGCATTATTGGGATACCGCACTACTGTTCGCACTTCAGTAGGAGCAACCCCCTATTTGTTGGTATATGGCACTGAAGCAGTAATTCCTGCAGAAGTTGAGATTCCTTCCCTTCGGATCATCGCCGAAGCAAAGATTGATGATGATGAATGGGTCAAAACCCGTCTAGAACAGTTAAACTTGATTGATGAAAAACGATTGACCGCAGTATGCCATGGTCAATTATATCAAAGAAGAATAGAAAGAGCATACAACAAAAAGGTACGTCCCCGGAAATTTGAAGTAGGTCAGCATGTGCTGAAACGTATTCTTCCGCATCAGGTCGAGGCAAAGGGCAAATTTGCCCCGAATTGGCAAGGACCATTCATTGTGACCAGAGTATTATCGAATGGTGCACTATGCTTAACAGACATTGAAGGCAAATGCATAGATATGGCGATCAATTCTGACGCGGTAAAGAGATATTATGCATAACTTTTTGAGTGTTTGTATTTAGCATTATTTCGAAGATTGGAATGACAAAGGCAATTTATTCTGCTATCCAAACACTATACCATTTGCTTCCCCTTTGAGCCATACTTGTTTCTTTCATACCCTCTCTTGGAATCAATAAAAATCAAGTATGAAATAATCTATATAAAAAAAAAAAATTTTACTATTATTGGGTGAACTACGTTTGACCTGATTCCTCAAAGAAGGATACGTAGGCGCTTCACAGCTCGGTCATAGGGTGCACAATATACATAAAATGTGCACAAAAAGAAACATCAAGCGACCCCAATCAAGGAACTGGGGCAAGAATTGTATTGGAAATAAAAAAAGATTCCAAGAGTTGTAATTTTAAACACATACCAAAATTGTTTAGCTTTTCCATTTCTAACCCCATGCCAGAAAGACCTTTCGACCAATCTTAGAAAAATGTTGAGTCAAGCAAATGAAGATGGCTCGTAATACTCTGGTACAAACAAGAAAAAGAGAGTAAAAATGAGAGAGTCTTATAGGTGAAAACCCACATGGGCACCATAAGGCAACGGAAGTTGAGAGAAAAGTAAAAATGAGAGAGTCTTATTGGTGAAAACCTTTGTAGGCACCATAAGGCGAAAAGGAAGTGAGAAATTAACAAATGAGGAAGGTTTATCGGTGAAAACTCTTTGAGACGTTACAAGTCCAACAGGTCTGTGTAATGAAAAATGAAGTTGAGTTATGAAAATTTTGGCAAAAACAAAAATGAGACAATTGAAAGGAGATTGATTAAAAGACTGGGTTGATTAATCCAAAATGCATACCATGATCATTGGTGCCAGTAACTCCAATCAGATAAGTTTTTATTCTTTCTCAAACAGTCATCCAAAATTGGATTTTTCTTTTCATTCTATAATTGTCGAAATCAACGTATTTCGTCACTAATAATCTTACTTTTCTAAAAAGCTTTGAGATAAGTTTTATTCCAAACAAACAAGAAGGAATGTCAAGGTATACTACCAAGATTCAAGGCTACAAAATACAACCACGAAAGGTGGGAGATAAAAGATAAAGGATATAAGAAAGGTGAAATCAAAAGTGGATCAGCAAAGTCAGAAGGGACATATAATTACAGTTAAAAGGGTTCGAAGGAAAACATACAGAGGGGAATCCTATAGTCGAGAATCAATTACAAAGACAAAACAGTCTTTTCAACCATTCCAAGACAACAAAGAGAAATGAAGAGAAGCACCACCATCGGCAAGAATACCCCAGTCAACCACCCTACTTTAAACTAACGAAGTTTTCTTTGATTTAAAACAGGGGCAAATACAATATTTGTGTCAGGAAATACCTGATAGAGAATTAAAGAAGTCAGGCGTCCACCTGGAGAATGAGGATGAAGAAATTGAAGAAGTCAGGCGTCCACCTGGAGAATGAGGACAAAGAATTGAAGAAATCAGGCGTCCACCTGGAGAATGAGGATGAAGAAATTGAAGAAGTCAGGCGTCCACCTGGAGAATGAGGACAAAGATTTGAAGAAATCAGGCGTCCACCTGGAGAATGAGGATGAGAAAAGAAGAAGTCAGGCGTCCACCTGGAGAATGAGGACAGATAATTAAAGAAATCAGGCGTCCACCTGGAGAATGAGGATGAAGAAATGGAAGAAGTTAGGCGTCCACCTGGAGAATGAGGACAAAGAATTGAAGAAATCACGTCCACCTGGAGAATGAGGATGAGAAAAGAAGAAGTCAGGCGTCCACCTGGAGAATGAGGACAGAGAATTAAAGAAGTCAGGCGTCCACCTGGAGAATGAGGATGAAGAAATTGAAGAAGTCAGGCGTCCACCTGGAGAATGAGGACAAAGAATTGAAGAAATCAGGCGTCCACCTGGAGAATGAGGATGAGAAAAGAAGAAGTCAGGCGTCCACCTGGAGAATGAGGACAGAGAATTAAAGAAGTCAGGCGTCCACCTGGAGAATGAGGATGAAGAAATTGAAGAAGTCAGGCGTCCACCTGGAGAATGAGGACAAAGAATTGAAGAAATCAGGCGTCCACCTGGAGAATGAGGATGAGAATTAAAGAAGTCAGGCGTCCACCTGGAGAATGAGGACAAAGAATTGAAGAAGTCAGGCGTCCACCTGGAGAATGAGGATGAGAATTGAAGAAGTCAGGCGTCCACCTGGAGAATGAGGATAAAGAAATTAAAGAAGTCAGGCGTCCACCTGGAGAATGAGGATGAGAAAAGAAGAAGTCAGGCGTCCACCTGGAGAATGAGGATGAGAATTAAAGAAGTCAGGCGTCCACCTGGAGAATGAGGACAAAGAAAAGAAGAAGTCAGGCGTCCACCTGGAGAATGAGGATGAGAATTAAAGAAGTCAGGTGTCCACCTGGAGAATGAGGATGAAGAAATTGAAGAAGTCAGGCGTCCACCTGGAGAATGAGGACAAAGAATTGAAGAAATCAGGCGTCCACCTGGAGAATGAGGATGAGAAAAGAAGAAGTCAGGCGTCCACCTGGAGAATGAGGATGAGAATTAAAGAGGTCAGGCGTCCACCTGGAGAATAAGGATGAGAATTAAAGAAGTCAGGCGTCCACCTGGAGAATGAGGACAAAGAATTGAAGAAGTCAGGCGTCCACCTGGAGAATGAGGATGAAAATTGAAGAACTCAGGCGTCCACCTGGAGAATGAGGATAAAGAAAGAAGAAGTCAGGCGTCCACCTGGAGAATGAGGATGAGAATTAAAGAAGTCAGGCGTCCACCTGGAGAATGAGGACAAAGAATTGAAGAAGTCAGGCGTCCACCTGGAGAATGAGGATGAGAATTGAAGAAGTCAGGCATCCACCTGGAGAATGAGGATGAAGAAATAGAAGAAGTCAGGCGTCCACCTGGAGAATGAGGACAAAGAAAAGAAGAAGTCAGACGTACACCTGGAGAATGAGGATGAAGAAATTGAAGAAGTCAGGCGTCCACCTGGAGAATGAGGACAAAGAATTGAAAAAATCAGGCGTCCACCTGGAGAATGAGGATGAGAAAAGAAGAAGTCAGGCGTCCACCTGGAGAATGAGGACAGAGAATTAAAGAAGTCAGGCGTCCACCTGGAGAATGAGGATGAAGAAATTGAAGAAGTCAGGCGTCCACCTGGAGAATGAGGACAAAGAATTGAAGAAATCAGGCGTCCACCTGGAGAATGAGGATGAGAAAAGAAGAGGTCAGGCGTCCACCTGGAGAATGAGGATGAGAATTAAAGAAGTCAGGCGTCCACCTGGAGAATGAGGACAAAGAATTGAAGAAGTCAGGCGTCCACCTGGAGAATGAGGATGAGAATTGAAGAAGTCAGGCGTCCACCTGGAGAATGAGGATGAAGAATTAAAGAAGTCAGGCGTCCACCTGGAGAATGAGGATGAGAATTAAAGAAGTCAGGCGTCCACCTGGAGAATGAGGACAAAGAATTGAAGAAGTCAGGCGTCCACCTGGAGAATGAGGATGAGAATTGAAGAAGTCAGGCGTCCACCTGGAGAATGAGGATGAAGAAATAGAAGAAGTCAGACGTCCACCTGGAGAATGAGGACAAAGAAAAGAAGAAGTCAGGCGTCCACCTGGAGAATGAGGATGAAGAAATTGAAGAAGTCAGGCGTCCAACTGGAGAAGGAGGACAAAGAATTGAAAAAATCAGGCGTCCACCTGGAGAATGAGGATGAGAAAAGAAGAAGTCAGGCGTCCACCTGGAGAATGAGGACAGAGAATTAAAGAAGTCAGGCGTCCACCTGGAGAATGAGGATGAAGAAATTGAAGAAGTCAGGCGTCCACCTGGAGAATGAGGATGAGAAAAGAAGAAGTTAGGCGTCCACCTGGAGAATGAGGACAAAGAATTGAAGAAATCAGGTGTCCACCTGGAGAATGAGGATGAGAAAAGAAGAAGTCAGGCGTCCACCTGGAGAATGAGGACAGAGAATTAAAGAAGTCAGGAGTCCACCTGGAGAATGAGGATGAAGAAATTGAAGAAGTCAGGCGTCCACCTGGAGAATGAGGACAAAGAATTGAAGAAATCAGGCGTCCACCTGGAGAATGAGGATGAGAAAAGAAGAAGTCAGGCGTCCACCTGGAGAATGAGGACAGAGAATTAAAGAAGTCAGGCGTCCACCTGGAGAATGAGGATGAAAAAATTGAAGAAGTCAGGCGTCCACCTGGAGAATGAGAACAAAGAATTGAAGAAGTCAGGCGTCCACCTGGAGAATGAGGATGAGAATTGAAGAAATCAGGCGTCCACCTGGAGAATGAGGATGAGAAAAGAAGAAGTCAGGCGTCCACCTGGAGAATGAGGATGAGAATTAAAGAAGTCAGGTGTCCACCTGGAGAATGAGGACAAAGAATTGAAGAAGTCAGGCGTCCACCTGGAGAATGAGGATGAGAATTGAAGAAGTCAGGCGTCCACCTGGAGAATGAGGATAAAGAAATTAAAGAAGTCAGGCGTCCACCTGGAGAATGAGGATGAGAAAAGAAGAAGTCAGGCGTCCACCTGGAGAATGAGGATGAGAATTAAAGAAGTCAGGCGTCCACCTGGAGAATTTGGACAAAGAAAAGAAGAAGTCAGGCGTCCACCTGGAGAATGAGGACAGAGAATTAAAGAAGTCAGGCATCCACCTGGAGAATGAGGATGAAGAAATTGAAGAAGTCAGGCGTCCACCTGGAGAATGAGGACAAAGAATTGAAGAAATCAGGAGTCCACCTAGAGAATGAGGATGAGAAAAGAAGAAGTCAGGCGTCCACCTGGAGAATGAGGATGAGAATTAAAGAGGTCAGGCGTCCACCTGGAGAATGAAGATGAGAATTAAAGAAGTAAGGCGTCCACCTGGAGAATGAGGACAAAGAATTGAAGAAGTCAGGCGTCCACCTGGAGAATGAGGATGAGAATTGAAGAAGTCAGGCGTCCACCTGGAGAATGAGGATAAAGAAAGAAGAAGTCAGGCGTCCACCTGGAGAATGAGGATGAGAATTAAAGAAGTCAGGCGTCCACCTGGAGAATGAGGACAAAGAATTGAAGAAGTCAGGCGTCCACCTGGAGAATGAGGATGAGAATTGAAGAAGTCAGGCGTCCACCTGGAGAATGAGGATGAAGAAATAGAAGAAGTCAGGCGTCCACCTGGAGAATGAGGACAAAGAAAAGAAGAAGTCAGGCGTCCACCTGGAGAATGAGGACAGAGAATTAAAGAAGTCAGGCATCCACCTGGAGAATGAGGATGAAGAAATTGAAGAAGTCAGGCGTCCACCTGGAGAATGAGGACAAAGAATTGAAGAAATCAGGAGTCCACCTAGAGAATGAGGATGAGAAAAGAAGAAGTCAGGCGTCCACCTGGAGAATGAGGATGAGAATTAAAGAGGTCAGGCGTCCACCTGGAGAATGAAGATGAGAATTAAAGAAGTAAGGCGTCCACCTGGAGAATGAGGACAAAGAATTGAAGAAGTCAGGCGTCCACCTGGAGAATGAGGATGAGAATTGAAGAAGTCAGGCGTCCACCTGGAGAATGAGGATGAAGAATTAAAGAAGTCAGGCGTCCACCTGGAGAATGAGGATGAGAATTAAAGAAGTCAGGCGTCCACCTGGAGAATGAGGACAAAGAATTGAAGAAGTCAGGCGTCCACCTGGAGAATGAGGATGAGAATTGAAGAAGTCAGGCGTCCACCTGGAGAATGAGGATGAAGAAATAGAAGAAGTCAGGCGTCCACCTGGAGAATGAGGACAAAGAAAAGAAGAAGTCAGGCGTCCACCTGGAGAATGAGGATGAAGAAATTGAAGAAGTCAGGCGTCCAACTGGAGAAGGAGGACAAAGAATTGAAAAAATCAGGCGTCCACCTGGAGAATGAGGATGAGAAAAGAAGAAGTCAGGCGTCCACCTGGAGAATGAGGACAGAGAATTAAAGAAGTCAGGCGTCCACCTGGAGAATGAGGATGAAGAAATTGAAGAAGTCAGGCGTCCACCTGGAGAATGAGGATGAGAAAAGAAGAAGTTAGGCGTCCACCTGGAGAATGAGGACAAAGAATTGAAGAAATCAGGCGTCCACCTGGAGAATGAGGATGAGAAAAGAAGAAGTCAGGCGTCCACCTGGAGAATGAGGACAGAGAATTAAAGAAGTCAGGAGTCCACCTGGAGAATGAGGATGAAGAAATTGAAGAAGTCAGGCGTCCACCTGGAGAATGAGGACAAAGAATTGAAGAAATCAGGCGTCCACATGGAGAATGAGGATGAGAAAAGAAGAAGTCAGGCATCCACCTGGAGAATGAGGACAGAGAATTAAAGAAGTCAGGCGTCCACCTGGAGAATGAGGATGAAAAAATTGAAGAAGTCAGGCGTCCACCTGGAGAATGAGAACAAAGAATTGAAGAAATCAGGCGTCCACCTGGAGAATGAGGATGAGAATTGAAGAAATCAGGCGTCCACCTGGAGAATGAGGATGAGAAAAGAAGAAGTCAGGCGTCCACCTGGAGAATGAGGATGAGAATTAAAGAAGTCAGGTGTCCACCTGGAGAATGAGGACAAAGAATTGAAGAAGTCAGGCGTCCACCTGGAGAATGAGGATGAGAATTGAAGAAGTCAGGCGTCCACCTGGAGAATGAGGATAAAGAAATTAAAGAAGTCAGGCGTCCACCTGGAGAATGAGGATGAGAAAAGAAGAAGTCAGGCGTCCACCTGGAGAATGAGGATGAGAATTAAAGAAGTCAGGCGTCCACCTGGAGAATGAGGACAAAGAAAAGAAGAAGTCAGGCGTCCACCTGGAGAATGAGGATGAGAATTAAAGAAGTCAGGCGTCCACCTGGAGAATGAGGATGAAGAAATTGAAGAAGTCAGGCGTCCACCTGGAGAATGAGGACAAAGAATTGAAGAAATCAGGCGTCCACCTAGAGAATGAGGATGAGAAAAGAAGAAGTCAGGCGTCCACCTGGAGAATGAGGATGAGAATTAAAGAGGTCAGGCGTCCACCTGGAGAATGAAGATGAGAATTAAAGAAGTAAGGCGTCCACCTGGAGAATGAGGACAAAGAATTGAAGAAGTCAGGCGTCCACCTGGAGAATGAGGATGAGAATTGAAGAAGTCAGGCGTCCACCTGGATAATGAGGATGAGAATTGAAGAAGTCAGGCATCCACCTGGAGAATGAGGATGAAGAAATAGAAGAAGTCAGGCGTCCACCTGAAGAATGAGGACAAAGAAAAGAAGAAGTCAGACGTACACCTGGAGAATGAGGATGAAGAAATTGAAGAAGTCAGGCGTCCACCTGGAGAATGAGGACAAAGAATTGAAAAAATCAGGCGTCCACCTGGAGAATGAGGATGAGAAAAGAAGAAGTCAGGCGTCCACCTGGAGAATGAGGACAGAGAATTAAAGAAGTCAGGCGTCCACCTGGAGAATGAGGATGAAGAAATTGAAGAAGTCAGGCGTCCACCTGGAGAATGAGGACAAAGAATTGAAGAAATCAGGCGTCCACCTGGAGAATGAGGATGAGAAAAGAAGAGGTCAGGCGTCCACCTGGAGAATGAGGATGAGAATTAAAGAGGTCAGGCGTCCACCTAGAGAATGAGGATGAGAATTAAAGAAGTCAGGCGTCCACCTGGAGAATGAGGACAAAGAATTGAAGAAGTCAGGCGTCCACCTGGAGAATGAGGATGAGAATTGAAGAAGTCAGGCGTCCACCTGGAGAATGAGGATAAAGAAAGAAGAAGTCAGGCGTCCACCTGGAGAATGAGGATGAGAATTAAAGAAGTCAGGCGTCCACCTGGAGAATGAGGACAAAGAATTGAAGAAGTCAGGCGTCCACCTGGAGAATGAGGATGAGAATTGAAGAAGTCAGGCGTCCACCTGGAGAATGAGGATGAAGAAATAGAAGAAGTCAGGCGTCCACCTGGAGAATGAGGACAAAGAAAAGAAGAAGTCAGGCGTCCACCTGGAGAATGAGGATGAAGAAATTGAAGAAGTCAGGCGTCCAACTGGAGAAGGAGGACAAAGAATTGAAAAAATCAGGCGTCCACCTGGAGAATGAGGATGAGAAAAGAAGAAGTCAGGCGTCCACCTGGAGAATGAGGACAGAGAATTAAAGAAGTCAGGCGTCCACCTGGAGAATGAGGATGAAGAAATTGAAGAAGTCAGGCGTCCACCTGGAGAATGAGGATGAGAAAAGAAGAAGTTAGGCGTCCACCTGGAGAATGAGGACAAAGAATTGAAGAAATCAGGCGTCCACCTGGAGAATGAGGATGAGAAAAGAAGAAGTCAGGCGTCCACCTGGAGAATGAGGACAGAGAATTAAAGAAGTCAGGAGTCCACCTGGAGAATGAGGATGAAGAAATTGAAGAAGTCAGGCGTCCACCTGGAGAATGAGGACAAAGAATTGAAGAAATCAGGCGTCCACCTGTAGAATGAGGATGAGAAAAGAAGAAGTCAGGCGTCCACCTGGAGAATGAGGACAGAGAATTAAAGAAGTCAGGCGTCCACCTGGAGAATGAGGATGAAAAAATTGAAGAAGTCAGGCGTCCACCTGGAGAATGAGAACAAAGAATTGAAGAAATCAGGCGTCCACCTGGAGAATGAGGATGAGAATTGAAGAAATCAGGCGTCCACCTGGAGAATGAGGATGAGAAAAGAAGAAGTCAGGCGTCCACCTGGAGAATGAGGATGAGAATTAAAGAAGTCAGGTGTCCACCTGGAGAATGAGGACAAAGAATTGAAGAAGTCAGGCGTCCACCTGGAGAATGAGGATGAGAATTGAAGAAGTCAGGCGTCCACCTGGAGAATGAGGATAAAGAAATTAAAGAAGTCAGGCGTCCACCTGGAGAATGAGGATGAGAAAAGAAGAAGTCAGGCGTCCACCTGGAGAATGAGGATGAGAATTAAAGAAGTCAGGCGTCCACCTGGAGAATTTGGACAAAGAAAAGAAGAAGTCAGGCGTCCACCTGGAGAATGAGGACAGAGAATTAAAGAAGTCAGGCATCCACCTGGAGAATGAGGATGAAGAAATTGAAGAAGTCAGGCGTCCACCTGGAGAATGAGGACAAAGAATTGAAGAAATCAGGAGTCCACCTAGAGAATGAGGATGAGAAAAGAAGAAGTCAGGCGTCCACCTGGAGAATGAGGATGAGAATTAAAGAGGTCAGGCGTCCACCTGGAGAATGAAGATGAGAATTAAAGAAGTAAGGCGTCCACCTGGAGAATGAGGACAAAGAATTGAAGAAGTCAGGCGTCCACCTGGAGAATGAGGATGAGAATTGAAGAAGTCAGGCGTCCACCTGGAGAATGAGGATAAAGAAAGAAGAAGTCAGGCGTCCACCTGGAGAATGAGGATGAGAATTAAAGAAGTCAGGCATCCACCTGGAGAATGAGGACAAAGAATTGAAGAAGTCAGGCGTCCACCTGAAGAATGAGGATGAGAATTGAAGAAGTCAGGCGTCCACCTGGAGAATGAGGATGAAGAAATAGAAGAAGTCAGGCGTCCACCTGGAGAATGAGGACAAAGAAAAGAAGAAGTCAGGCGTCCACCTGGAGAATGAGGATGAAGAAATTGAAGAAGTCAGGCGTCCAACTGGAGAATGAGGACAAAGAATTGAAAAAATCAGGCGTCCACCTGGAGAATGAGGATGAGAAAAGAAGAAGTCAGGCATCCACCTGGAGAATGAGGACAGAGAATTAAAGAAGTCAGGCGTCCACCTGGAGAATGAGGATGAGAAAAGAAGAAGTTAGGCGTCCACCTGGAGAATGAGGACAAAGAATTGAAGAAATCAGGCGTCCACCTGGAGAATGAGGATGAGAAAAGAAGAAGTCAGGCGTCCACCTGGAGAATGAGGACAGAGAATTAAAGAAGTCAGGCGTCCACCTGGAGAATGAGGATGAAGAAATTGAAGAAGTCAGGCGTCCACCTGGAGAATGAGGACAAAGAATTGAAGAAATCAGGCGTCCACATGGAGAATGAGGATGAGAAAAGAAGAAGTCAGGCATCCACCTGGAGAATGAGGACAGAGAATTAAAGAAGTCAGGCGTCCACCTGGAGAATGAGGATGAAAAAATTGAAGAAGTCAGGCGTCCACCTGGAGAATGAGAACAAAGAATTGAAGAAATCAGGCGTCCACCTGGAGAATAAGGATGAGAATTGAAGAAATCAGGCGTCCACCTGGAGAATGAGGATGAGAAAAGAAGAAGTCAGGCGTCCACCTGGAGAATGAGGATGAGAATTAAAGAAGTCAGGTGTCCACCTGGAGAATGAGGACAAAGAATTGAAGAAGTCAGGCGTCCACCTGGAGAATGAGGATGAGAATTGAAGAAGTCAGGCGTCCACCTGGAGAATGAGGATAAAGAAATTAAAGAAGTCAGGCGTCCACCTGGAGAATGAGGATGAGAAAAGAAGAAGTCAGGCGTCCACCTGGAGAATGAGGATGAGAATTAAAGAAGTCAGGCGTCCACCTGGAGAATGAGGATGAGAAAAGAAGAAGTCAGGCGTCCACCTGGAGAATGAGGACAGAGAATTAAAGAAGTCAGGCGTCCACCTGGAGAATGAGGATGAAGAAATTGAAGAAGTCAGGCGTCCACCTGGAGAATGAGGACAAAGAATTGAAGAAATCAGGCGTCCACCTGGAGAATGAGGATGAGAATTGAAGAAGTCAGGCGTCCACCTGGAGAATGAGGATGAGAATTAAAGAGGTCAGGCGTCCACCTGGAGAATGAAGATGAGAATTAAAGAAGTAAGGCGTCCACCTGGAGAATGAGGACAAAGAATTGAAGAAGTCAGGCGTCCACCTGGAGAATGAGGATGAGAATTGAAGAAGTCAGGCGTCCACCTGGAGAATGAGGATAAAGAAAGAAGAAGTCAGGCGTCCACCTGGAGAATGAGGATGAGAATTAAAGAAGTCAGGCGTCCACCTGGAGAATGAGGACAAAGAATTGAAGAAGTCAGGCGTCCACCTGGAGAATGAGGATGAGAATTGAAGAAGTCAGGCGTCCACCTGGAGAATGAGGATGAAGAAATAGAAGAAGTCAGGCGTCCACCTGGAGAATGAGGACAAAGAAAAGAAGAAGTCAGGCGTCCACCTGGAGAATGAGGATGAAGAAATTGAAGAAGTCAGGCGTCCAACTGGAGAAGGAGGACAAAGAATTGAAAAAATCAGGCGTCCACCTGGAGAATGAGGATGAGAAAAGAAGAAGTCAGGCGTCCACCTGGAGAATGAGGACAGAGAATTAAAGAAGTCAGGCGTCCACCTGGAGAATGAGGATGAAGAAATTGAAGAAGTCAGGCGTCCACCTGGAGAATGAGGATGAGAAAAGAAGAAGTTAGGCGTCCACCTGGAGAATGAGGACAAAGAATTGAAGAAATCAGGCGTCCACCTGGAGAATGAGGATGAGAAAAGAAGAAGTCAGGCGTCCACCTGGAGAATGAGGACAGAGAATTAAAGAAGTCAGGAGTCCACCTGGAGAATGAGGATGAAGAAATTGAAGAAGTCAGGCGTCCACCTGGAGAATGAGGACAAAGAATTGAAGAAATCAGGCGTCCACCTGGAGAATGAGGATGAGAAAAGAAGAAGTCAGGCGTCCACCTGGAGAATGAGGACAGAGAATTAAAGAAGTCAGGCGTCCACCTGGAGAATGAGGATGAAAAAATTGAAGAAGTCAGGCGTCCACCTGGAGAATGAGAACAAAGAATTGAAGAAATCAGGCGTCCACCTGGAGAATGAGGATGAGAATTGAAGAAATCAGGCGTCCACCTGGAGAATGAGGATAAAGAAATGAAGAATTCAGGCGTCCACCTGGAGAATGAGGATGAGAATTAAAGAAGTCAGGTGTCCACCTGGAGAATGAGGACAAAGAATTGAAGAAGTCAGGCGTCCACCTGGAGAATGAGGATGAGAATTGAAGAAGTCAGGCGTCCACCTGGAGAATGAGGATAAAGAAATTAAAGAAGTCAGGCGTCCACCTGGAGAATGAGGATGAGAAAAGAAGAAGTCAGGCGTCCACCTGGAGAATGAGGATGAGAATTAAAGAAGTCAGGCGTCCACCTGGAGAATGAGGACAAAGAAAAGAAGAAGTCAGGCGTCCACCTGGAGAATGAGGATGAGAATTAAAGAAGTCAGGCGTCCACCTGGAGAATGAGGATGAAGAATTAAAGAAGTCAGGCGTCCACCTGGAGAATGAGGACAAAGAATTGAAGAAATCATGCGTCCACCTGGAGAATGAGGATGAGAAAAGAAGAAGTCAGGCGTCCACCTGGAGAATGAGGATGAGAATTAAAGAGGTCAGGCGTCCACCTGGAGAATAAGGATGAGAATTAAAGAAGTCAGGCGTCCACCTGGAGAATGAGGACAAAGAATTGAAGAAGTCAGGCGTCCACCTGGAGAATGAGGATGAAAATTGAAGAAGTCAGGCGTCCACCTGGAGAATGAGGATAAAGAAAGAAGAAGTCAGGCGTCCACCTGGAGAATGAGGATGGAAATTAAAGAAGTCAGGCGTCCACCTGGAGAATGAGGACAAAGAATTGAAGAAGTCAGGCGTCCACCTGGAGAATGAGGATGAGAATTGAAGAAGTCAGGCGTCCACCTGGAGAATGAGGATGAAGAAATAGAAGAAGTCAGGCGTCCACCTGGAGAATGAGGACAAAGAAAAGAAGAAGTCAGACGTACACCTGGAGAATGAGGATGAAGAAATTGAAGAAGTCAGGCGTCCACCTGGAGAATGAGGACAAAGAATTGAAAAAATCAGGCGTCCACCTGGAGAATGAGGATGAGAAAAGAAGAAGTCAGGCGTCCACCTGGAGAATGAGGACAGAGAATTAAAGAAGTCAGGCGTCCACCTGGAGAATGAGGATGAAGAAATTGAAGAAGTCAGGCATCCACCTGGAGAATGAGGACAAATAATTGAAGAAATCAGGCGTCCACCTGGAGAATGAGGATGAGAAAAGAAGAGGTCAGGCGTCCACCTGGAGAATGAGGATGAGAATTAAAGAGGTCAGGCGTCCACCTAGGGAATGAGGATGAGAATTAAAGAAGTCAGGCGTCCACCTGGAGAATGAGGACAAAGAATTGAACAAGTCAGGCGTCCACCTGGAGAATGAGGATGACAATTGAAGAAGTCAGGCGTCAACCTGGAGAATGAGGATAAAGAAAAAGAAGTCAGGCGTCCACCTGGAGAATGAGGATGAGAATTAAAGAAGTCAGGCGTCCACCTGGAGAATGAGGACAAAGAATTGAAGAAGTCAGGCGTCCACCTGGAGAATGAGGATGAGAATTGAAGAAGTCAGGCGTCCACCTGGAGAATGAGGATGAAGAAATAGAAGATGTCAGGCGTCCACCTGGAGAATGAGGACAAAGAAAAGAAGAAGTCAGGCGTCCACCTGGAGAATGAGGATGAAGAAATTGAAGAAGTCAGGCGTCCAACTGGAGAATGAGGACAAAGAATTGAAAAAATCAGGCGTCCACCTGGAGAATGAGGATGAGAAAAGAAGAAGTCAGGCGTCCACCTGGAGAATGAGGACAGAGAATTAAAGAAGTCAGGCGTCCACCTGGAGAATGAGGATGAAGAAATTGAAGAAGTCAGGCGTCCACCTGGAGAATGAGGACAAAGAATTGAAGAAATCAGGCGTCCACCTGGAGAATGAGGATGAGAATTGAAGAAGTCAGGCGTCCACCTGGAGAATGAGGATGAGAATTGAAGAAGTCAGGCGTCCACCTGGAGAATGAGGATAAAGAAAAAAGAAGTCAGGCGTCCACCTGGAGAATGAGGATGAGAATTAAAGAAGTCAGGCGTCCACCTGGAGAATGAGGACAAAGAATTGAAGAAATCAGGCGTCCACCTGGAGAATGAGGATGAGAAAAGAAGAAGTCAGGCGTCCACCTGGAGAATGAGGACAGAGAATTAAAGAAGTCAGGCGTCCACCTGGAGAATGAGGATGAAGAAATTGAAGAAGTCAGGCGTCCACCTGGAGAATGAGGACAAAGAATTGAAGAAATCAGGCGTCCACCTGGAGAATGAGGATGAGAATTGAAGAAATCAGGCGTCCACCTGGAGAATGAAGATGAGAAAAGAAGAAGTCAGGCGTCCACCTGGAGAATGAGGATGAGAATTAAAGAAGTCAGGTGTCCACCTGGAGAATGAGGACAAAGAATTGAAGAAGTCAGGCGTCCACCTGGAGAATGAGGATGAGAATTGAAGAAGTCAGGCGTCCACCTGGAGAATGAGGATAAAGAAATTAAAGAAGTCAGGCGTCCACCTGGAGAATGAGGATGAGAAAAGAAGAAGTCAGGCGTCCACCTGGAGAATGAGGATGAGAATTAAAGAAGTCAGGCGTCCACCTGGAGAATTTGGACAAAGAAAAGAAGAAGTCAGACGTCCACCTGGAGAATGAGGACAGAGAATTAAAGAAGTCAGGCGTCCACCTGGAGAATGAGGATGAAGAAATTGAAGAAGTCAGGCGTCCACCTGGAGAATGAGGACAAAGAATTGAAGAAGTCAGGCGTCCACCTGGAGAATGAGGATGAGAATTGAAGAAGTCAGGCGTCCACCTGGAGAATGAGGATAAAGAAAGAAGAAGTCAGGCGTCCACCTGGAGAATGAGGATGAGAATTAAAGAAGTCAGGCGTCCACCTGGAGAATGAGGACAAAGAATTGAAGAAGTCAGGCGTCCACCTGGAGAATGAGGATGAGAATTGAAGAAGTCAGGCGTCCACCTGGAGAATGAGGATGAAGAAATAGAAGAAGTCAGGCATCCACCTGGAGAATGAGGACAAAGAAAAGAAGAAGTCAGGCGTCCACCTGGAGAATGAGGATGAAGAAAAGAAGAAGTTAGGCGTCCACCTGGAGAATGAGGACAAAGAATTGAAGAAATCAGGCGTCCACCTGGAGAATGAGGATGAGAAAAGAAGAAGTCAGGCGTCCACCTGGAGAATGAGGACAGAGAATTAAAGAAGTCAGGCGTCCACCTGGAGAATGAGGATGAGAAAAGAAGAAGTCAGGCGTCCACCTGGAGAATGAGGACAGAGAATTAAAGAAGTCAGGCGTCCACCTGGAGAATGAGGATGAAGAAATTGAAGAAGTCAGGCGTCCACCTGGAGAATGAGGACAAAGAATTGAAGAAATCAGGCGTCCACCTGGAGAATGAGGATGAGAATTGAAGAAATCAG
Organism: Nicotiana sylvestris; assembly: GCF_000393655.2. Classification (NCBI taxonomy): domain Eukaryota; kingdom Viridiplantae; phylum Streptophyta; class Magnoliopsida; order Solanales; family Solanaceae; genus Nicotiana; species Nicotiana sylvestris. The sequence continues at coordinate 149,698,900 of NC_091059.1, read as the reverse complement.
GCGTCCACCTGGATAATGAGGTTGAGAAAAGAAGAAGTCAGGCGTCCACCTGGAGAATGAGGATGAGAATTAAAGAAGTCAGGTGTCCACCTGGAGAATGAGGACAAAGAATTGAAGAAGTCAGGCGTCCACCTGGAGAATAAGGATGAGAATTGAAGAAGTCAGGCGTCCACCTGGAGAATGAGAACAAAGAATTGAAGAAATCAGGCGTCCACCTGGAGAATGAGGATGAGAATTGAAGAAATCAGGCGTCCACCTGGAGAATGAAGATGAGAAAAGAAGAAGTCAGGCGTCCACCTGGAGAATGAGGATGAGAATTAAAGAAGTCAGGTGTCCACCTGGAGAATGAGGACAAAGAATTGAAGAAGTCAGGCGTCCACCTGGAGAATGAGGATGAGAATTGAAGAAGTCAGGCGTCCACCTGGAGAATGAGGATAAAGAAATTAAAGAAGTCAGGCGTCCACCTGGAGAATGAGGATGAGAAAAGAAGAAGTCAGGCGTCCACCTGGAGAATGAGGATGAGAATTAAAGAAGTCAGGCGTCCACCTGGAGAATTTGGACAAAGAAAAGAAGAAGTCAGACGTCCACCTGGAGAATGAGGACAGAGAATTAAAGAAGTCAGGCGTCCACCTGGAGAATGAGGATGAAGAAATTGAAGAAGTCAGGCGTCCACCTGGAGAATGAGGACAAAGAATTGAAGAAGTCAGGCGTCCACCTGGAGAATGAGGATGAGAATTGAAGAAGTCAGGCGTCCACCTGGAGAATGAGGATAAAGAAAGAAGAAGTCAGGCGTCCACCTGGAGAATGAGGATGAGAATTAAAGAAGTCAGGCGTCCACCTGGAGAATGAGGACAAAGAATTGAAGAAGTCAGGCGTCCACCTGGAGAATGAGGATGAGAATTGAAGAAGTCAGGCGTCCACCTGGAGAATGAGGATGAAGAAATAGAAGAAGTCAGGCATCCACCTGGAGAATGAGGACAAAGAAAAGAAGAAGTCAGGCGTCCACCTGGAGAATGAGGATGAAGAAAAGAAGAAGTTAGGCGTCCACCTGGAGAATGAGGACAAAGAATTGAAGAAATCAGGCGTCCACCTGGAGAATGAGGATGAGAAAAGAAGAAGTCAGGCGTCCACCTGGAGAATGAGGACAGAGAATTAAAGAAGTCAGGCGTCCACCTGGAGAATGAGGATGAGAAAAGAAGAAGTCAGGCGTCCACCTGGAGAATGAGGACAGAGAATTAAAGAAGTCAGGCGTCCACCTGGAGAATGAGGATGAAGAAATTGAAGAAGTCAGGCGTCCACCTGGAGAATGAGGACAAAGAATTGAAGAAATCAGGCGTCCACCTGGAGAATGAGGATGAGAATTGAAGAAATCAGGCGTCCACCTGGATAATGAGGTTGAGAAAAGAAGAAGTCAGGCGTCCACCTGGAGAATGAGGATGAGAATTAAAGAAGTCAGGTGTCCACCTGGAGAATGAGGACAAAGAATTGAAGAAGTCAGGCGTCCACCTGGAGAATAAGGATGAGAATTGAAGAAGTCAGGCGTCCACCTGGAGAATAAGGATAAAGAAATTAAAGAAGTCAGGCGTCCACCTGGAGAATGAGGATGAGAAAAGAAGAAGTTAGGCGTCCACCTGGAGAATGAGGACAAAGAATTGAAGAAATCAGGCGTCCACCTGGAGAATGAGGATGAGAAAAGAAGAAGTCAGGCGTCCACCTGGAGAATGAGGACAGAGAATTAAAGAAGTCAGGCGTCCACCTGGAGAATGAGGATGAAGAAATTGAAGAAGTCAGGCGTCCACCTGGAGAATGAGGACAAAGAATTGAAGAAATCAGGCGTCCACCTGGAGAATGAGGATGAGAAAAGAAGAAGTCAGGCGTCCACCTGGAGAATGAGGATGAGAATTAAAGAGGTCAGGCGTCCACCTGGAGAATGAAGATGAGAATTAAAGAAGTAAGGCGTCCACCTGGAGAATGAGGACAAAGAATTGAAGAAGTCAGGCGTCCACCTGGAGAATGAGGATGAGAATTGAAGAAGTCAGGCGTCCACCTGGAGAATGAGGATAAAGAAAGAAGAAGTCAGGCGTCCACCTGGAGAATGAGGATGAGAATTAAAGAAGTCAGGCGTCCACCTGGAGAATGAGGACAAAGAATTGAAGAAGTCAGGCGTCCACCTGGAGAATGAGGATGAGAATTGAAGAAGTCAGGCGTCCACCTGGAGAATGAGGATGAATAAATAGAAGAAGTCAGGCGTCTCCCTGGAGAATGAGGACAAAGAAAAGAAGAAGTCAGGCGTCCACCTGGAGAATGAGGATGAAGAAATTGAAGAAGTCAGGCGTCCACCTGGAGAATGAGGACAAAGAATTGAAGAAGTCAGGCGTCCACCTGGAGAATGAGGATGAGAATTGAAGAAGTCAGGCGTCCACCTGGAGAATGAGGATAAAGAAATTAAAGAAGTCAGGCGTCCACCTGGAGAATGAGGATGAGAATTGAAGAAGTCAGGCGTCCACCTGGAGAATGAGGATGAGAATTAAAGAAGTCAGGCGTCCACCTGGAGAATTTGGACAAAGAAAAGAAGAAGTCAGACGTCCACCTGGAGAATGAGGACAGAGAATTAAAGAAGTCAGGCGTCCACCTGGAGAATGAGTATGAAGAAATTGAAGAAGTCAGGCGTCCACCTGGAGAATGAGGACAAAGAATTGAAGAAGTCAGGCGTCCACCTGGAGAATGAGGATGAGAATTGAAGAAGTCAGGCGTCCACCTGGAGAATGAGGATAAAGAAAGAAGAAGTCAGGCGTCCACCTGGAGAATGAGGATGAGAATTAAAGAAGTCAGGCGTCCACCTGGAGAATGAGGACAAAGAATTGAAGAAGTCAGGCGTCCACCTGGAGAATGAGGATGAGAATTGAAGAAGTCAGGCGTCCACCTGGAGAATGAGGATGAAGAAATAGAAGAAGTCAGGCATCCACCTGGAGAATGAGGACAAAGAAAAGAAGAAGTCAGGCGTCCACCTGGAGAATGAGGATGAAGAAAAGAAGAAGTTAGGCGTCCACCTGGAGAATGAGGACAAAGAATTGAAGAAATCAGGCGTCCACCTGGAGAATGAGGATGAGAAAAGAAGAAGTCAGGCGTCCACCTGGAGAATGAGGACAGAGAATTAAAGAAGTCAGGCGTCCACCTGGAGAATGAGGATGAGAAAAGAAGAAGTCAGGCGTCCACCTGGAGAATGAGGACAGAGAATTAAAGAAGTCAGGCGTCCACCTGGAGAATGAGGATGAAGAAATTGAAGAAGTCAGGCGTCCACCTGGAGAATGAGGACAAAGAATTGAAGAAATCAGGCGTCCACCTGGAGAATGAGGATGAGAATTGAAGAAATCAGGCGTCCACCTGGATAATGAGGTTGAGAAAAGAAGAAGTCAGGCGTCCACCTGGAGAATGAGGATGAGAATTAAAGAAGTCAGGTGTCCACCTGGAGAATGAGGACAAAGAATTGAAGAAGTCAGGCGTCCACCTGGAGAATGAGGATGAGAATTGAAGAAGTCAGGCGTCCACCTGGAGAATAAGGATAAAGAAATTAAAGAAGTCAGGCGTCCACCTGGAGAATGAGGATGAGAAAAGAAGAAGTCAGGCGTCCACCTGGAGAATGAGGACAAAGAATTGAAGAAATCAGGCGTCCACCTGGAGAATGAGGATGAGAAAAGAAGAAGTCAGGCGTCCACCTGGAGAATGAGGACAGAGAATTAAAGAAGTCAGGCGTCCACCTGGAGAATGAGGATGAAGAAATTGAAGAAGTCAGGCGTCCACCTGGAGAATGAGGACAAAGAATTGAAGAAATCAGGCGTCCACCTGGAGAATGAGGATGAGAAAAGAAGAAGTCAGGCGTCCACCTGGAGAATGAGGATGAGAATTAAAGAGGTCAGGCGTCCACCTGGAGAATGAAGATGAGAATTAAAGAAGTAAGGCGTCCACCTGGAGAATGAGGACAAAGAATTGAAGAAGTCAGGCGTCCACCTGGAGAATGAGGATGAGAATTGAAGAAGTCAGGCGTCCACCTGGAGAATGAGGATAAAGAAAGAAGAAGTCAGGCGTCCACCTGGAGAATGAGGATGAGAATTAAAGAAGTCAGGCGTCCACCTGGAGAATGAGGACAAAGAATTGAAGAAGTCAGGCGTCCACCTGGAGAATGAGGATGAGAATTGAAGAAGTCAGGCGTCCACCTGGAGAATGAGGATGAATAAATAGAAGAAGTCAGGCGTCTCCCTGGAGAATGAGGACAAAGAAAAGAAGAAGTCAGGCGTCCACCTGGAGAATGAGGATGAAGAAATTGAAGAAGTCAGGCGTCCATCTGGAGAATGAGGACAAAGAATTGAAGAAATCAGGCGTCCACCTGGAGAATGAGGATGAGAAAAGAAGAAGTCAGGCGTCCACCTGGAGAATGAGGACAGAGAATTAAAGAAGTCAGGCGTCCACCTGGAGAATGAGGATGAAGAAATTGAAGAAGTCAGGCGTCCACCTGGAGAATGAGGACAAAGAATTGAAGAAATCAGGCGTCCACCTGGAGAATGAGGATGAGAATTGAAGAAGTCAGGCGTCCACCTGGAGAATGAGGACAGAGAATAAAAGAAGTCATGCGTCCACCTGGAGAATGAGGACAGAGAATTAAAGAAGTCAGGCGTCCACCTGGAGAATGAGGACAGAGAATTAAAGAAGTCAGGCGTCCACCTGGAGAATGAGGACAAAGAATTGAAGAAGTCAGGCGTCCACCTGGAGAATGAGGATGAGAATTAAAAAGTCAGGCGTCCACCTGGAGAATGAGGATGAAAAATTGGAAAAGTCAGGCGTCCACCTGGAGAATGAGGATGAAGAAAGAAAAGAAGCAGTCAAGGCACCCACCTGAAGAACAAGGGAATGAAATCGAAATGTTGAAATCAAAAGCCCGCTTATATGAAAAAGGAGCACACTTAGAATCAATAAAGCAGAGGAGTCCAACAGAATCCCCAGCAAGAAACAACAAGAGTCCCAAAAGAAAATTCGGGACATAATGAAAAAGAATACGGAATAAGCCAAATGCCCAAGAGTCACCAAGATATCAAGACAACAAGAAACACAAGGGCATGATCTAGATAAGATTTTTATAATTCTTGTACCATAATCTAGTTTAATTTTGTATTTCCTTTAAAGTAAGGTGTAATAAGGAGGTCAGCAAGCAGTAAAAACAGCACGAAGCAGCAGTAACATCACAGTCCCACGGTAGTCCCAGCTACCCAAAACTTCCCGAACTACATTGACCTGATTCCTTTATAGCCAAGGATATGTAGGAAACCTTTGAAGCAGAGGTTCGGTCAAATCTTTCTAAAAAATGCTTCCCACGGAGTATTCGAACGGGCAAAAATCGCTCGTATCCGCTCACTTTATCTTTGCACGAAAACTCTTCGAGTTTCCGCACAAAGAGGGGCAGCTGTGAGCACGTGATTTTTGCCTTAACGAAAACTACTCCAAAAAAATAAATCAAAAAATAAAATAAATTTCTTTTATTGTGTAATTTTTGAATTTTGCGTGGTGTTAAATATTTGTGTTATGTCTGTAAATGTTTACTTTGTCATAATAAAATGAAAAAAATAAAATAAAATACATGTTGCATGCATATAGGATTTAATTATGCATTTAAGAGATAATTTAAATAAAATCACAAAAATATGCATTGGTTCTATTTTAAATGTTTCACTGTGTGATTGATATTTTGTCTATGTGTTAAATAATTGTTATAAAATAATTAATATATTTTTGTGAAGTAAAACTTGTTTTATAATTAAAATTAGAAATTTAAATTAGAAAATGAAATAATTGAAAAAAAAATATAATATACAAGTTGTAAAGATTGGACCTGGATTAAAATCCAGGCCCAAATCAATTTACCCCCCTGTCAGCCCAATCCAAACAGCCTGTCCGGTCCAATTCAAAGCCAGAACCAAACGACGTCGTTTGGTCACCTCTCATCAAGGGCCGTTGGATTAAATCCAACCAACGGCCAAGATCTCATCACCCTAACCCAAGACCCTTACCCGATCCATTGACCCGATTCAGTCCGACCCCAACTTTAAACCAAACGACGTCGTTTGGTTTAATGAATTAATCCTGGCCATCTATTCTCCTTGATCCAACGGTCAATATCCACCCACCATTCCCCTATATAAACCCATAACCCTTACCCCGGCCCCCCTAACTAAACACCCCCCCCTCTCCGCTCCTGTTCATCATTGTTCCAAACAGACCCCTAACCCTAGCCGCCCCTATTCCCCTTCGCCTGAAACCCGGCGGCATCAACGCCGCCGGTCACCATCTTGACACCCCAGAACCCCCTGAACACCCTCTATCCGAATATGTTACCTGCTTGGTTCGAATCTCCCTGAAGGTTCTCGAATCTTCATTTGAAGATTCGAGCCAAGTTCAGATCTAAACCTAACAGTCCCAAATCGACACCATAGCTTCCCCTAGTCACCCTGAGTATGGATCTATCGTTTGTTTGGTTCGAATCAGTTCGGAACTTCTCGAATCTTCTTTTGAAGATTCGGACCAAACAAGAACAAACTCAGATCCGTTTCAAACTAACACCAAATGACCCCTAGGCTACCCTCACCCTTGTGTCATGTTTGGTTCTTCTCGAATCTGACCAGAAATGGTTAAATCCCAAATCGAATTTTTAAGAACCCTAAAAATACCAAACTTTCGGATTCTGTTCAGATTAAGTAAAGATTGAGGTTCAATCGACCTTAGTCGAAGTATTTTCAGTGGAAAATACTTCGACTAAGGTCTGTTTGATTTCAAACAAAAATCCAAATCCAAGCTGAGTTCGAGTCGGATTAAAATTGAAGATTCAAAGGTATTTTTTCTATTATTTTGTGTATTCTACGTGTGTTGTTGTTTGTCTTAATAGCTTGTTAATTTTTCATGATTTTATTTGATTAATTCTGTCACCTTTGTCTCATGCCCGTCTATATGGTCAAATATGAAACTGTTTCAGTTGGTTGTGATTGTTCATAATGTAAGTAATCGACTCGATTAAGTTCGTCGATTAGTTATATTATGAATTCTCACTTATGATAATGCTAATAAAAAAAACAGTCTGCTTCTATTGTTTTAGACCAATTATGGACAATTGTTGTAGATAATCAGTTTAAATTAATACTCGTCAGTTAAATCTCCCTTGTTTACATTTATATGAATCTGTCAAAATAAGTGTTGTATATATGTTATTGTCTGAACATTAAAGTTTCAGGGCATTGTCAGTATTGACAATGATCCTGTGTTTGTTTGATTTATTGTTCAAAGTTAAAGCTCAGTTACTGAACTCAGTGTAATATGTTGCTATAATGATTGTTTCTGAATTCAGTATGATTCTATCAATGTTTGATTGAATGTAATTGTGTTAGGAGTTACCCTTTTTAATCAGAATTCAGTCCAAACTTTAGGATTGGTTATAGCTGCTTAAACAGATTGTAAAATCTGTACTGTGAAATTCTGAGTTTAAAGGCAGTAATAACAGAATTACAGTAGGATTTCTGGGGTATTTTTGGGATAAAATAGTGAGGGAAATATGATATAATAGTGGGCTGATAATGGAGTGTTAATGGCTATATTTAAGTAATAAAGGGGGAACAAGGAATAATGGGGCTGCTGAAAATCATGTTAGGATCACATAAAGTATTAAAAAGTAGTTTTAATGGAAACTTTCTAATTTTTAAAGGGATAAAGGGTCCAGCCACCATGACAAAGGTGCAACCAGCCCTGTATAAATACAGGAGCTGGACAGCTTAAAAGGGGCAGACTTTAAGAGATTTTGAAGAGAGAAAAAAATCAGTTTTCAGAGAGAGAAAGAGTTTTTTTCAGAAAAAAGAGAGCTTAGGGAGAGTTTTTCAGAGAATAGGGGCAGTTTTCAGAAGAAGAGAGTTTGAGAGATAGAGCTTAAGGCAGATTTTAGGAGATTGAAATAGGAAAATCAAGCAGAAACAGAAATTTGAAAAGGAAGATAGAAAGAAAGGAAAACAGAGACACTAAAACAGAATTCTACATCGGAAATTAGTATTGAAGCTGATTCTGTGTTCTTGAAATTGAAAGTTTTCAGTCTGCTTTGTTCTAAACATCAAAAATCAGAAATATTACTCTTGGTATTGAATCTGTCCGGATTTGTTCGATCTCATTCTTCAGTTAAAAATCTGAAGTTTCTTAAAAGTTCTTTTACTGTGCATCTGGGCTCTTCGAATCCTATTCTTGTTCAGATTTGCTGTGAGAATACTGGTATTTCGCTGTTTTTGTTACTGCTGCAACTGCTGAAACTTACTTCTTCTACCTCCATTTCCAGGTACATATCTTTCTTAAATTCTATGTTGGAAAGAGATTCGGCATGATAAATCAATGAAGTTTGAATTGCAGTTCTATTTTTCCATTTATCTAAGTTTGTTATTTTAAATTTCAGTTTTGTTTCATGTTATTTCATATAGAGGTATGCTGGACATGTTAATTATCCGTTGATCATTTTCTTTTGAAATTCATATAAGTATTGTAATAATTTTATCTATTCCAGAATTTCATTAAGGTATAATTATGATTGAGTTGTTAAGATAGGAATATGGCATGAGGTTGGTTATTAATTAAGTCTTACGACATTGTTAGACAGGTATAAAGTAGTCCGGGAATATAAAGAAATGAGTGGTTAGTGTATTTCGATTGTTTGGTTGTGGATTAAGGCTAGATGATGATTGATTGTACTTAATTCATATATGGCATAATAATGATTATGGTTAACACCAATATTTGGAAGTTGCATTATTATCCTCCATTATGTTTGCAAACGTCAAAACAGGGTGAATAATGTTGTAGGCAATATTACTTTATTAAGTCAATTAGGTAGATTTGTTCTCTTTCTCAAAATAACAAATGGCCTAGGAGGTTATAATGTGAAAGTTAGTAACAAGGGTTGATTATATATACATTTACGTTTAACTATAAGCAAAATCAATTATAATAATTTCGCCTATTTGATTAAAAACGAATATATGAGAATAAGTTGAGATGTACATGTACAGATTGCAACATTTTAAATCAATGGTAAGCAAAAGATAGAAATTGCATTAAGTAAATAATGAAAATTCTTGGAAAATATTTCTTTCTTTTATGAATCATTCATTTTCAGTTTCATATGCCATTTATTCTTTGGCATATATATATATATATATATATATATATATATATATGTCATATTTGTTTTAAAGATAGTATTAATCATATTTTTATTATGTCCTTTGAATTTGAATAGTTGGAATGAATATAATTTATATTCGGAAATTATAATCAATGGGAAACATTTAATAAATCGTGAATTCTTTTTCAAGAATTAAAAGGTCTTAAAAGGAAATTTCTCGTGATATAACAAACATTTTGTGGAAATTCCATAATATCATTACAATAATGTTGCGCAATTAGGGATACGTTCGCGTACCTTGATTATATTTTTAAAAGCAAAATTCGAATTATGCGTACGCGCAATTTTGAGCGAATATTTAATAAAAGGATTTTTCTAAAGGCGTAAATCAATTTCATAAAAAACTCGAGATGTACGGTTCACTATTCAAGAAAAACAAATATTCTTGATTCAACACAATTTCGAAAAATGATTGTTTAATAAATATATTACCAAAAGTTATCGTGTACACGTATGCGTGACACAATTCCGCATTTTAAAATTTACAACACGAATATACGTACGCGTAATTCGATTCAAAGAAGGGTTCTCAATCACAATAAGTATAAGCTGTAGTAAAATCAGATAACATCAACATATTTAAAATCAAGATAATTAAGCCAATAATAAAAACAGTTTAGCGACCGTGCTAGAACCACAGAATTCGGAAATGCCTAACACCTTCTTCCGGATTAACAGAATTCCTTACTCAGGATTTCTGGTTCGCAGAATAATAAACAGAGTCATATTCTCCTCGATTCAGGGATTGAAATTGGTGACTTGGGACACCTTAAAATTCCCAGGTGGCGACTCTAAAACAAATAAACAAATCCTGTTTCGACTGTCCTTCAATTGGAGAAAACTCCCCACGCGCCCCGCGGGCGCGGCAAAAAGGAGGTGCGACAACGCTCAGAGGACCATTTGACACATTTGCATGAAACATTCAAGATACTGAGAAAATATAACATGAAGCTCAACCCCGAGAAATGCGTTTTCGGAGTCGGTTCGGGCAAGTTCCTTGGCTTCATGGTTTCAAGTCGGGTAATCGAGATCAACCCCGATAAAATCAAGGCTATCAAAGACATCACTGTCGTGGACAGCGTTGAAGCCGTTCAAAGGCTGACGGGGTGGATAGCTACTTTAGGCCGATTCATATCGATATCATTGGATTAGAGTTATAGATTCTTCTCTCTACTAAAAAAGAAGAACGATTTCTCCTGGACCCTATAATGCCAACAGGCGTTAGAAGAATTGAAGCGATGTCTCTCGAGCACCATTACTTCATACTCCAAAGGCAGATGGAAAACTCTACTTATACTTGGCAGTCTTAGAGATCGCGGTAAGTGGTGTCCTAGTTCGAAAAGAGCATGGTACGCAATTTCCTGTTTATTATGTAAGTCGAACTCTAGGAGAAGCAGAAACTAGATATCCACACTTAAAAAAAATTAGCACTTGCGTTGATAAGCGCCTCTAGGAAGTTAATCCTGTATCTTCAATGTCACCCCATATATGTTCTAACCACTTACCCATTTCGTAATGTTTTGCATAAGCCCGAGCTATTGGGCCAAATGGGCCATCAAACACAGTGGGTACGATATCGAATATCAACCCCAAACGGCCATCAAGTCTAAGATTTTAGCAGACTTCGTGGCCAATTTCACGTCAACCCTCGTACCCGAAGTCGAGAAGGAACTCTTGTTAAAATCAGGTACATCATAGGGAGTGTGGACCCTTTTCACATACGGCGCCTCGAATGTGAAGGGGTCCGGGCTAGGCATCATTTTGAAGCCGCCTATGGGCAACACTATTAGACAATCCATCAATACTTCTAAGCTGACTAACAATGAGGTTGAGTATGAGACCATGATTGCAGGTCTCGAACTAGCTAAAAGCTTGGGGGTGGAAGTCATTGAAGCCAAGTGCGACTCTATGCTGGTATTAAACCAAGTAAACAAAACCTTCAAGGTTCGAGAGGATTGAATGCAAAGGTATTTGGACAAGCTACATGTGACTTTGCACCATTTTAAAGAATGGACCTTGCAGCACGTACCTAGAGAGCAGAAATGAAGCCGATGCTCTTGCAAATTTGGGGTCATCATGTTACACCCTGCGTTTCCGTACGTAAAAGTACGCCATAAGTAAATTGATGAAAGCTCGGAATAAGGTGTTACACCCTGTAAGTTTAACAATATTGACATCGTTATATATATACATATATATTATATGGTATTTTGAGCGAAAGAAAATAAATATATATATATATATATATATATAGTTTGAAATATATGATTTTATATAGTTATTGATATTACTACTTTCGAATATGCTTTGAATTATACACATAATATGAGAAATTTTATGAAATTTTCTTTATTATAAAGATATGAATTATTTTTTTTCTATAAGAAAAGAAGATTATCTTTTTACCATTTTATGAATTAAGCGTACGAATATTTGTACTCTTTTTATGATAATAGAAAAATTATAAGTTGAGAAAATATATGTATTTTTACATGGATATTTTAATGAAATAATAGTGTATGTATTTATTTTATATGGTACCATAAATTATTAAGATTTTAATATTTTAATAGTAGTATTTTATGTAAGTCAAGAAAATTCTTAATTTTACGGGTAATTGGTTAATTACCGGGTAACGAGACATTACCTAATTAACTAATAAGTTTGGATAATGATTAAAAATCTCCCTCCACGTGGCAATAAATACAGAAACACTTGAATGACTTTCCTTTAGATAAGCCAACTAGTAGGCACATGGACAAGTCTTAAGACATTTTTTTTACACGTAAGGAATGATTTTGGCTATTAAAAACATGAAGCCTAAAACCATTCTCTCTGGATTTTTCTCCCAAAAACTCAAATTTCAATCTTCTTATACCCAAATTCACATGTCACTATACGGAGAAAAAAAAGGAAAATGAACGTAAATTCCATGTGTTTATGAGGTGTTTGTAGCATGTACTGCTTGATTTTACGTGAGATTTGGGACTGAGGAGCTGTAACGAGGACTGGATTTCAAATTCGAAGAATTCTAATTAAGTGTGAAGAGCTGAAAATTAATTAAAGAGAATGAGAAATATGGCGAATGGGCTATTACCCCTGTTTGCACGATGTCACTGTTGTGTTAGTATTCGTAGCACTATTTGAAGGACACTTCAAACACCTTATATTTGAGCTTAAACGAGATGATTCTTGTCATGCTCAGGTATGTTAAGGCTATCCCTTCTTTCTTTTGGCATGATCCATACGATACGAACAGAACGTGCAAATGCACAAATTCCATGAATGACTCTATTCATAAAAGTATTAGAGATATCTGTGTTCTTGAATTTCCGTGTGTTATAATGTCTTATCATCTGTTCATGGGTCTTAGAAAAATACGAAAGTTGAAAAGAGTTTACTTTATGATATTACTCAGAGGCAAAATGGTCTTATGACATTCCGAATAATTTTATTGACGTACTTTTTATACACTGCATTCATGTGCACTGACCCATGACCAGATGGCGTATATATGTAAATATATGTATATGGGATATGGGAAAAGGTTACGGCGTTATATATGCATCACCACCTGATCAACTGGTATATGATGATGATGTTGCCCACATATGCTAAAATATGATTCAAACGGCGTTATATACGCATATATATATATATGTATGTACTCAAACAGCGTTATATACGCGTATATATGTAAATATATGTATATGGGATATGGGAAAGGTTGTGGCGTTATATACACACCACCACCTGATCAACTGGTATACGATGATGATTTTGCCCACAGTGGCCGGTATGATATAATGGAATGCCCTCAGAGGCTGATGATGTTATGAAACATGTACCTATGCACGACATGACATTCATATACACATGCATGACGCTAAAAGTAATTTATGATCTACAAAGTTATTCATACTTACAGGTTGAGTCATGTACTCTATATGTCTTCCATGTCTATTATGTATTTATTTATGTGCTTTACATACTCGGTACATTATTCGTACTGACGTCCCTTTTGCCTGGGGACGCCGCGTTTCATGCCCGCAGGTCCTGATAGATAGGTCGAGAGCCCTCCAAGTAGGCTATCAGCTCAGCGAAAGATGTTGGTGCGCTCCATTTGCTTCGGAGTTGCTCGTTTGGTTAGTATGATTTAGACGTGTATTGTTTGGTATGGCGGGACTCTGTCCCGACCTTTATGACATTTCTGTATTCTTAGAGGCTTGTAGATATATGTCTTGTACGTGAAAGATGGTACGGCCTTGTCGGCCTATGTTTTGAGTTTATAAATTATTATGTTGGCCTATTAGGCCCGTATGTCATGTGTATATGATGATGTAATAAGAAAGATGTGAGCACGTGATTTTTGCTTCACGAAAACTACTCCAAAAGAAATAAAAAATAAAACAAAATTCTCTTGGTGTACAATTTTTAGGATTTGCGTGGCATATTTGGATAATTATTTGTCTTTTGTCCGTAAATGTTTACCTTGTTGTAGTTAATTGAAAAATACAAAAAATACATGTTGCATGCATATTTAGGATTTAATTATGCATTTAGGAATTAATTAAACCATAATTTGGTTTTAAAAGAGGAAAATCACAAAAATATGCATTTAGTCTATTTTTGTCATTTAAATGTGCCATCGTGATTTTATTTTTAATTAAATGTTTTAACTTGTGTATTAATTATCGTTAAGGGTTGATTAATATATTGTAAGGTCAATTTTGATTTCACAATTTAATGTAGAATTTTTGTTAATTAGGAATTAAAAGAAGAAAAAAAAAAGAATGAAAAAATGAAGAAAACTCGGATTTGGCCAAAAGTCTAAAATGAAATTGGGCCCAAATCAGTACCAATGCAAGACCCAATCCATTGCCTGTTCTCAGATAACCCCAAACGACGCCGTATTGGCGTCTCAAATCTGAGTCGTTTATCAAACTGGATCGAACGATCCAGTTCAGCCCCTGCATAGTTGAAACGACGCCGTTTCAGGCATGTCGATCTAAACCGTCCATCTCCATTGATCCAATGGTCCCAAGCTTCCCTCACAACCCAGTCCATTTCGACCCGGGTCGACCCAGTCTCTGAATGAGACCAAACGACGCCGTCCCCTTTAAGTGAATTGATCCAGGCCGTTGATCGTGATTGATCCAACGGCCAAGATCAAACCACCCCTCCCCTATATAAACTTAATATCCTACCCCAACCCCCCCAAACCAAACCCCCCCTTTCCCTGTTCATTGTCTCTCTAACTCAGAGACGAGCCAAACCAAACCCTAGCCGCCTTAAGTTACCTCCGCCTAAAACCCGGCGGCAACAACGTCGCCGGTCACCAAACCAACACCCTAAGACCACCTGACCACCCTCGATCCAAATCCGGTAACCGTTTAGCTCGAATCTTCCTGGAACTTCTCGAATCTTTATTTGAAGATTCGAGCCAAACTTAGATCTGCCCCAACCAGTCCCTAATTCACACCAGTTACTCCCCTGACCTCACTCGTAACCAAACCAAGCTTGGTTTGGTTCGAATCTGGCTAGAAACACTCGAGCCCCAAATCAAGCCCAAGAACCCTAAAAAAAACCAAGCCTGGAATTCTGTCCAAATCAAAGAGGTTTTGGGTGTTTAATGGACCTTAGTCGAAGTGTTATCAGTTGAGAACACTCAATTAAGGTCCGTTCGACCTCTAAAAAGGGTACGAGTCAGAGTTCAAGTCAGGATCGTCTAGTGTCCGAGTTCTTGAGGTATTTGTCCTTTCCGATCGGTTCCGTTTTGTATGTGTTTATATCTATTTATTTGTTAGTTTAGTTTTATTGGTTTTTTCAATTCTTTTTGTCGATTGATTCTGTTCATCTTTAGTAGACCTTTTTATTTGGTCCAATTCTATCATTTGTTTATGTTTTCTATAATTGTTATGTGTAATAATTTGTGTAATCGATTAATAAGTTGCGTCGATTAATTAGTTTCCAGTTAATCCATGTTTCTGTCAATAACATTGAAATTACCCGAATTGCCTATTTCTCTGTTTCTGATTGTTCAGTGTCAATTGTAATATGTAATCGACTAATTAAGCTTCGTTGATTAGGTCGTTCGTATAGTTTGAATCATTTGGCGTTTTGTTGTTTATAGTTTTTTTCCAATTGATTAGTTGTCTGATTAATTAAGATTCTGTTTGATTATAAGCATTGTTCTGAATCACTGAAACCCTTATATTTGATGTATTTTCTGTCTTAAAGACTAGCTGGAATTGGTTATAGTTGTTAATCAAATTAGTATAGTTAATTGATAGTTAAGCAGATTTTAGAATCAAAAGTTTTAATATATTTGAATAGTTGTATTAGGAAGTCAGTAATATCAAGGGGGTTTCAGGGGTAATTTGGGAATGAAACAGTAGAAATAATTTGTTAATGTTAATGTTTTGTTAGTGGGATGTTAGTGTCTTTAAAATAATGTGGTAATGGAGAACAAAAGGGAATGGGGGGGGGGGGCTGAAAATAAGGAAAAGCTTCCTTAGTGGATTTTAAAGTGGAAAATTCAGATTTTAGTGAAAAAAGGGGCAAGGCAGTAAGAAAAGATTCGGGCAGTAGGTTTAAAAGGGGAAGACTTGTATAAAAGGGTGTTGAGGCTGGATTTTGATGGGGGCAGAATTTAAGTTAAAAATGGACTAACTTTTAAATCTTGGAGAGTCAGAATTTGAGAGAAAAAGACTAGATTTTAACGTTAAGAATTCAGTTTTTTTAGAGTCAGTAGTTTGAGCGTGTTCTATTTTGAGTGTTAAAAGAACAAAAATCAGAACGGTTCCATTGCATCTTTTGCTTCTGGTTCACTCTGCATTCTGCTTATGATTGCTTGGCATTGCTGGGTTTCAAGTTGGTTTTTCCTGGGTTGCTATTTGGTTATTTGCTACTGTTTCATTGGGTGTTGCTGGATTTCTGCTCGGTTTTTAAATCTGTTGCTGGGTGTTGTTGTTGTTGTATGCTACTTCTGCTGATCTTCCTCTTCTTTTGCTTTCCAATATCAGGTACACAATTGATACACTGACTATTGTAAGCTGAAAATATGAAAGCATGTACATTATGAAAGAATGGAAGTTTGAAGTCTTGATATAGCTTTTTCTTTTCTTTTCACTAATTGTAATTAGAACATGCTATATTCTATTCTTATGTAACTTGATGCCCCTTGGTATAACTGAGTAGTTTTGTAGTAATGTAGTCAATGATATTATGTTCATTTTAGTTTGGTTATCAGTTACTATATGTTCAAATGCATGTCAAATAAAATCAGGTCCAGTAGACCATTTTAATTACCGTGGCAGTCTAGTTTTAACATTTAATGGTTTGAAGTTAGAATTAAAATTAGACCTCTAAGTTACCTCACTCCAACTGATTGATTCTTTAAAACTTGGGTAATTTGTTTAATTAGATATCATCATTTTTACCTTTTCAGCATTACAAATTTTGAATATGTGTAGAATAGTTTAACTAGGCCTCAATATTGGAACAAAATGGCCCAGGTCCAGTTTAATACTACCTACGTTGGACCTGGGCCCATGCTTGGCAAACGGACTGCCCATATGCACCTTTATATTTTGCTTTAACAAACTGCGTCCGAAACTCGGCTATAACATGTAATTTAATTAGGATCTTTTCTTCTTTCATTTTAGAGACGAACGAAAAATAGAAGAATGTACTCACTTTAGGACGATCCTTTTAAAATAAATGAGATGAGCCTCGTCGAATAGAACGCACAAGCTGCGGGGCCCTTTATACGTGTTTATAAAGTTACTTAGATTTCGAGAAGGGCCGTTTAGCAAATTTCACAGCCTTGCCCAAAATAATGATACGCTAGTCGCTTTAGGCGCACTTTTTAATAAATTACTTTCTTAAATTCGGGTGCACATTTATGTGACCCAAATCCAAATCTCAACGGAGTTGAAATGTGTCGATAACCACGGGTACATTAATTGTGACATGGTTAGAAATACGTTTTCACGACGTTGCAATTCTTTTTAAAAATAATGATAATAATAAAAGCGGTTAAAAGTTAAAAAAGTACATTAGTTACAACATGTATAAAAATCAGATAAATAAGTCGAATATGACAGTGGAGCGACCGTGCTAGAACCACGAAACGCGGGAATGCCTAACACCTTTTTCCGGGTTAACAGAATTCCTTATCCGGATTTCTGGTGCGCAGACTATAATACAGAGTCAATCTTTTCCTCGATTCGGGATTCAATCGGTGACTTGGGACACCATAAATCTCCCAAGTGCCGACTCTGAATCTTTAAATAAAATCCTGTTTCAATTGTCCTTTAATTGGAAAAACTCCCTTCCGAGCCCCTTTCTGGGAGCGCAGGCGAAAAAGGAGGTGTGACAGCTCTGGCGACTCTGCTGGGGAGCGAACCCAAAATCTCTAGTTCAGGGTTCAGAATTCGAGCTTAGATAAATTGTTATATTTGGATTTATCTGATTTTGTTACATGTTTGGGCCTAATGTGCTAAATGCTGCTTTTACCGCTTTGATATTATCTGAACTGCATATAAACTGTGCCGAAACCCTTCTCTTCTCACCTCCGGGGATGTGCTTACTGGTTGAGACTCCTTATTCTGTTAGTGTCATACCCTGAAATAAAAGAGGCTCGGAAAATTTCTAAGCCGGCTGGCCTTTTGGTTCCCGGAAAGGAGCTCCTTCCTCAACTCGAGTTGTTCGCTCGGGTACACTGTCTAGAACATACACCCAGGCTGAACCTAGAATAACTTGACTTCATGCCGAATCCATTGTAGGAACGTTTATTTGCATCATGTTGTATTTGACTTAGGGGACTCAACACAGGGGTTGGGTCCGTCTAGGACAAGCAACCTGAAATGAAAAAAGACCATCATGCTGCATCCTGTTTGTTTTGCACATTTATTTGTATCAAATCTGCATGCTGACCGGCTTCTGAAATCGGGAATTTTCGAAAAATTGTGAAAAAGAGAAAAAAAAATAGCAGTGTAGGGAGATAACTACTTATTTTTAGATAAATAAAACCAATGTCCAAGTAGTGTCAAAACCCTGCCGAAATTTTGAAAAAAATGATTTTTTTTTTGTCTTTTTTAGTTTGATTTATTTGAAAAAAACAAAAGAAAGGAGTCTTGTTTGCAAGTTTAGTTTATGTTAGGCAAACTACGCCGGTTTGATTCTCACAGGGCGTGATATACGTAGGCAACCCTCGTCGGGTCCAACCTCCTATTTTTCAAAAACAAAAAAAATGTCAAATTTTAATTTTCGTCATGAGTCGGGTGATGCCGTTTTTATCAAAAATAGCCGAATGTTCCCAAAAAAGGGACGCCGGAAGGCTGACTTTGCATAAATGGCCACTTCTGTCATTTTTTTGGATTATTGATCGGTTGACTCACACAACCTTAAAATCTTCGTCCCTGAAGTGCTGAAAGGTCGTGTTCGGAAAATCGGGTCTTTCTTTTATGAAAAAAGAATCAAATCGTTTTGAGTCAAATAAATTTTCTTTTGTTTAATCACATATTAATGTGCAGAATGAGCACAACTCAAAATGAACCTTTTTCAATCATGAATAAAATCCCCCTCCAGTTGCGGCTATGGTGGAATGATTTAGGCAAAGAAGGGCGAGACGAAGTCAAGAAACATCTGAAAGGTCTCACGGGTTTGTTGGGTATCAGGCCTCGAGGGGATATTATAAGGGCACTGGTCACTTACTGGGACCCAGCGCACAATGTCTTCCACTTCTCGGACTTTGAACTCACCTCGACTTTAGAGGAAATAGCAGGGTACATCGGTAGTGCTGAGGTTCCGTTGAGGTGTAAATACCTGGTTGCTCCAAGAGCCGTAGCGGTGCACCGGTTTTTGGACTCGTTAAAGATAGATAGAACGATCCATAACCCAGACTTGGCGAAAGGTTTTTGCACTCTGAGCTTCATATACCAAAGATACGGCCACATAGGAGGATTCGACAAGCCAAAAAACAAGTTGTGCAACAAAAGTAACCGTCGAAAGTGGGATGAACATAGACGGGTTGCTCTCATGATAACCTTCTTAGGGCTTTTAATGTTCCCAAGAAAAGACGGGAATATTGACATAAAGATAGCCGGGGTCGTCAGTACTTTACTCACTCAAGATGACAGCACGCTTGCGCCCATGATTGTATCTGATATCTTCCGAGCTCTCACGGCCTGCAAAGCCGGAGGGAATTTTTTTGAAGGGTGTAACTTGTTATTGCAAATATGGATGACCGAACACCTATGTCACCGAGCCCAGTTCCTGAGCCATGGATCTTCTGAGAAAACCTGCATAGAGGAGTTCTACACTAGAATTAATGAGGTCCTTTTACCTGAAGGAGTCTCGGCATGGACCTCATACTTTCGGACCCTCAACGCCAGTCAAATATAGTGGACACTGGGATGGTTACCGATCGACGAAGTCATATATATGCCAGCAGCTAGGCCCTATTTTCTCTTGATGGGACTTAAGAGCATTCAACCTTATGCGTCGTATCGGGTTTTGAGGCAGCTTGAGAGGTGTTAGATAGTGCCGAAAGATGAGGACTGAGCACCCCAAGTGATTGAGATCAGTTCCGATGGCCAGTTTCCTGAAGCAAGGGTCCGCCAGATTTGGAGCCAATGTCAATACTTGGAGGCAAATACTTGTATACTGAATCGGGCAAGAAGAGAAGTTTCACCCGGATATCAGGCTTGGTACAAAGGGGAAGTGTCGTCTGGAAGGCCGGCTAAAAGACCTCACCTTCAAGAGTTTTCCAAGTCCTCAAAAGAGCATTGGGACTGGTTGACGAAAGAAGGAGAATACAGGGCCACAATAGGCAAGTTGAAGCAGCAGGTCGCAGATCTTCAGTTTGAAAGAGAAATTCAGACCGCGGCCAATGAAGGGGACAAAAAGAAATCAGCCCAAGAAAATGACTCCCTTAGAGCTCAAAACCGAGAAGTCATAATGGATGCCGACAACCAACGGAGAAGCCGGTCCGATAAAAGGCTGATAGCAGGGTTAAGGAATCAGGTCATTGAAAGCCGAAAAGACTTGGAAAGATCTGAGGCTAGCATAGCAAGAATGCGGGCCAGATAGGCAAAAGGTGCAGCAGCACGGAAAAAGCACCTATGGCAACTGAGAAGGGATTATGAAGGGAACATTGCAATATTAAGAGAAACAAATTCCACTCTCAGATATCGGGTCTTTAAACAAGCCCGAGATGCTAGAGCGGACAGGGAGCGCTGCTATGATTCAATAGCCCGAATGGAAGAACAAATGGAGAGGTTCCAAGACCAGCTCGTTGACAACACTCAAGTATTGGGATTAAAGAATCAACGAATAGAACAGTTGTGTATGGAACGGGATAAAATCAGGGGTAGGATCAATGAGATTGGGCACTACATCACCACAAAGTGCTTAACATGTGAAGAAATGCCCCGTGATACCCTTTTTGCCTCGGTCATGGGTTATGTCCACCGGATCATGGAGGAATTAAAAAGCTTTCAAAGAGGCCTGGCACCAAAGCCCGTGGAAAGGCCGAACGATGACTCGCGGGCACCAAAATTCAAGACCCCAATGTATCCTTAATTCAAGTCTGCATTGTTGTTTTCAAAAGTCTGTTGTCTGCCCTTCTGTTCTCTTTTCATATCAAACAGTGTTAATAGTGTGGAGTCTTTATTTTGTTTGTCCTTTTTCAAATAGGTAGCTTGTAATAGCATATTTTGGTAATAAAATAAAATAAAAATTGTGTCTTTATTTTACTTATGGCAGAACTACGCTCTATCTGATTCATGCGGGGACATGATACGTAGGCAATCCACATAAGATTCGGCCATCAGTAAAAAGAAAAAAAGAGGCATTGTGAATAAAAGAAAGGAAAAAGGACATAAAAGGAAAGAGTAAGCCGGAATGACGCATGCAATTGAAGCAAAAACATGTTAGAAATGGTTAAACTGCCTAGGAACATTGCATTCCCCAATGTGAAATTGCAATATGTGTTAAACTCTAACACTAACAAGTTTGTTGTTTATACCAGAGAAAGAGATTTCAAAACAGTTAGCTCGTTAGAACATTCTGGCAGATTACCATTACCACACAAGATCAAAAGGGCCCATTCCGGAAAGTATGTCTGGTTCGGACAAAAGTGTTGAGGAGGAAAAGACGGAGATGCAAATGATGAAGGAGGAAGTAGACAGGTTGAGACAAGAGATAGCTGGGATGCACCTAGCCTGGGCTAAGGGACAAACACCACCAATACTTCCCCCTACTCCTACCCTTTCACCAGCTCGAACTCTGGAACACCCTTCCACTGGTCCATCAACGAGCTTCCCCATTGCCCAATACTATCAAGGGGAAACTTCCTATAATCCCCAAACTTCACCACCCAAACAAAACCCTCCTCCACCAGCTGTTCCTGTTTTCGTGGAACCTCCACCCACCACATTGCAAAAAACATCCGATGAACCAGTGTTTCAGGTTCACGACAATCAATACTATCCTCCTGAACTCACCTTCAAAACACCCGAGCCATACACTTACACCCCTCACCTTCAACTCCCAACAGAAACTGAGAGGCCAGCTAAGAATCCGGAGCAGGACGAAGTGCTTCGTAAAGTGAAAAGCCTGGAGCAATCCTTCAGCAATATGCATGGATTGGGCAGCCAAGTTAGTGTGTCCTATAAAGATCTGTGTCCCTTCCCCGATGTTCAATTGCCGGCAGTTTTTAAGATGCTAAAGTTTGATCTATATGAGGGCATGGTGATCCCATGGCGCATATACGAGGTTTCTGTAGTAAGATGAGAGGGGCAGGTGGAAAAGATGAGCTGCTGATAGCTTATTTCGGTCAAAGTTTAAGCGGGTGCGCATTAGAATGGTACACGAGGCAGGATCCTAGTAGGTGGTATACCTGGGACGATCTAGCACAAGCATTTGCAGGTCATTTCCAGTATAACCTTGAGATTGTCCCCGACCATCTCACACTATTAAAACTTGAGAAAAAGCCCGGAGAGAGCTTCAGGGAATTCGGATTCCGTTGGAGAGAACAAGCAGCAAAAGTCGATCCACCAATGAGGAAAGGTGAAATGGTGGACTACTTCTTACAAACGTTGGAGCCAACTTACTTTGGTCACCTGGTGACATCAGTTGGTAAATCTTTCAATGAAGTAGTAAAAATGGGCGGTATGGTTGAAGAAGGACTCAGGTCCAACAAGATAATGAGTTATTCAGCAATCAAGGCTACAACTCAGGCTATCCAAAGCGGCACGGGAGGTGCGCTTGGGAAAAAGAAGAGAGATGAGGTCGCAATAGTCGAAGCAGGTACTTGGTCTAGATAAAGAGGTCCTTCCCCTCGCTACCAACCCAGACCCCATTACCCAAACTATCCACACACTCCATACAACCCTCCACAACCCTATTATCCAACACAAGAGCCACATTTCTCCGTCCATCACACCCAAACTTACATCCAGCCTCCGGATCGCCCACAATGGCATGCGACCGGCTCCCTAACATACATATCCACCTCCACAAAACACATATCCACCTCCACAAAACACATATCCACCACCAAGGGCCTATAGGAATCCTTCAGGGCCAAGCTTCCATGGAAATCAGGCTTTCAGGTACGAAAGGATGCAGAGGCCGAGAACATTCACTCCGTTGGGAGAAACCTATACTACTCTGTTCCACAAGTTGAGGCAGATAGGCCTATTAAGTCCTATTGAACCCAAATTGCCAAATCCCCTTCCCAAAAATCTGGACCACTCAGTAAGCTGTGGATATTGTTCGGGGGCTCCCAGGCATGATACTGAGAAATGTTGGAAGTTGAAGACTGTTGTACAAGATCTTATTAACATAAATAGGATCGAGGTTCAGGCACCAGAGGCACCAAACATCAATGAAAACCCATTATCGGTGCACCATGAGGCCCACATGATCGAACTAGTGCACGAAGGAGGGAAACCTAAAACACCCTCACAAACGGTAATGATGATTCATGCCAGTCCAAACGAAAAGTCGACCAGTGGAAAGGCAGTGGTACAATTAGGAAAGGTAGATGACAAGCTATTTGTGGTAGTGGGAAAAGGTTCGTCTGTTGCTGCGAAGAAGCCAGAGTCAGTCAAGGCAGTGCTGCAGGGAGTATCAAGCACACCCGTGTTAGTGGTGAAGGGGGTCCACGTAAAACCAGTTGTTATCAGGCCAGTAATGCAGTTGCCGATAACAAGTGAGAAAGCTGTGTCGTGGAGCTACAGTCAAGTGACAGTGATGCATAAGGGGAAGGAGGTTGTGGAAGAAGTATGCGAGGCCCAGGGGTTAACTCGTTCGGGAAGGTGTTTTGTTCCCGCAGAATTGAGAAGGGTCAATCCTGTAACAATAAAGAAGCCAGTAATGGAGGAAGAAGCAGAGGAGTTTTTGAAGAAGATGAAGGCACATGACTACTCAATTATAGAGCAGTTGAGGAAGACCCCAGCCCAGATCTCGTTGCTATCCTTGTTGATCCATTCAAGCGATCATTGTCAGGCCTTAATGAAGATTCTGAACGAAGCCCATGTCCCAGACAAGCTCTCAGTAAACCATTTGGAAAAAATAGCGCACAAAATCTTCGAAGTAAACCGAGTGATATTCTCTGACGATGAGTTACCAGTAGAGGGTACAGAACACAACAGAGCACTCTACCTAATTGTGAAATGCGAAGACTCGGTGGTCACTCGAGTACTAATTGATAACGGGTCAAGTGCCAATATCTGTCCTTTAGCCACTCTGAACAAACTAAAGGTTGCTGATGATAGGATCCACAAGAACAATGTCTGCGTCCGAGGTTTTGATGGGGGCGGTGCTGACACAGTGGGTGATATCATACTGGAATTAACCATTGGTCCAGTCGAGTTCACCATGGAATTTCAAGTAATAGATGTGGTGGTGTCGTATAATCTTCTGTTGGGACGACCCTGGATCCACGCAGCCAAAGCAGTGCCTTCTACACTGCATCAGATGGTCAAATTTGAATGGGATAGATAAGAGATTGTGGTACACGGGGATGATGGTACACATGCCGTTAGCGATGCCATTGTGCCCTTTATAGAAACCGACGATGACAAGGGCCCATGGGTTTATCAGGTTTTTGACGCAGACTCAGTAGACAAAATTCCTGAGGGTGGGGGCCTTCCACTTCCCAGAATCGCAGCTGCAACCTTCATGATAGCCTCAGAGATGTTGAACAGCGGGTTTTTACCAGGGAAAGGTTTGGGGATTGATCTGCAGGGAATAGTCCAACCAGTTTCTTTGCCCAAGAACCTGGATACTTTTGGATTGGGATTCAAGCCTACCGCAGCGGATATAAAGCGGGCCCGCAAGTTGAAGAAAAGAGTTTGGGTCCTTCCTAAGCCAATCCCGCGCCTATCTAGATCATTTGTCAGAGCAGGGTTCAGAAAGTTGCCGGTCCCGGAAGTCCTCGAAACCCTGATCGGGCCAGATGGAGATTTGAATGAGGGCTTTGAAAGAATGTTCGCTGATGTCAACATGATAGAAGCTGGAAAAGGTTCTAGTAAGGCAGACATACAGTTTGTGGGGCCTAGGGCCAATGTCAACAATTGGACAGCTACTCCTCTTCCTACTCGGAGGGAGTCCTGGTAGTTGGCTCTGATTTTCCTTCTTATTTTCTGGATTATTCCAGGGTTGTAATCCAGATTCTTTTTTTATTTTATTGTGTTCATCAAAGTGTGAAACCTTGTTATCCCATAATTTAATAAAATGAAAAGTTTCTTCTTCATTCCTTATTTTATTTTTTGTTTTAATTCTGTTTTCTTCTTTTTCTTTCTGAACAGTTCTCTTTATGCTGGTCTTAATGACATGGCATGCACAACGGATCTTAAACCTAGTCAAAAAGATCAATCTGATTCCGAACTAACTATACAAGAGGTCGATTATGATAATGAATCGGAATACGATGATGATGAAGCCTTCGAAGAGATAAATAGAGAGTTAAGCCAGTTTGAAGAGAAATCCAGGCCCAACTTAAATGACACAGAAGCCATCAATTTAGGGGATGCAGTCGGTATCAGGGAAACTAAAATAAGCATCCACATTACACCAAATATCAGGGAAGAATTAATCAAAACACTTATTGAGTTCAAAGATGTTTTTGCATGGTCGTATGATGACATGCCGGGGTTAAGCACAAATTTAATGGTTCATAAATTGCCCACTGACCCGACATGCCCTCCCGTCAAGCAAAAATTGTGGAAGTTCAAGACGAATATGAGTGTGAAGATTAAAGAGAAAGTAACCAAGCAGCAGCAAGCAATGGTTATTCGTGTCACTCGATATCCTGATTGGTTGGCTAATATGGTGCCGGTGCCGAAGAAAGATGGGAAGATCAGGGTGTGTGTTGATTACCGCAATCTGAACAGGGCAAGCCCAAAGGACAACTTTCCTTTACCCAACATCCATATCTTGATCGACAATTGTGTCGGACGTGAGATCGGATCTTTTGTAGATTGCTATGCTGGGTATCATCATATTCTGATGGATGAAGAAGATGCGGAAAAGACGACATTCATTACGCCATAGGGAACTTATTGCTACCGGGTAATGCCATTTGGTTTGAAGAATGCTGGGGAAACGTACATGAGAGCAATGACTACTTTGTTTCATGACATGATCCACAAAGAAATTGAGGTGTACGTGGACGATGTGATCATAAAATCCAAGCATCAGGAAAACCACGTAGCAGACTTAAGGAAGTTTTTCCAAAGGTTTCGAAGATACGATATTAAGCTCAACCCAGCCAAATGTGCATTTGGAGTTCCATCTGGAAAGTTGTTGGGATTCATCGTCAGTCGGGTGAGGTATTGAACTGGACCCGTCGAAGATCAAATCTATCCAAGATTTGCCACCGCCGAAGAACAAGACAGAAGTAATGAGTCTGTTGGGAAGGTTGAATTACATCAGCAGGTTTATTGCACAACTCACAGCAACCTGTGAACCCATTTTTCGGCTACTGAAGAAAGATGCTGCGATATAATGGACGGCAGAATGTCAGGAGGCATTTGACCAGATCAAAGGATATTTATCAAATCCACTTGTGTTGGTTCCACCTGAGCCGAGGAGACCGTTAATTCGTTATCTAACGGTCCTGGAGAATTCGTTTGGTTGCGTGTTGGGGCAACACGACATTACAGGAAGGAAGGAGCAAGCCATCTATTATCTTAGCAAGAAGTTTACAGTATATGAGGTTAAGTACACTCAACTCGAGAAGACATGTTGCGCCCTAACTTGGGTGGCCCAGAAGTTGAAGCATTCTTTGTCCTCATATACTACTTATCTCATTTCATGCTTGGATCCACTAAAGTATATTTTTCAGAAGCCTATGACCACAGGGAGGTTAGCAAAATGGCAAATATTACTCACAGAGTTTGACATCGTCTATGTGACGAGGACGACCATGAAAGCCCAAGCATTGGCCGATCACTTGCTGAGAATCCTGTTGATGAAGAATACGAGTTGTTGAGGACGTATTTTCCTGACGAGGAAGTAATGCATATAGATGAGTTGGAATTACCTGAGGAACCAGGTTGGAAGCTTTTCTTTGATGGAGCCGCAAATGCGAAGGGTATTGGAATAGGAGCGGTACTTATTTCTGAAACATGACGTCATTATCCTGTTATAGCTCAGCTACGTTTCTATTGTACCAACAACATGGCTGAGTATGAGGCATGCATTTTGGGTCTACGACTAGCTACAGACATGGATGTCCAGGACGTTTTGGTCTTGGGAGACTCGGACCTCCTGGTGCATCAGATTCAGGGTGAATGGGAAACGCGGGATTTGAAGCTCATACCATATCGACAATGTTTGCACGATCTGAGCAAGCGATTTCGATCAGTGGAGTTCAGACACATCCCAAGAGTTCACAATGAGGTTGCCGATGCATTGGCCACTTTAGCATCAATGTTGCACCACCCAGACAAAATTCATGTTGACCCATTACATATCTAGGTTCGTGATCAGCATGCTTATTGCAACATGATAGAGGAAGAAATGGATGGCGAGCCATGGGTTTACGACGTCAAGGAGTACCTCAGGATGGGGATATACCCGGAGCAGGCCACCGGAGATCAAAAAAGAGCCATTCGGCGATTGGCAAGTGGATTCTTCCTCAGTGGAGGAGTGTTGTACAAAAGAACCCCATATTTGGGATTGTTGAGATGTATAGATGCCAGTCAAGCCACGACAATTATGACAGAGGTACATGCTGGAGTTTGTGGGCCACATATGAGCGGATATGTAATGGCGAAGAAGATTCTTCGAGCAGGGTATTATTGGCTCACTATGGAGCGTGATTGTATCTATTTCGTGCGGAAATGCCATCAATGTCAGATACACGGAGATCTGATTCATTCTCTACGGACAGAATTGCATACAATGTCAGCGCCATGGCCATTTGTGCCTGGGGCATGGATGTCATTGGACCTATTGAGCCGGCAGCTACCAATGGTCATAGGTTTATTCTGGTGACCATCGACTATTTCACTAAGTGGGTTGAAGCTAAAACTTTCAAGTCGGTAACCAAGAAGGTAGTGGTGGATTTTGTTCACTCCTATATCATCTGTAGATTTGGAATCCCAAAGGTGATCATCACAAATAATGGTGCTAATCTTAACAACAATTTGATGAAAGAGGTATATCAGCAGTTTAAGATTACACACCGTAATTCCACACCATATCGTCCCAAGGTGAATGGAGCAGTTGAAGTAGCCAACAAGAACATCAAGAAGATACTGAGGAAAATGGTAGAAGGATCCAGACAATGGCATGAAAAATTACCATTTGCATTGTTGGGTTATCGCACCACTGTCCGTACTTTAGTAAGGGCAACTCCTTATTTATTGGTATATGGAACTGAAGCAGTAATATCGGCGGAAGTTGAAATTCCATCCCTTTGGATTGTCGCTGAGGCTGAGATTGATGATGACGAGTGGGTCAAAACCCGTTTGGAGCAGTTGAACTTGATTGATGAAAAGAAATTGACAGCTGTGTGTCATGGCCAGTTATATCAAAAGAGAATGGTGAGAGTTTACAACAAGAAGGTGCGCCCCAAAAAATTTGAGGTGGGGCAGCAGGTGTTGAAACGAATCCTGCCACATCAGGCCGAAGAAAAAGGCAAGTTCGCCCCGAATTGGCAAGGACCCTTCATTATAACCAGAGTGTTGTCCAATGGCTCTTTATGTTTAACAGATATCGACGGGAAATGCATCGACATGGCTATCAATTCCGACGCAGTTAAGAGATATTATGTATGATTTCTTTTGATTGTAATTGTTGTTTGTTTGTGGTTGGTATTTATCGGAGAATGAAATGACGGAGACAATTCTTTCTTCTATCCAAACACTTTAACCTTTGCTTCCCCTTTTGAGCCTTATTTATTCTTTCATATCCCTCTTTTGGAATCAGTAATTAAAATGAAAGAAAAAGAACAAGAGAAAAATAATGATGATAAAGAAAAGTCACAAGAAAAACAAAGGAATTGGAAACTACGTTTGACCTGATTCCTCAAAGAAGGATACGTAGGCGCCTCACGGCTCGGTCATAGTGTAACATAGTGTGCATAAACATAGTGTAACAAAATAAAAATCCCCAAGCAAGAAAAACTGGGGCAGAAGTGTGCGTTTGTAATTTTGGTAAGAAAGTTTGATTCCAAGAGTTGTATTGTTTTACCCATCAAAATTATTTTGAACCTTTGATACCCCTTTTCCTTTTTAACCATACACAAAAACCCATATTGATGTCAAAAAAGACCTCCCGATCAGTATCTGAGAAGTGCCAAGTCAATGCAAATGGAAGTCGAGAATAACACTCTGATCCCCAACAAAGAAGAAGATCATAAACTGGAAATGAATTAATAGCCGAAAGAATCCCTAGCAAAGAGAGTCATATCGACAACACTCCAATCCCCAGCTGAAAAATAAAAAAATGAGAGAGTCTTATCGGTGAAAACCTTCACAGGCACCGTGAGGCGACGAGATTTGAGAGAAATGAGAGAGTCTTATTAGTGAAAATCCCTCGAATGGCACTATGAGGCGACAAGGCAAGATTGGCGGAAAGGGTCCACATTTGGCAAAGAGTTGAGTGTTTATTTATCCCTAGCAAGATGAGGCCATCCGAAAGATTGATTGATACGAATAGACTGGGTTGATTAATCCGGAATGCGCAACAATGATCGTTGGGATCGGTTATATCATTCAGATAAGTTTTTTTTTCTTTCCTTTTCCCCAGCATTTGTTCAGAAAGACTTCTTCTTTTTCTATTTTTTGAAATCATCACTTTTTCATTTCTTGGTTTAAAGACTTTACCTCCCCAGCAGTTTGTTTTTCAAAAGGATTTTCAGAGCTTACTACCAGTTTCCAAAATGATGCAAAGCAAAATGCGAATAGGACAGTCCAAAGATAAGGCGACAAAGCGAAAAGAAGTTGTCGCAAGACCAAATGACGAATGGGTCTAGATCCCAAGAGGACCAAATTTCCAGGGGAAGTCGGAGAAAAACAGAAAGAACAACAGTTAAAAAGTTATGGATCAAATTCCAAGAGGATCCCCAGCAGATTTGCGAGATACATGAACAACTCCGACAGATTCTCGACTAAGCTCCACAAGGGTCGGACGACACAGAGCGGAGAAGGAAGAGAAAATAAAATCCATCCCTAGCAGGAATATCAGCCCCAACAAATAATATCATCCCCAACAAGTTTTATAGCAAAGCA
The DNA here is from genome assembly GCF_000393655.2 of Nicotiana sylvestris. Taxonomy (NCBI): domain Eukaryota; kingdom Viridiplantae; phylum Streptophyta; class Magnoliopsida; order Solanales; family Solanaceae; genus Nicotiana; species Nicotiana sylvestris. The sequence continues at coordinate 149,668,888 of NC_091059.1, read as the reverse complement.
GGGAAAAGAAAAGGAAAAAAAAACATCCCCAGTAGAAGTGGCACGACCACTCGCCCCATTTTAAACTAACAAATTTTTCTTTGATTTAAAGCAGGGAAAGGAAATATTATTGACAGCAGAAAGACAGGGTCACAAAGAAGATTATCAAACTGGGGCAGAAAATTTTCTCTCATTACGAAAATTTTCTTGAAATCAGATAGCCATTTGGGAAAGAGAGAAGATAACACAAGTTTTTGAAGGAAGTAAAATCCCCAGCAGTATACGAGAAGGGAGATACAAGTTTTAAAAGAAAAGCAATCTTGGAAGAAGCAAGATAACCCAAAGTTGTAAAAGCAATGACCTTTGAATCAATATCATCCCCACCATTGTTAAAAGGAGGAAGATAATTCCCCAGCAATGTTATTCCCGGCAGGTTTCAGGGAAGTGAAAGCACCAGCTTTAAAGGAAATAGTCTTTGAAGAAGGAAAATGACATATTGGTGAAATAAAATATCGGTGTTATCCCCAGCAGTTTTCAGAGGAATAAAACACCAGTTTTGAGGGAAGCAGTTGAAAGAAGATGATTCAAGTTAAAGGAGTCAGGAGCCCGCCTGGAGAACGGAGGCTAAAATTTTTAAGAAATTGTTGAAGTCATGAGCCCGCCTGGAGAACGGAGGTGTTACATTTAAGAAGATGTTGAAGTCAGGAGCCCGCCTGGAGGTGTTATATTTAAGAAGATGTTGAAGTCAGGAGCCCGCCTAGAGAATGGAGGCTTACATTTTTAAGAAATTGTTGAAATCAGGAGCCCGCCTGGAGAATGGAGGTGTTACATTTAAAAAGTTGTTGAAGTCAGGAGCCCACCTGGAGAATGGAGGCTGAATTATTTTAAGAAAAGGTTGAAGAAGTCAGGAGCCCGCCTGGAGAATGGAGGCTGAATTATTTTTAAGAAGTTGTTGAAGTCAGGAGCCCGCCTGGAGAATGGAGGCCGAATTATTTTTAAGTTGTTGTTGAAGTCAGGAGCCCGCCTGGAGAATGGAGGCCGAATTATTTTTAAGTTGTTGTTGAAGTCAGGAGCTCGCCTGGAGAATGGAGGCCGAATTATTTTTAAGTTGCTGATGAAGTCAGGAGCCCGCCTGGAGAATGGAGGCTGATTTATTTTCAAAGTTGCTATGGAAGTCAGGAGCCCGCCTGGAGAATGGAGGCTGACATTTTTAAGAAGTTGTTGAAATCAGGAGCCCGCCTGGAGAATGGAGGTGTTACATTTAAAAAGTTGGAGAAGTTAGGAGCCCGCCTGGAGAATGGAGGCCGAATTATTTTCAAAGTTGTTGAAGTCAGGAGCCAGCCTGTAGAATGGAGGCTGAATTATTTTGAGAAAGTTGTTGAAGTCAGGAGCCCGCCTGTAGAATGGAGGTTGTTAAATTTTAATTTGGAGTCAGGAGCCCGCCTGTAGAACGGAGGTTGTTTATTTTAAAAAAGTTGAAGAAGTCAGGAGCCCGCCTGTAGAACGGAGGTTGTTATATTCTAAGATTGGAGAAGTCAGGAGCCCGCCTGTAGAACAGAGGTTATATTCTAAGTCGGAGAAGTCAGGAGCCCGCCTGTATAATGGAGGTTATTAAATTTTAAGTTGGAGTCAGGAGCCCGCCTGTAGAACGGAGGTTGTTTATTTTAAGTTGGAGAAGTCAGGAGCCCGCCTGTAGAACGGAGGTTGTTTATTTTAAGTTGGAGAAGTCAGGAGCCCGCCTGTAGAACGGAGGTTGTTATATTTAAAGAAGTCAGGAGCCCGCCTGGAGAATGGAGGCTGGATTATTTTCAAGAAGCTGTTGAGGTCAGGAGCCCACCTATAGAATGGAGGTTGTTATATTTTTAAATTAATATTGAAGTCAGGAGCCCGCCTGGAAATGGAGGTTGTGTCATCTTTCAAAAGTCAAGTTGGAGTCAGGATCCCGCCTGCAGAACAGAGGAATACATTTCAAGATCAAATCGGAAGTCAGTAATGAGGAGGGTTACAACAAAAATCCCCAGCATAACAAGCTTTAATGTAGGAAGCAGTGTCCCCAGCAGACAGAGCGGAATAATAAAACTTGTGTTCAGAAAAGCAAAAGGCCAGTGTCATCCCCAGCAGCTTTCGAAAGAAAGGCACCAGAGAAAACACAAGCCGACAAGAAAGCAAGGCAACCAGAGCAAGTGGAAGATAGATAAGATTTTGTAATTCCTAGTTTAGTCTAGCCTTTTGTTTTCTTTTGAGCACAATGTAACCAGGAGATCAAAAAGCAGTAGTAACAACATGCAACAACAGTAACAGCAAAAGGCAGTCCCATGGTAGTCCCAACTACCAAAAATTTCCTGAACTACATTAACCTGATTCCTTTCTACCCAGGGATATGTAGGAAACCTTTGAAGCAAAGGTTCGGTTAAACCTTTTTCAAAAAATGCTTCACACGGAGTATTCCAACGAGCAAAAATCGCTCGTATCCGCTCACTTTATCTTTGCACGAAACCCTTCGTGTTTTCGGACAAAGTGGGGCAGCTGTGAGCACGTGATTTTTGCTTCACGAAAACTACTCCAAAATAAATAAAAAATAAAACAAAATTCTCTTGGTGTACAATTTTTAGGATTTGCGTGGCATTTTTGGATAATTATTTGTCTTTTGTCCGTAAATGTTTACCTTGTTGTAGTTAATTGAAAAATACAAAAAATACATGTTGCATGCATATTTAGGATTTAATTATGCATTTAGGAATTAATTAAACCATAATTTGGTTTTAAAAGAGGAAAATCACAAAAATATGCATTTAGTCTATTTTTGTCATTTAAATGTGCCATCGTGATTTTATTTTTAATTAAATGTTTTAACTTGTGTATTAATTATCGTTAAGGGTTGATTAATATATTGTAAGGTCAATTTTGATTTCACAATTTAATGTAGAATTTTTGTTAATTAGGAATTAAAAGAATAAAAAAAAAAGAATGAAAAAATGAAGAAAACTCGGATTTGGCCAAAAGTCTAAAATGAAATTGGGCCCAAATCAGTACCAATGCAAGACCCCATCCATTGCATGTTCTCAGATAACCCCAAACGACGCCGTATTGGTGTCTCAAATCTGAGTCGTTGATCAAACTGGATCGAACGATCCAGTTCAGCCCCTGCATAGTTGAAACGGCACCGTTTCAGACATGTCGATCTAAACCGTCCATCTCCATTGATCCAACGGTCCCAAGCTTCCCTAACAACCTGGTCCATTTCGACCCAGGTCGACCCAGTCTCTGAATGAGACCAAACGACGCCGTCCCTTTTAAGTGAATTGATCCAGGCCGTTGATCGTGATTGATCCAACGGCCAAGATCAAACCACCCCTCCCCTATATAAACTTAATATCCTACCCCAACCCCCCCCAAACCAAACCCTCCCTTTCCCTGTTCATCCTCTCTCTAACTCAGAGACGAGCCAAACCAAACCCTAGCCGCCTTAGGTTACCTCCGCCTAAACCAACACCCTAAGACCACCTGACCACCCTCGATCCAAATCCGGTAACCGTTTAGCTCGAATCTTCCTGGAACTTCTCGAATCTTCATTTGAAGATTCGAGCCAAACTTAGATCTACCCCAACCAGTCCCTAATTCGCACCAGTTACTCCCCTGACCTCACTCGTAACCAAACCAAGCTTGGTTTGGTTCGAATCTGCCTAGAAACACTCGAGCCCCAAATCAAGCCCAAGAACCCTAAAAAAAACCAAGCCTAGAATTCTGTCCAAATCAAAGAGGTTTTGGGTGTTTAATGGACCTTAGTCGAAGTGTTCTCAGTTGAGAACACTCGATTAAGGTCTGTTCGACCTCAAAAAGGGTACGAGTCAGAGTTCAAGTCAGGATCGTCTAGTGTCCGAGTTCCTGAGGTATTTGTCCTTTCCGATCGGTTCCGTTTTGTATGTGTTTATATCTATTTATTTGTTAGTTTAGTTTTATTGGTTTTTTCAATTCTTTTTGTCGATTGATTCTGTTCATCTTCAGTAGACCTTTTTATTTGGTCAAATTCTATCATTTGTTTATGTTTGCTATAATTGTTATGTGTAATAATTTGTGTAATCGATTAATAAGTTGCGTCAATTAATTAGTTTCCAGTTAATCCATGTTTCTGTCAATAACACTGAAATTACCCGAATTGCCTATTTCTTTGTTTCTGATTGTTCAGTGTCAATTGTAATATGTAATCGACTAATTAAGCTTCATTGATTAGGTCATTCGTATAGTTTGAATCATTTGGCGTTCTGTTGTTTATAGTTTTTTTTCAATTGATTAGTTGTCTGATTAATTAAGATTCTGTTTGATTATAAGCATTGTTCTGAATCACTGAAACCCTTATATTTGATGTATTTTCTGTCTTAAAGACTAGCTGGAATTGGTTATAGTTGTTAATCAAATTAGTATAGTTAATTGATAGTTAAGCAGATTTTAGAATCAAAAGTTTTAATATATTTGAATAGTTGTATTAGGAAGTCAGTAATATCAAGGGGTTTTCAGGGGTAATTTGGGAATGAAACAGTAGGAATAATTTGTTAATGTTAATGTTTTGTTAGTGGGATGTTAGTGTCTTTAAATTAATGTGGTAATGGGGAATAAAAGGGAATGGGGGGGCTGAAAATAAGGAAAAGCTTCCTTAGTGAATTTTAAAGTGGAAAATTCAGATTTTAGTGGAAAAAAGGGGCAAGGCAGTAAGAAAAGGGTCGGGCAGTAGGTTTAAGAGGGGCAGACTTGTATAAAAGGGTGTTGAGGCTGGATTTTGATGGGGGCAGAATTTAAGTTAAAAATGGACTGACTTTTAAATCTTAGAGAGTCAGAATTTGAGAGAAAAAGACTAGATTTTAACGTTAAGAATTCAGTTTTTTTTAGAGTCAGTAGTTTGAGCGTGTTCTATTTTGAGTGTTAAAAGAACAAAAATCAGAACGGTTCCCTTGTATCTTTTGCTTCTTGTTCACTCTGCATTCTGCCTATGATTGTTTGGCATTGCTGGGTTTCAAGTTGGTTTTTCTTGGGTTGCTATTTGGTTATTTGCTACTGTTTCATTGGGTGTTGCTGGATTTCTGCTCGGTTTTTAAATCTGTTGCTGGGTGTTGTTGTTGTTGTATGCTACTTCTGCTGATCTTCCTCTTCTTTTGCTTTCCAATATCAGGTACACAACTGATACACTGACTATTGTAATATGAAAATATGAAAGCATGTACATTATGAAAGAATGGAAGTTTGAAGTCTTGATATAGCTTTTTCTTTTCTTTTCACTAATTATAATTAGAACATGCTATATACTATTCTTATGTAACTTGATGCCCCTTGGTATAACTGAGTAGTTTTGTAGTAATGTAGTCAATGATATTCTGTTCATTTTAGTTTGGTTATCAGTTACTATATGTTCAAATGCATGTCAAATAAAATCAGGTCCAGTAGACCATTTTAATTACCGTGGCAGTCTAGTTTCAACATTCAATGGTTTGAAGTTAGAATTAAAATTAGACCTCTAAGTTACCTCACTCCAACTGATTGATTCTTTAAAACTTGGGTAATTTGTTTAATTAGATATCATCATTTTTACCTTTTCAGCATTACAAATTTTGAATATGTGTAGAATAGTTTAACTAGGCCTCAATATTGGAACAAAATGGCCCAGGTCCAGTTTAATACTACCTACGTTGGACCTAGGCCCATGCTTGGCAAACGGACTGCCCATATGCACCTTTATATTCTGCTTTAACAAACTGCGTTCGGAACTCGGCTATAACATGTAATTTAATTAGGATCTTTTCTTCTTTCATTTTATAGACGAACGAAAAATAGAAAAATGTACTCACTTTAGGACGATCCTTTTAAAATAAACGAGATGAGCCTCGTCGAATAGAACGCACAAGCTGCGGGGCCCTCTATACGTGTTTATAAAGTTACTTAGATTTCGAGAAGGGCCGTTTAGCAAATTTCACAGCCTTGCCCAAAATAATGATACGCTAGTTGCTTTAGGCGCACTTTTTAATAAATTACTTTCTTAAATTCGGGTGCACATTTATGTGACCCAAATCAAAATCTCAACGGAGTTGAAATGTGTCGATAACCACTGGTACATTGATTGTGACATGGTTAGAAATACGTTTTCACGACGTTGCAATTCTCTTTAAAATAATGATAATAATAAAAGTGGTTAAAAGTTAAAAAAGTACATTAGTTACAACATGTATAAAAATCAGATAAATAAGTCGAATATGACAGTTGAGCGACCGTGCTAGAACCACGGAACGCGGGAATGCCTAACACCTTCTCCCGGGTTAACAAAATTCCTTATCCAGATTTTTGGTGCGCAGACTGTAATACAGAGTCAATCTTTTCCTCGATTCGGGATTCAACCGGTGACTTGGGACACCATAAATCTCCCAAGTGGCGACTCTGAATCTTTAAATAAAATCCTATTTTGATTGTCCTTTAATTGGAAAAACTCCCTTCCGAGCCCCTTTCCGGGAGCGCGGGCGAAAAAGGATGTGTGACAAAAGATACGTTACATTGGTAATCGGTTGAGTAAGGTGTCGGGTGCCCGTTGCGGCCCATCGGTTTGGGTTATGACACATCAGTCGAGGGGGACGAAATCAGCTCGAGGACTGTCGTTCAACTCTCGAGATCAGTGATCGAAGAAGGTCACACTAAGATAAACTCCACAAGCTTAACTTGGGTTTGGAGGAATAAGTATATCGAGCACTTGAAAAACGGAAAACTCCCATCGAACCTTAAAGAATTGAGAGCCCTACGAACAAAAGCTGCTCGATTCACATTGACTGAAGATGGAACATTGTACATGAGGACGTTCGATGGACCATTAGCAGTATGTTTGGTACCGGGGGACACCGATTATGTTCTATGAGAAGTCCATAAAGGTACTTGTGGGAAGCACTCTGGTGTTGAATCACTGGTTTACACGGTTATCAAAGCAGGATACTATTGGGATAGTAAAGGAGTTTGTTCAAAAATATGATAAATGCCAAAGGTATGCACCAATGATCCATCAGCCTGGAGAACAACTTCATTCGGTCTTATCCCCATGGCCATTTGTCGCGCCCCCTTTTTCCTAGCGGAGTCCGACTTTCGACATTTTTTGGGACAACTCATTTCCTTTTGGGAAGGGGTATGGAATTTGAAGAGTCGCCACCTAACGAATTTAAGGTGCGTTAAGGCACCTAAAGCAAATAAATCATAAACCGGTTTGCCTTACCAGAGATTGGATAAGGACTCGAAATAACCTTGAGGGAAAGGTGTTAGGCACCCCTTGAGGTCCACAACAGTGGGTACCGACCAAACTCAATTTAAGTGAATTAATCATAAGCAATTTAAACAAATAGAGATTATTTAAACGGGAATAAAAGGGGTCCTAGGTTTATTAGCCTGTAGGATCACTTCTGTGCAATACTCGATAAACTTTCCTCAAATAGAGGTGTTACACGTATCATTAGCGCACCGGTCATCATATCCTTTACTACCCAATTATCCTCCCCTTAATTATTATCTAAGAGATCCAATAGCATCGAATACATACCATATGCGTGCATTACCCGTCCCTTGCCTAGGGCCCTGGAGGTGCTCAGGAGCTCTAATTAAGGTGGTTCTAGACATACCTATGGTGCTTAAAAGGAGAAAACTAGGCGTCAGACAAAACATGTAGGACTGTCATATAAGGAGCAGTTAAAGGGGCTCACATTTACCTCCACAAATAAGCAAACAATTGCACGCCTCAAACAAACAGTTTTAAACAATTTAAAGTCCTATAGCAAGATATCTAGATGATCACAAAATATGCAGCAGTTTCATTAAGGCGAGGCAGTAAATACCTAATCAGTTTGCCTACTGATTTTATTACTCCTGAATCTGGGCAGTTTATAAGCAGTCAAACAAACACAGTTTTTGGCAACTTCGGGGTTTTGTTATCCTACAGGCTTGCCTAGATGATAACCAGCAGGATCCTATAGGTATGATATTTGAACGTATTATAAACCAGTGACTAGTTTAAACAGGCAGATTTTATCCGTTTAGACCTTATAGGCATGCTGTCTACGTGCTGAAAATGATTACAAGCATTACATAACTAATTTTACATGTTTATCTCTATGAGCATGATATCAAAGTGTTGGAACTATTTTTATACTAATTCCTTATATGCATGACGGTTAAGCAATGAAACTGATTTTATATATATTTTTTCTATAGGCATGATATCTAGGCGAATAAAGGTGTCAATTAATTTCCAAGTGAGTGCAACAAAATATCCCAAAAACATGATTTCTAATGCACATATAGAGGTTTTGAAAATATGATTATTGCAGAATGGGTAAACGGCCTAGAAGCAGGATTTCTAGGATGAGAATTCAACATAATGAGATAAACCCTATGAACATGGTTTCTAATGCAAATAAATATCATCACAATAGCCCTATAGACATGGTTTTTACCCGATCCCCAAAAAGTTATATATAAAAATCCCTTCCCACTTTTATTAATAACCCCATTATCTATTTTTACATGAATTATTATTACAGACCAAATATAAATGAATTACAGAATGAAATTGCTATACTATAGGGAGCCTGGATAGGGCCAAAAGTAAACCTGGAAACTAGACCTTCAACCAAGTCTGAAATATGAAAGTATCTCATAGTACACCAAATGGCCTTCTGGTGCGTCAAACTTCCCAAGGGTCCTAGGGACTCCGGGCAATGCTCACACCAGAAACTCTTTTAAAGAAACAGTTTCGTGAACAAGTTTGGAAAAGCCAGGCCCAGTGTGTCAGAGTTCGGAGAAGTCTCATGGACTCCTAGGCAGTGCTCACACTAGAGGGGAAGGACCCTAGATATTCTAAGAGTATGAGTTGAAAATCATACATGAAAATAGGAGATAGTTTTAAGAAAACAATTTGGATTTTAGGAGTAAATAGGAACAGACAGAGTCATTTCAACACTTAGAATTCAAACAAAGATTCTAGCAATCAAACAGTAGACAGAAACAAGATCACAACCACTTCAAGCAAAGTTTCACATTGCCTAGATTTCACTCAGTTCATTAATTATCACTAGGTGGTCGGATAGTATGCTGGGAACAGAATAATAAACAGATAACTACACAGAGAAAGGTAGCAGGGGTTGGGAACATAGAATTCAGGAACACTTAAAACATGGATAGCATGCTAGTTGAGAAAACAAGTAGATAAACATCATGTATCAAATAAGAACATGCTAAAGTGTGTGAACCATATTGACATATTGAACAAGACAATTTCATGAGAGTTAAGGGCATGCTAGTTATCAGAAACATAACACAGGCAAAGACAGGTTGACATCTTATAATAGTCAGATTCCACAATATACTGAATAGGACATAACAATAGAAGTAGTCTTGCTAATTTAAAGCAATGAACATGAAAGACATACACAATAGTAATCATGCTAATTGTGAGCAACACACAGGAAAGGCAGGAGTGAACTATACAGAAGTGATCATTCAGATTGGGAGCAATAAACATGAAAACACATAGGTTCAACTCCATAGCATATTGAAAGATAATAGGAATGGAGACATACCAGTTAGGGAATAGCAAATAGAAAGTTGAAAGTATACAGAATCCAATAGTCTAGCCTTAACTTTCAGCCGGCTAGACAATGTAGCAAACACAAGTAACAAAAAGGTTTAAATGAGAGCAGGAGTTTTTTTTGTGTGTGTATGTGTGTGTGTGTGTGTGTTTCTTTCTATCTTGAGTGTGTTCGTGTCTTTAAAAGAAATCAGAATGGAGTTTATATAACATTCAGTAGAGAAGACAATTAAGGCAAGAAAATTAGAGTTCACAAATAAGGTAAGCAAATACAATCAGCCAGTTAATTTGGGGGCTAAACTTGATCAAATAATTCCACAGAATCCGGAAAACACCCCCTAAATTGGGGAGAATCAATTAACAACTCATATTGGGATTCGAATAAGGTAGAAAATAAATCATAAGCCGGTTAGAGTAAATCAAAACCTAAAAATCAAGCTAATAAACTAATTAAGGCAAGTAATCCATTAGGCGTCACAAATAAGGAAAATAGGTAAAAATCACAAGGGAGTACTAATTTCAACAGAAAAATATAATTTGAACCCTAATAAAATCAGTCAATCTCTTTTGATTGATACAAAATGAAAAATAATGGGCAAATATTGAAATAATCAGTGAAATGCGCAGAAACCCTAGGGTTTAGAACATAGTCATGAGAATCAGTCAAAAAGGAAAGAAAATTAGGGTTAAACACTAAAAAAATTAGTATTTTTTCAGAAACTTAAAGGGATGAAACCCTAGCTTTAGAGAAGATAAAAATCGGTTAATAATAAGAAAATACAGAAAGGTTTTAAAGAGAAATAGCAAATAAACTTAAAATTATCTCAGATCTACAAGGATCTGAACAGATTCGAGTAGCAAGAGACTAGGGTTTTAAAATAATGACAGAGATGAAAGAAAGTCTGATTTGGAATCATAGATTCGAGCCATAAACACGAAGATAATAGTACTCACAAACGGAGATGACCATAGGTAGGTTCATAAAACGGTTTTGAACAAATCTGAGTTGAATCTCTTTGAGATTCCTTCATATAACAACAAAATCGAACAACCAGAAGAGGTAAGAGGCCGACAGGGTCCTGAAATCATAGAGGAACCCCATGGAACGGGTAGTTTTTCAGTGACGGCGGCTAGGGTTAGGGGAGCGTCTGAGAGAAAAGAGATGAGAAAAGGGAAACAGAGGCGGCAGAATTAGAAAAATGGGTAAGGTTTAGGGGTGTTAGAGGGTAATTAAAAATGGTAATTAATCCTGGACCGTTGATCTTTTGAGATCAACGGCCAGGATTTGATCTGGTGATGGGAAGGGTTGGATAGAAATTGGGCTTGGGTATTTTATTGGGCTGGGGGTAATGTTTTGGGCTAGGTTCAAAATTAAAATAAATTTAAAGAGGCTATTTGTTAAATACCCAATTAATTGATAAAATAATTTATAAAAATAGCTAATAAATGATAAAAAAGTTGTTGGTGCATAAAAATGATTTTAAATAATTAATATTATAAAAATATAAAAAAGCTATTTTCTGGTGAAATAAGGTAGTTATGCACACATGAGCTATTATTGCAAAGTTATTGCAATTATAACCCTAAAAATATAAATATGGCTATTCATGAAATAATTAGAGCTTAGTATGAATATAAATGATAAAATTAAGCACTAAAATTATTATAAAACCATTTGTGATGCAGTTAGTAATTATTTATATAGTAAAAACACTGGGGATAAATTAATCAAAAAATCCTTTAAAAATGCAGAAATTATGGAAAAAATATTAATTGATGATCATGCATTGTTTTGAAGATATATATGCATTTTGAAAATAATATAGGAAAAAATTGGGTATCAACACCATTTATGAAATAGGGGATGGATATCATCGGCCCTCTGCCATCGGCTCCAGGTAAAGCTAAATTCATTTTGTTTATGACTGATTACTTTTCTAAATGGGTGGAAGCACATGCCTTCGAGAAAGTCAAAGAAAAAGAAGTTATAGACTTCATTTGGGATCACATCATATGCCAATTCGGGATACCTGCCGAAATCATATGCGACAACGGAAAGCAATTTATCGACAGCAAGGTAACAAAGTTTCTGGAAGAACATAAAATAAAAAGGATCTTATCGACACTGTATCATCCAAGTGGAAACTGACAGGTCGAGTCAACGAAAAAAACTATCATTCAGAATCTAAAGAAAAGATTGAACGATGCCAAGGGAAAATAGAGGGAAATTCTACCTGAGGTACTTTGGGCATATCGAACAACATCGAAGTCCAGTACGGGGGCAACCCCATTCTCCTTAGTATATGGCTCCGAAGCCTTGATTCCAGTTGAAGTTGGGGAACCTAGTGCCAGATTTTGACATACAACGGAAGAATCAAATGGTAAGGCTATGAATACTTGCCTCGAACTGTTGGATGAAAAATGAGAAGTCGCACTCGTTCGGATGGCTGCGCAAAAACAAAGAATCGAGAGATATTATAATAGAAGAACCAACCTTCGCCATTTTAGAATCGGGGACTTAGTCTTAAGGAAAGTCACCATCAACAGTCGAGACCCTAATTAAGGAAAACTCGGCCCAAATAGGGAAGGACCCTATCAAGTCCTCGATATCCCTGGGAAGGTATCTTACAAACTTGGCACAATGGAGGGCGAACAATTGCTAAACAATTGGAATATATCACTTCTCAAATGATATTATTGCTACGGTATGACTTTCTCCCTTTCCATTTGTATTCGATACTAACTTATGGCAGGTGTTCAATCGAAGACATCGAGAAGCTCTTCAACACGAGGACCTTAGGTTTTAAAGCATGCGTTGCACTCTTTTTCCCTTAGATCATTTTTTATCCCAAATGGGTTTTTCCGATGAGGTTTTTAACGAGGCAATAATTATATGTGCTACCTGGAGACAATTCAATAGTATCCGAGGCTTCTCTACGTTCAACCTCGAATACTAGGGGGCATTACCCTCAGATGATTTATTTTCAATGGAAAATACTTCGTGTCAAAAGGGCCTCGATAGGGAAATTTTGTAATGGGCCAAATAATCGAACAAACTATGTCTATATAGATTAATCGATCCCCAATGGCAAAACATATATGCATGTATAAATTATTCAAAGAAGCATTTTTCCTTATCAAATACCTTGTGCCTCAAAGAAAATTTTCTATTATACAAGTTCATGCTTATGATTTTTGTGAAAAATGGCTCAAGGGACAAGTATAAATGCACCTCGAACGAATCAACCCCTTACTCGGGGACTGCCATCGAAAATCAATATGTTCGAATTATCTAAAGACCTCAAAGAGGCACCCCTTGATTTATAGGCCAAGGCCTTCATTCTCGAGGACTAACACTTCGAACAAGTTCGAAGTGTTGATGGGAAAGTAAGACCAAGAGTCACGCCCAAAGGCTTCGGCCAAGCTAACGCGACTCGGAGACGTTCGAACCCTGCAATAAAAATAGGCCTTCAAATTCTCCAAAACTAGTTAAAAAAGGCTACCCTCGGTAAAATAATCAAAGGGCTTCGATAAAATCAGCCCTTGAAAAACCTTAAGAGGCATCGAATTATTTAAATACAAACTTGTGCTAAGGCACAAAAAACAAAGGGGTTTCCATCAACACTAAACCCTAAAAAAACCCAATGGGTACACAAAAAAAATACATGCTAAGGCATAAGAAAATTTTACTAAGTCTTTGAGCCAAAAGAGAGAAAAAATAGCCATCCTTTAGAGGCCATATTTGCCCAATTCAAAGAGCCCAACGGCTAACACACTTTGAGTTCGAGAATACGTTCTCGCTCAATTCGAACCTAAGGGTCCTGCTATCCTGAAATCGAATAGAAACTTACTCGACTACAGATCGAGGATCATGTGTCGTTCAAAACAAACCTAAGGGTCTTTTCGCTTCGAATTCAAGTTCCACTCGTATCCGACTGTAAAAGTAGTATTATTATTGTGGCTTTGATCAAGTCATTTGAAACCAAAACCTCGAACATATTGTTGAAGCATAAAATGTGCTAAAATTGTACAAGGCACGAAACATGTTTGAAGACAAAATTTGAGAAGACATCCAAAAGAGAAATTTCTTTATATATATGGGCAAAAATATGTATAAGGGACCGACAAGGGTCTTACAAAAGAGAAAAGGAAAAATAAAATCCTAACTATTCCCGGGGCTGATTTCTCCCTTGGAGGGAGCTTCCCCTTTAGGCCCCTCGCCGTTGTCAGACCCGTCCTGGCTGCCTTCATCATCATCGGAGGAGTCAAACAACCTAGCATCGGCTTCAAGCACCTTAGCTTGATCTATCTCCTTGGAGAGGTCAAAACATCGAGCATGGATTTCCTCAAGGGTCTCCCTCCAAGATTGGCACTTGGCCAGATCATTACTCCACCGTGCTCGATTGGCGACCTCTCTCAACTGGGTTTGGGCAACCTCAGCATCAGCCAGATACACGACTATGGACTTGTCAGCTAAGACCTTTACCTTTTCAACCTCCGCCTTGGCCTCAACAAGCTGGCCTCGAACTCTTCGATCCTTTTAGCTTGGGCTACTCTTCATTTTTGTACTCTGAAGTTGAACTTCGGCTGATGATAGTTGTGCCAAGGCAGCCTCTTTCTCCGTAGCTAGACGGTCCATGTTCTCTTTCCATCGATTGCAGTCAGCTTTAACTCGATCGACTTCCCCCCGGAGCAGCTCAATCCTTTTGATCTTTTGCTGCAATTGAGATATCGAGGTGTTAGCCTCCACTCTTGGGTCAAGCTGATATGTTCTTAAAAGGATATTTACCTCCTCGTCCAACTCGGCCTCTTTCTTACGAGCCTGGGCCAAGTCTTCTCGAAGATCCATAAGCTCTTCATCCTTTTGACCGTAAAGGATCTTCAAAGCATTCCTCTCCTCCGAGGTCTTCTGGAGCTCGACCTCACATTGGCTCAGGTCGGCCCAAGACTTGGTAAAAGCCTATATGAGAGGAAAGATACAAGTTAGGTTAAAGGGAGAATAAGGAAAAGAAAATTGTAACAACGTAGATTAGTACTTACTTGAGATAAAAGGTGTTCGGCCTCTTCGAAGAGGGTAGATGCATCATTAAGATCAGCGGAATTATCGACCCCGGTAAAATAACCCCCGAAGGGATCCTCTTCACTGGGGACTCCGCCTATGTCGGGGTCTATAAAGCCCGAACATCCCTTATAGCCTTCTTAGAAAAGGCCAGTAGAGAAGGAGAGTGACCTACTGTCACAACCCCGAGCGAATCACTCGGGGTGCTCTGTTCAGCCCTGGGGTTTCAAAACCGGCCCCCTCCGGTATGTTCGTTGATGGCCGAGGGATAACCTCAACCTCAGGAGATTCGGGGGCTTTGCCCGAATCTTTCTTCGAGGGCTCCTCATCACGAGGCTGGGTCTCGACAATCGCCTTTGGCTTGGAAGGCTTGGTGGCCTCGATCGGCTTCTTTGCTCGAACCACCAGCGCCTAATCATCGCCCTCATCTTCCTCTTCTTCTTCTTCCCCCAGCTGGCGACTGACTCTATAGTTAGAGGGATGGCATTTCTCCTGCGTCTTCGAGCTAGAGCCTTTGTAGGTTAGGGGTCCTCAAAATCCGAGACCCTCTTCCTCTTGTTATCTTTCCCCAACTTCGGAATCGGGGACTCGGCCTCTTCCCTAGGCAGGGCCGGCCTCATTTCAGCAACGTCTCTGAGGCCTACATAAAAAGGAGTTAAGTATAAATAAAAAGAAACTTTTCAGAAAAAGGCATCGAAAGCGTATAGGATAAGCTTACCATGATTCTTGGCCTCCTATCTGCCCCTTGCCAAGTCACGCCAGCAGCGCTCGGCCTGGGAGGAAGTCGAAGCCAACTTCCAAACCCAGTCTTCGAGGTCGGGGACCGCGTGAGGCATCCATGCAACCATTGTATAACATATGAAAGTATTACATAAAGCAAAAAACACAATACGAAGACTAATGGGTAATATGTTACTTACGATCGGGGTTCCACTTCTCGGGGAACGACAGTTTCTCCTCTGGGATGAGGTCGCATGTCCTTACCCGCATGAACCGGCTCATCCAACCCCGATCCTTGTCCTCATCGATGCTTGCGAACAGGGCCTTCGTCGCTCGGCATTGGAGCTTGATCAACCTTAAAAAAACCGAGGTCGATTTAACCGTATGAGGTGGCTGAGAGTGAACTCCAGCCCCTCGGCCTTGCTGGAAAAGAAGCGGAGCGTGATCCCTATATGTCAGAATGACGGGTGAACCTGGCCAAGGGTAACCTGGTACCTCTTACAAAAGTCGACAATGACTGGGTTGAGAGGACCCAATGTGAAGAGGTAAGTGTAGACACTTAGAAACCCCTTCACATAGGTGGTAATGCTCTCTTTAGGAACGTGGATTTGCACCACAACCACGGCCCCCCAGTTACAGTCTCTCTTCATAGCCTTAAGATGGCCCACCGTTATAGAGCAGATGTATCTCGACACATGTTCACATTGTCTAGGGATCGATGGAGGGTTCATGACTTTGAAGTCGGACTTTAAGACACAAGGGCCGGGAACATACTCGCGAGGGAGCAGTTCCACTGGCATTTTATCACCGGCCGGCCGGGAATAGGAGGAAGTAGCTTTCTCATTTTGAAGGACGGTCTTGGAGGTTTTCTCCATTGATTCAGGTAGAAGGAAGCGAAAATAGGTGAAACTTGGTATTTTTGGTACTAACCAAGTTGACTCAATGGGTAGTGAAAGAGAAGAGATGGAGAGAGTAAGAAACTTAGAAAACTTGGTGGATGTGAAAGTAAAATTTTGATTCAACCAAAGAGCATGTACTTATAGGTTCATGGCGACGGTTCGGTGGTGCTAGTGGCCGATCGTCCACTGGCAAGCATTAATGGTTTGGAGAACTTTACCGACCGGACGTTTCAGTCACCTCGATCGCTTACGTCACGGGGATGACATCATTATCAGGGTCTCTGAAAAATCGAGGCTCAAATCGTTTCTTATCGTTTTACTCTAAGAAACGAGGGGGCTATCTGTATACGGTAGAAACTGGGGCTATCCGATTTCATTATCTAGTCGAGATAGGAATGTCACGTCAAAGAGCTAGGACGTCGAGTCCGGATAGAGGTCGACATCGATTGCGGCCAGAAAGAGGCAGACTTCGAGTGGCATCAACATAGCTTGATAATGGAAAATGTGAGATATCCACAATTGGTCGAGGGTCGTGGCGTGAATCTCGGAACGAATCAATCTACAACGGTTAATTAGATGTTAATATGGTTTCCTACTATAATTAAAAGTGTACCTTATTTAGGACTTCTCTATCATATAAAGAGGGATCTCATTCATTTGTAAGAACATCATTGTTCACTGATAAGAATATATACACTCATTACTTTCCTGCTATTTTACTTATTGTTCATCAGAGTTGATTTATCATTTACTATTCTTACGATCCCACCTCGAGACTACCCCAAGTTGAGGTCGAGACCTGGATAACACACTGGTTTGATTTATTTTATTTTCTAATTTATTCATTTATTTTCTTGCTTATTAATTGGTATTGGACGAAATCACATATCCTTAAAACCACAATATAAGTTTAATTATTATTCGAATTTGAGGGTAAATAAAAATCTTTAGTACGAAAAAGATAAAACGATAAACTACTAAAAATAAGCTTCACTAAAAAAAATTAATTTTCTTAAATCCAGGAATATATTTAATAGTGTTGGGGCCGAGATAATATGGTGCATGCGAAAACTAACATTGCAAAGTCTGATGCACAATAAATCAAAGTATAAAAGAAAAATATATAAACTAGGCATCATAATTTATTATGGTTTGGTCAATCGACCTGCATCACTGATATAAAAAATAATTTTTTTTAATAGAATAATCTCCCCAAAACATGATCTCATAAGAACAACATTGTGGAGGCTTTTTTTTTTGTGAGAAGAAAATGTTAATTTATAGAAGTACAAAACTTATCATCCAAGAAAAGGATAAGGCATATGAAGGAGATTTATTCCTTTTAAGAGTCTTTTTCCCCTCCTAAAGAAAGTCCTAATAGAATTAAATTCAGGGCAAAATTCTAATATATAGAATGTACCATAATTTAATCTCTTTCGCTTCGATGTTCTTATTACCTAGCTAATGTTTCTTTTGCTTCGATTTTTTTATTATTTCGTTGGTGTTATTGCTTACTGCTATTACTTCTTTTTCATTTTTCTTGAGCCGAAAATCTATTAGAAATAACTTCTTTACATTTCAAGATAGACGTAAGGCTACGTAAACATTATCCTCCCAAATTCTGCTTGTGATATTATATTGAATTTCTTGTTGTTGTTGTTGTAAATAAATTATGAGAACTTATTTCTCGTCAATCGTCATCATGAAAATTATTATGTTGGATGAGTACAGTGTCGACTGACACGTACTTCTATCTTCAGCAATCAGCATTATATACTATGTTCTATTTAATTCCAACTAACCCTCTTATATATAATCATTATCAACTAATCAGTTATTAGGTCCCAAAATATGCTCTTGGTGACGTAACTTAATTAATTTTCTTTCTTAAATTTCAGTTTCGTCAAAACAATACAAATGACTGTAACTAAGAAAACATTCTATCAATTTAAAATTGTTAGTTTTGGCCTCTTTCTAAAAATGATAGTCTGTAGTAGTATTAAAGATTTATAAATGTTCCCATTTTGTTGTAGCATCCAGATATGAAGGTGTGTAGCTGTGTGCAATGGTCTTCACTCATAGCTACAGGAATCATTTTGGTGATGATATTAAAGATTTATGGTGGATCAGTGGCTTACAAATATAGCAATTATGAGTAGATGGCGCTAATTGCTCCATATACCCAATTATCAAGCATTATACATAAGCTTCAACAAACACAATTATTAAGCCCCACTATACTCCCTCCTAAATTAACTAAGGAAGCACTTGTTAGGGCCGGAGATTTTATCCTTTATAATTCAACTTTTAAGGTTTTTAATATTATTTTTATAATTGTATTATTGTAAATTTTAACATATGAATGGGTGTCCTGGGTCAAGTATTAGGTTCATATGAACTGCCCGTACTCCAAAGCTAGCTACATCTGCTCTTTCTCGATGCTATTTTCTACAGTTCTGTGACCCCTTCCCTCTCTAGCCAGAGGCCTGAAACAAAGTTAAATTTGTAGTCAGTAAGTGCTTCCACTTTAATTGTAAGAACGTATGTCTACAGGATTGGAATTCATGATAGTTATTAATTTGATTACAAAGATTACTTTTACTCGCGATCGAAATTATTTATGTTTGTTAGCCGCAAAAGTATATAAAATTTATATATATATATATATATATATATATATATACACACACAAAAAAAAAAATACTACAACAACGTGTGTAATCCCACAAGTGAGGTCTGGGGAGGATAGAATATACGCAGACCTTACCCCTACTTTCAAGAAGGCAAAGAGGCTGTTTCCGGTAGACTCTCGGCTCAATAAAGAAAAAGGAAGGGCAACACAAGCACACCAAACAAAAAACGAAGCAGAAATACAAAACTAACAGTAAGAACTATAAGCAGAAAGCCGAAACGAAAGCAACAACAAGTAATAACAACAGTCAATGAGTACGAGAATACACAAAGGACACTAAGTCATGTGCTAGAGCTACTGTTACAGACATGACAATGCCGAATTACCTATCCTAACCCTTTACCTTTATTCTCAACCTCTATACCTTTCTATCAATGGTCATGTCCTCCGTAAGCTGGAGCAACGCCATATCCTGTCTAATGACCTCTCCCCAATACTTCTTCCGCCTACATCTACCTCTCCTTAGGGCCTTAGGACCAACCTCTCATACCTCCTCACCGGAGCATCTGTCCTTCTCCTCTTCACATGCTCGAACCATGTAAGTCTCGCCTCCCGCATCTTGTCCTCCACTGGGGCCACGTGCACCTTGTCCCGAATAACTTCATTTCTGATTTTATCTAACCTGGTATGCCCATCCATCTCAACATCCTCATTTCGGCCACCTTCATCTTGTGGATATGGGAGTTCTTGATTGGCCAACACTCGCCCTATACAACATAGTCGGTTTGACCACCGCTCTATAGAACTTACCTTTAAGTTTTGTTAGCACATTCTTATCACGCAAAACAACGGAAGCGAGCCTCTATTTTATCCACCCCGTCCCAATACGATGTGTGATATACTCGTCGATCTCTTCAATCCCTTGTATAACTGACCCAAAGTATTTAAAACTCTCTCTCCTAGGGATGACTTGAGAATCGAGCCTCACATCTTCATCCACTACCTGAGTCGCACCACTGAACTTGCACTCCAAGTATTCTATCTTGGTCCTACTCAACTTGAAACCTTTAAACTCCAAGGTTTACCTCGAGACCTCTAACCTCTCGTTAACACCGTCTCGCGTCTCGTCAGTCAGTACAATGTCATCTGCAAATAACATGCACCACGACACCTCCCCTTGAATGTAGTGCATCACTGAATCGATCACCAAGGCAAATAAAAGGGGGCTGAGGGCTGACCGCTAGTGCAACCCCATCATAACCGGAAAGTGTTCCGAGTCCCTTCCTACGGTCCTCATTTGACTCTTAGCTCCATCATACATATCCTTAATAACCCTAATGTATGCAACAAGAACATTTCTAGCCTCCAAATATCTCCACAGAAAAATATATAAAAAAAATATATATTTTCACTATTATTTTAAGAGCGGCTATACAATGTCATTTTTTCTTAATTAATTAATTTTACTTACATTTACAATCTCAAGAGAGGTCGTTCACTTTTTGTATACTCCAATAATTTATTTACAACTATCCGTAGTAATCACTTTCTAAATTGTTTGCTCTTAACCAGGTTGAGGATTTTTCTTACGGAATAACATTGTATCAGGGCAAGTGGAGAGACAATTGTGCAAGTTGATGTTCCATTAATTAATTATACATAATAAATAGATTCAACCTATGTGCAAACTTGGATATTCGATCTTAGTGTACATGTATGTGGACACTAAATGTAAATAACTAAAATAAAGGAAATTATGACTTCTGCAACTACTAAAAATATCGAGTGTCAATAAGTTCTCGATTTGTTTTGTTGTTATACCAATACTTCTACATCGAAACTTGAACAAACCAAAGTCCAAAAGTGTAAAAAAGGAAGGAAAATAAATTAGACATAAGATCTCACAGATACTTACAGCGTGCATGAAATTGAGGTGCGTGATCCAATCCAGGGGCAGAGTTAAAACACATACTACAGCTCCGGTGAATTGAGTAGTTTTAATTCAAACTCTATATTTATCTTAAGAAATCTATTGAATATATAAATTATTAATTTAGAATTACATAACTTAAACGGACTAGAATTTTAAACCCATAAACTTTAAATTCAGACTCCACCTCTGATCCAATCCACCATGAAGACATAAAAGGATAAGAAAAGATCTTGAATCACATAAAGAATCATACCATATTTTTGGGGGGCAAACATCAATTGCTTTAATGACAAGGTACGCAAAACTTTAATAATTTTTAACCAATTTAGAGATCCCAACAACCTCGAGTCTAGTTATTTAAATAAAATAAGGAAACGTATAGAGACATATCCTATCCGCAAGAATCACTTTGTCTTGCATATTATAACTTGTAGTTTTGGTCTACTTGTCTAAATGGGATAACACACCAGAAATAGAATGGACAAGCAGCTGTAAATTACCAAAATGAAAGATTAAATACCTTTTACAAGTTACTATGGGAAGATCGAAGTTCTCACTTGGAGCCTTGTGACCTTATATAAGGCGCTAGTATTTAGATTGAATAATTAACCTATGTATTCGCACACCAAACACTTAATTTAAAATAGCCAATAAATATACAATATTTGTATATTTCATAATATATAAATTAATTAATTGATAATCTATATATGCGGCTAGAAAAAATAAATAATAATTTCAACCAGTCATTTATGTAAATTTTCTTTTTGATTTGCAGTCTGTGTTAGGGGGGCATTTGCATCTATACCCGCTTTTTGGGTCATGTTTTAACTTGTGCACGCTTTGCAAAAAAAGTTAAAAACGTACTACTATTTCGCGTAACTTCAACATACAGGGCTGAAGTAGCAAAGGTAATCACGCAAAACTTCAGCATTCTAGTTGACAGGCCTGAAGTAGCAAGTGTGCTGAACCAAGTGGCTGAAGTTTTTGTTTGTAATTGCTAAACTTAAACATAGTATTAGTAGCTGAAGTTTTGTTCTCTATTTGCTGAAATTTTTGTTTGTAATTATTGAACTTAAGCATAGTAGCTGAAGTTTTGTTCTCTATTTGCTGAAGTTTTTATTTGTAATTGCGCTAAATAAGCTGAAGTTTTTTTGTCCTAGATTCATTAGTTTTGTCATTAAGCTTTCTCAAAAACTTCAGCAGAATATGCTGAAGTTATTTAGTTCATTTATAAAAACTTCAGCACTAAATAAGCTGAAGTTTTTTTTGTCCTGGATAAGCTTTTTCAAAAACTTCAGCAGAAGATGTTGAAGTTATTTAGTTCATTTGTAAAAATTTCAGCACTAAATAAGCTGAAATTTTTTTGTCCTGGATTCATTAGTTTTGTCATAAAGCTTTTTCAAAAACTTCAGCAGAAGATGCTGAAGTTATTTAGTTCATTTGTAAAAACTTCAGCATTATATAAGTTGAAGTTTTTGAAAAAGCTTTCTAATCTAACATACTAGATAAATAATCAGATTGACAACAGTATTTAAATCATAAATTTTGGAAGCAATAAACGTGAAAAGAACATAATTATCATGAAAAGAATCACTAAGTGTGACCTTAAACTTCCCGTACGTGAAAATATTCACAAATTATTGTCTACTAACTTACTAATTATTTATAATTTATTTTTAAATAATCTGATAAACATACTTATTGCAATCATCCCATGAACTGAAGTTTCATAGCAGCACCAACAACAGAAGAAGAAGAAGAAAGAAGAAGAAGAAAACGAAGGAGGAGAAGAAGGAAGAAAAATGAGGCTGAAGTTGTTCAAAAAACAGGTACAAGTTAAAACTTTTTAAAAAAATGAATATAGGTTAAATGAGGGCGACCAATAGAGCGCCCCGTGCAATTTTTACGTTGTTAGGCCATTTTGGGCTCGACCGAAGGGTCCCT
Source organism: Nicotiana sylvestris (assembly GCF_000393655.2). Lineage (NCBI taxonomy): Eukaryota > Viridiplantae > Streptophyta > Magnoliopsida > Solanales > Solanaceae > Nicotiana > Nicotiana sylvestris. The sequence continues at coordinate 149,646,118 of NC_091059.1, read as the reverse complement.
CAGGCGAACAAACCTTAGACACTTTGACTTATAGCTGGTTACCAAATAGAACCAGGCAAACGAAAATGAGTGAGATCTCTTTTTTCATTTTTCTTATTTTCTTTTTCAGTTTTTTTGTGTATCGGGTAATAACGGAAGTCATTTTAAAATAAAATATGTTTTACGATAAAGTTATTTTATGGTGTTTAGTTGCCTGGAAAAATATTTTTTATCAAAAAGAATAAAGTGATTACCTCATTTATTGGCATACGTCATTTTTCTTACAACAATTTTAAATTTTAACTTTATATTACTTGTTCTTACTACACTAAGCTTAAACTTAATGTATACGGTGAAATCGGGCTCATCTATTGCATGAAAGATTGGGACTGAAACATGATGGATTGAAGATCGATCCAGGGTTTCATCGAATTAGAATGGTGAGAAATTAAATGAGTATTGTGAGAAATTATTCTTTTATCCATCACGTTTCAGTCCCGATTTATCATGTAATAGATGAGCCCGATTTCACCGTATACAATACGTTTAATACTAGCTATGTGTTAGTAAGAATAAGTAATATGAAGTCAAAATTTAAGATTATTGTAAGAAAAATATCGTCCGCCAATAGATGAGGTAATCACTTTGTTCTTTTCGATAAAAAATATTTTCCAAGGCAACCAAACACAGAAAATAATTTTATCGTAAAAAATATTTTATTTTAAAATGACTTTCGTTATTACCCGATACACAAAAAAACTGAAAAAGAAAATTAAGAAAGAAAAATTAATCCAAATAGCCGTTTATACAACCGCTTAAATTAAAATATAACCGATTTAAACTAGTAAAATATAACAGTTATTTATGTAAAGATTCCTGTGACGCATTAATTAAACATGTGTACCATATATAAGAAATTTCTTTTGAACCTTATGGTTTATAAGCATGTAATCTCATTCTTATAAGAAAGTATCATCAAAATTAAGATAGAAATATTAGAACTAAAGATTTCAGAGCAGTATAAAAAGGTCAATCTATTTAGAACAAATTAAAAAAAAAATACCATATAAAATGGAACATAGAGTACTTTATTTTTTGATTAAAATGAAATGAGTTTTTTTTTGAGATTCTTAGGACATATCCGGACATTGAATATTACTTCGACTTTTCTAATACTGAATTTTAATATTTTCAGGTACTGATTTGACAAGTGTAGAATTTCTTCCAAATTTCTTCAGTCCTTAATTATGTTTATTTTTCTCATCCCGGACAAGTGTAGAAAGGTTCAAATTTCAAGATAATTAATTGTCTTGTAAAAGTGACGGGTGTCAATCCTCCCAAACATCTTCTCCCCCCATCCTCCACAAAGCTGAACTCCGGTGGGCTGTCGAAGAAGGAAAATAGGCTTTCTAGCTATGTGACGAGTTGAAATCTTAGCAAAGTTCAAAGAAATCACCAGCAGGTAAGATTGTTGATTTAAGATGCTCTTGGGTGTGTGGAAGTTGGGATAATGCGAATTGTCATCCTGGCGAGATTTCTTTTTAATTGTAATGGTCTTTTATTCAAATTTAAGCTAATTGTCAGTAGTTTTGTTTTCTCCACACGAATCAAAATCACAAAGTAGAATTCTACTTGTATTATTTTATGATTCGATTTTGTCACGTTGCCAGTGAGTGGAAACCCCAGTAGTTTGTCAGGGCATAAGAGCTGTCCCACATCGGAGCATTAACTTATCTCACTGTTGCTCCCTAGTTTGTCGGGGTTGATGCTTGGCGTAGGAGCTGTCCCACATCGGCGCGTTAACTTAATTATCGGCTCTTTAATAGCCGCTTACTACAGCTGAAGGGCACGACCTTACTTGAACAGGATCTGTTCTATAGGCTCGTACCACTGTATCCTTGAGTTATAAGGAGACAGAAAACCTAGTCTGGTTGATGAGGCGTGGCTATGGGACCAGAGCGTGATTAACAGCCTTCCATGGTCACTTGTGGCCTTGAAGCAGTAGAGGATCGTTCCAGTCTTGGGATGGTTCATGGCTGTCTGACAGACTCCAAAACTTTTTGGTTCTTCTTTCCTTCTTCGACGCCTAAATGCTTCTCTTTTTACCTTGGAACAAGATTAGACCTAAACGGGGCAATCTCCTCGTTTTAACCCAAAGCATATTAGAGAGATACGAGCACATGCATTCCGCTGAACAAAGGCCAACTTCCCAGATGTTAAGATTCACTTGCACTACGTATACCAAATGATGGGCGCATATGAGGGTGAGAACTGAAGGTCTGAAAGCTAGGATCATTTAACCATTGCTCTGTCCTGATCAATTAGCAGGCCCTGCCTTCCCAGTAAAGATTGTGACTTTTGTTCACGGATGCTACACTTAAAGCTAGACCACTTTAACAAAATTGGCAGTGCCTTTTCCGACAAACCCTCCTTTGATCACTTTGATGGTGTTTGAAGACATTGTTTGATTGTTTCATCCCAGCTCTGAAACGGCGGCCTTATTGTTTATTTCCTACTATACTGAACTGGTTCCAATCAAAGAAATAAGCAAAGAGAGTGTTTATTGACAGAAAACAAACATCTGTGATATAGTATTTATAGTGTAAAGCATAAGATGGAGAAGTTTTATTGTCCTTTTTTTCTATCCCCAATCTTATATTTTTGGGTCCAAAAAAGTCTGAATCTACAAAACTGTGAGACAAAAAAGATACCTCATACAACTAGTCTCAGTTGTACCAGACACAAAATAAAATTTTACGCTAAGATGGCACGTTTGGACATGATTTGATTAAATTGTTTTTTAATATTACAAAAACCTTTAAAGTTGATGTTGAAGTTTTGCTCTATCTGCTTTCTGTTCCGGTCGAATTTTAGGCTACTTTTCAGTCTTCAAGAAGCAATTGTAGAAAGCAAATATACGGAGGAAGACTTGGTCTTTGATGTTACAGTTAGGCGCGTAACAGTATTTTGTACCCGAAAGGCTGACTATAAATTATACTTGCCTTGTACCTTCATCCAAAAAATAAAATTTGCGTTGTGCATTCTTGTTATCTTTGAACTCTCGAATAAAGTAGTATTTCATCGCAGTTTCTTTGAACTAAGCATTTAGCATCCAGTCAAAGCGTCAAACTTATGTAAATCGAGTAGTGATAATATGCAAAAGTAATAGAAAACCATATCTATCACGTTGCTGTAAGTAGGGGTGTTAATGGTTCAATTCGGCCGGTTATTTTATAAAATTTGTACCATACTAATTTTTCGGTTATTCTATTATGTATAACCAAAATGAGACTTTTCGAAACCGTCCCAATCATGTCGGTTTCTCTTCGGTATCGGTACGGTTGGGTTAATTTTCGATATTTTTTTTATATCATGTAAAATTCACCAGTAGAAGTAAAATGCAATAATATACATTCTTTTATAGGATTTAGCAAAACTCTCTAGACATTTTTACTGTTTAAAGGGTGATGAATTAAAAAAAAGAGATGGCTAGAGTATTTATCCATCAATTATTCTACATCAGCGTAAAAGAAATCAAACAAAGGCAAAGAAAATATTAATCACACGAATTGAAAGATATACCAAGCTGGGACTCAAGAATAAAGTCTATAGAAGATTAAATATTCAAAAAGATAAATCCAAATTATATGAAAGGAAACATATTCAATACATTGTAGTTTGTTACTCATAATTGCTAGAATACTTTGTGTCTTGCTAATAAAGATACTTGAAATAACTTAGTTTAAGTAGAAGTAGCATAATGTGTTTTAGGAATTAGTATTTTGAGTTTAATTACTTGTTGGTTTGTAATAATTTTCATAATTCCAAGGCCCAAAGAAAATTTAATGCATTATTAATTTTAAACTTACTAAATAAATATATTTTCTACATGTAAAATTTATTCGGTAGGGGTTCGGTATTTTTTCGGTTTATTTTTATAAAATAAAAAACCTACCCTAATTATCAGTGCGGTTATAGATTTATATAAAAACCTACAGTTTCTTAAAAAGAAACCTAAAAATCGGTTCAGTGCGATTCAGTTCGATCGATTTAGTCGGTTTTCGAATATCCATTGACACCCCTAGCTGTAAGCCGTTACGTTATTACTTCCAAGCCCCTTTATTTGACAAAAGTGGGCAGAAACTTCTAAGCTTTATGATAGATAAGGGGAGAGGCGACCTCTCGCGCCTGGGAGAGGTAGTGGGTGTCACGTCGTCGCCTAGCGTTTCGCAACTCTCGTTGATAACATTCATGAGGTTGGCAAAGAAGTCACCTGTCACTTTAGTCCTATCTCCTTGGTTACCAGCCATGTAAGTTTCCGTACGTGTAGAGAAAGAGAAAAATCTTGCGGTTTGTTAGGTTAGTAACTCACGTGAGTTGTAGATCTAAAGGAAACTAAAAAATTAGCTAAAAAGTCCCCACAGATGGTGCCAAACTGTTTGACCCAAGATATAGATCTTGGTTCAACCAATTAGATTTAAATAAATAAGGGTCAATTTTAGCTAATAATAATATTCAAAAGATAAGGTTATCGGTTTTATGACAGATAATATGTATATTTGACCAAATGGTAATGAATATGAGCACTAATTACGGTATTCAATGATCCAAAAAGATGGAAGATAACATTAAGTAGTAAATAGCAATGAATGTCACTTATGTAAATAAAAACGTGTGAGTCACCCGAAGAAGGATGGGATTCGTGGATATTTTTCATGAAAATGAAGAATGATTGATGAGCCTTAGAACACTCAGGTTGTTCTTGGATCAAGTGAAAAAGCTAGACAAGAATCTTAGTAAAAAGGGTTGTTTATGTATGCTTGCAATATGGTCAGATTCTCTCTATAAAGTCAATGTGTTTTCTTACAAGTGAATATCTCATGTCCCCTATCATTGTGTCTCTTTCTATTTATAGGGAACATATGTCGAGAAACCCTAATAGTATAGGTGCAGAGAATATCCACTAAAATATTGTCTTTAGTGTCTTATCTTATAACTAGTCGTTATAACTCTGTCTAGGATGCTCGACCTCGACCTTGATCCACGACGATTTCTTGACTTTGATCCTTGCCGACTCTTCGACCGCAAACTTCATCATTTCTAGAAGCACTTCGACCTTGGGCAGGTCTTTATTGAAGTCGTATTGGTGACACATGGCAGTCTGAGAATGCCTCCTTAGTGTTAACATGGTTTGATCATATTAGAGATAATTTTTGGCCCGTACAGTTAGTCCCTCCTCTTATTGAGGTCGTCATCGCAGGTGAGCTTAATAAGCGAATAATGTCGTTTTCGATCAAACTTATCGAGTAAGCTGCAAGAGTCGTGTTCGGTCGAACAAGCTACGTGGCCCTCTATAGGCCGCATATTTCAAATATCCCGGGCGATTTGTTGGAGTTATCCTATCCAAGGAATAGAATGATGTCATGACATCAAGCGTCATTATGATGCATTTCCCGATACATTGCCTCGATTCGTGCATGGCCCTTGATTGGATCTGCGGTTTCGATTCCGGTGTCAATTATGACGAGCCGTTTTGGGGGTTTAGTTCCATGATCTCTATAAATAGAGGTTTTTGGACTTAAGTTTGAAGTTTGTTTCTTCTAATTTTCTAGAGCACCATCCTTCTTCCTACCATTTTCTTCTCTAAACTTCCTTCCCTCACCCATCCCCATTCTTTCCCGTTTGTTATTCTTCTTCACTACTTTGCATCATGTCTAACATACCATCAAACGCTAGTGAAGGGAGCCGCATTACTCATTTAGCAGTTGTGTTTCCTTCTTATGGGGAGGGTGTTTCCGCCATTGTTGATGATGAAACATTCCCATTAGTGGAGGAAATAATCTCCCAATCCTGACATTAGGTCCGACCTTACCAAATCACCGAACACCGCGTCTGTGATTTTCTAATCGACAATAACGCCTAAAGAATTGGCAAAACTCAAGGCCAAGTTCGGCCTTCCAAACCATATCGAACTAATACCAGCCAGTGAGGACATGGTGTAGGTTCATCGCCCCAGATACTGCACTCTATACGCTTATCCTTTCCTCATTGGTTATTCGTTCCCCCTCGTTCCATTGGTGGAGGGATTTTGTTGTCACTACGTCGTCAGCCTGCTCAGCTTGCGTCGCACGTCTATAAAATTATTAGAATACTGGCAAAATTTTCCAAGCTGGCCGAGGTCGAGCTGACGCTGCAGCATTTGGTTCATCTCTTCGCCCCTGGCTTCTATAAGGGAGAGATGTTGAGTCTTCGCCATTGTAGAGGCAAATGTTTGGTGGTGAAGACGGAAGATAAGGCCAGTCGCCAGTTCTGGCTCAATTTTTTTACGTCAGGATCGAGAACATGGTGGATAACATTGATGGCTTTCCCTGGTTTGGAATTACACACGTAAGTGCTCGTTTTTTTGTTTGCTCTCTTTTACTTGCTCGAATTTAATTGAAGAACTTTTCCTTTCTTTGTAGCCAACAATCATCCTCCCTTTTTTAGTCACGTGTATTTCTGACTGGGTCGAGCAAATCCTCCCTCACGTCGTAGGGATCTAGGACTAGCCGAGCTTCATCAAGAAGTTCATACTGTCTTTTCCTTCGATAGGTAAATTTTTCTATTTGACCGTGATCGTTCTATTTTTTGTTGTACGCTGACTCTTTTTCTAACTTCAATATTCATTTCTTTCCCAAGCAGGGGGTCCTCTCGAAGGAGCCGGGCACCGATGCCATCCTTTCTTAGGAAGGCTTCTGCCTCTTCGGCTTCTGCCCCTATAACAGCTACTGTCGTTTCTGTGCCAACCCCTCCCTCGGCTACCCCAGTCTAAGAATTTGCCTCCGTTCCGTCCATTGCTTCCGCTCCTCAACTCTTTTCACTGATTGAGGAGGATGATGATGTCTCTCCTAAGGATGGTAGTCTAATGCCTCGTAAGAGGAGAGCATGTTAGAGAGAGCACTGGGATGGGCTCCGTGGTCCTGCACTTGTAGGAGATGAACATGCATGCATCGATGCGTCCCGCGAAAGAGACAGTCGAAGGCGGTATGCTTGACAACGGCCTCGCTCTTCCGAGGCAATAAGAGGCTTTGTATTCTAGTGTTGCAGTGGATGCCCCTCTTCTGCTGATGGCAGAGAGAAGGCCATTGCTGAAGAGGATGCCGGATCTGACTCCGATATGGATATGGACAAGTTGAGGATGATCGATTAGGGACTTACTCAACTTGAGGTGAGGTTGGAAGAGGGCTCCAGAACTCTTACGATTCCAATGGATCATAATCTACTTGTAAATACCGAAGAGGTAATCCCTGCCCTCGGTCCTCTTTGTTCTGAGATTGAGGGTACGACCCTCGAGACGATAAACAACGGCACTTTATCAAATAATATTGATGGTCTCGCTCTTCAGGTAAGTACAACTATCGTCTATTCTTTCCTAATGCTTTAGTTTCTTTGTAAGTTCTAACTCCTTTTCTTTGTTTTGTAGATGGTTATTCTGGAGATTGAGAGTTCTCGACGGGAGAAGAGACGTAAAAATTTACGTGAAGCTAAAAAACAAGTATATAACGTGCCTTGGGAAGGAACAGGAGCTCCGGTGTCGGCTTCGCAAAGGCAGCGATGTGCGGGTCCTGAGGGAGGACTTAAAGAAGAGGGATGATGAGATGATGCAGGCTGTGGAAAAATGTAGCGTCCTTGAAGGGACGTTAAGGAGAAAAGAGGAGGATTTTGAGCTTATTAGGGGTGTAGAGGCCCAATGCAGCAATCTCCAAGCCCAAGTGGTCCAGTTGCGAGGCCAACTTGAAGAGTGTTAGTTCAAGGCGGAGGCTCTCAGCGGTTAGGTCATCGAGAAACAGGAGGAGCTTGATAAGGCGGAGTGTACTCGATCGTAGACTTGAAGGAGGGTGGAGTTCCTTGAATTGGTGAACCGAAGCCTTCATTCTGAGCGAGAAAACGACTTATCGACAGCGAGTGCTAAAGAAGAAAGGCTCGATGAAAGGATTGGGGAGTTCAAGAAAGAGACCTCTGATCTTTATGATCGAGTTGCTGATCTGGAGGTCGAGTAGGCCAAACTTCTTGCACGAGCTTCTTCATCTACGGCTTCTGGCTTTCCCAACGTCCCCTATGAGCTGTATGAAGAATGGATTCATGCTGAGGCTTGACTGGATGAGCTTCGTGAGTTGCATGTGGCGGGCCCCATTCCCACCGCGGACTTCGGGGATGCTCGGTTCAAGGCTCGCGAGGCTCGGGTTGCTTGTGGATACGACCCAGCTACGTCTTACCCAGGTGAAGAAGATGAGGAACGAGGAGAATGCTATAGGTCACCTTTAGGATGAGGCCTGGTACAATTCTATTTACCCTCCAGGCGAAGATGGAGAGGGCACTGGAGATCGGGGTGGTGATAGCATTGAAGATTGGACTGGTGAAGACACTATGGGTCGTGATGGTGATGGACAATAGTAGTTTGTTTTTATAAACTTGTGTATTTTTGTTGGCGTCTCCAAGAGCCTTTGTAAGAAACCTTTGTCTATAAATATTTAAGTTGGTTTTTGCTTTCATTTGTGCTTTTCTTATTTGCCGTGATTTGTTCCTGTACTTTTTGTGTTTTACTCCTTCATACTTTTGTTGTTGTCCATTGATTGGTCATAGTATTTGGGATGAATAGCTATGGGCTGAATCACCCCTTTGTCTGTATAGATTGAGTATGTCTGAGGGTCAGTCACTTAGGTTTGAAGTTGGTCGGACTTAGCTTCTTGTTAAGTTAAGTTTAACCTTCTAACGAAATGTGGCCGAGGGTCGATAGGTGTCATCTGAACTTGGTCGAATTTTGATATCTTTAAATTATGGCCAAGGGCCGGTAGGGGTAGTTTGAACTTGGTCGAATTTTAACTTTTTGTTAAATATAGGCGTTGTTCGAGCTGGGTCAAACTTGGCCTTTTATTAAGGTGTGGCCGAGGGCCGATAGGTGTTGTTTAAGCTGAGTTGAACATAACCTTTTGGTAAGGTGCAACCGAGGGCCAATAGGTGTTTGTTCAAGCTGGGTCGAACTTAACCTTTTGTTACGGTTCGGCCGAGGGCCGATAGGTGTTTGTTCGAGCTGGGTCAAACTTAACCTTTGTTAAGGTGCGGCCGAGGGCCGAGGTGTTTGTTCGAGTTGGGTCAAACTTAACCTTTTCTTGAGGTGCGGTCGAGGTCGATAGGTGTTGTTCAATATAGGTTGAACCTAACCATTAGTTGAGGTGCAGTCGAGGGTCGATAGGTGTTGTTCGAGCTGGGTCGAACTTAACCTTTAGTTAAGGTGGTTCTGATAAACGTAAGTTTCTATTGTTTTTACATTATTATTCTGATTACATGATTGGAGAAAGTTACAAACTTTGGGCTTTGGCTGGCGTTCCAGTCCTAGTCCTAGTCTATCTAGTCCCTTCATTGTTCGACTTGGGGAGTATTGAGGATTCGGGCGATGAAAGAGAAAAAGGTTCTTCCTTCGCATACTTCGACTCGAAGTGTCCCTTTCGTCTTCTCGTTAAAAACCTCCTTTGTAAAAACCTAATGGGATAAAACTCAAGTGAGGGAAAAAGAGTACGACTTGGGGGCACTTCTTCTTTTTAGAAGTTGAAGTATTTGAGGTGGCTGATGTTCCAATTATTTGGTAATTGTTTTCCTTCCATCGTCTCTAGTTGGAAAGAACCCTTGTTTTGTAAGGCCCCACGAAATGTTTACTCAAAAACCCGAAATCTCGTAGTGCCAAGTTAAGGAATATTGTTTTTCCAGAAAAGCGCATTTCTGCAGTCCATTATGCGGTCGTATAATAGCTATGCGGACCACATAGTCGCCGTAAAGTCAGTCAGTGTGCTGGTTAGTTTTGAAGTCAACTATGCGGCCAATTATGCGATCGCATAATCAATATGCGGGCCGCATAGTCATCGCATAATCTCCTTGGAAATTTTGCGAGGGGCAGTTAAATGGTGCATTATGCGACCACAGAACAGGTATGCGGACCACATTCCTGTCGCATACCCGAGCAGTTTGTTCAGGTTTTTGGCGGCCATTTTTGCGGTCCCTTTTGCAGGCCGCATGTCAATTATGCGCTCGCATATGTGATCACAGATTGTGTTGGTGCTCCTATTTTCTAACTTTTAAAACATGACCCCATCCCATTAAAAACACCCTATTAGACCTCTTTTATGCTATTCTACTGCAAATAGAGTGAGAGAGGGAGTTATAGAGGGAGAAACTACCTCTCACCAAGTCACTACAATCCTTGCCCAAATCTTTGAAGACTTTCAAGTAAAATTTGCTAGGCCTTCATCCTAAGAGGTAAGAACTTGTGCCCTAATCTATGATTTCAAAATTTCTATTAAAATAAGTGATTAACAAGGGGGTTCATGGGTATAGGGATTGATTATCTTGCATGTATAAATGATAATAGCTTATGAGGAGATTGTGAGTTAAAAGATAGCAATTGGGGTGTAAGATGATAAAAATCTCTCACAAAAGGGTCCAAAACACACAATGCACACTTAATGCTTGATAATATACTCAAATGAGCTAGAATCTTAATCATGTCTCTAATTCTTGGTTCATCTTGTAATTCTCATAAAATAGATCAAAGTTGCTAAGAGTTTCAAAATTTTGTAAGAATTTAAGGAAAGCTCTATCGAGGTATGTATGGCTAAAATCCCATCTTCTTAGAAATTGAGCTCCGTTGGTGTCTATGCAAATGTGGTAAGACTAAAATTTGATTGATGTATTGATTGTTATTTCACATGAATTGGTTTTGAAATTATAACTATCTTTTGTATCCTAAGAGGCTCCGTAGACGATTGTATAGGTTATGTACGAGCATTGGATGGGTCCCTAGATTATGTTGTAATTCCAAACTCTTGCTTTCTCTAAACTGGAATTGTATGAAATCTTGGAAACTTAACCATGGTTTAAGGTTTGTGATATAAAATAAACTAACAATGTTGAATGTACGATCTTTTCTATTGTCTAAATAAACGAAAGCATGGTTTCCTTAATCATATTGAGTTGGATAGAAAGTGTTTACAAAGGCTTGCTCAGTTGGGTTCACTCGATTGGGTGCCGGTCGCGCCTCCTGAGGTTGGGGTGTGACAAGCTTGGTATCAGAGCCTCAGGTTTTAAAGTGTCCTAGGATATCTTAGAGCCGTGCCTAGTAGAGTCCTTCTTATCAGTGTGTAGTCGACCACATCTATAAGTTGGAGGCTACTTGGGAATTTAGGAATAATACCCTTCTTTGATATTCTGGATCGTGCGGCAAAACTTGTTATGAAGATATTTCCCCTCTAAATAGTGCATTCTTTCAACTTTCAGCACATGGCACCAAAGAAGAAATCCAGAGTTGGCCAAGAAGCCAATGCCACCTCAGGAGTGGCTGATGATTCCCTACTTGATACTACGGGTGAGGGTAGTCGCCCTGCTATCACCCTGCCTGATTCTTCTATTCCAGAGCAGACTACCCCAGTTCCTACACCTACGGAGGGTACCACTATCCCTCCAATTGATACTCCTATTCCGCCTCTAGCCCCAGCTTCTAGTTCTGGTAATTCTGATAGGGATCTTAGGGGAGCTATTCAGATGTTGACTCAGCTAGTGGCCTCTCAGGCCTAGAGGTCAAATGTTGCATCTAGTTCGTCTGGCCAGCAAGAGGATTCCACCAGTTCCAGGGTGAACAGATTTCTTCAGCTAGATCCTCTAGTGTTTACGGGTGCAAATCCAGAAGAGGACCCCCAGGATTTTATTGATGAGATGCACAAGACCCGCAGGGTTATGCGTGCAACTGAAATAGAGGGAGTAGAGTTGGCTGCCTATCGTTTGAAAGTGGTGGTTTATTCGTGGTTTGAGTTGTAGGAAGATTCCCGTGAGGAGGGGAGCCCTTCAGCGAGGTAGAACGAGTTTGCTGATGCTTTTATAGATCACTTCCTGCCTACTGAGACAAGGGTATCCCGTGCAATAGAGTTTGAGAATATGAAGCAAGGTAGCAGAAGTGTGTGGGAGTACCACATGGAGTTTGCCCGTCTGTCCAAGTATGCTATTCACATGTTACCCACGATGGAGGCCAGGGTGCGCCGGTTTGTTCAGGGCCTTAATCCTTTGACTATCAATGAGGCTTCTACAACTGCCTTGAATTCTGACATGAATTATGGGAAGATGGTGGCATTTGCTCAGGCCACAGAGAACCGTAAACTAAAGAGCAGAATGGAGAGAGAGGGTAACAGTAAGGCCCGGTCAACGGGTAACATGGAAGAGTCACTAGGTGGGGGAAGATCAGCTTTCAGGGGAGGATCATTAGGGCCGTCCCAGTCTATTGCACAGTCTTCAGCCAGTGCACCGCCATCAGGGCCCAGCCAACAGTAGCAGTGGAGTCGTTTCAGGCCCGGTTAGGGCAACAAGGGATCCTATCAGCGGGGTCGGTCAGGAGAGAGGTCCTAGCAAAAGCAGAGGTCCCCGTGCCCCAGGTGCGGAAAGATGCACTCTGGGATTTGCTACTTGGAGTTACCCGTATGCTATGGATGTGGGATGAGGGGCCATATTCAGAGCCATTGTCGTGTATCCCGCCAGGGAGCGGGTAAGGGCAAAACACAGCCAACCAGCCCAATAGCTGCTACATCTTCAGCCCCCTCTCCAGCTCGAGATACCCCAGCACCCCCGGGGCGTGGTGCAGCTAGGGGTGGTGCATAGAGGTCGGGAGGACCCAGCCGGTTCTATGCTATGAGTGGTCGCCAGACCGCAGAGACTTCTCCAGATGTTGTTACAAGTATTCTGACTGTCCAATATCATGATGTGTATGCACTTATTAACCGTGGTTCCACCTTGTCCTATGTTACCCTTTTTTTTGCTATGGAATTTGGGATAGAACCAAAACAGCTTCATGAACCATTCTCGGTATCTACTCCGGTTGGTGAGTCTATTACGGTTTCTCGAGTTTATAGAGGTTGTGTTGTTACGGTACATGGTAGTGAAACCATGGCCGATCTTATTGAATTGGGGATGGTCGATTTTGATGTAATGATGGTAATGGATTGGCTCTATTCATGTTTTGCCAAACTTGATTGTCAGACTAGCACTATGAGGCTTGAGTTTCCTAATGGGCCCATCGTTGAATGGCAGGGAGATAATGTAGTGCCTAAAGGTCAGTTTATTTCTTACCTTAAGGCCGCAAAGATGATCAAGAAGGGGTGTATCTATCATTTAGTTCGGGTTACGGACACCGATGCTGAGGCACCTAGCCTTGAGTCTGTACCAGTTGTGAATAAATTTCCGAATGTATTTCCAGATGAGCTCCCTGGGATCCTACCAGACAGGGAGATTGATTTTGGGATCGACGTGATTCTAGGCATGCAACCTATATCAATTCCACCTTATAGAATGGCACCGACAGTATTGAAAGAGCTAAAGGAACAATTGAAAGATTTGCTAGAGAAGGGCTTCATACGACCAAGTGTGTCACCATGGGGCGCATCGGTTTTATTCGTAAGGAAGGAAGATGGGTCGCTACAGATGTGTATTGACTACCGGCAACTCAACAAAGTCACAATAAAAAATAAATACCCTCTACCAAGGATAGATGACTTGTTTGATCAATTGCAAGGTGCTACGTGTTTCTCAAAAATTGACTTGCGGTCTGGGTATCATCAATTGAAGATAAGGGAGCAGGATATTCCAAAAATAGCTTTCAGGACCCGGTATGGGCACTTTGAATTTTTGGTGATATCTTTCGAGCTAACAAATGCCCCGGCAGCTTTCATGGATCTTATGAATTGAGTCTTCAAGCCTTTTCTAGACTCCTTTGTGATAATGTTCATTGACAATATTCTTGTGTATTCCCGAAGTCGGGAGGACCATGTTGGCCACCTCAGGGCAGTTCTGCAGACTCTTCAACAACACCAACTATATGCAAAATTTTCGAAATGTGAATTTTGGCTTGAGTCTATCACGTTCTTGGGTCATGTCGTCTCCAGGGAAGGAATTATGGTTGATCCTCAAAAGATTACATTGGTGAGAATTGGCCTAGACCTACCACTCCAGCAAAGATTCGCAGTTTCTTGGGTTTGGCCGGGTACTACAGAAGATTTGTGGAGGGATTTTCTACTCTTGCCTCTCCATTGACTAAAGTGACGCAGAAAGCAGTTAAGTTCCAGTGGTCCGATGCTTGTGAAAGGAGCTTCCAGGAATTGAAATCAAGATTGACTACAACATCGGTATTAACCCTGCCAGAGGGTACAGAGGGATTTGTAGTGTATTGCGATGCTTCAAGGATCGGGCTTGGGTGTGTGCTGATGCAACCCGACAAGGTTATAGCCTACGCTTCCAAACAACTCAAGAATTATGAAAAGAACTATCCAACCCATGACTTAGAGCTTACGGCAGTGGTGTTTGCACTAAATATTTGGCGACATTATTTGTATGGGGTTCATGTGGATGTATTTATGGACCACAAGAGCCTTTAATATATTTTCAAGCAAAAGGAGTTGAATCTGAGATAGAGAAGATGGCTAGAGTTACTCAAGGACTATGATATCGACATTCTCTATTACCCAGGAAAGGCCAATGTCGTGGCAGATGCTCTTAGCCGAAAATCTATGGGAAGTTTGGCTCATTTGGAGGCATATCAAAGGTCGTTGGCCCGGGAGGTTCACCAGTTAGCTAGTTTGGGGGTTCACCTTGCGGACTCTAATGAAGGAGGAGTGATTGTGCAGAATAGAGCTGAATCGTTGCTTGTAGCAGAGGTCAAAGAAAAGCAATACAATGATCCATTGTTAACACAACTGAAAGAGGGGATTCATAAATGCAAGACCACAGCTTTTTCCTTTGGCATGGATGATGGTACCCTACGATACCAAGGCCGCCTATGTGTTCCAGATATTGACGGTCTTTGGGAAAGGATCATGGCACAAGCTCACACTTCCAGGTATTCCGTGCACCCAAGTTCTACGAAAATATATCATGATCTCAAGGAAGTTTATTGGTGGAGAAACATGAAAAAGGATGTGGCAAACTTTGTGGCAAAGTGTCCGAACTGTCAGCAAGTGAAGGCCGGGCACCAAATGCCTGGTGGATTGGCTTAAAGCATAGAAATTCCAATATGGAAATGGGAAATGATCAACATGGATTTTTTGGAAGGGATACCGTGCACTCCACGCAAGTTCAACTCAATTGGGGTAATCGTGGATCGACTCACGAAATCAGCGAACTTCTTGCCAGTCAAGTCTACTGATACAGCGGAACAGTATGCTCAGTTGTATATCAAATAAATAGTCAGGTTCCACTCCAATTTCAATAATTTCTGATTGAGGTGCTCAGTTCACGGCCAACTTTTGGAAGAAATTTCAGCAAGGTTTGGGTACGCAGGTAAATCTTAGTACGACTTTTCATCCTCAGACCGATGGGCAAGCGGAGCAGACTATTCAGATGCTGGAGGACATGTTGCGTGCTTGTGTTCTTGATTTCAAAGGTAGCTGGGATGACCATTTGCCACTCATAGAATTTGCTTATAACCACAGCTTCCATGCTAGTATCCAGATGGCACCATTTGAGGCGTTGTATGATAGGAGATGTAGGTCTCCCATTAGGTGGTTCGAGGTTGGAGAAGCTGAGTTGATAAGGCCGGACCTCGTGCATCAGGCTATGGAGAAAGTCAAGATTATTAAGGAGAGGTTGAAACCAAAAGTCTTATTCAGATGTTTGTCGCAAAGATTTGGAGTTCAAACAAGATGATTGGGGTATTTTTGTAGGTTTCCCCCATGAAGGGTACCATGTAGTTTGGAAAGAAAGGAATATTAAGTCCAAGGTATGTCGGACCGTACAGAATCATTTAGAGGATCGGTCAAGTAGCATACAAGCTCGAACTGCCACCCGAGATGTCATTGGTACACCTAGTCTTCCATGTGTTTATATTGAAGAAGGTAGTAGGGGGTCCGTCCACTATTGTGCTGGTTGAAACTATTGAGGTTAATGAAGAACTGTCATATGAAGAAGTTCCAGTTGCTATTCTTGACAGGCAAGTCCGGAAGTTGAGAAACAAAGTAATTGCCTCTGTGAAAGTGTTATGGCAAAACCAGCAGGTTGAAGAAGCCACTTGGGAAGCCGAGGAAGAAATGAAAAAGAAGTACCCACATTTGTTTGAATAGCCATGTAATAGCTTTTATGAATTTAGTCCCTATAAACTCTGTATCCTTTGATTTGGTCTATGTAAAACTATTCTGTTTTGGTTATATATTGCCTATGCCGCCATGGTTGGTGTCGTTACAAGTTATGTCATGTCTATGGATTGTGCATATGCTGTTAGGTTATGTATTCTGGGTCACTCTGACAAGTGGATAGGCCTAGTTACAAAGAAAATTCTGGCAAAATTTTTGGAAATTTAGGGAGTTAGCCAAATTTGGGGTTGTTGATATGTTTCATGATGTGAAGAAGTTGAAGTTACATAAGGATTCTTAATGAGTGAACCTTGATCCTCATTCGAGGACGAATGATCTTAAGTGGGGGAGGATGTAAGGCCCCATGAAATTTTTACTCAAAAACCCAAAATCTCGTAGTGCCAAGTTAAGGAATAATGTTTTTCCAGAAAAGCACATTTTTACGGTCCATTATGCGGTCGCATAATAGCTATGTGGACCGCATAGTCGCCATAGAGTCAGTCAGTATGCTGGTTAGTTTTGAAGTTAACCATGTGGCCAATTATGCGATTGCATAATCAATATGCGGGCCGCATGGTCATCACATAATCTCCTTGAAAATTTTGCGAGGTGCAGTTTTGCGGTGCATTATGCGACCGCAGAACAGGTATGCGGACCACATTCTTGTCGCATACCCGGGCAGTTTGTTCAGGTTTTGGGGGCCATTTTTGCGATTCCTTTTGTAGGCCACAAGTCAATTATGCGATCGCAGATTGTGTCGGGGCTCCTATTTTCTAACTTTTAAAACCCGACCCCATCCCATTAAAAACTCCCCATTAGACCTCTTTTATGCTATTCTACTACAAATAGAGTGAGAGAGGGAGTTTTAGAGGGGGAAACTAACTCTCACCAAGTAACTACAATCCTTGCCCAATTCTTTGAAGACTTTCAAGTAAAATTTGCTAGGCCTTCATCCTAAGAGGTAAGAACTTGTGCCCTAATCTATGATTTTGAAATTTCTATTAAAATAAGTGATTAACAAGGTCATGGGTATAAGGATTGATTATCTTGCATGCATAAATGATAATGGGGTATAGGGAGATTGTGAGTTAAAAGATAGCAATTGGGGTGTAAGATGATAAAAATCTCTCACAAAAGGGTCCTAAACACACAATGCACACTTAATTCTTGATAATATGCTCAAATGAGCTAGAATCTTAATCATGTCTCTAATTCTTGGTTCATCTTGTAAGTCTCAAATGAGGCAACCTAGCCGACCGGGTTGTGATCAGACTCCGCTCAAGAAAGCGGTGGTATTTTGAATAATGATGAACATTATGAAATGCCCCAAACTAAAGCTATGGAAATAATGTAAAAGTTATATGATTCTTTTATTTGATGATGTGGTGTTCGGTTAAAGCTTTTGATTGTCTCTTGTGATTTCCTTGTTCTTGTATGATAGTTCTTTCTAATAAGATGGTGTTTAGTTATACATACTAGTACTATTAACATCCCTTTGCCGGGGGCGCTACATTTTTGAAATGAATGTAGGTGGTTCTATAGCGGACAGTGCTGATCGTAGGTAGCGGAGTATCCTCATCTCAGAAAATCTTGGTGAGACCCTTTTCTTCGAGGGATTATGTTGCACATCTTTTGTTATAAATTACCACTTTTGAGGTATGGTCGGGGCCTTGTTGTCGGCGTTATCATAACTATCTTTTGTATCCTAAGAGGCTCCGTAGACGATTGTATGGGTTATGTACGAGCATTGGATGGGTCCCTAGACTATGTTGTAATTCCAAACTCTTGTTTTCTCTAAACTAGAACTGTATGAAATCTTGGAAACTTAACCATGGTTTAAGGTTTGTGATATAAAATGAACTAACAATGTTGAATGTACGATCTTTCCTATTGTCTAAATAAACGAAAGCATGGTTCCTTAATCATATTGAGTTGGGTAGAAAGTGTTTAAAAAGTCTTGCTCAGTTGGGTTCACTCGATTGAGCGTCGGTCTCTCCTCCCGAGGTTGGGGCGTGACATGTTTCCTTTGGCTATCGTCCCAGTTTGTTCCTAGTTTCTCTTTCCGTGGATCTCTGCTTGCTTCAGTTTTGGCTTTGAGCACGTAGTCCCCTACTTTGAGTGGACATGACCTTTGCTTTCTTATTGTAGTAACGTTCCACTTGCTTCTCTTGGGAGACCATTATTATGTATTCCATATCTCTTTATTTGTCGATCTCATCGAGTTCTTGCCTTCTACTCTCATCATTACTATTACCGCTTTCGTGAGAGTACCTTAGGCTGGGTTCTCCGACTTCGGCTAGTATGACTGCTTTGTCCCGTAAAACGGAAAGTAGGGCGTCTCCCCTATGCTTGCCTTTGGGGTAATTCTATACGCCCATAGTACTTTTGGGAGTACTTCCGACCACAGTCCCTTAGCGTCTTCGAACTTTTTCTTGATGTTTAATATAGACTTGTTGGAGGATTTTGCCTATGCGTTACCCGCTGGGTTATACGGGGTTGAAAGTATTCTCCTAATATGCCATTTCTCAAAGAACTCGACGGTTTTCTTTCCCGTGAACCGGGGTCCGTTATTACAGCTGATCTCTTTGGGTAGGCCGAATCGGCAGATGATGTTTGTTCATATGAAGCTGATTATCTCTTATTCGCGTATTTGGGCGAACGCTCCTACTTCCACCCATTTAGAGAAATAGTCAGTTAATAGTAAAAGAAACCATACGTTACCTCGCCCTGGTGGAAATGTTCGCCTGCTTAGTGAATTATTGGGGCATATTTTTGGCATTGCTCGCATTTCTTCATAACTCCGGGCATCTTTTTTCATAGTGGGCCAGTAGTATCCTGCCCTTATAAGACACCTAATGAGTGATGGCCTTCATGGACTTCTTTGAAGGACGCGTTGGGTTTGGTTTAGGCCTAAACATTTTGCTAGAGGGCCGCCATATGTTCTCTTGTATGGATCGCTGTGGAGGAGGTTGTATTTGGATGCCTGCATTCTTAGGTTTTTGGCTTCCTTATTATCGTTTAGGAGTGTGCCATTCTACAAGTAGGTGATAATACGATTGCGCCAATCCCCGGGTTAAATTTACAGATCTTACCTCGATTTGGTCTAGCGACGAGTTAAGGAAGTAGACTACACTTTTATCCCTGGTCGTGAGGCTTTTGGTGGCTGCGGCCAATTTGGCAAAGTCGTCCGCTTCAACATTCTATGCTCTCAGGATCTAGTCGAGCTGGCATTCGTCAAACTTGGGCAGCAACTTACAAATCTCAGTCTGATATTTTTGCAACCTTTGTTATTTGATTTGGAAAGTCCCTGTGCTTGGTTGACTATGAGCTAGGAATCACAATGGAGTTTTAATTGCGTCGCCCCATACTTTAGTGCTAGTCTCAATCCTGTAATTATAGCCTCACACTCGGCCTCGTTGTTAGTCATATTTGGGCATATTATGGATTGGCAATTTACTTAGTCGGTAGAGACCTCGAGTACGAGTCCCAATCTGAATCCGGAAGCGTTGGATGCGCCATCATTGTACAGGACCCATAGGTCTTGTGTTTGGAGAGAAGCTTGGACAGCTTCGTTCTCGACCTTAGGCGTTATCTTTGAGCTGAAGTCTGCAACGAAGTCGGCAAGCACTTGCGATTTTATCGCTGTTCGCGGCTGATATATGATACTCACTTAGCTCGATGGCCCACTTGGATAGTCTCCCCGATAATTTAGGTTTATGCAAAATGCCTCTTAGAGGAAAGGTGGTAACGACTGAGATAAGGTGGTACTGGAAATATGGTCTAAGCTTTCGTGAAGCTATGACAAGTTCCAGGGCCAGTTCTCGAGGTGTGGGTACCTCGTCTCTGAGTCAACGAGTGTTTTGCTAATATAATAAATAAGATATTGCATACCCTTACTTTCTCGGATCATGACTGCACTTACTGCCGCTTCGGAGACAGCTAGGTAGACGAGGAGATGTTCTCCGGGTTCGGGCTTTGAGCGCAGATATGGTGATGACAGATACGCCTTCAGCTCTCGTAGAGCTTGTACGCAGTCATGCATCTACTCGAGGCCATTATCCTTTTTGAGTATGCCTGAAAAATCTATGACATCTGTTAGATGACCGCGATATAATCTCGATAGAGCGGTGATTCGACCAGTCAACCTCTGGACTTGCTTCTTGGTAGTCAGGAGCTCCGATATTTCTTCTATAGCTTTGATTTGATTTGGGTTGACTTCGATCCCTGGTTGTGACACTAAGAAGCCCAAGAATTTTCCCGAGGCTATGCCAAACACGCATTTCTCTAGGTTTAGTTTCATTCCGTACCGTCTCAGTATGTCAAAAGCTTCCTTCAAATGGTTGATATGGTCTTCTGCCTTTACAGATTTGACTAGCATGTCGTCGATGTATACCTCCATGGTTTTGCCGAGCTGATCTTTGAGCATTTTCGTGACCAATCTTTGATAGGTAGCTCCTGCATTCTTTAGCCCAAATGGCATGACCCTATAACAATATGTTCCTCGGTGGGTGATGAACGTAGTTTTCTCCTGGTCCTCTTCTTCCATAAGTATCTGGTTATAGCCCGAGTACGCGTCTAAAAAACTTAACAGCTCGTGCCTAGATATCGCATTGAAGAGTTGATCGATATATGGTAATGGGAACGAATCCTTCGGGCATGTTTTGTTTAAGTCTGTAAAGTTTACATACATCCTCCATATCCCATTTTTCTTTTTGACCTTCACTACGCTGGCGATCCACTTGGGGTATTTCGACTCATGATGGAGCCATTTTCTAATAATTTCTCCACCTCCTCTTGGACGACATCGTTGATGGCGGGATTGCATTTTCGTCTGACCTGCCTTACCGGGGGTAGAATGGATGTACGTTTAATTTGTGTGTGGAGATCTCCTTGGGATGCCCGACATATCTGCACACTGAATGCAAACAAAGATGCATTAGTTATTAAGAATTGACTAAATTTACCTGGTTCTCGGAGTTTGCAGCTGATGTAGGCCTTTTTGTTGTAGTCGCTGGGATCTAATTGAACAGGGTCGAGGTCCTCTATAATCGAGTCTGCGGCTTCAACCGTTTCGGGATCCATGATGACGGTCCTGGTCTCTTTTTATGTCGACCTCGGCCCTTTTGATTGCTATGCCTATTTTTCCTTGTCTTTCTTCTGTTGGATTGTCGTGTTGTCTAAGGCGATGTGGTAGCATTCCCGGGATGTGCGTTGTTCTCCCCGTATGCTGAATATCCCCCAAGGTATTGGGAATTTGATTACTTGGTATAAGTTAGAGGGGATAGGCTCTCATGGGATGTATCTATGGTCGTCTACTATGGCATTGTATGTGGTGGCCTTGTCCATGATGTAAAATGTCGTCTCCAGTATTATACCTCCGACCAATATGGAGAGTATAATTTCTCCCGATGTCCATTCAACTGCATTATTAAAACCAATTAGTGTGATGCAGCGTGGCATTATCTTGTCCTCAACTCTTATCCGGGTGAGGACTCAGGGATGGATAATGCACCCTCCACTCCTATCATCCACCATGATACGTTTGACATCAGTATCTAATATGCGCAAAGTAATGACAAGAGCATCATTGTAAGAGAAAGTCAAACTGTCGACATCTAACTCGTCGAAGATGATAATTTCTTCGAATCTGTTATACCCTTCATGGGTGATAGATATTTTGAGCTTATGAGTGGTAGTGAATTTAACACCATTGATGGAGGCGTCATCGCTGCCGCCAATGATCATGTTGATAGTACGAGCTGGTGATGGTGGCTTTGGCGAAACTTGGCGTTCACGTCCTCTAGAGAAGTTGTTTTTCCCCTTGTTGCTCAGCATCTCTTTGAGGTGTCCCTGCTGCAACATGTTCACAACCTCTTGCCTGAGGGTGATGCAGTCTTCTGTCTTGTGTCCGGGCTCCTAGTGGAATTCGCAGAGGGCGTCAGATTTTCTAGTGCTCGGATCGGACCTCATCTTTGGCGGCCACTTCACCTTCGTTCCGAGTTACTCCAGGACATAGACTATTTCTGTATGTGACACAAAAAAATTGTGAGCATATAATAAGGGGGCATACCTCTCTTGTTCCGGTGAGTCCCCGTTCTTGGCTTGGATGGACCTTCATCATAGCGGAAAGAAGGCGGGATAGGGGCACTGACGTATGGCTGATGTCGTTCCCTGTTGAGTCATGAGACTGGGTGATACATCCTTATATTATCTCTTCGTTCTTTCCTGGGCTTGGCTTTTACCGAGACGAGTCATCGAGTTGGTATGTTGAGGTCGTCGTCATCTGCTCGGACTTCGGCATAGTAAGCATTGTGGATTTCATCCCAAGTGGTTGGAGGATACTTCATCAACTAGCTCAACAATTTGCTAGTTGCTCTTGAGCCCTCTCTACTCAACCTGTTCTGAAAGGCTGCGACTGCCATCCACTCGGACACATTTGGTAGGGTCATCCTTACCTTGTTGAATCGAGCGAGGAAGTCCCTCATTCCCTCTCCTAATGATTGCTTGATGGTGAAGATGTCGTTTACTCTTGTTTCGGCTTTCTATGGAACAGGCTGGTAGTTGTGAGTACCATGTTATTGCCCCCTCCCATAAGGGTTTCGCCGAATTTCTTCAGCAAAATAGAGGACACTTGTTCCTTGTTGAGGTCATTGCCTTTCCCAGTGGTGACATAATGAGTCACGTGATCTTCAGGATCAGTTGTTCAGTCGTATATCCTGAGATACAGTGGCATTTTGAAGGTCTTTGGTATGGCATGTGGGGCTGCTTCTTCGTTGTACGACTACTATATGAATCTTCCAGCGTCCCTCTTTGGCAGTAACTTGGGGGCGCCCGGTATCTTGTCAACTCGTTCTAGGTGTTCTTTCATTTGATCTCTGAGCGCTTTATTTTCGTTCTCCATTTCTTCTATCCTCTTTAGAACAACGGTGAGGATGTTGTCACATGCATTGTTAGTAACATTGTGAGTTATACCTGGTGTTGGTGAGTCTGATTGGTCGCTCTGTTCATATGCCCTTTACACTGCATGTGCTATTGCGGTCTCTGTAGTCATGCATGGAGTAGGTTTGTTGAGTACGCTTACTAGCGTATCGGTCAACCACACTTCGAGGAGCTATTTCATGGCTGGTGGCATTCCTTCTCCTGTGGACGTGGAGACCTTTTTCCATGTGGTTTTGTTATGCTGCAATGAGGGGAGGAGACCCCTTGCACCTGGGAGAGACAGTGGGTATCACGTCATCACCTAGCATTTCGCAGCTCTCGTTGATAGTATTCATGAGATTTCCAGGGAAGTCACCTGTTACTTTAGTTCTATCTCCTTGGTTACCTGCCATGTAGGTTTATGCGCAGAGAAAAAGAAAAATATCGGGTTTGTTAGGTTAGTGACTCACGTGAGTTGTATATCTAAAGGAAACTAAAACATTAGTTAAAAAGTCCCCACAAATGGCACCAAACTGCTTGACCAAAAATACAAATATTGGTGCAACCAATTATATTTAAATAAAGAAGAGTCAATTTTAGCTAATAATAATATCCAAAAGATAAGGTTATCTGTTTATGGCAGATAATATGTATATTTGACTGAATGGTAATGAATGTGAGCAATAATAACAGTTTTCAATAATCCAATAAAGATGGAAGATAGCATTAAGTAGTAATAAATAGCAATGAGTGACACTTGTGTAAAAAAAAACGTATGAGTCACCTGAAAAGGGGTGGGATCCGTGGATATTCTCCCTAACAATAAAGAAAATTGATGAGCCTTAGAACACTCAGGTTGTTCTTGGATCAAGTGGAAAAGCTAGACAAGAATCTTAGTAAAAAGGTTATTTTTGTATGCTTTAATATGGTTAGATTTTCTATAAAGTCAACATGTTTTCTTACAAGTGAATATCTGATGTCCCTATCATTGTGTCTCTTCTATTTATAAGGAACATATTACTAGAAACCCTAATAGTACAGGTGCAAAGAATATCCACTAGAATATTCTCTTTGGTGTCCTTATTTTAAAACTAGTCGTTATATCTCTGTCTAGGATGTTCGACCTCGATGTTGATCTACGACGATTTTTTGACCTTGATCCTTAATAACTCTTCGACCGCAACCTTCATCGTTTCTAGAACCACTTCGACCTTGGGTAGGTCTTTAACTCTTTATTGAAGTCGTATTGGTGAAACATGGCAGTCTAGGAATGCCTCTTAATGTTAACATGATTTGATTATATTAGAGATAATTTTTGACTCATACAGGCATACTACACCCTGATAACGATACAGAAAATATGTTTGCATGCCAAACCTACAGATGAACAGAAAATAACAGCACAAACTGCACTTTTATTAGCACTTCCTGATAGCGAAGCATCATTACGGAACAAGTGAGTCAACTGCCTTGGATAATTAACTAAACTTAATTAAAAATATTTTCTTTTAATGTAGCACTTAAATAATTAATTAATATAATTTAACGTAAGTAAATTTTATTACAATTATCCTATCCTATTTTAGGGAAAATTTCATTCCTATACACTATATGAAACTTTATTACAAAAAATATCCCTGTTTTTAAAATTACCCGACCTGGACACAGTTTTCCTACATAATCTGTACAAATTATTTAAAAAGGAATCCTTTCTGCTGTAACATTCCTTTTTAGGAGCAATAATTTGGGATAGTAAGGGATTCTACCTAGATTTTTTGAAACGTATTACTCGCCATTAATTAGGCCTGAAATTATTCTGTTTCTCTCATAATTTTGATACTCTGTTTTCCGAATACTCTGTTTTTCACTGTATATTCTGGTTTCACAGGCAAAATCGAATCAATTATCTACAATTGTACTGAATCACACGCAATAATGTCGAAAATAGCTATTACGCTTCAGCTAAATGGTAATTGGGATAGCTTTGGGAGATACATGGATTTTCAAATCGCCGAGATTGTAATCAGCGAAGATGCAACTTATATAGCCAATTGATTTCTACAATCACAGAGCATCAAATGATTGATACATCAGAAAAAATAATCGAAATCAAGTACATTGTCAATGAAAATTGTCCGCCAATGGAAATTAGGAACAATATGGGAGTTCTAGTATACATGGAGACGAAAAAGGAAAAGAGGAACTTAGGAATGTATCCGCTATGTATAACAGTGCAAGATTTTGATTTGGAATGCAGTATGTCTATTTCGAACGAATTTGCAGGTTTGATCTGTTATACCAGTGGTGAAATTTGTTTTTATCTCATGCATGCTACAATGTTTCTACAGTATTTCTACAAAAAAAACTACATAACATGTGTAGATCAAAATAACTATTGAATTTTATTTGTTCTACAATTTTTCTACAATATTTCTAAATAAAAACTACATAACATGTGTATATCAATTGTTATGAATATGTGTGTCCTGGATTTTATTGTTCTACAATTATTCTACAAAATATCTACAACATATATCATAACACTATTTAGCTTTAATTGATTGCAGGTTCATCTGGAACACTGAAGTTGATTGATATGCCAACATCTGCTAAGATAGTGGAATATAAAAGTATCATCATAAAAGAAAATACACTAACTGTTATTGAAGTAGGCCAAGTATACAAAGACAAGCAAACAATTGCTAGTGCAATAAAGCACTATTATGTTATGAACAAGTTCCAATTTAGGGTGAAAAGGTCTAGTGATAGAAAGTAAGAACAGTTCAATGGTCAAAGATCATGTCTTTTGTATATAAATTGTTAAATATAATATTTTCACTATTAAACAGCCTATTTTTTGTGTATCTATATTTTTCATACCATTGTTTAAATTATTTTTATTCTGTAGCTACTGCCTTATATGCGTTGGGGAAGATTGTACATGGCACTTCAAGTCAACCAGCATAAATGATTCAGCAATGTTCAAGGTTCGAAAATTCAACAGCTTGCACAAATGCTCTTTGATGGACAATACCTACATACAACACAAACCTACTTTCATGGTAGTGGGTAGCATAGTTATACCAAAATATGCTGATCCTAAGACAGTTTACACACCAAAAGACATACAAAGTGATATGTTGTTTGTACACAGCGTGAACTTAACATACATGCAAGCTTGGAGAGCAAAGGATAAGGCTTTGGAATTTTTGAGAGGTCATCTTGCTGACTCCTATAGTCGATTGCCTAGTTATTTGTATATTCTGGAGAAGACTTACCCGGGGTCGGTAGTTAAATTGAAGAAGACCGACGATAACTGTTTCTTGTATGCATTTGTTGCGATTAGTACGTCAATCAATGGTTGGAAATATTGTAGGCCAGTTGTAGTAGTTGATAGGACCTTCTTGAAGTTAACATACAGGGAAATAATGCTAACAGTTAGAACAATGGATGCAGCAGATATTCTAGATTTATTGTAGATATTTTGTAGAAAATTTGTTGTTTGTATGTATTTTTCTTTATCTACAATTTTATGATGGAAATTGAATTCATTTTTGCCACATATGATACATAGCATATTACCACTGGCATATGTTGTTGTTGATTCAGAAAATGAGGCATCATGGAAGTGGTTTTTTGAGCAATTCAAACATGCATATGGTGAAAGACCAAATATGTGTGTTGTTTCTAATCGGAATGAGAGTATCTTGAAGGCAACATCTATTGTTTATACCGGCATGTCATATTATTCTTGCATGTAGCATATTTGGACAAATATAAGGTCAAAGTTCAAGAAAGGCCATCTAAAGTTAAGCGAATTGTACTTTGACACAGCACGATCATACATGCTTGATGAATATGAAAGAATGTCAAAGATTGAAGAGATCGACACGCGTGTTAAAGTATACTTATACGATATTGGCTATCATAGATGGTCTCGAGTACATGCTACGGTGAGCAGAACTTGGACTATGACATCAAACATTGCAGAGTCATTGAATGCGGTAACAAAAGATGCAAGAGAACTGCCGATAGTAGAACTATTAGAGTACATGATGACTCTTCTTGAACACTTGACTAATGAAAAGTTATTGAAAGCAAAGGGTACATTCACATACCTTGGGTTTAAACTCAACAAAGAGTTGGAGGACAACAGAACACTGTCGCAGAATCTTAAAGTAAGTTATATCCAATAACATCTGATCAATTATTGCATCAAACTAAAATATTAACAGATATTGTAGATAAATTATTGAATAATTATAGTTATTTTGTATATGTTGCTGATAATTTATTGTGTGTTTGTAATGTAATTGTAGGTGAGGGTTTGAATAGATTACATCCATACAGTGTAAGATGGTGTGAGACGCTATATTGTTTGTCTTGAAAATAAGAGATGTAGTTGTGGACAATTCCAGCTTGATGAACTTCCTTGTCCACATGCTTTGGCTGCTTTAAGGCACAGGGATGAGTCTTATGAAAAATATTTTTCTCCTTATTACACGAGGGAGAGCCTCTTGCATATTTATGAAATACCAGTAGACCCGTTGCTTGATGAAAGCAAATGGAATGTGCCACAACATATAGCTGAAGAAGTTGTAAATCCACCTACCGAGAAAAGACAGCCAGGGAGACCTCAAAAACAAAGATACAAAACACATGATGAAGTAAAGGCAAAGAAGTACAAGGTTTCATGTGGCAACTGTGGAATAAAAGGGCATAATAAAAGATCTTGCAAGAATGCTCCCAAGAAGAAATAAAATTTGATATAGTCAACAAATTTTCTGATAAAAGTGTTGAGGTGTTCAGGAGAATTATAGTTGAGGTGTAATTGTGTTGGTAAATTGAGTAAATACCGTTTCCTACAAAGAAAAGTTTTCAACTTTTAATCTAGTTGGTTTGAATTTATTTTGTTTGATTACTGAGTGTATTGAGTTTTGACTTTCATAACTTGATTGGATTATGAATGATTTATATCTATGGTACACAATTACGTAATTATCTATATCACGAATCATTAGTGAACAATGACAATTATAAATTATCTACAAAATAACTACATAATCTGGCATTTGACAGAATAACTACATAATAATTAAGTTCTAAAGGAGTTTTATGCTAACATTAATGAGATCAAGTACTAATAACTTTCAACGAATTAAGATAAAATTAACAGAATGTTTCCTAATGTTAGCACTAGTATCCTAGATAAAATAACAAAACATAGGGTAAAATAACTGTAGCACAAATTTGCTACAATTAAACTTCAACAAACTTGCTCATAAGTAACAATTTATTTATAAACTTTCTACAAAATCAAGTGTAACTAAACAATTTAACTACATTTTCCCCACAGAAAATGACAACTAATTCATCTTCTTCCAGACTTGTGTTATCTCGTTCACAACTGGTAAAAATAAATAATAAAACAAACGGTAACAACAAAAAACAAAAGTAGTGCAATAAAATACTAATAATTTTGAACCAAAAAAGGATCTTCATAGTATTTTCGATTTAAAGTAGCAATTTCATGGACAAAAATAACAAAACTAAAGGTAAAACAATTGTAGCACAAATCTGCTACAAATATGTTTCAACTTACTTTTTCTAAGGTAACATATTGTCTACAACTTTACTACAAACCCACTACACCTACACATTTTAACTACAATTTTACTACAAAATAGGGAAACTAAGTCTTCTTCTTCTTCTTCTGGAGTTGTGTTCTCTCATTTGGAGCTGGTGGACCTTTTCTTCTTGCTAATCTGCCAGTCACATCACTCTCACTAATTACACCAATGTCTCACTTTTTCCTACCAAAATTCCAAAGTAGAGCTCCATAGCGTCTACAATGTTGATCAATATCAGAAAGGTCTTCCTTTGAAATGAATAGCTCTTCAATGCTGATATATTCAGCAAATACATCAACGTATACACCACAGTCACTACAAAATAGAAATTAGGGGAAAAAAGATTTAGCGTTCAGCAAATGAATAAAATCTGTTAAATAAATAGAAGGAAAAAGCAACTTTTTCATACACTGAACCCTCTTTTTGCTGGGGTATGTCACCGACTAACCACTGAATGTCAAGAGGGTCAGTAACACCTTTTTCGATGTATGCCTTTGTGTTCTTATAGTTGATGTCTGGACGCTTGTCATAGAAGCCGGTGGATGACAAGTATAGGGGGATCATTGTTGCAAATTTGTTGACAACAGATTCAACAATGTTGTGATTGTATGAAGAGACCATAGAATCATAAACATATAGAACCCTTTCGGTAATGTCAAAAATATCCAACACCCAATGAAATTTTTCCACAATATTTATAGGCATAATCACAAATTTAACTTGATCCCATGCAACATTTGCAAGTAGCATGTACCCCAATATGTATTCTACTACGACGTCCTGGGATTTGACAACAACTAGCTTCTTATCATCAGGAGCATTAATGTATTTTTCATAAATTTGTTCAATTCTAGTCTTGAAAATACAGTCAGTAGTTGTAAAACGTATTTTGTTCACAGGACCATACTTTCCCCTCTTCCACAAATAGTATAAAATAACATCAATGTGCTGCAATAAAAAAACAGAGTTCATTATTTCTTAATGCTTCAAACAAATTAACTACAATTTTTAAACAAAAAAATTACAATATCCTCCAATAATATAACACCCCAGCTAATCATTTCATTCTGCCAGGGTATGTGTTTACCGTTTGGTTGAGGACTTGTCCAGGATGTGCTAAAGTGTAAAACCACTTCTTTTTATCAACTTTGTCCACTCCAAGATCATACCACGGCTTAAGCTGGTAATATTTTATTGAATAAGGCGCCTTCCTCCTATTTAAACACATAGAAATTACAATAAATATGTAGATTGAGGTGGATATCCAAAAGATGAATACACCCAAAAATATGAACAAATTGTATAAACTAACCTCTTTAAAGCTGTATTGGTACCAAGGTACAACCACTTATTGAATTCTTCTAACAAGTCAGGATTAACATCGTCGCTAATAACCCTAGTAAACGGATGTTTGATTTGAAAAATTAGAGGTCCAACAGAAGTGCTGCCACCAGAACTGTAAAAAGGTAGAAAGGGTGATCGGGCATGCTTTCTAGGCTGGCTTGTTCTTCCTTGATGCACAGGGGTTGTTTCATCTTGGTTAAGCTCGCCGAACTTAACAATCTGGGAGAAGTTCTCTGAAAACTCAAAATCATCAAGTGTTACTTCCCTTTTATCATATTTGGAGTCGTCCGAATCACCTATATTAATGTACTCGGCTGGTTCACCTCCTTCTTCACAGCAATCATCTCCTTCTTTTATAACATTCTCTTCTTCAATGAGAGATCGAATTTTTTTCCCTTTTTCTCATTCTTCTGTTCTCCTTGAATGCTTATTGTAGCTTCATGTATTGGAGATTCAATAGGCATAGGTTCCTTCACTGTTACAGTAAGTATTTTTAAATTAATCATTTTGTAGAAATTTGTACTAAACACTAACATTTCAGTATACAAATTGTAGTTTAAATGTAGTAATTTTGTTGAAATGATGTCATGGATATGATAACAGCTAAGTTTAGAATGTTCATGTGATGATAACATGTACTAACTCATACCTGCATTCTCTTCGTCAATTGCTCCTTCAAAATGAGAATATAAATCAATACGTACAGGAACATTCTCATTAATTTCCATGTCATTCACTTGTCCTGTATCTAAGAAACCCATTTGAATCATAATGCACATTAGTTGATACAATTGTAGGCAATATGTAGGTATATTGTAGACATCTACATATATATGTAAATCTGTGTAGATGTACTGTAGGCATAATGCAGATATGTCTAGATGTATTGTAGATATAATGTAGATATATTGTATAAAATGTAGATATGATGTACATGCTTTTTTTACTCTGCTGGCATGCGCTGGTTTATCACTACTGCACGGAAAATGTTGATTGTTCTTTTTGTTTGATTGCTCAGCAATTTTGGTAGAACTCCCAACAAACTACAGGCTTTAAATTTGTTAAGATATATACTTTATGGATGATAATATAAACTTAGAGGTGATATAAATTATTCTGTTAAATGAATATATTTCAAATATTACCCTGGCATCAATGTTATCCTTTTGACTGTTTATCGCCTATAAAACAGCCTTGATTGAATCATTGAGTAGCAGTCAAAAGCTACCTAGTTCTTCAAAAACACCTGTCTTGAAAGATCCAAAATCTAAAGAAACCTACATATTAAAATATAAAGAGTTAACGAAAACATTGGCTTAGCAGAAATTAAAGAAACCATCCAAGATTATGCATATATGTTACCTTGTCAACATCTTTTCTTAAAATTTTAATTTCTTTCAGAATATCTATCTTGCCCTATATTCCAATTGAATTCGTGTGTCCTGATGGAGATGCATCATCTTTCGGAGCCTCAGACTTGGTTTCAACTTCTTCAAGTATGTATTCAACCTTATCAAGCAAAGACATTCTAGAATGCTCTTGTGGTGCTTTAATTATGTTGGTGAACTGAGTGAAAAAAGGAAATTAATTTAACTTAGACATAATATGTATAAATGTTGTAGAGGTCCAAATGGAGGGTTCTGATCGACACATAGTCATTCCTGGGGACTAAGACTTGCTATCGGACTGTGATCAGGTGGCATCCGCTTTTGCCCCTTTGTGTGCTGCCCCTGAGAGCGAGGCACTTAAAACGATGAGTGATACAGAGTTGTCTTGGAGTGTTTTTGGCCTGGCTCTACTGGTAAATGTCTTCTTTTTGTTTCGTCGTTGGATCGGCGTTACTATTATTGGATCATTTGTTCTAACTTTACTTCTCGTGCTAGACCCTCATCATGGAGATTGAGCATGAGCGTCAGGAAAGGAGGAGGACGAACATCTATGGGAAGACGTCTTCCAAGTACCAAGAATATCATACCAAGCATCGGGCGATGGCCGACATCTACAATCAGGATCGCGACTTCCAATTGCTCCGTGAAGGGATCAGGCAGAGGGAGGATCAACTGGCGTGCAAGGTCGAGGTGTTGAAGAAGCAAGATGAGGACCTGATGAAGGCTGTTGCCCGTAGCAGTGAGCTTAAGGCATCCCTCAGAGCCAAGGAAGATGAGCTCGAGCTTAGTAGGGGAGCAGTGGCCGAAAATACCGACCTTCAAGCAAAGGTAGCCAATTTAACTGTCGAAATAGATATGAAAACGATTGAGGTCGATGAACTTAAGGGTGAGTTGAGTGTGAATGTTGATAGATTGGTCCATGTTGAGAGGTAGATGGCGACTGCCATCTCTGAGGCGGCAGTTTTAGAAGATGCCCTCCGTGTTTGTAGGTTAGATGGGGCTAAGGAGATGGAGACGTTTGTGCTTAAGGCACCGGAACTTGAGGGGCGTATTTATGGGTTGGAGGCAGAAATGTACGCATTGAACAAGCAAGTGGATTCTTTGAAAGAGGAAGACGTACGACGATAGTCGCAGCCTTCTACATCTTATGCTCCAGTTGATCCCGTCGTGCCTTGATGTCTATATGAGTTGTGGGTTCACGCTGAGGCTCAGCTCGATGTGTACAATGCTCTTTATGTTGATGGGAGGGCATCTGAAACGGAGCTTCGGGATGTACGCACCAAGGTTCGTGCAGCTCGTGAGGCATGCAGGTATGATCCTCTTATGCCTGATGGAGATGATATCAATTCTGATGATGCGAACAGACTCGCCTCCGACTCTTGGTACGAAGGCGTGTATGCCACCGGAAATGATGTGTAGTATTTGTTCTATACTTACTTTTTGCTTCGCGATTTTTGTAAGGGCATCTTTGAGCCCTTTGTAAAGTCAAATATTTGTAACATATTTGCTGTAAATGAAGGTCGTTTTGGTCGTACATCTCTGAGTCATTTTCTTTCTTTGGTTATTTTTTTGACGATGACTTCTGTCGTAGTTACGTCGCTCCGACGCTTTGTTGAAATGTTAAACTTATTGTATTGAGTTTAGTTGAACTATTTTCATTAGCAACGGCCTTAGCCATAGTGATATTACTTTCGAGTTGGCGCCAAAGTAATATCTCGTCGTAATTCGAGTGATGTCGAAATTTATCGATGGCCTTAGCCATTGGGATGTTACTTTCGAGCTTGCGCCAAAGTAATATCCCGTCGTGGTTCGAGTGATATCAAACTCATTTTTTGTTGAAAGACTTAGCCATTGGGATGTTACTTTCAAACTGGCGCCGAAATAATATCCCATCGTGGTTCGAGTGATATCAAACTCGTTTTTTGTCGATGGCCTTAGCCATTGGGATGTTACTTTCGAGCTGGCGCCGAAGTAATATCCTGTCGTGGTTTGAGAGATATCGAACTCGTTTTTGGTCGATGGCCTTAGCCATTGGGATGTTACTTTCAAGCTGGCACCAAAGTAATATCTCGTTGTGGTTTGAGTGATGTTGCACTCATTTTTTGTCGATGGCCTTAGCCATTGGGATGTTACTTTTGAGCTCGCGCCGAAGTAATATCCCGTCATGGTTCGAGTGATGTCGCACTCATTTTTTGTCGATGGCCTTAGCCATTGGGATGTTACTTTTGATTCAGCACCGAAGTAATATCCCGTCGTGAGGGTGGCGTTCTATTTTATTTGTTGGAGTATCGCGGATGCCAGTTTCATTCATACATTGGAGATGCGTATTGATTTTGTATACATAATGGAGTGATTTTATTCATATGTCGGATATACATGTCGACTGGAGATTATACCTAGTCCCTTCATTACTCGTCCTGGAGATGTAATCGATAGGTGAGGCAATGAATAATACTTCGAACCTCGAGACGTCCCCCTCGTCACCTCATTGAAAACCTCCTCGAGAAAACCTGATTGGGACAAAACCCGGGAGAGGGAAAAAGAGTACGACTTGGGAGGCATTTTTTTCCAGAAGTGGAAGTACTTGAGGTGGGCGACATTCCAGTAATTTTGTAATAGCTTTCCTTCCATTGTTTCTTGTTGGAATGCTCCTTTACTTGCTGCTGCTGTGATTTTGTACGGCCCGTCCAAATTTGTTCCCAGTTTCCCTTCATTTGGGTCCTTCGCTGCTTGCGTTTTGGCCCTTAGTACATAGTCCCCGACTCTGAGTGGTTGTACTTTGGCCTTCTTGTTAAAGTACCTTTCCGCTTGTTGTTTTTGGGCCACCATTCTTATGTGCGCCATATCCCTTCGTTCTTCGACCTCATCCAGGTCTTGTAACATGCTTTCGTCTTTGCTTGATCCACTCTCATTGGAGTATCTCAGGCTAGGTTCCCCGACCTCAACGGGTATGACTGCATCGGTGCCGTAGACCAGTGAATACGGTGTCTCACCTATGCTGGTCTTCGGTGTTGCGCGGCGGTAGTTGTTCCGGCCATAACCCTTTAGCATCTTCAAGGTTTTTCTTTAATATGTTTAATATTATTTTATTGGAGGATTCCGCTTGAACGTTGGCGGCAGGATGATATGGCGTGGAGAGTATCCGCTTGATATGCCATTTTTCGAAGAACTTAGTCGTCTTTTTCCCGACAAACTGGGGTCTGTTGTCGCAACTAATTTCTTTGGGGATGCCGAAGCAGCATATGATGTTTTTCCAGATGAACGTGATAACTTCTTTTTCACGTATTTGAGCGAATGCACCTGCTTCCACCCATTTGAAAAAATAGTCAGTTAAAACCAAAAGGAAGCGTATCTTACCTCGCCTTGCTAGGAGGGGCCCGACTATATCCATGCCCCATTTTATATATGGCCATGGAGAGGTGACAGAGTGCAGGAGTTCCTATGCCTGGTGTATCATAGGGGCGTATTTATGGCATTGCTCGCATTTCTTGACGTACTCCGCTGCCTCTTTTTTCATAGTGGGCCAGTAGTATCCTTCACGAATAAGACACCTAACGAGGGATCGGTTGCCGGTATGAGCGTTGCAGTGGCCTTTGTGTACCTATTCGAGCACACGCCTTGTTTGATTGGGTCAAAGGCATTTGGCTAACGGTCCGCTGAACGTCATTTTGTAAAGGTCGTGGTTTATGAGACTGTATCTGGCCGCTTGTATTCAGGGCTTTTTGGCTTCTTTTTTATCTTGTGGGAGTGTTCCTTCCTGTACATATGATATGATGCGATTACGCCAGTCCCAAGCTAAATTTATAGAATGTACCTTGACTTGGTCTATTGATGAGTGGAGAAGGGTGACCACATTCTCCTTGGTGATGTTTTTAATTGCTACTGCCACCTTGGCAAGACCATCTGCTTCGATGTTTTGTGCTCGGGGTATTTGGTCGAATCGACATTCGTCGAATTATAGCAGTAGTTTATGGATTTCAGTTTGGTATTTTTGCAACCTTTCTTCCTTAATTTGGAAAGTCCAGTAACTTGGTTCACAACGAGTTGAGAGTTGCAGCGGAGGATGACCCGCCGAGCACCATACTTGAGGGCCAATTTTAATCCTGCAATTACGACCTTATACTTGGCCTCATTGTTAGTCATTTTAGGACATCGTACAAATTGACGAATTACTTCTCCGGTTGGGACTTCGAGTACGAGTCCCAGTCCCGATCCCGATGCATTGGACACGCTATCGATGTAGAGGCCAGATCGCTCAGATGAAGTGCGAAGTGCTTCTTACTCGACTTCGGGCAGTATCTCTGCACTGAAATCGACGACGAAGTCGGCAAGCGCTTGCGACTTTATTACGGTTCGTGGTTGGTATGTTATATCGTGCTCGCTCAATTCTATGGCCCATTTAGCCAGCCTACCAGATAATTCGGGTTTGTGGAGGATACTCCTGAGAGGAAAGGTTGTCACCACCTTTATGGGGTGGCACTGAAAATATGGTCTAAGCTTTCGCGAAGCTACGAATAGTGCCAGAGCCAGTTTTTCAAGGTGGGGGTACCTTGTTTTAGCATCAATTATGGTTTTACTGATATAGTAAATTGGAGATTACGTACCTTGGCGTTCCCGGACTAGATCTGCACTTACCGCGACTTCGGATATGACTAGATAGACTAGGAGGCACTCGCTTGGGTCTGCTTTGGCGAGTAAGGGTGGCGAAGACAAGTACACTTATAGTTTCCTCATGGCGTCGACGCATTCTGCATTCCACTAGAGCCCGTTGTCCTTTCTTAATACATTAAATAATTTATGGCACCTATCCGATGACCGTGAGATGAACCTCGATAGGGCTGTTATCCATCCCGTCAATTTTTGTACCTACTTTTTGCTGGTCAGTGTTTCGGGTATTTCTTCGATTTCTATTTTGGGTTGACCTCGATGCCTCTTTGTGACACTAGGAAATCGAGGAACTTTCTCGAGCTTACACCGAAGGCGCATTTTTCGGGGTTTAGTTTCATATTGTGCTGTCTCAATATGTTAAAGGCTTACTTCAGATGACCGATATAATCTTCTTTCCTCTTCGACTTAACCAGCATATCATCGATATAGACTTCCATTGTTTCACCAAGTTGGTTTTTGAACATTTTGGTGACCAATCTCTGATGTGTCGCCCCCGTATTCTTTAGTCCGAACAACAACACTTTATAGCAGTATGTTCCCTGGTGAGTGATGAAAGTGATTTTCTTCTAGTCTTCTTCTTCCATGAGGATATGATTGTAACCCGAATAGGAATCCAATAAGCTTAGCAACTCGTGTCCTGCTGTTGCATCGATGAGCTGGTCGATGTGTAGCAATGGAGAAAAAAATTCGGAGCCATTTGCGAGTAGCTTATCGACCTCTTCGCTTACGGCGTCGTTGATTGCGGGGTTGAACTTCCTTCTTATTTGCCGCACCGGTAGATATAGGGGGTCAATGTTTAACTTGTGGGTGGCGATATCTTTTGGGATGCCTGGCATATCTACATGGGAGAAGGCAAACCGATCGGCATGGTCAGTCAAGAACTTATAAAATTTACCTGGTTCCGAGAGGTTGTGCCCGATATAAGCCTTTTTTGTGATGTCGTTGCCGTCTAGCAGGACGGGATCAAGATATTCTAACGTTGATTCAGATGCTTCCACGATGTCGGGGTACTTGATAACGTCTGTCCACACGTTAAGTTTGGCTCCCGACATCGCTGATTGTTATTGGGTGATGCGATAACATTCTTGTGCGGTGCGTTGCTCCCCTCAAATGCTGAATATTCCCCATGGGGTAGGAAACTTGATCACTTGATAGAGACTAGAATTGACCGCTCGCATGGCGTGTATCTACGAGCGCCCTATGATGGCGTTGTAAGGTGTTTCCTAGTTCATGATGTGAAATGTCATTTCCAGGGTGACTCCTCCGTCTAGGACAGTTAGCACTATCTCTCTAGAAGTTCGTTCAACTGCATTATTAAAACTTATTAGCATTATACAACGGTATTATTTTATCTTCGAGTCTCATCTACACGAGGACTCGAGGATGGATAATACACGCATCTGCGCCCGTCATCTACCATTATTATTTTTACATCAGTATCTGCAATACGTAAAGTGATAACAAGAAGTGAGGGAAAGACAAACCGTCGGCATCCGAATCATCGAAGATAATACTGTCTTCGAGGTCATCATACTGTTCGTGAGTGATTGATCATTTGAGTTTATGTGTGGTGGTGAACTTGACATGATTGATCGTTGTGCCGTCGCCCCCGCCGATGATCATCTGTAAGGTGCGGGCGGGAGAAGGCGATTTTGGAGGTCCTTGGGGTTGTTCGCTTTCGCGGGCGAAGTTAGTCTGTCCTTGATCACTCAGCAGCTCCTTCAGGTGACCCTGGTTTAGCCTTCGTTACTTCCTGTCGTAGTCCTATGCAATCTTCGGTTTTGTGAACCCTTTCTTGGTGAAATTCGCAGAAAGCGCTTGGCTTCCAAGTGCTAGGGTTTGACCTCATCCCTTGCGGCCATTGCACCTTTGGACCGAGTTTCTATAGGGCGTACACTATTTCTGAAGGAGAAACACAAAAATTGTGAGCGTATAGGAGTGGAGGCATACCTTTCTCGTGTTGACATGGTGTCGTATGCCGAGGAGGAGCATCCGTGCGCCGTGGTGGAGGCGGGGCAGACGTCTTGACGTAGGGTTGATGCCTTTCCCGACCGGAGCGGGACTCCAACTAATCTCTTCGATCGTCGTTGCGACGATCTTTTCTTGCTTCGGTTTGGAGTGACGTCAACCGTTGGGTCGGTCCATTTAGATCGTCCTCGTCGGCTCGTACCTCAGCGTAGTAGGCATTATAGATTTTTTCCCAAGTAGTTGGAGGGTATTTCATGAGTCTGCTTAGCAATTTTTTGGTCGCTCTTGACCCGTTTCTGTTTAATCAGTTCTAGAAGGCCACTACTGCCA
The DNA here is from genome assembly GCF_000393655.2 of Nicotiana sylvestris. NCBI lineage: Eukaryota > Viridiplantae > Streptophyta > Magnoliopsida > Solanales > Solanaceae > Nicotiana > Nicotiana sylvestris. The sequence goes on along the minus strand of NC_091059.1, from coordinate 149,607,760 downwards.
TTCCTTCTGACACATTCGGCAAGCTCATTCTTACCCTGTTGAACCCAGCTAGGAAGTCCTTGAGTCCCTCGTTGTGCATCTGTCTTATGGCAAATATATCATTTACCCTAGCCTCTGCCTTTATGGCTCCTACATGGGCGGTGACGAATTTGTCTGCCATTTCCTCGAATGTTGCTATTGAGTGTGCTGGTAGTTGAGAGTACCATGTCAAGGCTCCCCTTGTTAAGGTTTCGTCGAACTTTTTCAACAGTACCTATGGTACCTGCTCTTTTGAGAGATCGTTGCCTTTTACGGCTGTAACGTAGTGGATGATGTGGTCTTCTGGATCGGTAGTACCATCATATATCTTCAAGTAGGGCGGCATTTTGAAGGTCTTTGGAATGGTGTAAGGGGTCGCTTCTTCATTGTATAGTTGCTCGATGAATCGACCAACATCGCATTTTGGCAGCAACTTTGAAGCGCGTGGTATTTTGTCAACTCTCTCTTGGTGTTCCTTCATTTGGTCGTGGAGTGCCTTATTCTCATTTTCCATCTCCTCCATTTTCTTGAAAACGGCTGCAAACGTATCATTGCCTGCGTTATTAGCAACATAAGTGTTACCTGTACGGTGGGCATCTTGCTCACCCTCGTTTATCGTGACATCTGCATGTGCCACATTCCTATCATCCCTTTGGGCGGGTTTATCAAGGATGGTGTTCAGAGCACTTGTTAGCCATTCTTCCAGTAGTCTTCTTACTATCGGTGGTGCCTCTCCTGTTGCAGATGTGGAGGCTTCCCTTTCGCGTGAAGCAGTCACGCTTCCGTGTGGGGGAGGTGAACTGTCTCCCCCGGATGTGATGTTTGGTGTTTCATTTTCGTGATCCTCTCTGCTATCTTCGTTAATGGTGTCTACGAGGTTGGCTGTGACGTCTACTATGACTTTTTGCCTTGCATCTCCTTTTCCCTGCCATTGTCGGTTTGTACCAAGCTCGGAAGAAGTGATTATCCCTTTCAGGAGTCTAGATGAAACTATAATCTTAGCTAAATAAATCCCCACAAACGGCGCCAAATTGTTTGACCCAAAAGATATTGAAACCTTTTTGATTAAATCAATTAAAGAAGATGAATGGGTAAATCTCAGCCAAATATAATAAACTCTATAATGAGAGACATAAGGGATGAATGAGGAAAATAATATTTATTGATCTCGTGGAGCCGGATGAGTAAGTGTGAAATGATCACCAAAGATGTAGAAAAAATATTACAATGGGTGCTCTTAGTCAAAAGTTTTTCCCCTTTACAAGGTTTTTTCCTCACTATATACAAGGGACAACCCCCTTCTGAACCTTAGAAAACATATCATAGGGAATATTCAAAAGTATATTCCTAATGCCTCCTGTTAGACCTACACTACTGCAAAAGTCATGCGTTCTCTATCCGCTGTCGGTCGTCCACGTCTTTCACAGGATGTCGTGTTGTGAAGATTTCATCTTTTGTCATATTTGTCAATAGTCGTGGTCGTCCAAATTTGGACCTATATAGAAACCCCACTTTTTACCTCACTTGTTAGTCAGGGGTTGAAGCTAGGCATAAGTGTTGTCCCACATCGGCGCATTAACGTATATGTTGCCCGCTAGTTTCTCAGGGTTGAAGCATGCAGTAAGAGCTATTCCCACATCGGCGCATTAACTTAGCTATCCGCTAGTTATATTGTTGCTCACCGCAGCTGAAGGACACGACCTTACTTGAACAGGATCTATTCTATAGGCTCGTACCATTGTATCCTTGAGTTATAAGGAGACAGAAAACCAAGTCTGGTTGATGAGGCGTGGCTATGTGACTAGAACGTGATTAACAATTGACCATGGTTACTTGTGATCTAGGAAGCAGTAGATGATCATTCTCAGCTCTGCTTTGCAGGCTTAGGATGGGATGGTCACATAGCTGTCTGACAGACTCCCAATCTTTTTGGTTCTTATTTCCTTTTACGCCTAAATGCGTCTCTTTTTTCCTTGGAAGAAGATTATTTTGAATAATTTAAGTAATTTCCTTGAGTAATTTAACCGTTGACCATGGTTACTTGTGATCTACGAAGCAATAGATGATCGTTCTCAGCTCTGCTTTGCAGGCTTGGGATGGGATGGTCACGTAGCTGTCTGACAGACTCCCAATCTTTTTGATTTTTCTTTCCTTCGACGCCTAAATGCGTCTCTTTTTTCCTTGGAACAAGATTATTTTGAATAATTTAAGTAATTTCCTTGAGTAATTTAACTACTTTAAAGGAACAGAAACATTATTTTGAATGAACTAGAGAAGAAATAGGAACACGCACATGGAGAGTAAGGAGTGTACGTATCTAAAAAAAGAAGAAAAGCGTTTCTTTTGAATTAGTTTTTGCTTTCATCATTAGCTTGTTATTAACGTTAAAGAAAAACTTACCCACAAAAAATACGCAGCATGTTACTTTTACAAACACTCCTATCATTTAACTATACTTAATTAAAAATATGTTCTTTTAATGTAGCACTTAATCATAATTAATTAATATAATTTAACGTTGCAATTATCCTATCCCATTTTATGCTCCCTTAGTGTTCTTTGGATAGACCACTTTGGTATTTGTACGAATAGTGCGCCGGATTATCTTGACTTACATCTGCATCCTTTCATTATCCAAACCTAGATGAGTCTAAAAATTGCTTTTTTATTTTTTCTATTTTTTATTATTTTTCCTACCCTTTTCTTTGCTGTTGGTATTTTGATATCATATGATATGATGGTCTTCCCCTTTGCTTTTTGTACCACTCCTAACTATATTGAGAGAACGAATTCTCGAAAACAACGCCCACTGTTCCATAGAAAAGAAATGGGATTTAATTGCTATAGTATTATTCAATTATGTCATTAAACTATACAACATTTTGTTCACTTTTGTTTAATAAGGTTTTAACCGAAAATAAAATCTTTAGTACGAAAAAGGTAAAACGACAGACTACTAAAAATATGCTAAACCAAAAAAATAAATCTTTTAAATCCAAAGATACATTTAATAGAAGGTACCATAACCTAATCTCTAAAATACCAATATAAATTATCTGTGTTCTTTAGCTTCAATTTTCTTATTACCTGGCTATTGTTTCTTTCGCTTCGATTTTTATTATTTCGTTGGTATTATTACTTACTGCTATTATTTCTTTTTAATTCTTTTTAAGCTGATTCTCTATTGAAAATAACATCTTTACCTTCTACGTAAACACTACTTTCCCTAGATTCCGCTTGTCAAATTATATTGAATTTCTTAGTTGTTGTAGACAAAACTTTAGGAGAACTTATTTCTCGTTAATCGTCATCACGATAATTATTAAGCTGGACGAGTACAGTGTCGACTGACACGTATCTACTATCTTCAGCATTATAATATGTTCTATTTAATTCCAACTAACCCTCTTATATATAGTCTTTTTTTTTTTTAACTAATCAGTTAATTGGTTCCCAAAATATGCTCTTGATGACGTAGCTTAATTAATTTTCTTTCTTAAATTTCAGTTTCGTCAAAGCAATACCAATGATTGTAACTAGAGGCGTTTTCCTATATATATCATATATAAAACTATATTATTAAATATGTTCATAGTTTGCTTATTACCCTATATGTTAATAGTATTTCTACCTAATATATACAATGCATTAAATAAGGAATCATTGTAGTTTTATGATTCCTTATTTTGCGCGCTAAAAAAAGGAAATTAAATATTTTCCAGATCTTTCCCAACGCAAATCACACACATTCCATAGTTATCGCCGGCTTCACTCTGATCTTCCACAATGCAGAACAAGATTTTTCATACTCTGTTTTTGCGATATACTCTGTTTCCAGAAATTCTCTCTACATCTCTCTCTATTTCTCAATCGCAAATTTTAGTAATACAAAGCAAATGAAAAGAGAGCAGCAATTCCACCATTGACAACCATTAAAAAACTTGAAAGCTTTGAATTCAAATTTGGATTTTCAAAAATCATTATTTGTTTGGATTGAGTGTTGTTGAAAATAATCGGGAATATGGTTTGGAGTTTATATCTCAATTTTGAGGGGTTTTGGTGAAGATTAGACTTGGTTTTGACTGAATTTCATATTGAAACTCGAAGAAGAAGAAGAAGAAGAAGAAGAAGAAGAAGAAGAAGAAGAAGAAGAAGAAGAAGACATATTGCAAAAATTGTAGATAAATTGTAGATTATTTTTATTCTGATTGTAGATGCTTTATTTTCTGTTTTCACAAATAAAAACTTCTACAAATCTTCTGAAAAAACGTAATTATGTCAAAAATCCCAATTATGCTACAATTGAATAAGAATTGGGATATAAAAATTTAATGTACCCAGTTTGTAGATATTTTGTAGATAAATTGTAGATTATTTGTATTCTAATTGTAGATGCTTTGTTTTCTATTTTCACAAATCCAAAACGACTAAAACTTCTACAAAATCTTCAGCAAAAAATGCAATTATGTCGAAAATATCAATTAAGCTACAATTGAATGTGAATTGGGATATTAAAATTCAATGTACCCAGTTTGTAGATATTTTGTAAATAAATTGTAGATTATTTGTATTCTGATTGTAGATACTTTGTTTTCTGTTTTCACAAATCAAAAACGACTAAAACTTCTACAAATCTTCTACAAAAAACAGTCTACAATTTAGTATAAATGTAGTAATTATGTAGATAACCTTACAAATAATACTGCTTTATACATACTTAAACTGATTTGTTGTATATTTGTAGAATTGTTTTAGAAAATATACTAAAAGATATGTTCTTTCAGTATATATCTAACATATTCTCTGTTGCTAATTGATTCTGTTTTCATCTTATCTCTAACTGGAATGGTTCTGATGGATATTTGAATTGGGAAATATTAAGGTAAGATTTCCAGTTAATATTACCGAACATTCCCAAGAAATGCAGTATTTATTCACCAAAAGTTGCTACTGATTTTCCATCACAACTAATAGCATCATCTGGAATATATGGAAGAACCAAAAGCAATATTTTGGATTAGGCTTCAACGAGAAACTTATTGCATCGAAGAATGAATATTGGAGGAATCTGCATCCAAAAATGCCTGGATTAAGCACTTCAAATTCTGAACAAAGAAGAATTTTCAGATTCCTTTAATTAAGAAGTAAAAAACATACAATTAATTATACCCTTAATTAATTATGGTATAGAATTGGTAATTTGGTATACTAAGTATAATTAAGTCAAACCTTAAACATTGAGGGTAATAAGGTTTCCTATGTGGCATACCAATTTAAAATTGTTCGTTTTGGCCTCTTTCTAAAATGATAGTCTGTAGTAGTATTAAAGATTTATAAATGTTCCCATTTTGTTGTAGCATCCAGATATGAAAGTGTGTAGTTGTGTGCAATGGTCTTCACTCATAGCCACAGGAATCATTTTGGTGATGATATTAAAGATTTATGGTGGATCAGTGGCTTACAAATATAACAATTATGAGTAGATGGTGCTAATTGTTAGATTATTAATTCGCAGTCATAGTAGAGATTAAAAAATAATCATACCGATATAAAATTATAATATTGAGTTAGAGTCTAAGGAAGCGTACCGTTAAACTCCATAGATTCAGCAACGACAGCAAACGACGATTAAGCCTGAGACCAACTTCCATGATCCACTAGCTATGCGCTCTCACAGTCCGAAGAACTTGATTGATGGGACGTCTACCGTTACCATGCATTCAAAAGGCAGAATACGCTAGGGTTTTCTAATAGCTAGGGAAAGGGGGTTGGCCTCTATTTATAAAGAGTGTCTACCCATCACAGGCCAATAGTTATTGGGCCTCACTTATCCACACACACAATATTTAATATTAGGCTTTTTATTTATCCACCATTTGGGCCACGTCACTATCCTTTTAGGCTATAACCAATTAACGTAAGTCCAAATTCCAACATTCTCCCACTTGGATGCCAACGTTAAGTGAGGACAGGAAAACAATTCTAAAACTTTTGAGTTTTAAGAAAATCATTTTGAAAAAAAAAAGATTTTAGACTCTATAGTGGCCACACTACTCACATAGCCAAGGATAGAATGACCATATAACAATCCATCCAGTTTCAATAGAGAAGACTAACAATGAATCGTAGCAGGCATTATACCTTTTTAAGGTATGAATTCTATCTACGACCACATATGCTAGAATTTCCATCAACATGGATCAAACATGTGTGCTAAGCATATTATCTTTCTAATCAAGGTGATTAGAGCCACACCTCTTAGAAAGAAATAATCCTCCAAGTAATATAATAACCATATCACCTCAGGAGCCTCCAAGTGACACAAAATCATATCACCTCAGGAGGATTCCCATGTGCCTTATCCGGGATAATCAAGGCAACAAGCAGCAAGACTCAAAGATATCATGAGTTTATGCAATATCCAATTGGAAATAAAAATAAATAAATTATGTTAGTCATAAGCATAACATACATCAAATAACACAAGCTTGCGTAAAAATAGAATTTATTAAAAGCAATATCTCAGTCAGCAATTACAAAGTAACTCCCACTGACTAAAGCACATCAAAAGACTCTAAAATACCCATATTTTTAGCATATTCATTAAACACTACAGGCCTAAGACCTTTAGTCAAAGGATCTGCCAACATAGATCCTGTGCTAATATGCTCAATACATATGTCACCTTCTTTTACCATGTCTCTAACCTTAAGAAACTTAAGGCTAACATGCTTAGAGCATCTTGTTCTCTTGTTATTCTTAGAGAAGAACACAGATGCACTGTTGTCACAGAAAATAGTCACCGGCTTAGATATAAAATCCACAATTTGTAATTTAGTAAGAAAATTCTTCATCCAGACAGCATGTGAAGCAGTCTCAAAACAAGCAATAAACTCAGCTTCCATTGTAGATGTAGCAGTGATGTTTTGTTTCTCACTTTTCTAAGAAATAGAACCTCCACCCAACATAAAAATATACCCAGAAGTTGATTTCATAGTGTCTTGACAACCTGCAAAATCAGAATCTGAATATACTAGAAGATCCAGGTCATCAACTTTTTTGTACACAAGCATGAAGTCTTTGGTGCGTTGTAGATATCTCATCACTTTCTTTGCAGCCACCCAATGTGCCCACCCAGGATTAGAAGAAAATCTTCCCAACATGTTAATAGCAAATGCAATATCAGGCCTTGTACAAACCTGTATGTACATCAAACAACCAACAACACTTGCATATGGCACATCTTTCATTATTCTCATTTCAACATCATTTTTTAGACATTGATCTTTACTGAGTTTATCCCCTTTTACAACAGGTGCAACACCAGGTCTACAGTCTTGCATATTGAAAGTTTTAAGAACACTCTCAATATAGAAACGTTGTGATAAACCCAATATACCACGTGACCTATCTCTTTTAATTTCTATCCCAAGAACAAAAGAGGCTTCACCAAGATCTTTCATATCAAAAGACCTAGACAAAAGTGTTTGGTCTCATTCAACAAGCCCAAATCATTTGTTGCAAGAAGAATGTCATCAACATAGAGAACCATGATAATGAAATTACCATTAGCTATTTTAAGATAAACACATTCGTCAAGCTTATTCTCCACAAATTCAAATTTTGTAATAATTTCATCAAATTTCAAGTACCACTTCCTGGAGGCTTGTTTAAGCTCATATATGAATTTGTTAAGCTTGCATACTAGATGTTCTTTACCAGCTTCTTTAAACCCTTCGGGATGAACCATGTAAACTTCTTCAAGCAGACTACCATTCAATAAAGTAGTTTTAACATCCATCCGATGCAACTCTAAATCAAAATGAGCCACAAGAGCCATCACAACTCTAAATGCATCCTTGGATGAAACAGGAGAAAATGTTTCTTTATAATCAATACCATCTTTTTGAGTATAACCCTTAGCAACCAACCTTGCTTTATAACGGTCTATATTTCCCTTGGAGTCTCTTTTAGTTTTAAACACCCATTTACAACCAATAGGCCTAAAACCTACAGGCAATTCAACTAACTCCCACACTCCATTGTGCTCCATAGAGCGCATGTAATCTTTCATTGCTTCACGCCATTTATCAACAAATTTAGAGGAAATAGCTTGAGCATATGATAAAGGATCAGTCAGCTCTCCAGCTGTATCACTGAGATTTTCAGTCACATACACGATAAAATCATCAGAGATGGCAGATATTCTTTCTCTTTGTGACCTACGGAGTGGTTCATTTTGAACATTTTGCTCAGGAACTATGGGATCTGCGTCGTTGTTCCCTTGATTCTCCCCCTCATGAATAGGTTGGTTTACTACATTTTCATGTACAATAGGTACAGGGACAATGACTTCCTTCTCTTTCAATACAATTTCCTTACCACATGAACAATCACAATCACAAACATCATGCTCAAGAAATTTTGCATTAATAGACTCAACGATTCTAGTGCCACGCCCAGGACAGAAAAACCTTTAGAGTGATCAGGATAGCCTATAAAGAAACAACTGGTAGTGTTATGATCAGTTTTCTTTTCTGCAGGTGAATAAATATGAACTTCAGTTGGACATCCCCAAATGTGAAAATGATTCAAGCTAGGTTTTCGAGTTGTCCATAGTTCAAAGGGAGTTTTCAAGACAGATTTTGTAGGAACTGTATTCAGGATATAGCTAGTTGTTTTTAAGGCTTCACCCCAAAGAGACTCAGGTAGGCTAGTCCTTGACATCATAATTCTCACCATTTCCATGAGAGTACGATTTCATCTTTCAACCACACCATTCTGCTCAAGAGTATCTGGCATGGTATATTGTGCTATTATCCCACATTCTTGCAAAAATAAAGCAAAAGGCCCCATACATTGACCAGACTCATCATATTTTCTATAGTACTCACCACCACGGTCAGATCTCACTATCTTAATGAACTTCCCAAGCTGTTTTCAACTTCAGTCTTGTAAATTTTAAACTTATCAAGTGCTTCAGATTTTTCTTTTAAAAGATATATATAACAGTACCTTGAAAAGTCATCAATAAAAGTAATAAAATACTTATGATTGGTCAAAGTAGGTACATAAGGTCCACTAATATCAGTATGAATTATTTCTAAGAGTTTAGAGCTCCTAGTGGAACCCTTTCTCTTAACCTTGGTCATTTTTCCATTAACACAATCCACACAAGTTTCAAAATCTTTTGGATTAAGAACAGGTAAAATATTTTTCTTTATCAATCGTTCAATTCTTTCTTTAGAAATATGACCAAAACGCGTATGCCATAATAGGTAAGACGTAATGGTTAACATTACTCATTTTAAACTCTCCCACGGTGATATAATATCTTTTCAAGAAAATGATGCGAGAATCCGCGGTGAAGAAATAAAGAGATCCTTCTATATCAAAATTCATAGCAGACCTTTTGTGGGCAATATTTTCAACATGCATTGCAGAAAAAGTTTCATTCAATACATTCAAGCGATATAGACCATCACTTAAAAAGGCATCAGTAGCAGCATGTGAATCATAAGAAATTTTAATAATACCATTATTTTATTGAAATGAATAACCAGCTTTGTCCAAAAGGGAAACCGAAACTAATTTTCGTCTCATAAATGGTACAAAAATAATATATTCTAAACAAATACTAGAATTATTTTTAAAGGGTAAAATAGATGTCCCTATAAACTCTACTTTTGCTTTGAGTCCATTGCCCACAACAATACTAGCTTCATCCTCTTTTGGCTTCCGTCTGCTTACTAGATCCTGCAAGTCATTGGTTACATGAACAGTTGCACCACTATCCAACCACCAAGAATTTAAAAGAACATGCAAGACTAGTTTCAAAGCAGACAAAAGTCAAAAGATTACCTAATTTCTTTTTCAGAGGACAGCCAGATTTCTTATGACCTATTTGTTTGCAATCCCAACACTTGATTTCTTTCTTAATTACAGCTTGAGGACCAAGAGTATTATGATATTGACCTTGGTTAATACCAGGCTTATTAGTATGACCACTATTATCACCTGGATGACGATACTGACCATGTTTCCTTTTGTGAAATTAGGGTCCACCTTTTCTTTTATAAGAGGGATAATCAACTGATCTAGATGAACTAACAAAGTTCACTACACCCTCAACTTTCTCCTTTTGGATCCTCGTTTCCTCTACCACCCAAACAGTAATAAGCTCATCAACACTCCACTTTCCCTAGCTATTAGAAAACCCTAGCGTATTCTGCCTCTTGAATACAACGGTAGACGTCCCATCAGTCAAGTTGGTATCTCGGATTGTTTCGGCTACATTGACCAGGAGGATGATTTCCCCTTTTGTTATCCCGCTCGCCATGTTGAATCCATGGAGGACTCGAGAGGCGAGTATGATTTGGTCGAGTAATCCGAGCTGCTCCACCACTCTCGACCTGATTATGCTAGCTGAGCTACCTAGATCCACGAGCACACGTTTAATTTGAATTTTATTCAAAAGGAAAGAAATTACTAGTGCGTCATTATGAGGTTGAGACAAGGTCTCGTTGTCCTCTTTGCTGAATGTGAGAGCATCCTCTAGTATGTAACTCTGAGTTCTCATTTCCTTGATGATGCATATTTTTGTCCGTTTGAAAATGGGTTCCTTTGGGGCATTGACCCCTCCAATGATTATGTGGATGACGTGCTGTGATTCTTCTGGTTCATTTTTTCTGTTCGCCTCTCTTTCCTGAAATTGTTTTTTAGCTTGGTCGTTGAGGAATTCTCAAAGTTGCCTTTCACTGATTAATCGGGCTACCTCTATTGAGGGTGATGCATGCCTCCGTCACCGAGGTTGTGGATTTGGCTTCTTTTCGACTACGTGATGTAGTCGTCCTATGGTATGAGGCATGAGAGAGATCTAGATGACCTGATGCTCCGCCAGCAGAGTGGGAGGACTTCTTTGAGGCTTTTTTTAGCCCATTATTTGCCACGGGAGGTTCGGGAGGCCCGTCTTGACCAGTTTCTTAGCCTGAAGCAGGGGGTATGAGTGTGAGGGATTATAGCCATAAGTTTAATTCTTTGGCGAGGTATGCACCAGATATTGAGTTCATCATTATGTGGATGGTTTGGGGGATAATCTGATTAGAGACTGTAGGGTAGCATCCCTATCAGATGATGTAGATATTTCCCGCACACAGGCTTTCGCTCAGACTACAGAGGACCTTTCCCGTCGGATTCGTGATACTCGCAAGCATAGGGAGTAGAGTAAGAGGGCTTGTACTATAGGGTCTTATAGGGAGCCACCGGTTGATTTCAAGCCCCCACTCCATCAATATCCACCTCGATCAGTAGGTAGTTTCCTACCACAGATGCAAGGCCAGCGGTTTGATCGTTGTATTTAGTCAGGACCGGGGCAGAGCTCAAGTCAGCCTGAGGGCCGTCGATAAGAGCGTTCCGCACAAATGAGATAGCCTATTCCTCCATGTACTCAGTGCGGTAAGCTGCACATCGGGCAGTGTAGACAGGGTTCTAGTGCTTGTTATCATGTGGGCAGACAGGACATTTTATTAGCCGGTGCTCGGGGTTAGGCAGAGGTGCACCAGCTCAGCCTTCAGGATCCATAGCAGCCTCTTCGCCCTCAGTCTGTGCTCCCCGACCAGGTCCACAATCTACTCATGGATATGGTAGGGGGAGAGGTGGAGGAGACACCTCAGGTTATAGTGGTGGCCAGAACCGCTTTTATGCACTCACAGGCCGACAGGATTCAGAGTCATCCCCAGATGTTGTCCTAGGTATATTGACAATACATTCTCATGCCATTTATGCATTGATAGATCCCGGCTCTACATTTTTATATATTACTCCATTTATTGCTGGTAAGCTTGACATGGGATCTGAGTTGTTGCCACAGCCAGTTGGCAACTATATTGTAGCTAATCATGTCTATCGAGGTTGTACAATGTTAATTAATGACCGTCCAACTTCTGTTGATTTAGTGGAATTGGTTATGCTAGACTTCGATGTCATTATGGGTATGGATTGGTTGGCAGCTTGTTATGCTAATATTGATTGTCGTGCAAAGTTGGTCCGATTTCATTTCCGGGTGAACCTGTCCTTGAATAGAAAGGTAATGCAGTCACGCCCAAGGGTAAGTTTATTTCATACCTTAGGGATCGGAAGTTTATTGCTAAAGGTTGTATATACCATCTGGTTCATGTCGGGGATATAGATAAGGAGCCAACGACTCTTCAATCGGTTCCTATTGTGAATGAATTCTCGACGGTATTCCCTGACGAGTTTCCAGGAATTTCCCCCGAAAGAGAAATCGATTTTGCTATAGATTTGCTTCCTGATACGCAGCCTATATCCATTCCTCCCTACAGAATAGCTCCTGTAGAGCTAAGGGAATTGAAGGAACAACTGAAGGACTTGCTCGATAAAGGCTTTATTAGGCCAAGTACATCCCTATGGGGTGCTCTGGTGCTCTTTGTTAGAAAGAAAGATGGCTCCTTGCAGATATGTATTGACTACAGGCAACTAAATAAAGTCACTATCAAGAATAAGTATCCTCTTCCATGGATTGATGACTTGTTCGACCAGTTACAAGGTGCCAAATGCTTTTCGAAGATCGACTTGCGATCCGGTTATCATCAGCTACGAGTCAGGGATATTGATATACCAAAAACAACATTTAGGACGAGTATGGCCATTTTGAATTCCTTGTCATGTCTTTTGGGCTTACAAATGCCCCAGCAGCCTTTATGGATCTTATGAACCGGGTATTCAAACCATTCTTGGATGAATTTGTGATTGTGTTTATTGATGATATCTTGATATATTCACGATCGAAAGCCGAGCATGCGGACGACTTGCGAACTGTATTGCGGACTCTCCAGGACTACAGGTTATATGCTAAATTCTCTAAATGTGAATTTTGGCTAACTTCTGTAGTTTTTCTTGGTCATGTTATTACCAGCGATGGTATCAAGGTTGATGGCCAAAAGATTGAAGCTGTGATGACTTGACCAAGGCCCTTGAATCCGACAGAGGTTCGTAGCTTTTTAGGCTTGGCAGGGTATTACCGAAGGTTTGTGGAAGGATTTTCCTCTATTTCTGCACCATTGACGAAGCTGACACATAAGGGAGCTAAGTTTCAGTGGACTGAGGCATGTGAACAAAGTTTTCAGGAGCTAAAGAAAAGGCTGACGACGGCACTTGTCTTGACTCTTCTGGATGGCACTGAGGGTTATGTTGTCTATTGTGATGCCTCGAGAATTGGCCTAGGTTGTGTTCTTATGCAACATGGTAAGGTTATCGCGTACGCCTCCAGACAGTTGCGGAAACATGAACAGAACTATCCTATGCACCATCTTGAGTTAGCCACAGTTGTCTTCGCCCTAAAGATTTGGCGGCATTATCTATATGGGGTTCATATTGATGTTTTCACCAACCACCAAAGCCTTCAGTATTTATTTAAACAGAGGGAGTTGAACCTACGACAAAGAAGATGGCTAGAATTACTAAAGGACTATGATGTTGATATTTTATATCATCCTGACAAAGCTAATATTGTTGTTGATGCTCTTAGCCGGAAGTCCATGGGCAGTCTAAGCCATGTTAAAGTTGATAAGGTCAAGATGACCAAATATCTATGCCAGCTAGCTAGTTTGCAGGTGCGTTTGGTAGATGCAAAGGTTGGATGCATTCTTGTTCAGAATACGGCAAAATCTTCTTTTGTTACTGAAGTGAAAGAGCGACAACACGAGGATCTGAGCTTATAAAACTGAGGGAAAGTATTCCACAGCAGTGACAACCTTTATTTGAGCTAACTGGAGATGGAGTCCTTAGATACTAGTGCTGCTTATGTGTACCGACAGTCGGAGAGCTCCGCACCAAGATTCTTTCGGAGGCCCATTATTCTAGATATGTAGCTCACCCCGGAGCGACAAAGATGTATCGGGACCTTCGACAGATCTATTGGTGGAATGGAAAGAAAAAAGATATCGCGGAGATGGTAGCCCAATGTCCTAACTGCCAGCAAGTTAAAGCCAAACATCAGAGGCCTGGAGGCCTAACTCAGTGTATTGAACTTCCATTATATAAATGGGACATGATAAATATGGACTTCATCACCGGTTTGCCTCGCACTCCATGGAGGTATGATTCTATTTGGGTAATTATTGATAGGCTTACAAAATCTGCTCATTTCCTGCCAGTCAGGACGACATATTCAGCCGAGGATTATGCCAAGCTTTACATTCGGGAGATTGTGCGCCTTCACGGGGTACCATTATCTATTATCTCTGATCGAGGGGCTCAATTTACAATACATTTTTGGAAATTTTTTCCGAAGGGTCTAGGCACGCAGGTAAATCTTAGCACAGCTTTTCATTCGCAAACTGATGGACAGGCAGAGCGTACTATTCAGACAGTTGAGGATATGTTACGTGCCTGCGTGCTAGATTTTAAAGGAATTTGGGATGATCATCTACCTCTTATTGAGTTCGCTTATAGTAGCAGCTTTCAAGCTAGTATTCAGATGGCCCCTTACGAAGCACTATACGGGCGGAAGTGTAGGTCACCGATCGGTTGGTTCGAGGTCGGGGAAGCAGAGTTGCTAGGTCCTAATTTAGTCCAACAAGCAATGGAAAAGGTAAAACTTATTAGAGACCGGCTGCGTATAGCACAAAGTCGGTAGAAGTCTTATGCAGATGTTCGACGATGAGACTTAGAGTTTGATGTAGAAGATTGGGCTTTCCTGAAAGTATCGCCTATGAAGGGCGTCATGCGATTTGGAAAGAAGGGGAAGCTCAGCCCCAGGTATGTTGGACTGTATAAGATTATTCGGCGGATTGGTAGGGTGGCGTACGAGCTTGATTTGCCTTCAGAATTGGGAGCAGTCCATCCTGTGTTTCATGTATCTATGTTGCGGAAGTGCATTGGAGATCCTTCTCGTATTACGCCCATTGAGGATATTCACATTGCTGAAGACTTCTCTTACGCAGAGGTACTAGTAGCTATTTTAGATCGGCAGGTAAGAAAGTTTCGAACTAAAGAAGTGGCTTCCGTGAAAGTGTTATGGCGAAATAACAACATCGAGGAAATGACCTGGGAAGCTGAGGAGGAAATGAGGAAGAAGTACCCCCACCTATTTACGACTTAAGGTGAGTCACATTTAAATAATTGGCAATTATTTCTTTACAACACTTAATTGGATTTTAAATGACTTGAAAGTGCAATTTAAATTTCTTATTGCGAGATAGCTATACGAAGCCTAGTAGTTGGAATCTTCAGAATTTGATTTATGCTTTGCAGATGTAACAAATATAGCCTCGCAAATAACGTATTAGCGGGAAAAAAAATGAAACCAAGGAATTGACTTGGCCCATTCGCGGACGAATGTTCTTAAGGGGGGGGAGACTGTGAGACCCAATGTGTTTTTTTCTCTTCTCTTACGTAATATACGTAACGTGGCGTGGTTATATTAGGTATATACGATTGGGTATAGCACATTGGGAGAATAAGACTGAAAATGTGTGGTAATATCAAGGAACTAACTAAAGCTTTAGGTCAAAGGAATCTCTTAAACAAAGGTTCGTGGTTAAAGAAATGGCTCGGGTAGCACCCCGCGCGTTCGGAAGGTTTAAGTTAACTTGCACCTGTGGGATAAGACTAAGAGTGTCTAATATGCTAATAATAGTGTGTTATGAGGTATTATAATATCACATGGGTCACATGTTAAGTTTTGGAGTCAAGCAAGTTGCGAAATAAAGGTCGGCAAAGGTTATCGTAAATTTCTGTAATAATTTTTCTAAACTTTGGGTCAAATGTATCAGATCATTTCTCCCAATATATAATGAGGTATGGGACCCACAACCTATATAATCGAAGGTCTACAAGTCTAGTTTGCAACCAAAAAACCTCACATCAAACGGACATTGGAGTAAAAAGTTATGACTATTTTACCCCGGACTGTCCAGGCTGAAACCGGATCGCGAACTGAGTCGGGTCAAACAAGTGGTATAAGTGGGAAAATCCGACTTGTAAGACCCCAAAACATTTCATTTTCATCCCAAAACAGTGAGGGAGCTGAAGAGAGGGTTCCATGGTATTCTTGAGTTATTAAGGTACGTTTTAACGATTTCTACCATTAAAGTTTGTCCCCATGCATAGAAACTCAATCTCTACGCTTTGCAATCGTTTCCCCCTTCTATTAGCTGTGTTTGGAGCTATTTTTGGAAGATAGGAATTTGTTGTTCTTGTTGGTTCTTCAGGCTTTATACTTGATTTTCCAAGATAATCATCTTGGGACTCTTTTATGATCGTTTTTACAAAGTTCTACGGACGTTTCGTCAAGTTAGGGCCATATGACAAATCTGCTGATTTAAACTCAATTATGAACTATTTATAGGTGTGTATAAGCTGCATATATATAGTGTTTGCGAAGCTTAGGACGTAAGGAACAACTTTCTTGAAGGAACTACAGGCATTCGGACGTTCGTTGGAAATGTATGTTAAGGCTAAGCTCTGTCCTTCCTTTTTGCACGAATTCTTGGAAATTCCTAAGACGTCAAATGTGATATTTTACTATTCTATTGCTAGAAAAACCTTCTGTGAAAGGCATTGGGATCATAGCTGAAATATTTTCATGATGCTATTAGGTTGATATTCCACTCGTTCGGTTAATTAGGGTATTCGACATCTATATATGTCATTTTGTCGTCTTTCTTATCCATATGTCTATATATATGAATTCTTATTCATCTTTGGGTTGTGTTGTAGACATGTGATTTTTGACCCCCCCCCCCCCAAGATTTTTCATATTTTAGCGCAAAATATTTAATTTAGGCCTAATATAACTATTTTAATTAATTCTCTTTTACTTTGTTTTACTACAAGAAAAATGAAAATTAAAAAAAAATATAGGATCATTAATGTTTTGTAGTCATTTTTAATCTAAAAAAAATAATACAAAAATAGTATCGTATTTTTATTTTAATATGATATTTGATAATACCAAAAATAGATTTGTTTTAATGGTTAGTTTTATTTTAATAATTATTTGAATAAGTAGGAATAATTAACAAATGGGCCCGTATTTTTAATCTCGTTCGCAGCGAAAGAATAGAGCTTGGGCTCGAGCAACCCATCTTTAGGCCTAATTTTGGGTCTAGCCCACAATTGCCAAGCCCATAATTCCTAGGCCCATACCCCTTAACCTAAAACCCTACCCAAAAAAAAACTAGACTATATACTATATAAAACATGGATGAACGAAGGAAAGGAGATACGAAAAAAGCTGCGCATGGAAAGAGGTTAACAAAAAGAACGAAAAATGCTGAAAAAGAAAAGGCTGGAAAAACAGAAAAGTTGCGAGCAGCTGCGCAGGGAACGAACCCCGCCCCCCTCCTTGCGTCGTCTTCCTCGCGACCCCCTCCCCCATCGGAGCCTACCCTTTCTGCTCCAACAACACATAGAGACACAGCCAACGACCACCCCAAACGACCCAGCTTTCTACATCGACCAAACCAACGACCCCCACCCTGTTGAGTCGCATGTTTCAACACCAACGAACCAACTTGTTCATCTCTGGCTTCAACATGACGAACCAACCAAACTTCAACTCCCAAATCGCTAATCCCTGTCATGGAGTTTGCTGGTTTCGTTTTCTAGTTTAGTTCGACTTTCCGGTGAGTTTCGATGCTGAGGAGTCGAGGTTTGCCTATGTTTCATCGACTTCCGGCAAGTTCCGAAGTTGAAGTTCCGTTGGTCTTGGTCACGTCTCCATCCAATTCTGGAGCTGCAAGTTAGCTGAACTCGGATTCATTTGGAAGAGGCTTATTCTCTGTTTGTCTTTGTGCTGCTGTAATCTGGTATTACATTTTGTTTGAATGATATAAATTTCAGAATTGTATGGAATTATTCATTCCTCGTCTGTTTCATTCCCATGATTGTTTGACAACTATTTTCGTTCTTTTATGTGTTTGTTGAAGCATTGTGATGTGTTTAAGATGAAGTGTGAAATCAGAGAGTACTATCAATGTTGGAAATTCATTAAAAATGTTTAGTTGGCTTCTTATGATTTCATTGTAGTGTGTTTGGATAGTGGACATTCCTTATAAAATTAGTTATGTAGCCTTTGTATGATGAATAGGCATCAGTTCTATAGTGTATTAACGTGCGTTTAATATATAAATGCATTTGTTTAAATGGCCAACGTTTGAATGTTGGTATATTGTCAAAATCTTGGGAAATTCACTAAGTCTCGAATATCGTAACTATGGGTAATTAAGTTATCGTGGCCATGAGTACAATTCCCGTGGCATGGTTACGATATGTGAATCTTAATTCAGGGGTGCATTTCATGTAACCCGATTATACATTTTCGAATAATAAAATCCTTTGAAATTAGAAATCGAGGCGTGCCATTTAGTGAATTTCCATGGCCCTTCGCAAAGTTGCAAACGCGTAGTTGCTTTAGGTGCGCCATTTAATAATTTACCTTCCTAAACTCGGGTGCACATTTATGTGACCCAAATCCAAATCTCAACGATGTTAAAATATGTCAAAACCTCGGGTGCATTTATGTGATGTGGTTCGCGACATGTTTTAATAACGTTGCAATTTTTTTTAAAAAAAAATAAATAAAAGAGGTTAAAAATTAAAATGCACATAGGTTTATAATTGTTTTTAAAATCAGATAATAAAGCCGAATATAACAGTTGAGAGACTGTGCTAGAACCACGGAACTCGGGAATGTCTAACACCTTCTCCCGGGTTAACAGAATTCCTTACCCGGATTTCTAGTTCGCAGACTGTTAAACAAAGTCAATCTTTTCCTCGATTCGGGATTGGAACCGGTGACTTGGGACACCATAAATCTCCCAAGTGGCGACTCTGAATTTCTTAATATAAATTCTGTTTCGATTGTCCTTTAATTGGAAAAACTCCCTTATTTATACATCTCTCCTCGGGGTGTAAGTGAAAAAAGGGAGGTGTGACAGATCTGGCGACTCTGCTGGGGATCGAACCCAGAATCTCTGATTCAGGGTTCAGAATTCGAGCTTAGATGAATTGTTATATTTGGCTTTATCTATTATCTAATTTTATTACTTGTTTGGGCCCTAATGTGCTAAATGTTGCTTTTACCGCTTCGATATTATCTGAAATTGTATATAAACTGCTACGAAACCCTTCTCTCCTCATCTTTGGGGATGTGCTCGCTGGTTGAGACTCCCTATTCTGTTAGTGTCATACCTTGAAATAAGAAAGAGGCTCGGACAAGTTACTAATCCGGATGACCTTTTGGTTCCCAGTACGTAGCCCCCTCATCGGCTCGAGTTGTCCGCTTGGGTACACAGTCTAGAACAAATACTCAGGTTTTGAACCTAGAATAACTCAACTTCATGCCGGATCCCTAGTAGGAACGTTTGGTTGCATCATGTGCATTTGACTTTGGAGGCTCAACATAGGGGTTGGGTCCGTCTAGGACAGGTATACCCCAAAAATAAAAGACCATCCTGATGCATCTTATGTGCTACATGTTGCATTTATTCAATGGTAAAAGGGTCATTTGGCGGACCAATGATAGCTGAGGGTAAATGAAGAAATGAAAAAAAAAACAATGAAAAAGAAAGAAGAAAGAAAAAAAAAAGAAAAAGAGTGGGTGAAGTGTGAGGATGAAGCGAGTAGGGCCCAATTATATTTTTGTTACATTTTATTAAGAAAAAAAGAGCATGGAAACTTCAAAAAGATTTTGCACTTTTTATCATTTTTCAAAAATCAAAAAATCGAAAAAGATAAAGAAAAAAAAAAGAGTTTACATGTTTCATCATTTTTCGAAAAAAAAAAAGAAAGAAAAAACATATTTTCTCTAAATTAGTTGTTATTTTTATTTCTCGCCCGTATCCTATCTGCCCGAATTACGCATACCTGATTCTCGTCTTTCGGGGCGTGATACGTAGGCAACCCACATAGGGTCCGGTCTTCCTAGTAAATTTTAGGTTCTTGGCTTTGCGGGGTCATAGCCAAATTTTGCACTTCTAGCCACCTTTTGGCCAAATAAGCCATTTTGCAAAAATAGCCTCAATCATGTCTTGCATGTGTCTTAGGGAATGTTATTGGCTCACATAGTGCTAGTTTAAGTTTTCTCATACAGGTGTAGATTTATTTATCGGAGCTTGAGCATGACAGATACCCCAGGACCACCGCATTCAGGAGTTGCTTAAGGAGATTTTTATATTTGTTATTTTTATTTTATTTTGATTTTTTATGTCGTCTTTTACTTTCTAGTTTTGTACAGAAATGTCAAGTATTTTGTTATTGTATTTTCTGCTTTATATTTGAAAAAATGTGCTGTAACTCAAAATCCAAAAAAGAGATGTTACATTTTATATTTCTGTTATAAGTTTTCTTTAGATTACTAATTCTAGAAATGAAAAAAAAAATTTGAGGTTGTTTTTCCTTTAGGCAATTAATATCTAGGACTTAAAATGAATTGTTTTTATGTTTCCTTTAGTATATTAGGACCAGATTTATTTTATTTTTTAAAAAGAGAGTTTTCTTTTAGTACTTCTTTAAAAGCTTTCTTTAAGGTGTTAATTCCAAAATCCAAAAAAAAAAAGATTTTCTTTTGAGGTGTTTCTTTGGGAAATTAGTGAAAAATGAAAAAAAATATATTTTCATTAGAACTTTAGAATATTGTACATAGAAAAAATACTTTATCTTTTGTTTATCATTAGAATTTCTTTTTTAGGTAATCAAAATTGAAATCCAAAAGTATTTTGTTTTATATTTTTCATTGCTCGTTTCGAAATATCGCGTCAGGATATCAAAGGAAAAATTCAAATATGTTTATGTGGTTTATTGTTTAGATTTTCTTCTTAAAAAAAATGAATCAAAAATATATTTTTTTCTCTTCTAGGGTTTTCTTTAATAATTTCCCACGGAGTATTTGTCTTGAAAAAATATATATGAACGTTAAGATTGAGTTTAGAATAGGTTATAGAACATGAAGTCTAGAAAATTCAAAAAAAAAAAAAGATTTGCTTCTTTTATTTCCCTTTTCTCGTCAGAGTAGTCATTAAGGTAAAAAGAAAAAGAATGTTAGTTTGTTTTCTTTATTCCCGATATTCCAGAACTACGCAAAGATCTGATTCATGCGGCGTCATGATACGTAGGCAACCTACATAGGGTTCGATCGAATGATTTTTTATTATTATTAAAAGAAAAAGAGGAAAAAAGAGGGGGAAAAAGGAAAAAAAAAGGAGAAAAGAAAAAAAGAGGGGAAATTATGGGATGTGAGATATGAGAGAAAGAAAGGGTGATGATTAAAAAAAAAGAGAGAGAAATGAAGGAAAATGGGCAAGCCAGCAAGTAGCAAGTGCTAGAAAAGCAAAGAAAAGAGAGGTTGAAATGAACAAATTGGGATGATGCCAACTGACCTTTGTACCCTCGAAGTCATTTTAGAAACGATAGTTGTGGCTAGGTGCATTGCACATAAAGTGAGATTATCTTATATTAAATGTCCTAACGCTAATGTGATGACTTCATTTTTTGTTATATTCATAGCAGAAGGGTGGTTGGTTTATGGTTTTAAAGGGGTAACTCTTCTCTACAACATAAAGTCAAAAGGCAATGGCAGACAACAACAGAACTGAGTTGGTTGATACCGGTGCCAGGAAGCAGTTGTCTGAGTAGGACAATGGGTTGGTTGAAGAGGTAAAGATGTTAAGACAACACATGGCGGACATGTATCAGGCTTGGATAACTGGGAAGGCACCACCCTCGCCAACACTTACCTTCCTAGATGATACCCTTACCCAAACTCCGGTCATAGTGCCAGATGATTCCCCATACTCTCCAGATTTTCCCGCTTATCACAGCTTTCCCAACCACCCTAGTAGCTCCATCACTCATCTTTCAGTTACCTTTCCCAAAAATTGCCCTCCGGTCTTATCCACCATCCCCAATCATGAACACCCACTCAAAGCTCATGATGCCCAATATTACCCCTCAAAGGTTGCCCACAAGGTTCCTAAATCATACAAGCAGGGCCCGCGGGATGAACCTCATGTTGAAATTGGAAAGTTCACAGGAAGAAAAGGGCGAGATGGGATACCCAGGAGGCCGAAAGGTATAGAACAGTCCTTAAAGAACAAGCAAGGAATGGGAGACCATGGTAGCATGTCTTACAAAGAATTGTCTATGTCCCCCGACGTTCGTCTACCTGCGGGGTTTAAAGTGCCAAAGTTTAACTTGTATGATGGGTGTGGAGATCCAGTAGCCCATTTGAGGGATTATTGCAGTGAAATGAGAAGTGTTGGCGAGAAAGATGGTTTATTGATGGCGTACTTCAGTGAGAGCCTAACTGGGGCAGCTTTGGAATGGCATAATCGTCAAGATGTTGGTAATTGGCCTACATTGGGTGACATGGCTCAAGATTTTGTTCGATACTTTCAATACAGATCGGTTGTTATCCCAGACCTCTCCTCCCTATCTAAAATGGAAAAGAAGCCAGAGGAAAGCTTTAGGGAGTTTGGGCTCAGATGAAGGGAGCAAGTTGCTCGAGTCAATACCCCGATTGGTGAAGAAGAAATGGTTGAGCTTTTCCTACAAGCCCAGGGCCCCACCTACTTCAGTCATTTGATCCCGGCCTTGGGAAAGCCTTTCAAAGATGTGTTAAAAATAGGGGAGCTAGTGGAAGAGGGAATCAAGTCAGGCAAAATCATGAGTTGTTCGAAAGACATTTAGAACAGCCCAGTAAGCTTGGGTGGAAGAAAGAGAAATAGAAAAGATGATCTGATGGGCTTGGAGTAATTGAGGTTACACAAAATCTCCGCCAGAAAAGGAAAAAGTTGAATCGGGAAAAGTATTCTCTAAGGGTAATGTAATTGAGTGAAATTCCAAGGTAGATGTTTTTCTTTGCCTTTCAAGATATTGCGTATATTTCCGATCAACACTTCCAACCTCGACATCATCCCCATGGATATCCTGATGCACCAGATAATCCTCCCTAATGCCATTTCTCTCCACGGAACTCCCAAAATCGTACATCACTCTCTCAGTACCCAGCTCCACAAAATGTCTATCTATCCCCACGAGCCTACCGAAAACCCCCTGGATCAGGTTTCCGGCTCAATCAAGCATTTAAGAATGAGAGGTTGCTGAAAAAAGAAAAGGCTTTCACCCCATTGGGAGTGTCATACGCCAGTTTGTTCCAAAAGTTGAAGCAATTGGACATGTTGAAGCCGATTCATATAAAAATGTCAAACCCTCTGTCAAAGAAGTTTGATTTTTCTCAAAGGTGTGCATATTGCTCGGATGCCCCGGGCATGACATAGAGAAGTGTTGGAATCTGAAGAAAGCAATTCAGAAGCTTATTGATGCAGGTGACATTGTCGTGCAAAATCTAGATGCAGCAGACACCAGCCAAAGCCCATCACCTGTTCGTAATGAGACGCATATGGTGAGTATGATTTGTTTTGAAAAGGAATATGAAAATTCTTCTGAGATCCTCGAAGGTCCACACGCTGCAAAGTTTTCAGTGCTATCAGAAGTTGATCTTAAGAACGAGCCAACAAAGGGAACCCAAAAGCAATTTGTTAAGAACAATGTGATGGAAGTTTGTGAAGGTCCTAGTAATGTTGATGCGGAATTCAGTGGCTAAGATGCCGAGCTTGGCAATTCGAAAGACGCTCTTGTCTTGGTTAGCCAGGGAGGAGTTTTTTGTGGTTTATGTTGTTGTCATTTCCGTTGTCCGGGTTATTTCAGGGTTGTAATTCGGATATTGTCTAGTGACTCAAACCCTTCTATCCTTTTATTTTGCCTAGTTTGTTTGGTCATAGTAGCCCGTCTAAGTGTTATCTAGGTTTGTTCTAGGGTTGTACCCCAGTTTATTTTGCTTGTTTTGTTGTTCAATCCCTTTCACCATCCGTCTAATGCAATTTTCTGTTTTCTGTTATTTTTTTAGTCATTTTTGGTTAGTTCTCTTTTCTTTTTATAGTCTTTTTCCTATTGACTCTAATGACATGACATGCACTCGTAATTCTCAACTTGGTTTTAAAAGTCAGTTTAGTCACGAAGCAATGAAACAATGTTGAAGATGTAGGGACATTTGAGGGAAATAAGTGAAGGCATTTTTGAGATCACTTCAAACCCGAATTGTGTGAAACTGGGGCAGATAGAACATAAAAATACACTATTGAAATGCATCATGTTGCATCGGGTGAAGATAACGGCAAGTTTGCCCCAAATTTGTAGAGGGGCCATTCGTGGTAATGAGAGTGAGGGTGTTGTCCAATGGGGTTTGGTAATTAACAAATGTAAAAGGCGAATGTGTGGATATGGTTATCAAGTCTAGTACAATCAAAAGGCATTACAAATGTTTTTCTTGGTTTGTTTAATTGTGTAGTTTGCACTTGGCATGTTTTGGAGATTGGAATGATGAAGGCATTTTGTTCTGCTATCTAAATACTTTATCCTTCGCTACCCCTTTGAGCCTCATTTATTTTTTTTCATACCCCTCTTTTGGAATCAATAGCAAAGATCAGAAACGCGAGCGCAAACGATAAGTAAAGGAAGAAAAAAAATGAAGAGAGAGAGAGAAAAGAATGAAAAGAAAAAAATAAAGAGGAAAAACAACAAAAGAGAAAAATAAAGCAAAAAAAAGAAAAGAAAAGAGAAAGAAAAAAGAAAAATCACAACAACAGAGCAATTTCTATTACATGAACTACGTTCGACCTGATTTCTTTTAAGGATACATAGGCAGCCTCACGGTTCGGTCTTATCAAAATAAAAATCCAAAAGTCCCACATGCAAGAAACTGGGGCAGAAGTTGTGGTTGTTATGAGAAACCTGATTCCGAAAGTTGTAACTTTAACCCATTTGAATTGTTTTGAGCCTTTTATACCCTTTCCTTCTACCCCTGTCCAAAAGCCCACATTACGGTCCAAAGAAAGACCTTCTGATCAGTCTTTGAGAAATGCCAAGTCGAGCAAGTAAAGGTAATTCATGTCAGGGGCAACACTCTGGTCCAAGCAGAAAAATAATGAAAATGAGAGAGTCTTATTGGTGAAAACCCTCATGGGCACCGTAGGGCAATGAGAGCTGAGAGAAATCCAAAAATGAGAGAGTCTTATTGGTGAAAACCCTCGCGGGCACCATAAGGCGACGAAAAGTTGAGAGAAAGAATCAAATGAGAGAGGCTTGATGGTGAAAACCCTTCGGGCACTACAAGTCGAATAAGGATTGTGAATTAGATTGGATAATCGGAGCATTGAAGCCCAGTTTCACGGTTCAGAGGTATAACAAGAGTTGAACATCAGACTTGTTTGATAGAATAGGCCACAGGTGCATGTCATGGTCATTAGAGTTGGTATCCACATCTAATAGGTTTCTACTTTGTAGTTTTCTGGTTAGGAATCACCTCTTTCCTTTGTCCTTTACTCTGTTCCTTTTGTCTTGTTTACTTCCTCTTTCTGAGTCTGTTTGGTCAAAATAAGTGAGAAATGACTTCAAAATTTGCCACCAGCTTTCTAATTGCACAAAACGGGATCTGGCCAGTACATCAGTATCATAAGTCAAGAAATAACAACAAGCGCACTGAGTTGGTAACAATCAACATCCTTTGGGGTCCATAAAAAATACAAAGATTTGGTATATTTCAATTCATGAACAGTGCAACAGATAGAGGATGTTGGGTGAACGGGTCAAAGGTATTCCCTGTGATGAGACAAAGAAAGTGGTTAACCAGTGACAAGCGAGGTCTTCCAAGCAGAAATCAAAGTTGACATGACAAGTGAGGGAACAGTAGACTTCAAAGCCAAGGCCAGTGATTTAAGTCAGGAAAAACAGCATGCGCACTGAGTGGATGGAAATTAGTGTGCTTTGGAATTCATGAGAAACACAAAGATGCAATACACGTCAACACAAGAGCACGATGCAACAAATGGAGGGTGTTAGGTGGATGGATCAAAGGTATTTTCGGTAAAACACAATGGTTGGTAAATGTCAGTTCATGAGCAGTGCAACAGATAGAAGGAATTGGGTCTGAACGGAGAAGGGGCATTTTCTGTGATAAGGATGACAGAGAAAGTGGTTAGTCCATAAGCAAGCAAGATCCTCGAGTGGAAATCAGTTACCATGGGAAGTGAAGGAGCAATTGCCCTCAAAGTCAAGGCCACAAACCAACCACCACATTTTTAAACTGATAAGATTTTTCTTTGATTTAAAACAGGGGCAGGAAATTTCGGTTGTTTCGGAGAAACTCTCTGTGGAGAAAGGCACTCACCAAACAGGTTTGATTTTTGATTTTCAGGACCCTCCTGGAAAATGGGACCTAGTTTAAAGTTCAGAAATAGCATAATCTAGCATAAATGTATCCCAAAGGAATATAAGTTGGTTTAGAAGTTTGC
This sequence comes from Nicotiana sylvestris, assembly GCF_000393655.2. Classification (NCBI taxonomy): domain Eukaryota; kingdom Viridiplantae; phylum Streptophyta; class Magnoliopsida; order Solanales; family Solanaceae; genus Nicotiana; species Nicotiana sylvestris. The sequence continues at coordinate 149,581,370 of NC_091059.1, read as the reverse complement.
ATGTTCGAGATAGGATTCAATTAGGAGTTTTCAGGACCCTCCTAGATAATGGGACTTAGCTTTAAGATTTTGATTAGATAACAACATTTAGCGTAAAGTCTGTTGTAGGGTAGTATAATTCAGACATGAAAGTTGTCACCCTTAAGATAAAATTTGACCTTCGATTTTCAAGACCCTCCTGGATAATGGGGAGTAGTTTAAAGACCCTCTTAGATAACAAGATCTAGCAGAAGTCACACCTTTAGAAGATATAACTTAGATTTAAAACTGTCGTTTAATTAAGAGTTGTCAGGACCCCCCTGGTAATATGATTTAGTTACTCACATCTGTGCCCAGCCACCAAACTGGGGAAGAAAAATTTTCTTTGTTTTTGTCTATTTTGTTGAAGTCAGGAGCCCGCCTGGAGAGCAGGGAATACATTTCAAGTTGAGGTCAGGAGCCCGCCTGGAGAGCAGGGAATACTTTCAAGCGCAGCAGTCAGGAGCCCGCCTGGAGAACAAGGGAGTACAATTTAAATTTTAGCTTTCAAATTCTTTGTTTTGTCTATCTTAAAGTCAGGAGCCCGCCTGGAGAGCAGGGAATACATTCAAGTTTAGCAGTCAGGAGCCCGCCTGGAAAGCAGGGAATACATTTCAGTTCAGCAGTCAGGAGACCGCCTGGAGAGCAGGGAATACATTCAAGTTTAGCAGTCAGGATCCCGCTTGGAGAGCAGGGAATACATTTCAATTCAGCAATCAGGAGCCCGCCTGAAGAGCAGGGAATGCATTTCAAGTCAGCAATCAGGAGCCCGCCTGGAGAACAAGTGAGTACAATTCAAGTTTTAGCTTTCAAGTTCTTATTGATATTTGGTAATGTGATCCATTTTACACTTACATCTGTGCCCAGCCACCAAACTGGGGCAGAAAAATTTCTTTGTTTTGCCTATGTTAAAGTCAAGAGCCCGCCTGGAGAGCAGGGAATACATTTCAAGTTCAGCGGTCAGGAGCCCGCCTGGAGAGCAGGGAATACATTTCAAGTTAGCAGTCAGCGGTCAGTTTTTACTTTAGTCAAGCTTAGTTTATAGTTTTCCTAGTCTATTCTTTAGTTTACTTTCATCATTGCATCAAAAGTACAAGTGGTTTACAATTTTGCTAACAACTCACAAATCTTCCTAGTGCAAACTAGGGCAGAAAAATTTCTTTGTTTTGTCTGTTTTGTTGTAATCAGGCGCCCACCTGGAGAACAAGGGGAAACAACTCAAGTTTCTAGGGAAAGCAGTTTCGAAGGAAGACAGTTCAAGTTTCAGGGGAAAATGGTCAAGGTGCAAAGGAAAACAGTGTCAAGTAACAAGAGAAGGCGGCTCGAGTTCAACAGTTAGGCGTCCACTTGAAGAAAAGGAAAAGCATCTCAGATTGCAACTCAAGTCAGCAACCAAAGAATCTCGTGGCAAGAATGCGAGTCAACAGTCTGAGGTGATCAACAGAAGTTAGTCACAATAAAGAAAAGAGAGAAAGGCAAGAAATGAATCCAAATGCAGAAGTTGATGAAAGATGTGAACTGCTTAAGACGTGGTGGAAGTCACAAGCACTACATGTCGGTCCTGACCCAAAAGCTGTAGAAGAACGAGCTAGCACCTGCAGCTAACAAGCGCCAAGGTTCAAATCTAAAGTCTGCATGAAGAACCATTCAAGACTCAAGATCAAGCTTCAGAAGACTTATAGATAGGAATCTTGTAACTCGTAGTTGATAGGCTTAGCTAGTCTTTTTCATGTTTTGATTTTGATGTAATAGCAGAACTGCGGACCGAAACCTCGACGGAACGGCACCTTGACCGGCTCTCCACCTCGGTATACTCCATCACCTCATTCACTTCTGAACTACACGTGACCTGATTCCTTTATAGCCAAGGATATGTAGGCAGCCCAGATACCAGGGCTCGGTCACATTCCTCTTTTCTCTTAGTTTTAGCCTCTCCAAATAAGGGTCGGGTTAAAAACCTGTCTAGTCATTCTTTGTCTGAAAACTCTGTACGTTTCCAGTCAAAGAGGGGCAGCTGTAGACATATGATTTTTGACCCTCCCCAAGATTTTTCATATTTTAGTGTAAAATATTTAATTTAGGCCTAATATAACTATTTTAATTAATTTTGACTCTTTTACTTTATTTTACTACAAGAAAAATGAAAATTAAAAAAATATAGGATCATTAATGTTTTATAGTCATTTTTAATCTAAAAAAAATAATACAAAAATAGTATCGTATTTTTATTTTAATATGATATTTGAAAATACCAAAAATAGATTTATTTTAATGGTTCGTTTTATTTTAATAATTATTTGAATAAGTAGGAATAATTAACAAATGAGCCCGTATTTTTAATCTCGTTCGCAGCGAAAGAATAGAGCTTGGGCTCGAGCAACCCATCTTTAGGCCTAATTTTGGGCCAAGCCTATAATTCCTAGGCTCATACCCCTTAACCTAAAACCCTACCCAAAAAACCTATACTATATACTATATAAAACACGGATGAACGAAGGAAAGGAGATACGAAAAAAGCTGTGCATGGAAAGAGGCTAACAAAAAGAACGAAAAATGCTGAAAAAGAAAAGGCTGGAAAAGTAGAAAAGCTACGAGCAGCTGCGCAGGGAACGAACCCCCCCCCCCTTGCGTCGTCTTCCTCGCGAACCCCCTCCCCCATCGGAGCCTACCCTTTCTGCTCCAACAACACACAGAGACACACAGCCAACGACCACCCCAAATGACCCAACTCTCTACATCGACCAAACCAACGACCCCCACCCTGTTGAGTCGCCTGTTTCAACACCAACGAACCAACCTGTTCATCTCTGGCTTCAACATGACGAACCAACCAAACTTCGACCCCCAAATCGCTACTCCATGTCATGGAATTTGCTGTTTTCATTTTCTAGTTTAGTTCGACTTTCCGGCAAGTTTCGAGGCTGAGGAGTCGAGGTCTGCCTATGTTTCATCGACTTCCGGCAAGTTCCGAAGTCGAAGTTCCGTTGGTCTGGTCACGTCTCCATCCAATTCTGGAGCTGCAAGTCAGCTGAACTCGGATTCATTTTGAAGAGACTTATTCTCTGTTTGTCTTTGTGCTGTTGTAATCAGGTATTACATTTTGTTTGAATGATATAAATTTTAGAATTGTATGGAATTATTCATTCCTCGTCTGTTTCATTCCCATGATTGTTTGACAACTATTTTCATTCTTTTATGTGTTTGTTGAAGCATTGTGATGTGTTTAAGATGAAGTGTGAAATCAGAGAGTACTATCAATGTTGGAAATTCATTAAAAATGTTTAGTTGGCTTCTTATGATTTTACTGTAGTGTGTTTGGATAGTGGACATTCCTTATAAAATTAGTTATGTAGCATTTGTATGATGAATATGCATCAGTTCTATAGTGTATTAACGTACGTTTAATATATAAATGCATTTGTTTAAATGGACAACGTTGAATGTTGGTATATTGTCAAAATCTTGGGAAATTCACTAAGTCTCGAACATCGTAACTATGGGTAACTAAGTTATCGTGGCCATGAGTACGATTCCCGTGGTATGGTTACGATATGTGAATATTAATTCGGGGGTGCATTTCATGTAACCCGATTATACAACTTCGAATAATAAAATCCTTTGAAATTAGAAATCGAGGCGTGCCATTTAGCGAATTTCCATGGCCCTTCGCAAAGTTGCAAACGCGTAGTTGCTTTAGGTGCGCCATTTAATAATTTACCTTCCTAAACTCGGGTGCACATTTATGTGACCAAATCCAAATCTCAATGATGTTAAAATATGTCAAAACCACGGGTGCATTTATGTGACGTGGTTCGCGACATGTTTTAATAACGTTGCAATTTTTTTTTTAAAAAATGAATAAAAACGGTTAAAAGTTAAAATGCACATAGGTTTATAATTGTTTTTAAAATCAGATAATAAAGCCGAATATAACAGTTGAGCAACCGTGCTAGAACCACGAAACTCGGGAATGCCTAACACCTTCTCCCGGGTTAACAAAATTCCTTACCCGAATTTCTGGTTCGCAGACTGTTAAACAGAGTCAATCTTTTCCTCGATTCGGGATTGGAACCGGTGACTTGGGACACCATAAATCTCCCAAGTGGCGACTCTGAATTTCTTAATATAAATTCCATTTTGATTGTCCTTTAATTGGAAAAACTCCCTTATTTATACATCTCTACTCGGGGTGTAAGTGAAAAAAGGGAGGTGTGACATGTGTGACTAAACAAAGTAAAGGCATTTAGTATTTACGATCAGTCCTTCTTCCTTGTTAAAGTATATTTTAAAATCTCTAAAGTGACACATCGATTTCCAAAAATTTCAAATATAAATTTTACATTTAAACTATTAAAACACTTAATTTTTGATATACTTTCCTTTACTAATTATCAAGAAATCAGGTATAAGGACTAAGTGAAGCACCTTAAGCTTTTTATGAACATCTTCAGAGTTAAGTTATCTTTCTAAAAGTCGAGTTAAGTTTTCAAGCTTATTTATTCAAAGAAAACATATGAGGTTCCACGAGACAATTGTATGAGATACGAAAGAGATTATGAGATTATAAGAATAAGAGTACCAATGAGCCAAGATAGACTAAGTTCTTGTTATGACCTATTATGTGCATTCAAAGTTCATATCATACATGGCATATTATGCATGGACTTCGATCTATAATCGGAGGTAAGGGGTCTATTTGCCCGAAAAACTATATATATTGTACAGATGGCCACAAGTTGGCAATATGATACCGGTTAGCTAACGGGAGAGACCACCATTGCTAGCATTTGGTTGGGTATGTCATGCATTTGCATCAATATATATGTATTCACGATATACGCTTACACGAGCATACCATGCATAATTTATTACTATGAGGTCGGATGCCGGTCATGGAGGCTATAAGAGTTTCAGTGTCAGGTGGTTTCACTATTATTTTTTACATCAGTTATGTATGATTCTACTTTCTGCCTTACATACCGGTACATTTTTATTCGTACTGATCCCGTTGCTTGGGGACACTGTATTTTTGTTTCATGCGTGCAGGTCCAGGTAGGGACTCTGATCGACCCCTCCGCTAGGATTTCGGGGTTCAGCTGTGAGTTGGTAAGCTCCACGTCTTCTTGGAGCTTTCATAGGATGGTTACTTTTGTGTACAGTTTGGGTATAGTCGGGGCCTTGTTCCGACAGTGCTTATGACACTCTTAAAGGCTATTGTGGACACAATATTCTGGGTTTCTTTTTGCAACTTTTAGTATCCGGCCCATAGGCTTGGCATGTATATATATGTGTGTAAGCATGTATGTCTCCAATCGCGGCCTTGTCGGCCAACTGATACTTTATTATTGGCTCGTCTACCTTTATTTATATGGCCTATTGTTATTCAGGTCATGACTTTAACGGTCCAGGCTTTGTATTTCAGATGTTGTGTTGCTCGATCTGTTGGGCCCCAGTTTAGTTAGCTAGTATGTTTAGTGGACAACTCGATCGAATACAATATCGAGCGCCAGTCGTGCCTCCCTTAGTTTGGGGCGTGACACTGACAATGTAAAAAATTCTTTTCTTTTACTTTTAGTTTTTTATGTGTCGGGTTATAATGAAAGTCATTTTAAAATAAAAGATTTTTCGTGATAAAATTATTTTTAGGTGTTTGATTACCTTGAAAAATATTTTTTATCAAAAAGAATAGAGCAAACTTATCTCATCTATTGATGGAAGTCATTTTTCTTACAACATTCTTGATTTTTTACTTCATATTACTTGTCCTTACTAACACTAGAATTAAATTTATACTAAATCATCCTTGATCTTTATATGGTTCAGCTTACCTCAAAAAAGGAACATAGATTTCAGACCAAAAAAATTTGCTTTTGACTATTACATTTTCATTTTATATAATGGTGTTTAATTGAAGCAAGATCTAAGAAAATAATACATATGACACACTAATTAAACATGTGTACAATATATAAGAAATTTTTTTGAACGTTATGGCCTTACACATGCAATAATATTCTTTTAAGAAAGTGTCTTCAAAACTAAGATAGAAATATTAGAACTACAGAGTTTACAAAGGAGTACAAAAAAGTGTCAATCTATTTTAAACAAATAAAAACAGATTTGTATCAAAATTTCTTCATTCCACGTTACCTTAATTATGTTTATTTTTCTGATTCTGGACAAGTGTAGAAAGGCTCAAATTTCAAGGGGTAATTTAATTTGTCTTGTAAACATGATGGGTGTTTTTTTTTGGTTTAAAATAATTGTAATGGTTTTTGATTCAAAGTTTAACCTTATTAGCAGTATTTTTGTTTTCTCCACATGAATCAAATCACAAGGCAGACTTCTACTATTATTTTAGGATTCGATTTTGGTCACGTTTTCCCGAGAGCGGAAAACCCAGTTGTTTGTCAAGGTTGAAGATTGGCATAAGATCTGTCCCACATCGACGCATTAACTTATCCGTTTGCTGTTTATATAGCCATTCACTACAACTGAAGGGCACGACCTTACTTGAACAGGATCTGTTCTATAGGCTCGTACCACTGTATCCTTGAGTTCTAAGGAGACGGAAAACCGAGTCTGGTTGATGAGGCGAGCCTATGAGGCTAGAGCGTGATTAACAGCTTTCCATGGTCACTTGTGGCCTAGGATGGTCTCATAGCTGTCTGACAGACTCCACATTTTACCAACTTTTTCCTTCTCCTATCTTTGGTTCCTCTTTCTCAACTTCCAGTTGTTTCAATTCATTTGCACCAAGTACACCAAATGATGTGCAAATATGAGGGTGAAATTCATGGTGTGAAAGCTGGGATCTTTTAACCATTGAGTTGCAAGGTGTAAAGATTGTGACTTTTCTTCATGGATGCTACACTTAAAACTAGACCAGTTTAACAAAATTGGCAGTGCCTATTCCAACAAACCCTCATTTGATCACTTTGATAGTGTTTGAAGACACTGATTCATCCCAACTCTAAAACAACAACCTTATTTTTTATTTGCTAGTACACTAAAGTGGCTCTTAATCTGAAACAGTTTGAGTACTTAAGCAACAAGATGGTTTATTGTCATGGAAAAACACCTGGGACAAAGCATTGTAAGTCGTAACCCGTAAGCGAATAAATTCTTATTCCTTATGAGATCAAAGAGCAAATTTAGTAATATGGCAAAATAGAGAAGTCTTGATCTTTGATATCACGAGCGTGTAATGGTGGTTTCTATCCGAAAGGCTAACTTGAAATTAATCCAAACTAGAAGTTTGTCACGTCGACCAAACAACTTCCCCTGTACATTATTTCTTGTTACTTTTCAACTCTCAAATAAAGTAGCGTTTAACATCGACTCAAAGTGTCAAACATATGTAAATTGAGCAATGCTAATATTAAGTACTTTAATCCACGTCTAGCTATCACGTTGCAGTAAGACATTACGTTATTGCTTTGAATCTGCTTCATTTGACAAAGGAGGAGGAAGCTTCTAAACTTTATAATCAAATAACCGTTGCTTTGCACCAAATTGAATAATGTTGGCATATTACACCTAAATGATGATACAAAGAATTTGTCCACATACCTAACCTACGGATGAACCGAAAATAACAGCACAAACTGCACTCTTATTAGCGAGTTAGTGAGAGCCAAGCATCATCACATAAACAAGTGAGGAGAAACTGCCAACAACTAGATAATGGCATATGAAACCTCAGCATTTTGCTGGCAATACTGGGGAAAACATCCCTTCTTGAGAATGTATTGAAATTACAAAATACACACACAATAGTGAAGCACTAATTGTTTTACTTCTTCGACACACTAATTCATAACTCATATATCATCATCCTTGCAGCTTTGAAGCGGCAGCCTTGTCTAAAAACCAGACCAATTCTCCTTCAGGTGAAACCATCTGCACGGGAAGCAAATCAGAACTTTCACTATCACATAGTGATTTATGCACTACATTTGCCTTCCCAGCACCTGCTACAACAAGAGCAATATTGGCGGATGAGTTTATTACAGGAAATGTAAATGTAATCCTTTCCGGTGGAGGTTTTGGAGATTCCTTGATGAAGGTGACCCACTTCTCTTTCTCATGGACAAGAGGATGCTCGGGAAACAATGAAGCTACATGCCCATCGGGACCCATACCCAATAGCATTACATCAAATTTGGGAAATCCAGTAGCCTCAGAAATGTCTACAATCTTGCTCTTAACCAAATGTCTTAGACAAGTCTCATAATCATCTGTTGCACCCTCTGCTGATATTGCATCGTTTATGGCATACACATTGCCACTAGGAATAGGTATTTGCCCAAGAGAAAGAAGAGGTGAGCCTAAAAGCTTAGTAGATAGAATTAAGATGTGAAATGAGAGAAGTGATGAAGTAAAAAGAAGTAACGAAATGAGCTTAAAAGTTAAGTAGGTAGAATAAAGATGTAAAAGGAAAATGGTGATGAAGTAACAACTCATTCATCATTCTTAAAAAGATCAAACCGCTTAGGCAGTTTTGTATGTGATGCAAGTATCATGAACAATTGGTAATCTAATAGATGCCCTCATCAGTAGGGGTGGCAAATGGGCTGGTTGGGCTAAATTGGGCGGGTCAAGATGGATTAGGTCAATAAATGGGTCATTGCCCAACCCCAGCCCAAAGTGTACTTGGGCTAAGATGGGCTGGGTCAAGATAGGCTAAACAATGGGTGATGGGGGGTGGGGATGGGTGGTGCAGAAAAAAAAATAAAAAATTGAAAATACAAAAAAAAGTAAAAAATTTTATTTTAGGGGAGGGGGTTTTGCGGGGGTGGGGGTGGGTTGGTGCAGGAAAAAAAACAGAAAATTGAAAATATAAAAAAAAGTGAATTTTTTTTTGAGGGGGTGGGGTGGGGGGTTTGGTGGTGTAGAAAAAAAAAAAGAGAAACTGAAAATACCAAAAAAAGTAAAATTTGGGCAACTAAATAAATTTCTATATAAGTTGGGTTGAGATACCTTTTGTTTTGGGTGAGTTTCATGAGTTGTATTGGGCTGCTTAATGGGTCAGAATGGGCAATAAAATATAATGGGTTAACTTGGGCTCAACCCAAATTGACCCATGAGCTAAAATATTTGTAACACAACCCATTAATCTCTAAGCTGGTTGGGCGGGTTAGATGGGTTTGAGCTCAAATTGCCACCCCTACTCATCACCCATGCATCTCAAAATTTAATAAGAATTTGGTAATTTAGTTTGTAATCATCTTCATTTTAAATACTCTATAGCTTTGGAGCTGTTGGGACTGCCAGATAAGATGATACATCTCAGAGCAAACTCATTTAACTTGCTAGAGTTACCGAAGAACCTTCACTAAAAGTGTATGGGCCAAGATTGAGGATATATTTCAAACTCGCTTAAATCATACTAAGCTGGAGTTAAGCAAAGCCAACATAAGTTCAATCTAAGCTTATCAGCAACTCTACATGGTATTGAGCACCGGCAATTTTACTCATTGAACTTCAAAACATGTCAATTTTGCTTAAGATGTTCAATTACTCTTCAGCTGATCCTGTAGATTTAACTCCCACTAAACTACTCTAGCAACAGAAATCTCAAAGCATTACCATTTAGTTTAAAGTAGGTAAGGTTACAATGGTAATGTTTGAAGTATTTTGCTAATACAACATTATTCATATTAAGTTCCACACAAAAGAGAGAAAAAGAAGAGGGACCTCAGATACTGTTTAGAAGTCATTGATAGAAGGGCTTCAAGGGTTGACACGTTCTTTATATCAGGAATTTATGGATATGCTCCGCAAGCAAAAGTTAAAATTTAATGATATATATTCTTGCTTCTCTTCTTTTTGTATAGCATACAGGTACTTTTTCAAATTCTTTATATGTTGCCCTTTTACATGGATCGCATAATGTTACTCCATGTACTCCAGAAATGTGTTTAAAAGTTACTTGACATATCCAGCTCATCCAAACAATCAAGTTCATGAAATCTACGAACTTGTTTACCATTTGTTTTTCTTTTGGGATGCATTATGAAGAGAGGATTTAAATAACCCCCCCTCCCCCCCAAAAATAAGGAGAAAACCCACGTAGGTAAATTTGCTTTTTTGGTTCATTGTAAAGAGCCTATTCAACTTACCAACCAAAAAAATAAAAAATAAAGAGACGATTTAAATGACATCTCCCACCCCCTTAACATATAAAAAATCCAAAGATATTTGGTGATGATAGAAGTTTAAAGATTTGATCTTGTTAAATAGTGTTGATTAATGGTCAATTTTGCACAATTACTTTGCACATGATTAATCAAGAGGCCCAAAAATAGCGTCAAGTTACAAGCAACAAAAGTCAAATGGTAACATACCAAGGGGGTGAATAGGGGTATCAGTAACAAGGCGTAGGTTTGTTTAGAATGCCAAAGGCTTTTCCCCTACACAGCAGCGGGAAGTTCAACTTTCCCATAATTTACCAGAATGCTTTTGGCGAGCAATCATTTTTCCCCGTATGACAATTGGTTCTACCTTTCTCCTACTTTTGCAATATCCCATTACAATGCATATTTTTCCTTTAAGACTGAAAGTAACAATAGAAATAGTGTAATTCTCAAATGCAAACATGAGAAAGGAAGTAACCTACACCCCACCCCCTGCCCGAAACAATAGACGGAGAAAGGGGAAAATCGTCTTTCTTTACATTTCCATCTTTAACAAATATCGGCAACAACAGTGAAGCACTAATTGCTTTACTTCTTCGACGCACTAATTCGTAACTCATATATCATCATCCTTACAGCTTTGAAGCGGCAGCCTTGTCTAAATACCAAACCAATTCTCCTTCAGGTGAAACCATCTGCACGGGAAGCAAATCAGAACTTTCGCTATCACCTAGTGATTTATGCACGACATCTGCCTTCCCAGCACCTGCTACAACAAGAGCGATATTGGCGGATGAGTTTATTACAGGAAATGTAAATGTAATCTTTTCCGGTGGAGGTTTTGGAGATTCCTTGATGAAGATGCCCCACTTCTCTTTCTCATGGACAAGAGGAAGCCCGGGAAACAATGAAGCTACATGCCCATCGGGACCCATACCCAATAGCATTACATCAAATTTGGGAAATCCAGTAGCTTCAGAAATGTCTACAATCTTGCTCTTAACCAAATGTCTTAGACAAGTCTCATAATCATTTGCTGCACCCTCTGCTGATAATGCATTGTTTATGGCATACACATTGCCACTAGGAATAGGTATCTGCCCAAGAGAAAGAAGAGGTGAGCCTAAAAGCTTAGTAAATAGAATTAAGATGTGAAATGAGAGAAGTGATGAAGTAAAAAGAAGTGACGAAATGAGCTTAAAAGTTAAGTAGGTAGAATAAAGATGTAAAAGGAAAATAGTGATGAAGTAACAGCTCATTCATCATTCTTAAAAAGATCAAATCGCTTAGGCAGTTTTGTATGTGATGCAAGTATCATGAACAGTTGGTAATCTAATAGATGCTCTCATCAATAGGGGTGACAAATGGGCGGGTTGGGCTGAATTTAGGCGGGTCAAGATGGGTTAGATCAATAAATGGGTCATTGCCCAACCCAACCCAAAGTATACTTGGGCTAAGATGGGTTGGGTCAAGATGGGCTAAACAATGAGTCATAACCCAACCCGCCCAACTTGACCCACGTTTTAGAACCATGCTCATCTTGCATAAAAAAAACTTTTTCTTAAAATGTGTAAGTCAAAAAGTTTTTTGGGGGTAGGGTGGGGTTGGGACGGGTGGGTGATGTAGAAAAATAAAAAAAAATAGAAAATTAAAAATAAAAAAAAACATAATTTTTTTTTTGAAATACAAAAAAAAGTAAAATTTCTTTTTTTTAGGGAGAGGAGGGAGGGGGGAGGTGGTGTCGGAAAAAAAACAGAAAATAGAAAATACGAAAAAAAAGTAAAAAAAAAATTTTGGGAGGGGGTTTTGGGGGGTGGGTGGGGTGCAGTAGGGGTGGGTGGTGCAGAAAAAAATAGAAAATTGAAAATACAAAAAAAAAGTAAAAATTTTTATTTTAGGGGAGGGGGGTTTTGCCGGGGTGGGGGTGGGTGGTGCAGAAAAAAAAATCCTGGATCCGCCTCAGCCGGAGTTGATGAATAGAAACCTTAATAACAAGAGAGTTTATTCTCTATCAATACTCAGATAGCCCCATAAAGTGCATTTCACCTCTGTTCAGATTACCCTTACATTCTCTATGTAGAAACTCAAACATTAATGCAACTCGTTGTTCAAATGTAAGGAAGCATTTGCACAATAAACCGATCATTTTCAGTCCATTGATCGGACAAACAAATGAAAGAAACATATATATATATATATATGTATATATATATATTACAAAAAATTGTTTTAACAAAAAATAGAAGATATCACACACTGTGGCAGCGTTAGAATCAATATGTAGTAGAAAAACATAAATACCTTGGATAGAAAAGCATCATAAGCAAGCAAATAATTGCTATCAGGATGATCCTTTGGGACCACTCTCTCATCCACCCAGAAAACGTGTCACTTCGACCAGTTTATTGAATCAATATATGGTGGCTCCACCAATTTCCTGCACAATTGCAACAAACACAAGCATTCAATTAACTTAAACACCAAAACCAACCAAAGAGATTAACAACGAAAAGAATAAACAATTACCTAAGAGACTTGATATGTGAACCACCGGAAATAACAACAGAAAAAGAACCTCTCTCTTTGCAAAACTTCTCCGATAAATCAGTTGTGTACTTCACAAGAGACACGGCAAGTTCCTCTTCAGAATCAAACACTTCTACTTTCCCTTTACTTTTCCCTGTCATTGTCTTAACCATTGATGATTTAGTTGTAAAATGAGATTTCGATGAATTTGTACTCAATACTGAGATTCTCCTATGTGAGCGCGAGCAAAAAAGTGACTTGCCAATAATAGATGCAGAGGTCAATGGCAGAGATCGGCGGAGAGGATAGAATCGGGTAGATGAGATGCCCAAGATAGCAGAGAGAGCGAGAAGAAGAGGCTAAGCGCACTGCACACTCTATCATGTTATATAGGAACTGAGAGTGCGAAAAGGCTGGTCCACCGGCGACTGTGAAAGAAAGAGCTTAACGTGCTGGAGCTTTTAGGGTAGGTGAGTACCTGGGGCGTGGCATTCGATGAAAGGGTAGGGATCAGTGACTGGCATGTGTACTACAGTCGTTTAACTTGGTGTTGGTAAAGATGTTTTGATATGTACCTAATATTTGTTATAGATCATAATTAATTAATTAATATGTAATTTACTTTAATAAAAAACCTTTTACCTTAAAATATGTGGGGAGGGGGGTTGGGGGTGGGTGGATGATGCAGAAAAACGAAAAAATATAAAACAAAAAACTAAAAATAAAAAAAAGCGTAATTTTTTTTTTGAAATAAATTTTTTTTTGGGGGAGGTGGTGCAGGAAAAAAGCAGAAAATTGAAAATACAAAAAAAAGTAAAAATTTTTTTTAAGGGAAGGGGGGTTTTGCGGGTTGAGGGGGTTTGCGCGGAGGGTGGGGGGTAGGTGGTGCAGAAAAAAAACAGAAAGTTGAAAATACAAAAAACAAGTAAAAAAATTTATTTTAGGGGAGGGGGGTTTTGCGAGGGTGGGGGTGGGTGGTGCAAAAAAAAATCCTGGATCCGCTTCTATCCGCCTCTACCGGAGTTGATGAATGGAAAGCTTAATAACAAGAGAGTTTATTCTCCATCAATACTCAGATAGCCCCATAAACTGCATTTCACATCTGTTCAGATTACCCTTACATTCTTTGTGTAGAAACTCAGACATTAATGCAGCTCGTTGTTCAAATGTAAGGAAGCATTTGCACAATAAACCGATCATTTTCAGTCCATTGATCGGACAAACAAATGAAAGAAACATATATATACTACGAAATATTATTTTAACAAAAAATAGAAGATATCACACATTGTGGCAGCGTTAGAATCAATATGTAGTAGAAAGACACAAATACCTTAGATAGAAAAGCATCATAAGCAAGCAAATAATTGCTATCAGGATGATCCTTTGGGACCACTCTCTCATCCACCCAGAAAACGCACCACTTCGACCAGTCTATTGAATCAATATATGGTGGCTCCACCAATTTCCTGCACAATTACAACAAACAGAAGCATTCAATTAACTTAAACACCAAAACCATCCAAAGAGATTAACAACGAGAAGAATAAATAATTACCTAAGAGACTTGATAAGTGAACCACCGGAAACAACAACAGAAAAAGAACCTCTCTCTTTGCAAAACTTCTCCGATAAATCAGCTATGTACTTCGCTAGAGACACGGCAAGTTGCTGTTCAGAATCAAACACTTCTACTTTCCCTTTACTTTTCCCTGTCACAGTCCCAGCCATTGATGATTTAGTTGTAAACTGAGATTTCGATGAGTTTGTACTCAATACTGAGATTCTCCTATGTGAGCGCGAGCAAAAAAGTGACTTGCCAATAATAGATGCAGAGGTCAATGGCAGAGATCGGCGGAGAGGAGAGAATCGGGTAGATGAGATGCGCAAGTTAGCAGAGAGAGCGCGAGAAGAATAGGCTAAGCGCACTGCGTACTCTGTCATGTTATATAGGAATTGAGAGTGCGAAAAGATTGGTTCACCGGCGACTGTGAAAGAAAGAGCTTAACGTGCTGGAGCTTTTAGGGTAGTTGAGTATCTGGGGCGTGGCATTCGATGAAAGGGTAGGGATCAGTGACTGGCACGTGTACTACTGTTCATCATAATCGCTAATTATTACTCCATCATAATACTTACTTTTAATAATGGTAGTAGCAAGTTATCTCCTTCTGTATATGACTTTTTGTTATTCTGTTTTTTAATATCTCTTTTGGTGCTTATCAGATTCCTTTTGTTTAGGATTGTTATTCACATAGGTTTCTCTGTATCCTAGATTCTCTCTAAGTTATTACATTATTCACAGCTTTTATGTACTACACTTGGCTATATAAAGCTAACCTTATAATCAATATAACATAAGTTCTTCCTCTGCCTTTATCGCTCTTTATGGTATCAAAGCCCTGTTGCTCCAACGAGCTTGATCCTAATTTCTTTTTTTAACCCATGTACTGCACGCACAAATGGCTCCAAGTTCTCCAATTGTTGTCAATGCCGATAACACCTCCGGTTCAAAGACTGTTGTCCAGTTCAATCCCCTTGCTCAACTTCCCATCAAACTTACTGGTAGCCATAACCTTTCACTATGGAAGGCTCAGGTGTCCATGCTTATGCGTGGATACAATCTCTTTGGTCACCTTGATGGATCGAAACCAACCTCCTCTCAGACTATCTCTGAAAATAACCAAGAAGTACCCAATCCTGATTTTCTTGCTTGGTTTCAGCAAGATTAGCTCATACAAAATGTTGTCTTGGCATCTGTAGACTCAACAATTGCTAGTACAGTTGCTTCTGCTGCCAATGCCAAAATGGCTTGGGATGCACTGCATATTGCTTATGCAAACAAGACCCAAACTCAAATCTTTAGTCTTCGAGACCGTCTAGCCCGCCTTTCCAAGGACTCTCGCCCTATTGCAGATTATCTTTATCAAGTTCTCTTACTATGTGATGAACTTACCACTGCTGGATCCCCCATTTTCAATGAAGAATTGGTTGTCAAGATTCTTACTGGACTTGGATCTGAATTCCGAGACCTTTCCGCTGCCATCCGAGCTCGAGATTCAACAATCTCATATGAAGAACTATATGAAAAGCTCCTTGATCATGAGCTTTTTCGTCATCATGAGGAAGCCAAAAGGACTCCTTCAGTCTTTCTCCTTCAATAACTGCTAATATTGCTCAGGGGACTGCGTCAACTCCTACACGCCAGGGATCCAACAACAATCGGCGATCAAATGCGCCCAAAAACAACAATCTCAATCAACAAAGTCGCAATCAAGCATGGCGCAATAATCAGTAGCCCAAGCGCAACAATCAGCAACAACAGCCTCCTAACAACAACATTTACTGCCAGCTTTGTGATGGTAGAGGACATACTGCTCATGTATGTCTGACACCGTCTCACAATCATTTTCAAGCTCGCGCTAATTATGTTGTACGCTTCCAAAATCAGCAAGCTCCGTGAATCATTGATAGTGGTGCAACACATCATGTTGCCTCGGACAGTCAAAGTCTAGCCACTATGCAAGACTACCATGGTTCGGAAGATATAGTCACGGGCAATGGTAATACCATTCCAATCTCCCATACTGGTAATGTGAACATTAATGCATCAAATCACAAATTATATCTCCAAAATGTTCTCTGCTCTCCAGCCATTAAAAACAATCTACTCTCTGTCTCTAAGTTTTGTCAAGACAATAACACCTCTATTGAATTCTTTTCTCGTGTTTATTTTGTGAAGGATCTGACTATGGGGGCGTCATTGGTTTGCGGATGGACTAGAAATGGGTTGTATGAGTGGCCACAGGGCGATGTTGAAGGTCCTCTTAAATGCAATATTGTTGTCCCATATCACCTGTGGCATCAACGACTAGGCCACCCTAATCATCGTGCCTAAGTAAATTTCTGCTTGATTTTTCCATTCCAGTTTCTGATTCAAAAACTGGTACTATCTGTAATTGATGTTATTCCAATAAAAGCCATAGGATGCCTTTCTTAAAAACTTCTTAGCACAGTGATAAAAAATTACATTTAATTTATAGTGATTTGTGGGGACCGTCTCTGGTATTATCAATTGACAAAAAACGATACTACGTTTTATTTGTTGATCAATTTTCAAAATATATGTGGTTGTTCACGCTCAAAGCTAAAACAGAAGTTTTGAAAATCTTCCAAACCTTACATCCCCTGCTTGAAAGACATTTTCACACAAAAATATTATCCTTGTACACTGATGGTGGTGGTGAATTTCAAAAATTAGATTCCTATTTAAAAACACATGGAATTGAACACTTAGTGTCGCCCCCATACTCACCCCAACGGGTAGCCTTAGTTGAACGCCGATATCGGTATGTCACTGAGACAGCCCGTACCTTGTTACACCAAGCATCCTTACCTTCAACTTTTTGGAGTTATGCATGTCATCAAACAATTTATTTGACCAATAGGATAATTACACCAAATTTACAAAATAAATTACCTTTTGAAATTCTATTTCAAACAGTGCCTAATTACAATTCCATAAGTTTTTGGATGCTTATGCTATCCATGGCTTAAACCTTATTCTAGTAATAAACTAGAACCTCGATCTACATCATGTGCTTATTTAGGATTTTCTAATAAATTTTATAGACATCAGTGTTTTGATCCAGTTAATTCCAAAATATATGTATTCGGGGATGTAGTTTTTCTAGAAGACAATTTTCCTTTTCAAAATATTTTTTCAGATTTTAGAAGTAAGGATAATGTGGCTAGGGATAATATTTCTATTGAACAACCAGCCAAAGAGGATAATAATTCAACTTTAAATTCCTCTTATCAGCTTCCACCACCGGTGACTACATTGCCCATGGTCACTCAATGCCCACAAGCTATCACATCTGCTTCTGATGGTGTCTCTCAACAATCAGGTAATATTCCTTCTCCTCATACCTCGACTCCTACTTCTCCACCTTCCACACAAGCTCCACAACAACAGAGAACTACTTCTCCTCCTTCAATCTTGGCACCTCAAGTTTTGCCCTCACAACCAATTATCACGTATCAAAGACGAGAAAGACCATCCACTCCTAGCCAAAATCTAGGTCCGTCCCACTCTACATCTGCTTCGGCACTACAATAGCCGCAAACGGCTTCTTCCCCACCTCGACCAGAATTCTCTCAGCCTATTCAGTCAGACCCACCAACCCAAACCCAATCAAATCAGCCAGCCACCAAAGTGCACCCGATGATCACTCGATCACAAACTACATCAATTTCTCACAACCACTACATCATCTCAAAAAATTCCCACAACCCATAAGCAAGCCAAGCTAATTCCCCACTGGAATTCAGCAATGCAAACCGAATTTGATGCTCATGTTCGCAACCAGACTTGGGATTTGGTTCCATGTGACTCTTCCAAAAACTTAGTGGATTGTAAGTGGTTATTCCGAATTAAGTATAAAACTGACGGTTCTGTTGACAGGTATAAGGCTCGTTTGGTTGCCAAGGGATTTACTCAGTGTCCTGGACTTGATTACCATTCCACCTTCAGTCCAGTAGTCAAGCCTGCTACTGTGCGTCGTGTCCTAACTATAGCCACTCAACTTGATTAGCATGTTCATCAGCTGGATGTTAACAATCCTTCTTGTAAGGTAGTCTTAATCAAGAAGTCTATATGTGGCAGCCACCGGGATTTGAAAGTTCTAAGAATCCTACCCATGTATGTCGTCTTCAAAAGGCAATTTATGGCCTCAAGCAGGCTCCTCGTGCTTGGTATACTGAACTCAAAAACTATCTGTTTACTTTGTTTTTTTTTTAAATCCCGATCTGATTCCTCGCTCTTCATTTTGCATAAATATGGGTTCACTGTGTACATTTTGGTCTATGTTGATGATATTTTAGTGACTGGTAATCATCAACGAGGTGTTCATTGTATCATTGAGGCTCTCTCAAAATGTTTTTCACTGAAGGATTTAGGACCTCTACATTACTTTCTTGGTGTTGAGGTAATTCGTTCCTCTACTAGTCTCTTTCTCTCTAAAAAAAGTACACTATGTACCTACTTCATGAGGTTGCGATGGATAATTGCAAAGGTGTTTCTACACCCATGACATCTACTGTTGTTTTTGACCCCTCACCTGATGATCATCTAGTTGATGGTTCTTTTTACCGACGCATTATTGGTAAGCTTCATTACCTTTCTTTCACTCGTCCCGATATAGCTTATGCTGTCAGCAAGTTGTCACAGGCTACGCATCAACCGCTTATGTCACATTGGGTTGCTCTTAAGCGGCTTCTCCGTTATCGCTTCTCCGCTATCTCCGTTCCACTACTTCATATACTGTACACATTGCCAAAGAGAGTGACCATATACTGCTTGCTTACTCTAATTCAGACTGGGCGGGAAATCCTCATGATCGCACCTCCACCACTGGTTATGTTATCTATCTTGGTCGTTTTCCTATTCCATGGTCTTCGAAGAAGCAACATTCAGTTTCTCGTTCTTCTACAGAGGCTGAATATCGGGCAGTTGCAGCTGCTGTTTCCGAGACTAATTGGCTCACCCATCTTCTTCAAGAGCTTCAGTTTCCTTTAACTGTTGCTTCGAGAGTTCTCTGTGACAATGTCAGCACCACTTATATTTGTATCAATCCTGCTTTCCATAGCCGCATGAAGCATGTGGTTATCGACTTCCACTTTGTCCGTGAGTAGGTTTAGCACAAACAGCTTGAAGTTACCCCATTTACATGTTGCGGATCAAGTTGCGAATCTTCTTACAAAGCCTCTTCCACAAGCAGTTTTCAATAAACATTTTTCCAAGTTGGGCGTCGTAGACCTCGATGCCAACTTGCGGGGGCGTAGTAACAACAGTAGCAAGTTATCTCCTTCTGTATAGGACTTTGTTATTTTGTTTTTTAATATCTCTTTTGGTGCTTATCAGATTCCTTTTGTTTAGGATTGTTATTCACATAGGTTTCTCTATATCCTAGATTCTATCTGAGTTGTTACATTATTCACAGCTTTTATGTACTACACTTGGCTATATAAAGCTAACCTTATAATCAATATAACATAAGTTCTTCTTCTGCCTTTATTGCTTTTTAACTCTTTCTTCTCTCTTTTCTCTACAGTTAATTTCCCTACAAACAACAAGTTGCTGTCTTTTCTTCTTTTTCGTTCATAACTTGTTGATCGTTATTTAAAATTTGTTGATTGTGTTCTCTCTATTCATTTTTAATTTATTTGGTAGGATGATAATATAAGTTGAGCTTAAATGAGGAAGTGGGGATTCATAATGCCGACCCCAACTTGTTTAAGACTTAGGCATATTTGTTGTAGTTTATGTTCCCTCTAATAGAGGAAGACTTTAATTCTGGAAAGCTTTCACATTGCTAAAACAGTTTCTTAGGACGGTACATGGCACGACTCAAGTTATTCATGTGCCTGCTAAATAAATAATATTTACTCCCTCAGTCACATTCTATGTGACATACTTTCATTTTTAGTTTGTCCCAAAAAATGGCACCTTTACATATTTAGAAAACATTTTAACATTTCTTTAAACTCCATGTCCGATCAAACGGTACCACATAAATTGGGACGGAGGAAGTATTTACTTTTTACTTTATATTCTCACACTTCATATTAACAGGGACCACCAGATCATTTTAGTCCTCGCTGATCCATTAGCAGGATTATCTTATTTAGTGTCTTAACCCAAGACATTTTGGTACATTATGTGTTTACACTATGGGCACAACTTGCATTCTCTGATACCACTGGCTTCAACTCCTAACATAACTACTTTCTCATCTGATTTTTCCATATGGTTCATCCGGAGTAATAGAATTGATGAATGGAAAACTTAATAACAACAGAGTTTATTCTCCATCAATACTTAGATATCCTCATAAAGTGCATTTCACCTCTGTTCAGATTACCCTTACATTATGTGTGTAGAAACTCAGACATTAATGCATCTCGTTGTTCAAATGTAAGGAAGCATTTGCACAATAAACCGATCATTTTCAGTCCATTAATCGGACAAACAAATGAAAGAAGCATATATATATATACTACAAAAAATTGTTTTAACAAAAAATTGAAGATATCACACACAGTGGCAGCGTTAGAATCAATATGTATTAGAAATACACAAATACCTTGGATAGAAAAGCATTATAAGCAAGCAAATAATTGCAATCAGGATGATCCTTTGGGCCCACTCTCTCATCCACCCAGAAAACATGCCACTTCGACTAGTCTATTGAATCAATATATGGTGGCTCCATCAATTTCCTGCACAATTGCAACAAACACAAGCATTCAATTAACTTAAACACCAAAACCATCCCAAAGAGATTAACAACGAGAAGAATAAACAATTACCCAAGAGACTTGATAAGTGAACCACCGGAAACAACAACAGAAAAAGAACCTCTCTCTTTGCAAAACTTCTCCGATAAATCAGCTGTGTACTTCGCTAGAGACACGACACGTTCCTCTTCAATATCAAACACTTCAACTTTCCCTTTACTTTTACCTATCACAATCTCAGCCACTGATGATTTAGTTCTAAACTGAGATCTCGAGGAGTTTCTACTCAATACTGAGATTCTCCTATGTGAGCGCGAGCAAAAAAGTGGCTTGCCAATTATAGATGTAGATGTCAACGGCAGAGATCGGCGGAGAGGAGAGAATTAGGTAGGTGATACGTGCAAGTTAGCAGAGAGAGCGCGAGAAGAAGAGTCTAACCGTAGTGTGCACTCTGTCATCTTATATAGGGACGGAGAGTGAGAAAAGACTGGTCCAACGGCGACTGCGAAAGAAAGAGCTTAACGTGCTGGAGCTTTTATGGTAGGTGAGAACCTGGGGCGTGTCATTCAATGAAAGAGCAGGGATCACTGACAGACATGTGTGTTGTAGTCGTTACTAGCATTATTTTTTTTGTTTGTAAATAAGTAACTTTATTACCAAGGCAAAATATGTACAATTATAACAAAAATCCCTTAGATGGTACCAATCTACCTCCAGAAACCTGCTAAACATTTATCTACTATCCCCTCATCGCTTATTATTATCTATTCAATACTAAGAAAATCTTTAGAGTCATTACTACTAAAATATCAATATTATCCTCCTCCAGGACAATTTCCAGGGATAGAAATTTATGGATTTCAGTTGCTTTGTAATCTTCTTATTGTGGCTCCCTCGACAGTGTATATCTTGCATTATTAGCCTGCTAAGATTATCAACAGTTATGACTAGCATTATTTAATACAAAATTAATAAATATAAGTCATAAGATACTCTATATTTAATGGAATATAAAAATTAAGAAATATAAGTCATAAGATACTCTATATTTAATGGAATATACTTTTATTTTAATTATTATAAATTAATATAATTTGATGTAACTATTGAATAGGTAAATTTTCAGTAGAAGCTCTTCAAAAAAAGTACCTCAGCGTTCTTATTTGAGAATGATTCTTAAAATTACAAAAAGTTACTGAAGACATTACAAAAGTAGTATAAGCATTGATCAAACTAAAGATACTTATAAGTAAAAAGTTTAAAAATTATAAATGACTAACTTATGATTTTTTGTATGATTGGCTTATAAATACTTTAATTATAATATGCATATAATAAGCCAAAAAGTGCTTATATGTTGGTTAAACTAACTTTTAATGTACACATATAATAGAGGATTGCGAAAAAAATTACGCAAAATACATACTTTACCCATCGATCTTGTACTCAAATCTCTTTTACACACCTGTTAAATACGAGAATAATATTACACACCAAAACTTTTAAAAGTGTGTCAATTACACACCTCTTTTGCCATGTGTCACACGCGTGTATTACACATAAAAGAGGTGCGTGAAAACTACAAAATTCATCTGAAATTAAGTTTTTTTATTTTTTCCCTTTTAACTATTTTCTGTACAAATTAAAGAAAAAAATATAACCCATGTCTTCTTCCCCAACCCACAACCCAGCTGATTCCCCCTTGTTCCGTCTTCTTCCCCAACCTCCATCCTAGTTTTGTCTACCCCCTCCTATTTCATATCTTCAACCCCCATGACTAAGAAGAAAAAGAAAAAGAAGAAGAAAAGAGGAGCTATTGGGTCTTGTAAAAATCACCATTATTGACCATTTGAAAAAGCTTGAAAATTTAATCGGGTCTTGTTGATTTTGGTATTCCATGACCTAGAAAATTAGTTTGAATTCGTGATTATTGTTGAATAAAAATTTACTTAGGTGATTAATTTTGATAAAATTTAAAAAACGCCATTAACAAGTTTGAAGCTTTGGGTTTGAGCTTGATTTTGAAATTTCTATAAGGATTTGTGATGGATGTTGTTAAAACTTGTTAAAAATCGGGCAAAGGGTTGAATTTATAGTTGGATAAGAATGTGCTTGTAGTGGAAGGGTTGGTGGTAGTATGGGGTGGTGGAGAAGATGATGGGGTTGGGGAGATTAGGAGGGGGTGGGGCTTTTTCGGTATTTTTTTATTTGGGAAGATGAGGAGTGGGCGTGGGGGGTAGGGTTTTTTTTCAGTTTTTTTTTTCCGATTTATGACACGTGTCAGACGCTGATTAGCGCGTGTAATAAAAATCTTTAAGCAGATGTGGTCAAACACCGAAGTGGTGTGTAATTGACACACCTTTAAAAAATTTGGTGTGTAATATTATTCCTGTCTTTAACAGGTGTGTAGACACCTGATTTTTGACCCTCCCCGAGAATTTTCACATTTTTTAGCATAAATATGTAATTTAGGCCTAATATAGCTATTTTGACTATTTTTGCTTTATTTCGTCGCAAAAGAGGAAAATTACAAAAATATATATATAAATTTTAGTTTATGTATTTCTCATAAACTTGAAAAAATACAAAAATTGTACTTTATTTTTGTACTTTATATAATTTCGAAAATTACCAAAAATATAGTTCTATTAATGTTTTATAGTCATTTTAATTTTGAAAAATACAAAAATGTTACTTTATATTTTTATCTTTATATTAAAAACGAAAATTACCAAAAATATAGTTCTATTAATGTTTTATAGTCATTCTAATTTTGAAAAATACAAAAATGTTACTTTATATTTTATCTTTATATTAAAAACGAAAATTACAAAAAAATAGTTTTATTAGTATTTTGTAGTTATTTTAATCTTGAAAAAAAAATATTAAAAAAGATCTAGTTTTGTGTTAATTATCAGTCTTATTTTTGTAGTTATTTTTGCTTACATAATCAGTTGAGCAACGTCGTGTTCCTATTTCTCGGGTCCGGGTAAAAGAATAATATTCGGGTTCAAACTACCCGGTTTTAGGCCTAATTTCGGACCTAGCCCATAATAATCCGAGTCCACCACACATGAGGGGACACGCGTGGGGAACACAGACGAAACACGATACACGGGGAACCCCACCACGCGTGGGGGACACAAGTCTCGAACCCCACCACGCGTGGGGCTCATTTTTCTTGGCAAAAGTTTACAAAATACACGGATAAACAAGCCAAGAGGGTCAGAGGTGAAGGACTGGAAATTTTTTTTTTGGCAAAGGCACTGTGGATCTCCTTCCTCCTTTGAACAAAAACCTAGCAAGAGCTACTGTCCCAGAAAAATCAGGAACACGCGCGACCACTCCTCCTCCTCCTAGCTCCATCCAACCAGTCCGGCGATCCTCCATTAAACCCGGCGATCACTGTTCATCTTCTTCCTCAAGAAAAGAAGAAGAACGAACGGAAACCACCATCATTCCACTTCAAAACCCTACTCCATAGTTGTTTCCTCCTCACATCCGAACGACCCCCTTCCTGCTTCATCTTCCTCGTCGTAACCAACTCCACCCATCCCGTCCAGCTTCTCCGTCGTTACTGTCCCCAACCCACTGTCCAAACGCCATAACCATCGACGAAAACCACCTCCATCACAAACCAGGCGCATCCCCGTCGCAACGAGCTCCCTCCGTCGACCAGTAGCCTCACCATCTTCACCAAACGACCCCTCACTTCAGGTCAAGCAGCAGTAACTGCCGCTGCGTTATCCAGCCACCCTCTCACGTCCAAACTCCAACCATCGCCACCAACCTCACGTCCAAGCACCATCACTGAACTCCGACGTCGCCAAATGACCCCTAGTCCAGCGACGCCTCCCGCCATGAACCACTGCCCAAACGACCCCTCGCAAGCTTGCAACCAGTAGCCGCGTCGACCACAGCCCCAAACGACCCTCTATAGCTGTTTCCTCCTCATATCTAGACAATCCTTGGTTGTTGACAATTGTGGGTCCGAGCTTTCTATTTCCATCGAGGTCGTCTTTAGTTCATCGAGGTCCGGTACGTCGAGGCGTTTGTCCGAGGTTCCGTCGTTGTTCAGTGAGATCCGGCTTGAGTTCCGTCGGGGGCGCTATTTGTCATTCTAGGTTTGTCGAGGTTCGAAGGTTAGTGTTCTTCGTCCTTTGTTTCATTTCGTTCGATTCGCATATTATGGTTTAAGATGAATGTCAACAATGCATTTTTTGTCGTTTTTGTTAAAAATGTTCATCTTATGATTAGTTACTGCATATGCTTAAAGTAAATGTGAGAACATATTGTGAACTTAAGTTTTTGTACGAGAATGTCTACTTCTATGCATATATTTGTGTTTATTAAGGGAACAATTTGACATCCAGTGATTTGTTGCGAACATATGTGCTCGCATATATTATGTACTCTCGTTGTAATGGGTATGTGAACGTCTGAATGAAAAAATCATGACTACTAGCGTTTAAACCTTATTTCTCATTTGTTAGTAATGGAAGTTGGGTTTAATAACAATAACAATACGTTAGCAAAGTTAGGAATAATAGGAACCCTATTAAAATTCTTAGAATTCGGGACAGGCCGCTTAGCGAATTTCACGGCCTTTCCCAAAATAACAATACGCTAGTTGCTTTAAGCGCGTATTTAATAATGTTACCTTCTTAACTCGGGTGCACATTTATGTGACCCAAATCCAAGTCTCAACGGAGTCGAAATGTGTTTCTAATCACGGGTACATTGATTGTGACGTGGTCTGAGACGCATTTCCATAACGTTGCAAATTCTTTTAAAAAAAATAATAATAATAAGATGAGGCGAGCCTCGCCAAATAAAAGGGACAAATTGCGGGGCCCTCACAAAATATATGTATTAAATACTTAGATTCTGGGATGGGCCGTTTAGCAAATTTCACGGCCCTACCCCAAAAATAATAATGCGCTAGTTGCTTTAGGCGCGACTTTAATAATGATATCTCCCTAAATTCGGGTGCACATTTATGTGACCCAAATCCAAATCTCAACCGAGTCGAGATATGTCAATAACCACGGGTGCATTGATGTAACGTGGTTCGAGATATGTTTTCACGACGTTGCAAGTCCTATAAAAATAACAGTGAATGATAAAAGCGGTTAAAAGATAAAATTGGCACATAAGTTCACATTTGTATAAAATCAGATAATCAAGCCGGATATAACAGTTGAGCGACCGTGCTAGAACCACGGAACTCGGGAATGCCTAACACCTTCTCCCGGGTTAACAGAATTCCTTATCCGGATTTCTGGTACGCAGACTATAATATAGAGTCATTCTTTTCCTCGATTCGGGATTAAAATTGGTGACTTGGGACACCCTAAATCTCCCAAGTGGCGACTCTGAAATAATTAAACCAATCCCGTTTCGATTGTCCTTTAATTGGAAAAACTCCCTTGTCCCCTCGCGGGGCGGAAAAAGGAGGTGTGACAGCTCTGGCGACTCCGCTGGGGACGATCGCCCAGAACCACTGGTTCAGGGTTAAGAATTCGAGCTTAGAATAATTGTTATTATTTGGCTTTATTTATTATCTGATTTTTACATGTTTGAGCCTAATGTGCTAAATGCTGCTTTTACCGCTTTGATATTATTTGAACTGTATATAAATTGTGCCGAAACCTTTCTCTTCTTACCTCCGGGGATGTGCTTACTGGTTGAGACTCCCTATTCTGTTAGTGTCATACCCTGAATAAAAGAGGCTCGGAAAGTTTCTAAGCCGGCTGGCCTTTTGGTTCCCGGAAAGGAGCTCCTTCCTCAGCTCGAGTTGTCCGCTCGGGTACACTGTCTAGAACACCGACCCAGGTTTTTGAACATAGAATAACGTGACTTCATGCCGGATCCCTAGTAGGAACGCTTATTTGCATCACGTTGCATTTGACTCAGGGGACTCAACACAGGGGTTGGGTCCGTCTAGGACTAGCGACCTGATATGAAAAGGCCATCCTGATGCATCCTATTTGTTTTCCGTGCATTTATTTGTCTCGTACCCGCATGCTGACCGGTGTTTGAATATTATGATTTTGTGAAATTGAAAAAAAAAAGGGGAAATAACGGTTAAGGAATTGATTGTTTATTTTTGAAAAAAAACCCAATACCCAAATACTGTCAAAACTCTGCCGAAATTTTGAGAAAATGAAAAAAAAACGTCTTATTAGTTTGTTTTATTAAAAGCAAAGGAAAAATAGAAAAATCGTTGTTCTGTTTTGTTTTTCAGAAAAATATAGAAATATATAGTTTGTCTTGTTATAAAAATAAAAAAAAATAAAAAAAAAGTCTTATTTTAAAATGGTTTTTTTATGAAAATTCAAAAAATAATAATAATAAAAAAGAGTCTTTCATTATTTGTCACAAATATATACATGTATATATATATATATATATATATATATATATATATATCCAAATTTTTTTCCAAAAAATATATATATGTCTTTATTTGTTGCAAAAATATTTGTCTTGCCAAAAAGTTTAGAAAAGTTTTTAGACTCCCAATTTTCAAAAACAAAAAAAAAGATCCAAAAATATTTTCCATTATTAACTTCTTTAGAAAGTCTTTTAATTATTTTTTTTAAAAAAAAATGTATAATAAGAAGAAAAATCCGAAAATATTTTGATTCTTCTTTCAAAATTTAAAAGAAAATGCAAAATTCACAAAACAAAAACATTTTAGAAGCATTTCTTTTACTAAAGGGAAAATTCCAAAAAAATATATTCTTCTTTTCTTTAGAATAAAAAATAATGCAAATGAAAATTCAAAAAATATATCTTAGAAGTGTTTCTTTTAAAAAGAAAATCAATCAAAAATCAAAAATATACTTCCTTTCTTCTTTTAAAGTAGTTCTTTCACAAATTCAGAAAAAAAAGTTAGTTCATCTACTTATTCTTGATTACCCGAACTACGCGGGTTTGATTCTCACCGGATGTGAGATACGTAGGCAACCCTCATCGGGTCCAACCCCACCTTTTGCTAAAAAGCCAAAAACAAATAAATAATAATAACAAAAAATATGTCAAATTTTAATTTTGTCATAAAGAAATCGGGTGACGTTATTTTGTCAAAACATAGCCGAATGTTCTCGAAAGGGACGCCGGAAGGCTGACTTTGCATAAACAGCCACCTTCGGGTCATTTTTTATTTTGATCCAGTTGACCCACTCAGCCTTGAAAAATCTTCGTCCCCGAGGCGCTGAAGGGCCGTGCTTGCAACACCAAGTTTTTATTATAATTCGGAAAAAAAAAACAAAGAGTCAGCGGTCAGGTGAATACCGTTTGAATTTTGTCATAATAAGCCGAGCCAGCTTCGGCCGCGTCTTAAACCGTTCTTGCCGAAATAGCCTTAGAGTATCTTTCAGTTGTCGAAAGGTTATTTTCGTAAAAGAACGGACAAGTTTGTAAAGTGTCAAAAAATAATCCTCCCCGACCTCAAAATTCATGTGAGATTCGGAAGGGGCCACATTTGCAAAAATAGCCGTTCGGTTGCATTTGTCAAACGGGGAAAGAAACTGGCCGTTTGTAAATCTTTTGATTAGAATATGTGGGTTGTTTGATTTTCGAGTTTGTAGGTCATCTTCAAACCTTTGAAACCCAGTTTGTTTTAATATGAAAATTGAAAAAAATGTTTATTATTGTTTATCTTTATTTGGTCCGAACTACGCCTGGTCTGATTCGCGCGGGGACGTGATACGTAGGCAATCCCCATAAGATTCGACCGCTTTTAATAAAGAAAGAAAAGAAAATATAAATATAAAATAATAAAAAAAACAAGAAAAGGGGATAAATGAGCAAACCGGGATGACGCATGTTGTTTAAAGCAAAGCATGTAGAAACGGTTAACTGCCTAGGAGCATTGCATCCTCTATGTGTTGAGATTAAATCCGTTAAACTCTAACGCTAACGAAGTTTGTTGTTGTCTGATCAAGACAGTTAGTTGTTAAAGAATTCTGGCAACACACCCTTACCAAACCAGATCCAAAGGACCGGTAGCAATAAGCATGACTACTTCAGAGAATAGTAACGAGGAAGAAAGGCCGATGAGCCAGTTGTTAAAAGAAGCGATGGAAAAGATTGAAAGGATGGGACTAGAGATGAATGCAATGCAGCTAGCTTTAGCCAAAGCACAAAAGAGTCCTGAGCCATTGGGGCGCATGCCGGAATACCCTCATTCCGGCCCTTCCACAAGCCTCCCGAATCCCCGTTATCATCAAGAAAGAAGCCCTCATGATTCCCAAGCTCCACCACCCCATCAACCTCTCCCAACACCGAATATTCCCACTTTTGTGGGACCCCCATCAGCCACCTTGCAAAGAACGACCAGTGAGCCATTGTTTCAGGCCCACGATACGCAATACTACCCCCCTGAGCCTACATTCCATGCCCCCGAGCCCCAGGCCTACAATCCGCACTTGGAGGTACCGGCAGAGATTGAAAAGCCGGTTAAAGCCCCTGAACAGGATGAGGTATTGAGAAAGTTCAAAAGCCTGGAGCAGTCCTTCAGGAACCTGCACGGTTTGGGCAACCAAGTCAGCGTAGCTTACAAAGATCTATGCCCTTTCCCGGACGTCCAGCTCCCGGCTGGGTTCAAGATGCCTAAGTTTGATTTATATGAAGGGCACGGCGATCCCATGGCACATTTGCGGGGATTCTGTAGCAAAATGAGAGGGGCAGGCGGCAAAGATGAGCTGCTGATAGCTTATTTCGGCCAAAGTCTGAGCGGATCTGCACTAGAATGGTATACCAGGCAGGATTCCAGTAGGTGGTACACTTGGGATGATCTGGCGCAGGCTTTCGCAGGTCATTTCCAGTACAATCTCGAGATAGTCCCTGACCGTCTCACATTGTTGAGGACTGGGAAGAAACCCGGGGAAAGTTTTCGCGAGTTCGGTTTCCGCTGGAGAGAGCAAGCGGCCAGAGTCGATCCTCCCATGAGAGAGGGAGAGATGGTGGACTATTTCTTACAAACATTGGATCCAACCTACTTTGGTCACTTGGTGACAACGGTTGGAAAATCCTTCAACGAGGTGGTCAAGATAGGGGTCATGATAGAAGAGGGTCTGAGGTCTGACAAAATCCTGAACTACTCGGCACTCAAGGCAACGACCCAGGCTATTCAGAACGGCACGGGAGGTGCGCTGAGAAGAAAGAAAGAAGAAGTTGCCTCGATCAAGGCAGGCAGTTGGTCCGGATCTGGCAGGCCACACTACAACCAACCCAGACCTCACAGGACAAATTACCCATACAACCCACCACATCACTACTATCCACCCCAAGAACCGCATTTCACCGTCCATCAAGCCCAGACATACGCCCAACCTCCGGTTCGCTCACAATGGCATGCGCCGGCTCCCCACAACACATACCCAGCTCCACATAATAACTACCCACCACCACAAAATACCTACCCTCCGCCCAGAGCATACAGGAACCCTCTAGGGACAGGTTTTCGAGGGAGTCAAGCAGCTAAAAATGATAGTCTACAGAAACATAGAGCCTTTACTGAGCTGGGAGAGTCCTATACCGCAGTATTCCACAAATTGAGACAGTTGGGTTTGGTAAGTCCTGTCGAACCCCGAGAGCAAAACCCCCCGCCTCAAAATGTGAACAGGACGATAAGCTGTGAATATTGCTCAGGGATGCTGGGACATGAAACTGAAAAATGTTGGAGGCTGAAGCAGGCGATACAAGACCTCATTGACACTAACAAAATTGAGGTCCAGACACCGGAGGCTCCTAACATCAATCAAAACCCACTGCCAGCGCACCACGAGATGCATATGATCGAGTTGGTGTATGAGGGAGGAGAGTTGAGAAAGCCCTCGCAAATAGTGATGATGATCCAGGCCGCTCCGAAAGAAGGATTAGCCAGTGGAGGAGTGGGGGTACAGTCGTAGGGAGAAGGCGACAAGCCAGTAGTAATATGGGGAAAGGGCCCGTCCGCCAAGACAAGCAAATCTGAGCCAAATCAGTTGGGGACTAAGCCCACACCCGCCGTTGTGCTGAAGGGGGTATACAGAGAATTGGTCACTATAAAGCCTGTAGTCCAGCTGCCAATGATTGATAGCAAGGTTGTGCCTTGGAAATACGAGAAGGCAGTAGTGATGTACAAAGGAAAACAGGTGGAGGAAGTTAGTTGTGAAGCACAGGGGCTGACTCGATCAGGTCGGTGTTTTGCTCCGGCGGAGCTGAGAAGAACCAACCCGGCTGCAACCAAGAAACCTGTATCTGAAGAAGAGGCTGAGGAGTTCCTGAGAAAGATGAAGGTACAAGACTATTTTGTGGTCGAACAGCTGAGAAAAACACCGGCCCAGATCTCACTGTTGTCATTACTGATCCATTCTGAGGAGCATCGTCGGGCCCTGTTGAAGATATTGAACGAAGCTCATGTACCCAGTGAGATTTCTGTAAACCACCTGGAAACCATTGCCAGCAAGATTTTCGAGGTGAACAGGGTAACATTCTCAGATGATGACCTGCCGGTGGAAGGTACGGAGCATAACAAAGCTCTATACCTAGCTGTCAAATGTGAAGACTCGGTGGTAACTCGAGTATTGGTGGATAACGGCTCAAGCGCCAATATTTGTCCATTATCCACTCTGGACCAGTTAAAGATCGACCGCGGAAGAATCCGCAAGAATAGCATCTGTGTCTGAGGGTTTGACGGAAACAGAACAGCCACTGTAGGGGATGTTGTACTTGAACTGACCATTGGTCCAGTCCTGTTTACCATGGAATTCCAGGTGTTAGATGCCACAGTATCTTATAACCTGCTATTAGGACGACCATGGATTCATGCCGCCAAAGCGGTGCCCTCCACCCTACATCAGATGGTGAAGTTCGAGTGGGAAAGGCAAGAGGTCGTGTTACACGGCAAGGACCCGGCGTGCACCATGGGTGGCGCCATTGTACCTTTCATCGAGACCACTGACGACAAAGGTCCTTGGGTCTACCAGATCTTCGATACAGGGTCGGCCAACAAAATCTCTGAAGGAGAGATCATCCCACACCCTAGGGTAGCTGCCGCAACGGTCATGATGGTCTCAGAAATGCTGGGTAATGGATTTGTACCAGGAAAAGGCCTGGGAGTCGAGCTTCAAGGGATTGTCCAACCTGTCACCCTGCCTAAAATCTGGAAACTTTCGGATTGGGGTTCAAACCAACCGCAGCAGATAGGAAGCAAGCGCGAAAAATGAAGAAGAGGGTCTGGTTTCTGCCCAAACCGGTGCCACGTCTCTCAAGGTCCTTTGTCAGAGCCAGTGCCAAGGGGTCGCCAGTCCCGAAGATCCTAGGACCATTGATTGGTATGGATGGGGACCTGAATCAGAGTTTCGAGAGGCTATTCGTTGATGTCAGTATGGTAGAAGCTGGAGAAGGTTCCAGCGGAGCAGAGATACAGTTTGTGGGGCCTAAGGCCAAAACCAACAACTGGACGGTTACTCCTCTTCCTGTCCGAGGGGAGTCTTGGTAGTAGGCTTTGATTTATGTTTTGTTTGTTTTGTTTTGTTCGGATTATTCGAGGGTGTAATCCAAATTTTACTTTTGTTTTGTAAAAGTGTGAACCCTTTTATCCCGCAAGTTTAATAAAGTTCTCTCCTTTTGCCCATTTTAATTTTGTTTTGTTCCTTTTTCTTTCTGAACAGTTCTCTTTTTACTGGTTCTAATGACATGACATGCACAGCGGATCGTCGACCTAGTCTAATAAATCAATCTGAATCCGACTTAATGACACAAGAGGTCATTTGCAACGATGAATCTGAATATGACGAAAATAAAGCCTTCGAAGAGATAAACCGAGAAATGCGCCAATTTGAAGAAAAACCCAAACCTAACCTAAATGACACTGAGGCTGTGAATCTAGGGGACGCTGATAATGTCCGAGAAACCAAAATCAGCATCCATATTGAGTCGAATGTCAGGGAAGAATTGATCGAAACCCTCATGGAATTCAAAGATGTTTTTGCATGGTCATATGATGATATGCCAGGATTAAGCACCAATTTAGTGGTTCACAAATTGCCCACTGACCCGGCATACCCTCCGGTCAAGCAAAAGCTAAGGAAATTTAAAACAGAAATGAGTGTAAAGATCAAAGAAGAGGTGATTAAGCAGTTGCAGGCGAAGGTCATTCGGGTCACTCGATATCCCGAGTGGTTGGCCAATGTGGTACCAGTTCCAAAGAAGGACGGGAAAATCAGGGTGTGCGTCGACTACCGCAACCTCAACAAAGCCAGTCCCAAAGACAACTTTCCATTACCCAACATCCATATCTTGATCGATAATTGCGCTGGGCGCGAGATTGGATCATTTGTGGATTGCTATGCGGGTTATCATCAGATCCTAATGGACGAAGAAGATGCGGAAAAGACCGCATTTATCACGCCATGGGAAACTTACTGCTATCGGGTAATGCCGTTCGGACTAAAGAATGCCGGGGCAACGTACATGCGAGCAATGACTGCTGTGTTTCACGACATGATACACAAAGAAATTGAGGTGTACGTCGATTGTGTGATCATAAAGTCTTGGCGTCAGGAAGACCATGTAGCAGACCTAAGGAGATTCTTCCAAAGACTCCGAAGGTATGATATCAAGCTTAACCCGGCCAAATGCGCATTCGGGTTTCCATCAGGAAAGTTGTTAGGATTTATCGTCAGTCGACGGGGGATTGAGTTAGACCCATCCAAAATCGAATCCATCCGAGATCTGCCACCGCCAAAGAACAAAACAGAGGTAATGAGTTTGCTGGGTAGACTCAATTACATCAGCAGGTTCATCGCTCAACTCACGGCGACTTGTGAGCCCATATTTCGGTTGCTGAGAAAAGATGTTGCGGTAAGTTGGACGGCAGAGTGTCAAGGGGCTTTCGACCAAATCAAAGGGTATCTGTCTAATCCACCTGTATTGGTCCCGCCTCAGCCAGGGAAGCCCTTGATTCTTTATCTGACGGTCCTGGAAAATTCTTTTGGTTGTGTATTAGGGCAACATGATGACACAGGAAGGAAGGAGCAGGCCATCTACTATCTTAGCAAGAAATTCACAGTATATGAAGTCAAGTATACTCAACTCGAGAAAACATGTTGTGCCCTAACTTGGGTAGCTCAGAAGTTGAAACACTACCTGTCATCGTACACTACTTATCTCATATCCCGTTTGGACCCATTGAAGTATATCTTTCAGAAACCTATGCCCACAGGAAGGTTGGCAAAATGGCAAATTCTGCTCACAGAGTTCGATATCATCTATGTGACGAGGACAGCCATGAAAGCCCAGGCACTGGCTGATCATTTGGCAGAGAATCCTGTTGATGAAAAATACGAGCCTTTAAGAACGTATTTCCCCGACGAAGAGGTAATGCATACAAACGAGCTGGAGTTACCCGAGGAACCGGGTTGGAAGCTTTTCTTTGATGGAGCTACAAACGCGAAAGGGGTGGGAATATGAGCAGTATTCATTTCTGAAACGGGATGCCATTATCCTGTTACGGCTCAACTACGCTTCTATTGCACCAATAATATGGCCGAGTATGAAGCTTGCATTTTGGGTCTACGATTGGCTGCGGACATGGATGTCCAAGACGTCTTGGTCTTGGGAGACTCGGACCTCTTGGTACATCAGATTCAGGGTGAATGGGAAACACGGGACTTGAAACTCATACCTTATCGACAATGCTTGCACGATCTGAGCAAGCAATTTCGATCGGTAAAATTCAAACATATCCCGAGAGTTCATAACGAGGTTGCGGATGCATTGGCCACCTTAGCATCAATGTTGCACCACCCTGACAAAATGTATGTTGATCCTCTGCACATCCAGGTCCGTGATCAGCACGCTTATTGCAACGCCGTAGAAGAGGAAGCAGATGGCGAGCCCTGGTTTCATGATATCAAAGAATACCTCCGAATGGGGATATATCCGGAACAGGCCACTGGAGACCAAAAAAGAGCCCTTCGGCGTTTGTCAAATGGTTTCTTCCTCAGCGCAGGAGTGCTATACAAAAGGACCCCAGATTTGGGATTGTTGAGATGTATAGATGCCGGTCAAGCCACGACGGTTATGGCAGAGGTACATGCTGGAGTTTGCGGGCCACATATGAGCGGATATGTATTGGCAAGGAAGATCCTTCGGGCAGGGTTTTATTGGCTCACCATGGAACATGACTGTATCACTTTCGTGAGGAAATGTCATCAGTGTCAGATACATGGAGATCGGATTCATTCTCCGCCAACAGAGTTACATACGATGTCAGCACCCTGGTCGTTTGTGGCATGGGGCATGGATGTCATTGGACCTATCGAGCCAGCAGCATCCAATGGTCATAGGTTCATTCTAGTAACCATTGATTACTTCACCAAATGGGTTGAGGCTAAAACCTTTAAGTCGGTAACTAAAAAGGCAGTGGTGGATTTTGTGCACTCCCATATCATCTGCAGATTTGGGATCCCAAAAGTAATCATTACGGATAACGGTGCGAATCTTAACAGCAGCCTGATGAGAGAGGTATGACAACAATTCAAGATTACACACCGCAATTCCACCCCATATCGTCCCAAGGCGAATGGAGCGGTCGAAGCAGCCAATAAGAACATCAAGAAGATACTGCGAAAGATGGTAGAAGGGTCCAGACAGTGGCACGAGAGATTACCCTTTGCTTTGTTGGGTTACCGCACTACAGTCCGGACTTCCATAGGTACAATTCCTTATTTGTTGGTGTACGGAACTGAGGCCGTAATACCGGCGGAGGTCGAAATTCCGTCCCTCCGGATTGTTGTTGAAGCCGAGATCGATGATGACGAATGGGTCAAAGCTCGATTGGAACAGTTGAGCTTGATAGACGAGAAAAGATTGGCAGCGGTGTGCCATGGTCAGCTGTATCAGAAGAGAATGGCAAGAAC
Source organism: Nicotiana sylvestris (assembly GCF_000393655.2). NCBI lineage: Eukaryota > Viridiplantae > Streptophyta > Magnoliopsida > Solanales > Solanaceae > Nicotiana > Nicotiana sylvestris. Next base: position 149,545,471 of record NC_091059.1, on the reverse strand, counting down.
ATATAATAAGAAGGTACGTCCCAGGAAGTTTGAAGTAGGGCAGCAGGTATTGAAGAAGATCCTCCCACACCAGGTCGAGGCAAAAGGCAAGTTCGCCCCAAATTGGCAAGGGCCTTATATCGTGACCAGAGTATTGTCCAATGGAGCTTTGTGTTTAACGGATATCGAGGGAAGATGTGTTGACATGGCTATCAATTCGGATGCAGTCAAGAGATATTATGCGTAATTTCTTTTGATTATGGCAGTTGTTGGTTCGTTCGTTTGTACTTGGTACTTATTGGATAATGAAATGACGGAGGCAATTCTTTCTTCTATCCAAACACTTGTACCCTTATTTTCCCCTTTTGAGCTTTAAGTTATTCTTTCATACCCCTCTTTTGGAATCACTAACGGAAAAGATATGAAAAGAGAAAGAAGAAGAAGAGAAAAATTTTAAGAGAAAATGAAAAAAAAAAAGAAGAAGAAAAAGAAAAAGAAGAAGATAAAAACCACAAAACAGCGGGAACTACGTTTGACCTGATTCCTCAAAAAGGATACGTAGGCGCCTCACGGCTCGGTCATAGTGTGCATCATAGAGTACATAGTGTGCATAGTATACACAAGTACGCATGATAGGCACAATGTGCGAACGCACATAATTCAACATAGAGTAAAAATAAAATCCCCCAAGCAAGAAAAACTGGGGCAGAGGTTATGTTTAACGGTTCCAACAAAGTTTTGATTCCAAAAGTTGTAGCGTATCACCCATCAAGTTATTTTTTTTGATAGACTTTCTTTTAGCCCACACCGAAACCAACATCGACGTCCAAAAGACCTCCCGATCAATATCCAAGAGGCGCCAAGTCAGGCAAATAAAGCCGAGAGTAATACACTGATCCCCGGCAAAGAAGAGGAGCATAAAACGGGAAATGAATTGATCTCTAGAAGAGAGGGTCACATCGACAGCACTCCCATCCTCCGTGAAAATATATGATAAAATGAGAGAGTCTTGGCGGTGAAAACCTTCGCAGGCACCACAAGGCGACGAAAGATGAGGGATATAAAACGAGAGAGTCTTATTGGTGAAAACCTTCACAGGCACCATAAGGCGCCGGGAGCTGAGAGAAAAGAGAGAGTCTCATTAGTGAAAACCCCTCGAAGGGCACTATGAGGCGACGAGACAGATCAACAAAAGGGATCCGCGTTCACAGAGAAATGGACGCCCATTTATCCCCAGCAAGTAAGGTCATCTGGCAAGTTGATTGATACAAATAGACTGGGTCGGGAATCTATGGTGCACGTCATGATCACAAGGACCAATCTGTTGTCCAGATAAGTTTTTTCTCTTTTCCTTTTTCCACCAAGTATTGGTTCAGAAAGATTTTCTTCTTTTTCTATTTCTTTCGTTTTTCTTTCTAAGAATTCGTGTTGAAAGAGATTTTTCAAAGTTTACTACCAGTCCAAAGTGGTCAGACGCCACAAGAAAGGGAAATCAATCCAGTACAAGATATCCCCAAGAAATGCAATTCTATGCCTCACAATTCCGGGGGAAGTGAACTCCTGAAGAGGGGTAATTTCGGGATTAAAAGCAGACTCCCAGCAAGAACCACCCCAGCAAGCGACGTCGTCCACCAACCAGTTATTGGTGCACAAAGCAAGGAAAAGAAAAGGGAGAAATCATCCCCCAACGGAAAGATCACCGTTGCCCCACCATGATTAAAACTAACTAAGTCTTTCTGTCTGCTGCAGGAAAATAAAGGTCGATGAAGGCAGAGGAACGCGATACCAGAAAGGTCACCAAAACAGGGGCAGAAAATTTTCTGCCATTGTCAAAAAATTTCTCGGAGGAACGGGAAAACAAAATTTCATGTCTTAGTTTAAATAGGCGCCCACCTGTATAACGAGAGGAATAATTTTCAGTCTTAGTCTAAATAGGCGCCCACATGTATAACGAGAGGAATAATTTTCATGTCTTAGTTTAAATAGGCGCCCACCTGTATAACGAGAGGAATAATTTTAATGTCTTAGTTTAAATAGGCGCCCACCTGTATAACGAGAGGAATAATTTTCAGTCTTAGTTTAAATAGGCGCCCACCTGTATAACGAGAGGAATAATTTTAATGTCTTAGTTTAAATAGGCGCCCACCTGTATAACGAGAGGAATAATTTTCAGTCTTAGTTTAAATAGGCGCCCACCTGTATAACGAGAGGAATATTTTCATGTCTTAGTTTAAATAGGCGCCCACCTGTATAACGAGAGGAATAATTTTCAGTCTTAGTCTAAATAGGCGCCCACCTGTATAACGAGAGGAATAATTTTCATGTCTTAGTTTAAATAGGCGCCCACCTGTATAACGAGAGGAATAATTTTAATGTCTTAGTTTAAATAGGCGCCCACCTGTATAACGAGAGGAATAATTTTCAGTCTTAGTCTAAATAGGCGCCCACCTGTATAACGAGAGGAATAATTTTCATGTCTTAGTTTAAATAGGCACCCACCTGTATAACGAGAGGAATAATTTTAATGTCTTAGTTTAAATAGGCGCCCACCTGTATAACGAGAGGAATAATTTTCAGTCTTAGTTTAAATAGGCGCCCACTTGTATAACGAGAGGAATAATTTTCATGTCTTAGTTTAAATAGGCGCCCACCTGTATAACAAGAGGAATAATTTTAATGTCTTAGTTTAAATAGGCGCCCACCTGTATAACGAGAGGAATAATTTTCAGTCTTAGTCTAAATAGGCGCCCACCTGTATAACGAGAGGAATAATTTTCATATCTTAGTTTAAATAGGCGCCCACCTGTATAACGAGAGGAATAATTTTAATGTCTTAGTTTAAATAGGCGCCCACCTGTATTACGAGAGGAATAATTTTCAGTCTTAGTTTAAATATGCGCCCACCTGTATAACGAGAGGAATATTTTCATGTCTTAGTTTAAATAGGCGCCCACCTGTATAACGAGAGGAATAATTTAATGTCTTAGTTTAAATAGGCGCCCACCTGTAAAACGAGAGGAATAATTTTCAGTCTTAGTTTAAATAGGCGCCCACCTGTATAACGAAAGGAATATTTTCATGTCTTAGTTTAAATAGGCGCCCACCTGTATAACGAGAGGAATAATTTTCAGTCTTAGTCTAAATAGGCGCCCACCTGTATAACGAGAGGAATAAATTTCATGTCTTAGTCTAAATAGGCGCCCACCTGTATAACGAGAGGAATAATTTTCATGTCTTAGTTTAAATAGGCGCCCACCTGTATAACGAGAGGAATAATTTTAATGTCTTAGTTTAAATAGGCGCCCACCTGTATAACGAGAGGAATAATTTTCAGTCTTAGTCTAAATAGGCGCCCACCTGTATAACGAGAGGAATAAATTTCATGTCTTAGTTTAAATAGGCGCCCACCTGTATAACGAGAGGAATAAATTTTCATGTCTTAGTTTAAATAGGCGCTCACCTGTATAACGAGAGGAATAAATTTCATGTCTTAGTTTAAATAGGCGCCCACCTGTATAACGAGAGGAATAATTTTCAGTCTTAGTTTAAATAGGCGCCCACCTGTATAATGAGAGGAATAATTTTCAGTCTTAGTTTAAATAGGCGCCCACCTGTATAACGAGAGGAATAATTTTCAGTCTTAGTTTAAATAGGCGCCCACCTGTATAACGAGAGGAATAATTTTCAGTCTTAGTTTAAATAGGCGCCCACCTGTATAACGAGAGGAATATTTTTATGTTTTAGTTTAAATATTTCAGGTTTTGAGAGCAGTAACCCCACTGGAAGGTAGAAGGTTACAACATGAATATCCAGAAGGGAACAATAAAAATCCCCGGTACCGGGAAGCAGAAAGCGGCAAACTCAGGCACACGAGTCAAAAGGACGCGTAAGGACGCATTTTGAAAGAAGCAGTTTGTGAACATTGAGTCATGCCCAGCGTGGCAAATCTGATGAAGAGAGCCATACCGCCGAAGGAACCATTGAAAGGCTTGATGAAGAAGGCCATGTCCCCAGCGGATCAAGCAAAATGAAAACTAGTACTCAGAGGAGCAAAAGGCCCGTACCATCCCTCAAGTTCACAAAATAAAAGCATCGGAGGAAAACGCAGGCCGACAAAGAAGAAATCAGGCGTCCACCTGGAGAACAAGGACAAAAAAAGGAAGTAATCAGGCGTCCACCTGGAGAACAAGGACAAAGAAAAAGAAATCAAGCGTCCTCCTGGAGAACAAGGACAAAGAAAAAGAAATCAGGCATCCACCTGGAGAACAAGGACAAAGAAAAGAAGAAATCAGGCGTCCACCTGGAGAACAAGGACAAAGGAAGAAAGAAATCAGGCGTCCACCTGGAGAACAAGGATAAAGAAAAGAAGTAGAAATCAGGCACCCACCTGGAGAATAAGGGAATACAATTGAAGTATTGAAGCCAAAATCCCGCTCATATGAGAAAGGAGCACATTTAGAATCAATAAAGCAGAGGAATACAACAGGAATCCCCTGCAGGAAACAATAAAAATCCCCAGCACCGGGAATCAGAAGGCTACGGCTAAAATCCCCAGCATTCAACCAAGTCATAAATAGCAGAAGCTCGCCTCAAGAATGCGAGTCAACAGTCTAAGATGGTCAACAAAAGCTGGACACAAAAAGGGTATCAAGGTCTGCTCAAGAACTAGCACCTGCAACTAGCAAGTAGCAAGGTTCGAATCCAAAGTCTGTGTGAAGCACCATTCAAGACTCAAGATCAAGTTTCAGAAGACTTAAAGATAGGAATCCTTGTAACTAGTAGCTGATAGGCTTAGTTAGTCTTTTTCAGTTTTCATTTTTGTAATGACAGGACCGCGGACCGGAACCTCAACGGAACGGCACCTCGATCGGCTCTTCACCTCGGTACACTCTACCATCTCTCTCTCATTTTTCGAACTACACGTGGCCTGATTCCTGTATAACCAAGGATATGTAGGCAGCTCAGATACCAGGGCTCGGTCACATCCCCTTCCTTTCCGTAGTGTAGTCCCTCCAAGTAATGGTCGGGTCAAAAACATGTCTAGTCGTTCTTTGTCGGAAAACTCTTCGTGTTTCCAGTCAAAGAGGGGCAGCTGTAGACACCTGATTTTTGACCCTCCCCGAGAATTTTCACATTTTTTAGCATAAATATGTAATTTAGGCCTAATATAGCTATTTTGACTATTTTTGCTTTATTTCGTCGCAAAAGAGGAAAATTACAAAAATATATATATAAATTTTAGTTTATGTATTTCTCATAAACTTGAAAAAATACAAAAATTGTACTTTATTTTTGTACTTTATATAATTTCGAAAATTACCAAAAATATAGTTCTATTAATGTTTTATAGTCATTTTAATTTTGAAAAATACAAAAATGTTACTTTATATTTTTATCTTTATATTAAAAACGAAAATTACCAAAAATATAGTTCTATTAATGTTTTATAGTCATTCTAATTTTGAAAAATACAAAAATGTTACTTTATATTTTATCTTTATATTAAAAACGAAAATTACAAAAAAATAGTTTTATTAGTATTTTGTAGTTATTTTAATCTTGAAAAAAAATATTAAAAAAGATCTAGTTTTGTGTTAATTATCAGTCTTATTTTTGTAGTTATTTTTGCTTACATAATCAGTTGAGCAACGTCGTGTTCCTATTTCTCGGGTCCGGGCAAAAGAATAATATTCGGGTTCAAACTACCCGGTTTTAGGCCTAATTTCGGACCTAGCCCATAATAATCCGAGTCCACCACACATGAGGGGACACGCGTGGGGAACACAGACGAAACACGATACACGGGGAACCCCACCACGCGTGGGGGACACAAGTCTCGAACCCCACCACGCGTGGGGCTCATTTTTCTTGGCAAAAGTTTACAAAATACATGGATAAACAAGCCAAGAGGGTCTGAGGTGAAGGACTGGAAATTTTTTTTTGGCAAAGGCACTGTGGATCTCCTTCCTCCTTTGAACAAAAACCTAGCAAGAGCTACTGTCCCAGAAAAATCAGGAACACGCGCGACCACTCCTCCTCCTCCTAGCTCCATCCAACCAGTCCGGCGATCCTCCATTAAACCCGGCGATCACTGTTCATCTTCTTCCTCAAGAAAAGAAGAAGAACGAACGGAAACCACCATCATTCCACTTCAAAACCCTACTCCATAGTTGTTTCCTCCTCACATCCGAACGACCCCCTTCCTGCTTCATCTTCCTCGTCGTAACCAACTCCACCCATCCCGTCCAGCTTCTCCGTCGTTACTGTCCCCAACCCACTGTCCAAACGCCATAACCATCGACGAAAACCACCTCCATCACAAACCAGGCACATCCCGGTCGCAACGAGCTCCCTCCGTCGACCAGTAGCCTCACCATCTTCACCAAACGACCCCTCACTTCAGGTCAAGCAGCAGTAACTGCCGCTGCGTTATCCAGCCACCCTCTCACGTCCAAACTCCAACCATCGCCACCAACCTCACGTCCAAGCACCATCACTGAACTCCGACGTCGCCAAATGACCCCTAGTCCAGCGATGCCTCCCGCCATGAACCACTGCCCAAACGACCCCTCGCAAGCTTGCAACCAGTAGCCGCGTCGACCACAGCCCCAAACGACCCTCTATAGCTGTTTCCTCCTCATATCTAGACAATCCTTGGTTGTTGACAGTTGTGGGTCCGAGCTTTATATTTCCATCGAGGTCGTCTTTAGTTCATCGAGGTCCGGTACGTCGAGGCGTTTGTCCGAGGTTCCGTCGTTGTTCAGTGAGATCCGGCTTGAGTTCCGTCGGGGGCGCTATTTGTCATTCTAGGTTTGTCGAGGTTCGAAGGTTAGTGTTCTTCGTCCTTTGTTTCATTTCGTTCGATTCGCATATTATGGTTTAAGATGAATGTCAACAATGCAATTTTTGTCGTTTTTGTTAAAAATGTTCATCTTATGATTAGTTACTGCATATGCTTAAAGTAAATGTGAGAACATATTGTGAACTTAAGTTTTTGTACGAGAATGTCTACTTCTATGCATATATTTGTGTTTATTAAGGGAACAATTTGACATCCAGTGATTTGTCGCGAACATATGTGCTCGCATATATTATGTACTCTCGTTGTAATGGGTATGTGAACGTCTGAATGAAAAAATCATGACTACTAGCGTTTAAACCTTATTTCTCATTTGTTAGTAATGGAAGTTGGGTTTAATAACAATAACAATACGTTAGCAAAGTTAGGAATAATAGGAACTCTATTAAAATTCTTAGAATTCGGGACAGGCCGCTTAGCGAATTTCACGGCCTTTCCCAAAATAACAATACGCTAGTTGCTTTAAGCGCGTATTTAATAATGTTACCTTCTTAACTCGGGTGCACATTTATGTGACCCAAATCCAAGTCTCAACGGAGTCGAAATGTGTTTCTAATCACGGGTACATTGATTGTGACGTGGTCTGAGACGCATTTCCATAACGTTGCAAATTCTTTTAAAAAAAATAATAATAATAAGATGAGGCGAGCCTCGCCAAATAAAAGGGACAAATTGCGGGGCCCTCACAAAATATATGTATTAAATACTTAGATTCTGGGATGGGCCGTTTAGCAAATTTCACGGCCCTACCCCAAAAATAATAATGCGCTAGTTGCTTTAGGCGCGACTTTAATAATGATATCTCCCTAAATTCGGGTGCACATTTATGTGACCCAAATCCAAATCTCAACCGAGTCGAGATATGTCAATAACCACGGGTGCATTGATGTAACGTGGTTCGAGATATGTTTTCACGACGTTGCAAGTCCTATAAAAATAACAGTGAATGATAAAAGCGGTTAAAAGATAAAATTGGCACATAAGTTCACATTTGTATAAAATCAGATAATCAAGCCGGATATAACAGTTGAGCGACCGTGCTAGAACCACGGAACTCGGGAATGCCTAACACCTTCTCCCGGGTTAACAGAATTCCTTATCCGGATTTCTGGTACGCAGACTATAATATAGAGTCATTCTTTTCCTCGATTCGGGATTAAAATTGGTGACTTGGGACACCCTAAATCTCCCAAGTGGCGACTCTGAAATAATTAAACCAATCCCGTTTCGATTGTCCTTTAATTGGAAAAACTCCCTTGTCCCCTCGCGGGGCGGAAAAAGGAGGTGTGACAGCTCTGGCGACTCCGCTGGGGACGATCGCCCAGAACCACTAGTTCAGGGTTAAGAATTCGAGCTTAGAATAATTGTTATTATTTGGCTTTATTTATTATCTGATTTTTACATGTTTGAGCCTAATGTGCTAAATGCTGCTTTTACCGCTTTGATATTATTTGAACTGTATATAAATTGTGCCGAAACCTTTCTCTTCTTACCTCCGGGGATGTGCTTACTGGTTGAGACTCCCTATTCTGTTAGTGTCATACCCTGAATAAAAGAGGCTCGGAAAGTTTCTAAGCCGGCTGGCCTTTTGGTTCCCGGAAAGGAGCTCCTTCCTCAGCTCGAGTTGTCCGCTCGGGTACACTGTCTAGAACACCGACCCAGGTTTTTGAACATAGAATAACGTGACTTCATGCCGGATCCCTAGTAGGAACGCTTATTTGCATCACGTTGCATTTGACTCAGGGGACTCAACACAGGGGTTGGGTCCGTCTAGGATTAGCGACCTGATATGAAAAGGCCATCCTGATGCATCCTATTTGTTTTCCGTGCATTTATTTGTCTCGTACCCGCATGCTGACCGGTGTTTGAATATTATGATTTTGTGAAATTGAAAAAAAAAAGGGAAATAACGGTTAAGGAATTGATTGTTTATTTTTGAAAAAAAACCCAATACCCAAATACTGTCAAAACTCTGCCGAAATTTTGAGAAAATGAAAAAAAAAACGTCTTATTAGTTTGTTTTATTAAAAGCAAAGGAAAAATAGAAAAATTGTTGTTCTGTTTTGTTTTTCAGAAAAATATAGAAATATATAGTTTGTCTTGTTATAAAAATAAAAAAAAAATAAAAAAAAAAGTCTTATTTTAAAATGGTTTTTTATGAAAATTCAAAAAATAATAATAATAAAAAAGAGTCTTTCATTATTTGTCACAAATATATACATGTATATATATATATATATATATATATATATCCAAATTTTTTTCCAAAAAATATATATATGTCTTTATTTGTTGCAAAAATATTTGTCTTGCCAAAAAGTTTAGAAAAGTTTTTAGACTCCCAATTTTCAAAAACAAAAAAAAAGATCCAAAAATATTTTCCATTATTAACTTCTTTAGAAAGTCTTTTAATTATTTTTTTTTAAAAAAAAATGTATAATAAGAAGAAAAATCCGAAAATATTTTGATTCTTCTTTCAAAATTTAAAAGAAAATGCAAAATTCAAAAAACAAAAACATTTTAGAAGCATTTCTTTTACTAAAGGGAAAATTCCAAAAAAATATATTCTTCTTTTCTTTAGAATAAAAAATAATGCAAATGAAAATTCAAAAAATATATCTTAGAAGTGTTTCTTTTAAAAAGAAAATCAATCAAGAATCAAAAATATACTTCCTTTCTTCTTTTAAAGTAGTTCTTTCACAAATTCAGAAAAAAAAAGTTAGTTCATCTACTTATTCTTGATTACCCGAACTACGCGGGTTTGATTCTCACCGGATGTGAGATACGTAGGCAACCCTCATCGGGTCCAACCCCACCTTTTGCTAAAAAGCCAAAAACAAATAAATAATAATAACAAAAAATATGTCAAATTTTAATTTTGTCATAAAGAAATCGGGTGACGTTATTTTGTCAAAACATAGCCGAATGTTCTCGAAAGGGACGCCGGAAGGCTGACTTTGCATAAACAGCCACCTTCGGGTCATTTTTTATTTTGATCCAGTTGACCCACTCAGCCTTGAAAAATCTTCGTCCCCGAGGCGCTGAAGGGCCGTGCTTGCAACACCAAGTTTTTATTATAATTCGAAAAAAAAAACAAAGAGTCAGCGGTCAAGTGAATACCGTTTGAATTTTGTCATAATAAGCCGAGCCAGCTTCGGCCGCGTCTTAAACCGTTCTTGCCGAAATAGCCTTAGAGTATCTTTCAGTTGTCGAAAGGTTATTTTCGTAAAAGAACGGACAAGTTTGTAAAGTGTCAAAAAATAATCCTCCCCGACCTCAAAATTCATGTGAGATTCGGAAGGGGCCACATTTGCAAAAATAGCCGTTCGGTTGCATTTGTCAAACGGGGAAAGAAACTGGCCGTTTGTAAATCTTTTGATTAGAATATGTGGGTTGTTTGATTTTCGAGTTTGTAGGTCATCTTCAAACCTTTGAAACCTAGTTTGTTTTAATATGAAAATTGAAAAAAATGTTTATTATTGTTTATCTTTATTTGGTCCGAACTACGCCTGGTCTGATTCGCGCGGGGACGTGATACGTAGGCAATCCCCATAAGATTCGACCGCTTTAAATAAAGAAAGAAAAGAAAATATAAATATAAAATAATAAAAAAAACAAGAAAAGGGGATAAATGAGCAAACCGGGATGACGCATGTTGTTTAAAGCAAAGCATGTAGAAACGGTTAACTGCCTAGGAGCATTGCATCCTCTATGTGTTGAGATTAAATCCGTTAAACTCTAACGCTAACGAAGTTTGTTGTTGTCTGATCAAGACAGTTAGTTGTTAAAGAATTCTGGCAACACACCCTTACCAAACCAGATCCAAAGGACCGGTAGCAATAAGCATGACTACTTCAGAGAATAGTAACGAGGAAGAAAGGCCGATGAGCCAGTTGTTAAAAGAAGCGATGGAAAAGATTGAAAGGATGGGACTAGAGATGAATGCAATGCAGCTAGCTTTAGCCAAAGCACAAAAGAGTCCTGAGCCATTGGGGCGCATGCCGGAATACCCTCATTCCGGCCCTTCCACAAGCCTCCCGAATCCCCGTTATCATCAAGAAAGAAGCCCTCATGATTCCCAAGCTCCACCACCCCATCAACCTCTCCCAACACCGAATATTCCCACTTTTGTGGGACCCCCATCAGCCACCTTGCAAAGAACGACCAGTGAGCCATTGTTTCAGGCCCACGATACGCAGTACTACCCCCTGAGCCTACATTCCATGCCCCCGAGCCCCAGGCCTACAATCCGCACTTGGAGGTACCGGCAGAGATTGAAAAGCCGGTTAAAGCCCCTGAACAGGATGAGGTATTGAGAAAGTTCAAAAGCCTGGAGCAGTCCTTCAGGAACCTGCACGGTTTGGGCAACCAAGTCAGCGTAGCTTACAAAGATCTATGCCCTTTCCCGGACGTCCAGCTCCCGGCTGGGTTCAAGATGCCTAAGTTTGATTTATATGAAGGGCACGGCGATCCCATGGCACATTTGCGGGGATTCTGTAGCAAAATGAGAGGGGCAGGCGGCAAAGATGAGCTGCTGATAGCTTATTTCGGCCAAAGTCTGAGCGGATCTGCACTAGAATGGTATACCAGGCAGGATTCCAGTAGGTGGTACACTTGGGATGATCTGGCGCAGGCTTTCGCAGGTCATTTCCAGTACAATCTCGAGATAGTCCCTGACCGTCTCACATTGTTGAGGACTGGGAAGAAACCCGGGGAAAGTTTTCGCGAGTTCGGTTTCCGCTGGAGAGAGCAAGCGGCCAGAGTCGATCCTCCCATGAGAGAGGGAGAGATGGTGGACTATTTCTTACAAACATTGGATCCAACCTACTTTGGTCACTTGGTGACAACGGTTGGAAAATCCTTCAACGAGGTGGTCAAGATAGGGGTCATGATAGAAGAGGGTCTGAGGTCTGACAAAATCCTGAACTACTCGGCACTCAAGGCAACGACCCAGGCTATTCAGAACGGCACGGGAGGTGCGCTGAGAAGAAAGAAAGAAGAAGTTGCCTCGATCAAGGCAGGCAGTTGGTCCGGATCTGGCAGGCCACACTACAACCAACCCAGACCTCACAGGACAAATTACCCATACAACCCACCACATCACTACTATCCACCCCAAGAACCGCATTTCACCGTCCATCAAGCCCAGACATACGCCCAACCTCCGGTTCGCCCACAATGGCATGCGCCGGCTCCCCACAACACATACCCAGCTCCACATAATAACTACCCACCACCACAAAATACCTACCCTCCGCCCAGAGCATACAGGAACCCTCTAGGGACAGGTTTTCGAGGGAGTCAAGCAGCTAAAAATGATAGGCTACAGAAACATAGAGCCTTTACTGAGCTGGGAGAGTCCTATACCGCAGTATTCCACAAATTGAGACAGTTGGGTTTGGTAAGTCCTGTCGAACCCCGAGAGCAAAACCCCCCGCCTCAAAATGTGAACAGGACGATAAGCTGTGAATATTGCTCAGGGATGCTGGGACATGAAACTGAAAAATGTTGGAGGCTGAAGCAGGCGATACAAGACCTCATTGACACTAACAAAATTGAGGTCCAGACACCGGAGGCTCCTAACATCAATCAGAACCCACTGCCAGCGCACCACGAGACGCATATGATCGAGTTGGTGTATGAGGGAGGAGAGTTGAGAAAGCCCTCGCAAACAGTGATGATGATCCAGGCCGCTCCGAAAGAAGGATTAGCCAGTGGAGGAATGGGGGTACAGTCGCAGGGAGAAGGCGACAAGCCATTAGTAATATGGGGAAAGGGCCCGTCCGCCAAGACAAGCAAATCTGAGCCAAATCAGTTGGGGACTAAGCCCACACCCGCCGTTGTGCTGAAGGGGGTATACAGAGAATTGGTCACTATAAAGCCTGTAGTCCAGCTGCCAATGATTGATAGCAAGGTTGTGCCTTGGAAATACGAGAAGGCAGTAGTGATGTACAAAGGAAAACAGGTGGAGGAAGTTAGTTGTGAAGCACAGGGGCTGACTCGATCAGGTCGGTGTTTTGCTCCGGCGGAGCTGAGAAGAACCAACCCGGCTGCAACCAAGAAACCTGTATCTGAAGAAGAGGCTGAGGAGTTCCTGAGAAAGATGAAGGTACAGGACTATTCTGTGGTCGAACAGCTGAGAAAAACACCGGCCCAAATTTCACTGCTGTCATTACCGATCCATTCTGAGGAGCATCGGCGGGCCCTGATGAAGATATTGAACGAAGCTCATGTACCCAGTGAGATTTCGGTAAACCACCTGGAAACCATTGCCAACAAGATTTTCGAGGTGAACAGGGTAACATTCTCAGATGATGACCTGCCGATGGAAGGTACGGAGCACAATAAAGCTCTATACCTAGCTGTCAAATGTGAAGACTCGGTAGTAACTCGAGTATTGGTGGATAACGGCTCAAGCGCCAATATTTGTCCATTATCCACTCTGGACCAGTTAAAGATCGACCGCGGAAAAATTCGCAAGAATAGCATCTGTGTCTGAGGGTTTGACGGAAACGGAACAACCACTGTAGGGGATGTTGTACTTGAACTGACCATTGGTCCAGTCCTGTTTACCATGGAATTCCAGGTGTTAGATGCCACAGTATCTTATAACCTGCTGTTAGGACGACCATGGATTCATGCCGCCAAAGCGGTGCCCTCCACCCTACATCAGATGGTGAAGTTCGAGTGGGAAAGGCAAGAGGTCGTGTTACACGGCAAGGACCCGGCGTGCACCATGGGTGGCGCCATTGTACCTTTCATCGAGACCACTGATGACAAAGGTCCTTGGGTCTACCAGATCTTCGATACAGGGTCGGCCAACAAAATCTCTGAAGGAGAGATCATCCCACACCCTAGGGTAGCTGCCGCAACGGTCATGATGGTCTCAGAAATGCTGGGTAATGGATTTGTACCAGGAAAAGGCCTGGGAGTCGAGCTTCAAGGGATTGTCCAACCTGTCACCCTGCCTAAAATCTGGAAACTTTCGGATTGGGGTTCAAACCAACCGCAGCAGATAGGAAGCAAGCGCGAAAAATGAAGAAGAGGGTCTGGTTTCTGCCCAAACCGGTGCCACGTCTCTCAAGGTCCTTTGTCAGAGCCAGTGCCAAGGGGTCGCCAGTCCCGAAGATCCTAGGACCATTGATTGGTATGGATGGGGACCTGAATCAGAGTTTCGAGAGGCTATTCGTTGATGTCAGTATGGTAGAAGCTGGAGAAGGTTCCAGCGGAGCAGAGATACAGTTTGTGGGGCCTAAGGCCAAAACCAACAACTGGACGGTTACTCCTCTTCCTGTCCGAGGGGAGTCTTGGTAGTAGGCTTTGATTTATGTTTTGTTTGTTTTGTTTTGTTCGGATTATTCGAGGGTGTAATCCAAATTTTACTTTTGTTTTGTAAAAGTGTGAACCCTTTTATCCCGCAAGTTTAATAAAGTTCTCTCCTTTTGCCCATTTTAATTTTGTTTTGTTCCTTTTTCTTTCTGAACAGTTCTCTTTTTACTGGTTCTAATGACATGGCATGCACAGCGGATCGTCGACCTAGTCTAATAAATCAATCTGAATCCGACTTAATGACACAAGAGGTCGTTTGCAACGATGAATCTGAATATGACGAAAATAAAGCCTTCGAAGAGATAAACCGAGAACTGCGCCAATTTGAAGAAAAACCCAAACCTAACCTAAATGACACTGAGGCTGTGAATCTAGGGGACGCTGATAATGTCCGAGAAACCAAAATCAGCATCCATATTGAGCCGAATGTCAGGGAAGAATTGATCGAAACCCTCATGGAATTCAAAGATGTTTTTGCATGGTCATATGATGATATGCCAGGATTAAGCACCAATTTAGTGGTTCACAAATTGCCCACTGACCCGGCATACCCTCCGGTCAAGCAAAAGCTAAGGAAATTTAAAACAGAAATGAGTGTAAAGATCAAAGAAGAGGTGATTAAGCAGTTGCAGGCGAAGGTCATTCGGGTCACTCGATATCCCGAGTGGTTGGCCAATGTGGTACCAGTTCCAAAGAAGGACGGGAAAATCAGGGTGTGCGTCGACTACCGCAACCTCAACAAAGCCAGTCCCAAAGACAACTTTCCATTACCCAACATCCATATCTTGATCGATAATTGCGTTGGGCGCGAGATTGGATCATTTGTGGATTGCTATGCGGGTTATCATCAGATCCTAATGGACGAAGAAGATGCGGAAAAGACCGCATTTATCACGCTATGGGAAACTTACTGCTATCGGGTAATGCCGTTCGGACTAAAGAATGTCGGGGCAACGTACATGCGAGCAATGACTGCTGTGTTTCACGACATGATACACAAAGAAATTGAGGTGTACGTCGATGATGTGATCATAAAGTCTTGGCGTCAGGAAGACCATGTAGTAGACCTAAGGAGATTCTTCCAAAGACTCCGAAGGTATGATATCAAGCTTAACCCGGCCAAATGCGCATTCGGGGTTCCATCAGGAAAGTTGTTAGGATTTATCGTCAGTCGACGGGGGATTGAGTTAGACCCATCCAAAATCGAATCCATCCGAGATCTGCCACCGCCAAAGAACAAAACAGAGGTAATGAGTTTGCTGGGTAGACTCAATTACATCAGCAGGTTCATCGCTCAACTCACGGCGACTTGTGAGCCCATATTTCGGTTGCTGAGAAAAGATGCTGCGGTAAGTTGGACGGCAGAGTGTCAAGGGGCTTTCGACCAAATCAAAGGGTATCTGTCTAATCCACCTGTATTGGTCCCGCCTCAGCCAGGGAAGCCCTTGATTCTTTATCTGACGGTCCTGGAAAATTCTTTTGGTTGTGTATTAGGGCAACATGATGACACAGGAAGGAAGGAGCAAGCCATCTACTATCTTAGCAAGAAATTCACAGTATATGAAGTCAAGTATACTCAACTCGAGAAAACATGCTGTGCCCTAACTTGGGTAGCTCAGAAGTTGAAACACTACCTGTCATCGTACACTACTTATCTCATATCCCGTTTGGACCCATTGAAGTATATCTTTCAGAAACCTATGCCCACAGGAAGGTTGGCAAAATGGCAAATTCTGCTCACAGAGTTCGATATCATCTATGTGACGAGGACAGCCATGAAAGCCCAGGCACTGGCCTGATCATTTGGCAGAGAATCCTGTTGATGAAAAATACGAGCCTTTAAGAACGTATTTCCCCGACGAAGAGGTAATGCATACAAACGAGCTGGAGTTACCCGAGGAACCGGGTTGGAAGCTTTTCTTCGATGGAGCTGCAAACGCGAAAGGGGTGGGAATATGAGCAGTACTCATTTCTGAAACGGGATGCCATTATCCTGTTACGGCTCAACTACGCTTCTATTGCACCAATAATATGGCCGAGTATGAAGCTTGCATTTTGGGTCTACGATTGGCTGCGGACATGGATGTCCAAGACGTCTTGGTCTTGGGAGACTCGGACCTCTTGGTACATCAGATTCAGGGTGAATGGGAAACACGGGACTTGAAACTCATACCTTATCGACAATGCTTGCACGATCTGAGCAAGCAATTTCGATCGGTAAAATTCAAACATATCCCGAGAGTTCATAACGAGGTTGCGGATGCATTGGCCACCTTAGCATCAATGTTGCACCACCCTGACAAAATGTATGTTGATCCTCTGCACATCCAGGTCCGTGATCAGCACGCTTATTGCAACGCCGTAGAAGAGGAAGCAGATGGCGAGCCCTGGTTTCATGATATCAAAGAATACCTCCGAATGGGGATATATCCGGAACAGGCCACTGGAGACCAAAAAAGAGCCCTTCGGCGTTTGTCAAATGGTTTCTTCCTCAGCGCAGGAGTGCTATACAAAAGGACCCCAAGATTTGGGATTGTTGAGATGTATAGATGCCGGTCAAGCCACGACGGTTATGGCAGAGGTACATGCTGGAGTTTGCGGGCCACATATGAGCGGATATGTATTGGCAAGGAAGATCCTTCGGGCAGGGTTTTATTGGCTCACCATGGAACATGACTGTATCACTTTCGTGAGGAAATGTCATCAGTGTCAGATACATGGAGATCGGATTCATTCTCCGCCAACAGAGTTACATACGATGTCAGCACCCTGGTCGTTTGTGGCATGGGGCATGGATGTCATTGGACCTATCGAGCCAGCAGCATCCAATGGTCATAGGTTCATTCTAGTAACCATTGATTACTTCACCAAATGGGTTGAGGCTAAAACCTTTAAGTCGGTAACTAAAAAGGCAGTGGTGGATTTTGTGCACTCCCATATCATCTGCAGATTTGGGATCCCAAAAGTAATCATTACGGATAACGGTGCGAATCTTAACAGCAGCCTGATGAGAGAGGTATGCCAACAATTCAAGATTACACACCGCAATTCCACCCCATATCGTCCCAAGGCGAATGGAGCGGTCGAAGCAGCCAATAAGAACATCAAGAAGATACTGCGAAAGATGGTGGAAGGGTCCAGACAATGGCACGAGAGATTACCCTTTGCTTTGTTGGGTTACCGCACTACAGTCCGGACTTCCATAGGTACAACTCCTTATTTGTTGGTGTACGGAACTGAGGCCGTAATACCGGCGGAGGTCGAAATTCCGTCCCTCCGGATTGTCGTTGAAGCCGAGATCGATGATGACGAATGGGTCAAAGCTCGATTGGAACAGTTGAGCTTGATAGACGAGAAAAGATTGGCAGCGGTGTGCCATGGTCAGCTGTATCAGAAGAGAATGGCAAGAACATATAATAAGAAGGTACGTCCCAGGAAGTTTGAAGTAGGGCAGCAGGTATTGAAGAAGATCCTCCCACACCAGGTCGAGGCAAAAGGCAAGTTCGCCCCAAATTGGCAAGGGCCTTATATCGTGACCAGAGTATTGTCCAATGGAGCTTTGTGTTTAACGGATATCTAGGGAAGATGTGTTGACATGGCTATCAATTCGGATGCAGTCAAGAGATATTATGCGTAATTTCTTTTGATTATGGCAGTTGTTGGTTCGTTCGTTTGTACTTGGTACTTATTGGATAATGAAATGACGGAGGCAATTCTTTCTTCTATCCAAACACTTGTACCCTTATTTTCCCCTTTTGAGCTTTAAGTTATTCTTTCATACCCCTCTTTTGGAATCACTAACGGAAAAGATATGAAAAGAGAAAGAAGAAGAAGAGAAAAATTTTAAGAGAGGAATAATTTTCAGTCTTAGTCTAAATATGCGCCCACCTGTATAAAGAGAGGAATAATTTTCATGTCTTAGTTTAAATAGGCGCCCACTTGTATAACGAGAGGAATAATTTTAATGTCTTAGTTTAAATAGGCGCCCACCTGTATAACGAGAGGAATAATTTTCAGTCTTAGTTTAAATAGGCGCTCACCTGTATAACGAGAGGAATATTTTCATGTCTTAGTTTAAATAGGCGCCCACCTGTATAACGAGAGGAATAATTTTCAGTCTTAGTCTAAATAGGCGCCCACCTGTATAACGAGAGGAATAATTTTCATGTCTTAGTTTAAATAGGCGCCCACCTGTATAACGAGAGGAATAATTTTAATGTCTTAGTTTAAATAGGCGCCCACCTGTATAACGAGAGGAATAATTTTCAGTCTTAGTCTAAATAGGCGCCCACCTGTATAACGAGAGGAATAATTTTCATGTCTTAGTTTAAATAGGCACCCACCTGTATAACGAGAGGAATAATTTTAATGTCTTAGTTTAAATAGGCGCCCACCTGTATAACGAGAGGAATAATTTTCAGTCTTAGTTTAAATAGGCGCCCACTTGTATAACGAGAGGAATAATTTTCATGTCTTAGTTTAAATAGGCGCCCACCTGTATAACAAGAGGAATAATTTTCAGTCTTAGTCTAAATAGGCGCCCACCTGTATAACGAGAGGAATAATTTTCATGTCTTAGTTTAAATAGGCGCCCACCTGTATAACGAGAGGAATAATTTTAATGTCTTAGTTTAAATAGGCGCCCACCTGTATAACGAGAGGAATAATTTTCAGTCTTAGTTTAAATATGCGCCCACCTGTATAACGAGAGGAATATTTTCATGTCTTAGTTTAAATAGGCGCCCACCTGTATAACGAGAGGAATAATTTAATGTCTTAGTTTAAATAGGCGCCCACCTGTAAAACGAGAGGAATAATTTTCAGTCTTAGTTTAAATAGGCGCCCACCTGTATAACGAGAGGAATATTTTCATGTCTTAGTTTAAATAGGCGCCCACCTGTATAACGAGAGGAATAATTTTCAGTCTTAGTTTAAATAGGCGCCCACCTGTATAACGAGAGGAATAATTTTCATGTCTTAGTTTAAATAGGCGCCCACCTGTATAACGAGAGGAATAATTTTCATGTCTTAGTTTAAATAGGCGCCCACCTGTATAACGAGAGGAATAATTTTCAGTCTTAGTTTAAATAGGCGCCCACCTGTATAACGAGAGGAATAATTTTCATGTCTTAGTTTAAATAGGCGCCCACCTGTATAACGAGAGGAATAATTTTCAGTCTTAGTTTAAATAGGCGCCCACCTGTATAACGAGAGGAATAATTTTCATGTCTTAGTTTAAATAGGCGCCCACCTGTATAACGAGAGGAATAATTTTCAGTCTTAGTTTAAATAGGCGCCCACCTGTATAACGAGAGGAATAATTTTCATGTCTTAGTTTAAATAGGCGCCCACCTGTATAACGAGAGGAATAATTTTCAGTCTTAGTTTAAATAGGCGCCCACCTGTATAACGAGAGGAATAATTTTCATGTCTTAGTTTAAATAGGCGCCCACCTGTATAACGAGAGGAATAATTTTCAGTCTTAGTTTAAATAGGCGCCCACCTGTATAACGAGAGGAATAATTTTCATGTCTTAGTTTAAATAGGCGCCCACCTGTATAACGAGAGGAATAATTTTCAGTCTTAGTTTAAATAGGCGCCCACCTGTATAACGAGAGGAATAATTTTCATGTCTTAGTTTAAATAGGCGCCCACCTGTATAACGAGAGGAATAATTTTCAGTCTTAGTTTAAATAGGCGCCCACCTGTATAACGAGAGGAATAATTTTCATGTCTTAGTTTAAATAGGGCCATGTCCCCAGCGGATCAAGCAAAATGAAAACTAGTACTCAGAGGAGCAAAAGGCCCGTACCATCCCTCAAGTTCACAAAATAAAAGCATCGGAGGAAAACGCAGGCCGACAAAGAAGAAATCAGGCGTCCACCTGGAGAACAAGGACAAAAAAAGGAAGTAATCAGGCGTCCACCTGGAGAACAAGGACAAAGAAAAAGAAATCAAGCGTCCTCCTGGAGAACAAGGACAAAGAAAAAGAAATCAGGCATCCACCTGGAGAACAAGGACAAAGAAAAGAAGAAATCAGGCGTCCACCTGGAGAACAAGGACAAAGGAAGAAAGAAATCAGGCGTCCACCTGGAGAACAAGGATAAAGAAAAGAAGTAGAAATCAGGCACCCACCTGGAGAATAAGGGAATACAATTGAAGTATTGAAGCCAAAATCCCGCTCATATGAGAAAGGAGCACATTTAGAATCAATAAAGCAGAGGAATACAACAGGAATCCCCTGCAGGAAACAATAAAAATCCCCAGCACCGGGAATCAGAAGGCTACGGCTAAAATCCCCAGCATTCAACCAAGTCATAAATAGCAGAAGCTCGCCTCAAGAATGCGAGTCAACAGTCTAAGATGGTCAACAAAAGCTGGACACAAAAAGGGTATCAAGGTCTGCTCAAGAACTAGCACCTGCAACTAGCAAGTAGCAAGGTTCGAATCCAAAGTCTGTGTGAAGCACCATTCAAGACTCAAGATCAAGTTTCAGAAGACTTAAAGATAGGAATCCTTGTAACTAGTAGCTGATAGGCTTAGTTAGTCTTTTTCAGTTTTCATTTTTGTAATGACAGGACCGCGGACCGGAACCTCAACGGAACGGCACCTCGATCGGCTCTTCACCTCGGTACACTCTACCATCTCTCTCTCATTTTTCGAACTACACGTGGCCTGATTCCTGTATAACCAAGGATATGTAGGCAGCTCAGATACCAGGGCTCGGTCACATCCCCTTCCTTTCCGTAGTGTAGTCCCTCCAAGTAATGGTCGGGTCAAAAACATGTCTAGTCGTTCTTTGTCGGAAAACTCTTCGTGTTTCCAGTCAAAGAGGGGCAGCTGTAGACACCTGATTTTTGACCCTCCCCGAGAATTTTCACATTTTTAGCATAAATATGTAATTTAGGCCTAATATAGCTATTTTGACTATTTTTGCTTTATTTCGTCGCAAAAGAGGAAAATTACAAAAATATATATATAAATTTTAGTTTATGTATTTCTCATAAACTTGAAAAAATACAAAAATTGTACTTTATTTTTGTACTTTATATAATTTCGAAAATTACCAAAAATATAGTTCTATTAATGTTTTATAGTCATTTTAATTTTGAAAAATACAAAAATGTTACTTTATATTTTTATCTTTATATTAAAAACGAAAATTACCAAAAATATAGTTCTATTAATGTTTTATAGTCATTCTAATTTTGAAAAATACAAAAATGTTACTTTATATTTTATCTTTATATTAAAAACGAAAATTACAAAAAAATAGTTTTATTAGTATTTTGTAGTTATTTTAATCTTGAAAAAAAATATTAAAAAAGATCTAGTTTTGTGTTAATTATCAGTCTTATTTTTGTAGTTATTTTTGCTTACATAATCAGTTGAGCAACGTCGTGTTCCTATTTCTCGGGTCCGGGCAAAAGAATAATATTCGGGTTCAAACTACCCGGTTTTAGGCCTAATTTCGGACCTAGCCCATAATAATCCGAGTCCACCACACATGAGGGGACACGCGTGGGGAACACAGACGAAACACGATACACGGGGAACCCCACCACGCGTGGGGGACACAAGTCTCGAACCCCACCACGCGTGGGGCTCATTTTTCTTGGCAAAAGTTTACAAAATACACGGATAAACAAGCCAAGAGGGTCAGAGGTGAAGGACTGGAAATTTTTTTTTTGGCAAAGGCACTGTGGATCTCCTTCCTCCTTTGAACAAAAACCTAGCAAGAGCTACTGTCCCAGAAAAATCAGGAACACGCGCGACCACTCCTCCTCCTCCTAGCTCCATCCAACCAGTCCGGCGATCCTCCATTAAACCCGGCGATCACTGTTCATCTTCTTCCTCAAGAAAAGAAGAAGAACGAACGGAAACAACTATCGTTCCACTTCAAAACCCTACTCCATAGTTGTTTCCTCCTCACATCCGAACGACCCCCTTCCTGCTTCATCTTCCTCGTCGTAACCAACTCCACCCATCCCGTCCAGCTTCTCCATCGTTACTGTCCCCAAACCACTGTCCAAACGCCATAACCATCGACGAAAACCACCTCCATCACAAACCAGGCGCACCCTCGTCGCAACGAGCTCCCTCCGTCGACCAGTAGCCTCACCATCTTCACCAAACGACCCCTCACTTCAGGTCAAGCAGCAGTAACTGCCGCTGTGTTATCCAGCCACCCTCTCACGTCCAAACTCCAACCATCGCCACCAACCTCACGTCCAAGCACCATCACTGAACTCCGAAGTCGCCAAATGACCCCCAGTCCAGCGACGCCTCCCGCCATGAACCATTGCCCAAACGACCCTTCGCAAGCTTGCAACCAGTAGCCGCGTCGACCACAGCCCCAAACGACCCTCTATAGCTGTTTCCTCCTCATATCTAGACAATCCTTGGTTGTTGACAGTTGTGGGTCCGAGCTTTCTATTTCCATCGAGGTCGTCTTTAGTTCATCGAGGTCCGGTACGTCGAGGCGTTTGTCCGAGGTTCCGTCGTTGTTCAGTGAGATCCGGCTTGAGTTCCGTCGGGGGCGCTATTTGTCGTTCTAGGTTTGTCGAGGTTCGAAGGTTAGTGTTCTTCGTCCTTTGTTTCATTTCGTTCGATTCGCATATTATGGTTTAAGATGAATGTCAACAATGCAATTTTTGTCGTTTTTGTTAAAAATGTTCATCTTATGATTAGTTACTGCATATGCTTAAAGTAAATGTGAGAACATATTGTGAACTTAAGTTTTTGTACGAGAATGTCTACTTCTATGCATATATTTGTGTTTATTAAGGGAACAATTTGACATCCAGTGATTTGTTGCGAACATATGTGCTCGCATATATTATGTACTCTCGTTGTAATGGGTATGTGAACGTCTGAATGAAAAAATCATGACTACTAGCGTTTAAACTTTATTTCTCATTTGTTAGTAATGGAAGTTGGATTTAATAACAATAACAATACGTTAGCAAAGTTAGGAATAATAGGAACCCTATTAAAATTCTTAGAATTCGGGACAGGCCGCTTAGCGAATTTCACGGCCTTTCCCAAAATAACAATACGCTAGTTGCTTTAAGCGCGTATTTAATAATGTTACCTTCTTAACTCGGGTGCACATTTATGTGACCCAAATCCAAGTCTCAACGGAGTCGAAATGTGTTTCTAATCACGGGTACATTGATTGTGACGTGGTCTGAGACGCATTTCCATAACGTTGCAAATTCTTTTAAAAAAAATAATAATAATAAGATGAGGCGAGCCTCGCCAAATAAAAGGGACAAATTGCGGGGCCCTCACAAAATATATGTATTAAATACTTAGATTCTGGGATGGGCCGTTTAGCAAATTTCACGGCCCTACCCCAAAAATAATAATGCGCTAGTTGCTTTAGGCGCGACTTTAATAATGATATCTCCCTAAATTCGGGTGCACATTTATGTGACCCAAATCCAAATCTCAACCGAGTCGAGATATGTCAATAACCACGGGTGCATTGATGTAACGTGGTTCGAGATATGTTTTCACGACGTTGCAAGTCCTATAAAAATAACAGTGAATGATAAAAGCGGTTAAAAGATAAAATTGGCACATAAGTTCACATTTGTATAAAATCAGATAATCAAGCCGGATATAACAGTTGAGCGACCGTGCTAGAACCACAGAACTCGGGAATGCCTAATACCTTCTCCCGGGTTAACAGAATTCCTTATCCGGATTTCTGGTACGCAGACTATAATATAGAGTCATTCTTTTCCTCGATTCGGGATTAAAATTGGTGACTTGGGACACCCTAAATCTCCCAAGTGGCAACTCTGAAATAATTAAACCAATCCCGTTTCGATTGTCCTTTAATTGGAAAAACTCCCTTGTCCCCTCGCGGGGCGGAAAAAGGAGGTGTGACAAGGTGTATACGAGGGATTTGGGGACAAAGTCGATGGGTAAAGTATGTATTTTGCCAAAAAATTACAAAGAAATGTTGGGATTTCAAGTTTGCCTCTTTCCTACACAAGGAAGGATATATATACAAAAAGATACAGAGCAATCTTAAATTAGATACAATTCTTTATATGGAAAACTACAGCTATAAGACTCTTTTATAAAACATATCTTTCTATACCAAATATACCAAGAAATAAAAAGAAAAATAAAATATTGCACAATATTTTCTGAATTACCCCCCTCCCTCCCAAGTTGGAGCATGATGATGGAAAATGCCCAACTTGCAGAGTAGGAATTCAAATCGATCCTTTTCCAAAGCTTTTGAAAACACATCAGCAGGTTGCATAGAGGATTTCACAAAGGCAATCTGAATATTTCCAATTTAAATCTCATCACGAATGAAATGACAATCCACTTCAATGTGATTCATTCTTTCATGATAAACGTGATTAGCAGCAATATGCAAAGCTGATTGGCTGTCATAATGCAAACGTGTAGGATCAGAATGATTAACACCAAGTGAAGCCGACAACCCCTTTAACCATTTAAGTTCGCAAACCGTAATGGTCATAGAGCGGTATTCAGCTCCGACAAATGAATGAGACATTATGTGTTGCTTCTTAGTTTTTCAAGAAATATGTGAATTTTCCAAGAGAACAAAATATCCGGTCAAGGAATGTCGAGTCAATGGACAACCAGCCCAATATGAGTCATATAAGCATACAATCGCAAATCACAATTGGCTCTAAGCAGAATACCTTGACCAGGACTCCACTTCAAATAACGCACAACCCTCATTGCTGCATCTAAATATTTTTTCTTCGGATGTTGCATAAATTGAGCTAGAATATGCACTCGATATGATAATTCAGGGTTAGTAATTGTCAAGTAAATAAGCCGCCCAACCAGTCGTCGAAACTGGCTGGGATCATCAGTGTCATCTCCCGTAGCTAGAGCTAGCTTGTTTGTTCAAGATGAGTATTGGCTGGTTTAGCAGCAGGCAAACCAGCCTTAGATATAATATCCAAATCATACTTACGTTGACACAAGAAAATACCATCTGGATTGCGTGCCACTTCAATACCAAGAAAGTATTTCAATCTCCCCAGGTCCTTTATATGAAAACATTTATTCAAATAATCTTTGAATTTTTGTATTGATGTCTTATCATTAACAGAAATAATGAGATCATCCACATAGATGAGAATATTTAATTGAACCGAACCATCTCGAAATGTGAATAAAGAGTAATCTGAACAAGATTGTTTGAATCCATACCCTTTTAACGAAGCAGCTAGTTTAGCAAACCAGTATCGAGGTGCTTGTCGCAATTTATATAATGATTTTTGAAGGTGACACACCTTACCTAGTGTTGGAGAAACGAAGACATGAGGCATTTTCATGTATACCTCTTCGTCTAAGTCTCCGTAGAGGCATGCATTTTGTATATCTATTGTCCATGTAGTATTCTCTTTTATGTATTTCATATTCTATCTCCAGCATTCCTTTTTATTGCATATGCATATGTACTCGGTTCATGTCCTGTGGTTTTTATCCCCTTCATTCCCTATGAACTTCGACTACCAACTTGCACTGCAAATCTCATGGGAGTCCCATTTTCTCCCTTAGTTCGAGTCATCGACATCACACGTTCTTGTTGAATAATCCTTGAGTAGAATCGGTTCAAATTCGGCAACGATTCTCGACTTAGTATATTGGAACGCACTATTCTTTTTCACGTTTTGTTTCTAGTTCTGCAGTGAGATTGCATTTTCATCCACCACATCTACAAATTGGAATCTGATCATAGTTGGTCAGTTTATCCCAAATCATCTTGAGTGGACCATAACATGCAACTATGTTCTGCCCATCTTGCTTGCAATTTGCAAGATCTAATTTCAATTGTTGCACTCTAGCACCATTTTCAACAGAGAGTCGCTGCTTAATATTCTCCCACAAGTCTTTCACATTTTCCATTTGAGATATGGTTGAGCGAAGCTTGGGTTCGATAATATGTTGAAAATCTAGGAAACCAACATTGAATTTACAGTCCACCGATCTTCAATATCGGTAGAATCTTTTTCTGGTTGTTTAACAATTCCATCAATGAACCCATATTTTTTCTTGGACCTGATAGCAGTCCGAACGGCTAACGCTCATTCATAATAGTTTTCCTCTCCGCACTTGGGTAATAATATTACCCATGTTATCATCCGAATTCAGTAGATACAGGCTCGTAGTTTTCTTGTTAGAACTAGAGGTTTCTTCTTCTTTAGGAGTCATGGCTCTGATACCATGAAAAAACTACAAGAAAAATTGGGGTTTCAAGTCAGTCTCTTTCATTCACAAGGAAGGATATATATACAAAAAGATACAGAGCAATCCTAAATTAGATACAATTCTTTATATGGAATACTACAACTATAAGACTCTTTTACCAGACATATTTTTCTATACCAAATATACCAAGAAATAAGAAAGAAAAATAAAATATTGCACAATATTTTCCCAATAGATTGCGATGCCCAAACTACAAAAAAAGCAAGTGTAACTATATCTGAAGTTCTACAGCCTAATTTGTGACGTTCAAATGTACAGGGAGGTGAACCTATTTTTAAGATCTATGCAGGCAGACATTAAATGAAATTTACACTTAGATTTAACACACGTATACGATGTCGTTTCCCTCGATGAGAAAACTCCTAAACCCTAAAAATCACCAATATAAGCTTCCTGAAGGAAAAAAAAGGCTGCAACCCCATCGCGGAAGTTCCAGTTATGGGAGAGATAAGATGCAGATCTTCGTGAAAACCCTAACGGGGAAGACCATCACCCTTGAAGTCGAATCCAGCGATACCATCGACAATGTCAAGGCCAAGATTCAGGACAAGGAAGGTAATTCACCTGTTAAAGTTTCTATTTTCTTAAGTTTAATTGCTTCTCATATTTGAGCTCTGGAAATGAAATGGTATCCATATGAAATTAAATCAATTTAGCAATAGTGGGCATCTCTTATATGAATTCATGGGCTCGTTTCTAGGTATTCCACCGGACCAGCAGCGATTGATCTTTGCTGGTAAACAGCTTGAAGATGGGCGTACACTGGCTGATTATAATATCCAAAAAGGTTTGTGTTCGATGAAAAGTTTGCAATATAAGCAATTGTTTTATTGTTAGCTTGTTTTTTTAGTTAATATCTTTTGTATAAAACAGAGTCGACTCTGCATCTTGTCCTGAGGCTCCGTGGAGGGAATCATTGAACCGTCTCTTATGGCCTTGGCCAGGAAATACAACCAGGATAAGATGATTTGCCGCAAGTAAGTTCTCCGCTGAACAACGCAGCTTTGAGTTTCATTTACTTATCTCGATCATTTGCTGAACTCTACATGTCAGGAATCGAAACTGTTAAGTATATGTATTGGTTCTTTATGTTCCTTTAGAGCCCAGTGAAAGTAAATGCTTTCAGAAGATGTAATATTTTCACTTAAACATCAACTCTTTAAGATGGCCAGTAAGCTTGGATGCCATTTGTGTGTCATTGTCCTAACTTGCTCCTGATAGTGAATATAAACTTTTATCATGGGGATGAAATGGAATAATGTTGAAAGATGGTGTTTTGAAGCTGTGGGTGGGGTTTAGTCCAAAAAACCTCTGTGGTGGAGCTGCACCCTGAATGCGAAACTAACAATATTAAAGCTGCTTCGTGCTTAGCTGAAGGAAAAGTTAAGGTTCTTAGAGGGTATCTGATGTATAAAAAACTACCAAATATTATCTACCTATGAACCCTGTTTCTAGATCTTCCACTATAGCTGTTCTACTACACTCAATTATGTTTTACCATTTATATAGATATGATACAAAGTTAGCATGAGAAGACATTTGCTAGAATATGGTGTAATTTTATTTTGAAATGGTAATATGGTGTACATTTGTCGTTCACCCAAGAAAATGTTGACAGGTTAGTTCTCACTTTTGTCATTGTTAAAGGAAAGTTTTACAGAGTAGTGGCTTGACTGATCATGTTGTATGGGGCGGACTGTTGGCCAGTCAAGACTTCTCATGTTCAGAAGCTAAAAGTTGCGGAGGCGAGGATGCTGAAATGGACGTGTGGTCATACTAGGAGGGATAGGATTAGGAATGGAGATGTTCAAGATAAGGTGGGAGTGGCCTGTGTGGTGGACAAGACACGTGAAGCTAGGCTGAGATGGTTCGGGCACGTGAAGAGGAGAAGCACAAATGCCCCTGTGAGGAGGCGTGAGAGATTGGCTATAACAGGTTTAAGGATGGGGCGTGGTAGACCAAAGAAATATTGGGGAGAGGTGATCAGACAGGACATGGCACATCTTCAACTTATCGAGAATATGTCCTCGATAGGAGGGTGTGGAGGTCGAAGATTAGGGTTGTAAGTTAGTTGGTAGTCGAGCGTATTTTCTTTCCAAACCCGTACTTCCTTCCCTAGTTGTAGTACTAGTGTTATTCTTGTGTTCCCTATTTTTAGATCGATATTATTACTTGATGTTTCCTTTGCTTCATTTTTATTTTTTCTTTGTTGTCACTATTTCGTTTTTCGAAGTTCTTTGTCATTATTATTGTGATTTTACTTTATTGAGCCTAGGGTCTTCCAGAGACAGCCTCTCTATCTTCACAAGGTAGGGGTAAGGACTGCGTACATACTACCCTCCCCAGACCCCACTTATGAGGATATACTGGGTATGTTGTTATATCATTTGATGGCTCAATGATTATTGCACATAAATTTTGAGTGCTCGCCAAGGTCCTTTCCATCTAGTGCTTTGCTTTTATGTTTGCAGTGGTGAAATAGAAATGTGCATGTGGAGTTGTGTTTTTTATGCCATCCATTTATCCAGCACTCTGGTGTATACTCATGTTTTCGCTACAGGTGCTATGCCCGTCTGCATCCTCATGCCGTAAACTGCAGGAAGAAGAAATGTGGCCATAGCAACCAGGTATCTTCTTGAGTTTCTGCAACATTTTCTATCATGTATGTTCAACTTGAGTCTCCATACATTTGATGATTTCTTTCGTTACTTGCTTTGCAGTTGAGGCCAAAGAAGAAGATCAAGTAAACAGGAGGTTGCATTTGCTGTCTAGATGCTATGCCAATTGCATGATTTTGTAGTTCTTTGCTTAGCTCACATTTTGGTGGCTCTATTGTTGTCTGTTTAACTGCAGCACACATTTGTTTCAACTTCAGTTTCATTTACAGAAAGAATTTAGTGCTCATTTTGAGTTTGGTATGATTATGAGCCGTGTTTTTATTTGTTATCTTCTGTGGCCCTGTTTCTGTTCTTACCAGTAGTATCTGAGACTACTCGAGGAAATGTTGATACGTGTGTTGTGACCCAACGCTCAGCTTTGATAGATATCTAAAATTTACACATTTTTTAGAAAATGCCCCTCTAAAGAGCAAATGAATATGTGAAAATGATCCAGATGTGTACATTGGTATCCTTTAACTCGATTGCTGCCTTCTCCTAGTATATCATCCTAAACGTATCCATTATGTGGAGAAGTTATCACTTTGTCTGAAATACGTTTTGGATCATCTTGCGTGGAGAATCAAGAGCCGCGTATTCTAATTGGAGCAATTCATCAGAAGTGAGTTGCCAACCAAGGGCTCCTAAATTCTCTTCAGCTTGTTTTACAGACTTGACTCCAGGGATAGGAATTGTACCCTTGGATATACACCAGTTGATAGCTATCTGCAATGCAACTCTATGTTACTTGCCTGCGAAAAAAATAACTACCAACATGCAATAGTAATATCGGAGCACAGAGTTTTTGAAAAATATGAATGAATTAGAGCAAGAGTAAACAGTTCTCTTATTTCTAGAAATTGAGAGGTAAAGTGGTCAGCTTCTGCTGGAATACTCTTATAATTCAGCCATGGTATATCCTGCAGGAGGGTTCAAAACTGATGTACGTTTGTTTTCCAAACAATGCTCTATGTCGAAAACGTCATAGATAGACTAGAGATACTCGGTCCGTCTAGCAATATGATATCCTATTCGCTACTACCAAAAAGAAAAAGAAAAAATAGACGAAGAATGGGGAAGCAAATGAAAGGGAAGAACCTTGAATTCAGCTGTTAATCAATATTGTCTGTGAACAGATTAAAATTCTTTGTTGAGAACCTATTCTCCTCAAGTTCCAGTTTTTTTTTGTTTTGTTTTTGCTTCACAAGTTAGATGCATCTATATCTAGAAAGACTAAGGACTTTGACCATATTTTCCCACTCTAGTTTTGTGGTGTTGCTCGTCTGGTTACGGATTCTTTTAAGGGAAACATATGTTGAATCTATCTCCACCAAAAAGTCAGCCTATTTTGCAACCTTTCATCCTTCACATCCTTCAGTGAGAACTTTCCCTAATCACGAATAAAGTACTTGAGAAAGCAGTACTCTGGCAAGCAGACAGCGTTGGTGATAAATTTAGACTTAATTGCATGAAGGGACTAATACCGGATAGGTAGTGAAGCAAAATAAAAGAAAGAACAATTCATTGCAGTAGATGATATTGATTGATAATACACTCTGCTTAAGTGTTATAGCATTTGAAAGAGAGCTGATGAAAGCATACTTTATTAGCACAAAAGAAACGCGGTGTATTTCCTTTTGACATGTATCTTCAAATTTAACAAATTGTGAGTGAGGAAACAGACTCAAACTGTTAAGATCAATGCCATGGAGTCTGGAGTAAAGAGAAACAGGGAGTACTAGATTCTTTCTAAACTTTGTGGACTAAGGGTTGTAGCTTTGACAAACAATGTGAGTATGAAAAATGACCTTAAGTACATACCAACTGCTTTTTGTGGGTATACACGAGTAATGTCAAGGCCAGGTTAAAGGAAGTAAATTTTAGTAAAGACAAACTATACTTTCACAAGGCTCAGAAAAATCCTACTAAATTAACAGCCTGAATGGACTAAACCTCTGCACGAGAGCAAACAGTTCTTAGATCGCTACTCAGGAGCTTAAAATGCAAGATGTAAAATAACTCCAGAATAATGCTTTTCATTATTTCAAACACCAATACTATATGAAAGGCCTACTAGATGAGAATACTGAACCAGCAGTGAGATTGCAGTGCCCTGCTTGTCTGTATTAAAGAGCTGAATAGAAAGTATCATAATACAGATGGAAGAGCATTCCACTAAAATTTCAAAAAGCGTTTACCTGTGGTATTGTTTTCCGACGTCGTTGAGCTATTTCTTTCAGTGAGGTAAGTAATGGCTCCAATCCAGGTAGAATTTGTCTAAAGAGTAGTCCCCTACAAGTGATGTTTTACGTTGAGAAAAGTATCAAATAGTAGCTTGAGCTATACCTGCTCATTTACTAGTTAGAAAAATTAAAACTTGAGAAGAAATTGAGAGTGCGTACCTTGGCCCAGGTGGAAGATTTGAGGGTGTATATTTCCCAGTGAGCATACCAAGACCAAGAGGACTGTATGCTATGACCCGTATGCCTAGAGAATCACATACATTTTTCATCTCCAATTGATCATTTCCCATACTCAGCAATGAAAATTGTACCTGATGTTGGAGAGGTCACAGGATTAAGATTGTGGCACTAAAGCGCGCAACGACTTGAAGCAATTTAAGTACAATCTGGTGATATGGAATTTGATGAGTGCTAAAAATGCTTGAACATCAGAGGTGGTTGTTTCTCTTTTTCTTTTTTTGAATAATGGTGATATCAAGGCTAGCTTGCGCGGCCTCAACAAATCCACCGTATACCTGCTACCTTCTACTAGCACAAGTACCGGGTAAGTTTGTCCCATTAGAGCAGATTGTCTTCATTATCTTTAGACTTCCCAGAAATAACACATTGTTGGCTGTTACCTCTTTTAAACAACATAGAATTCCACACTCTGTATATCTAACTTGGGCATCGTACATAAAATATTGTATTTGCTTCTGAAGAGAAAGTTAACTGCATACTTCATAGTAAAGTAGGAAAAAGACTCAGGCACCTGGGCTGAGCGCAAAGGAACTCCTCGGTCATCAAGATATTTGTGTATTTTCAGCAGCTGCTTTGGTCCATAGTTGCTCACCCCAACTGCACGAACTAAACCCTACACGAGAGAAAAATTGTCACCCCAACTGCACAAACTAAACCCTACACGAGAGAAAAATTGTGCAACAATATGAATCTATCAGGTACTTTATCCATTAGTGATAATCAAGACCAGATTTAGCCGAAAGTAGAGTCAGAAGCATTTGTACAAGTGACAGAATGACACCGCAACTTTGATCTCCCCTCACACTAAATGGTCAAACAATGAACGCGATTCTAAATAAATACTTTGAGTTATTAGTAACCTTCTCGTACATGGCAACTAAACCATCCCAAAGTGCTCGTTCCTGCAGAGGTGCATAATTTGCAGTTGACCAGTGCAATTGTCCTATTCCAATTTGCTCAATTTGCATCCTATCCAGAGAAGACCTGACACAAAGTTCTAATTAAGAAAGCATCTTGTTGGTTCATATGAAACAGCTAAATAATGAGGCTAATGTCTTCTGCAGTACTCTTAAAAGTTTGTTATACCAGATAAAGGAGTAGATAATGTAAATTAGTGCACTTCCGACAAACATGTAATTTTGATCGAGTGAAAATATAGATATATTTTCCCTATAAAACTGGAGTTTTGATAATCGGATTATCAGTATGATCAAAAGAAATGAGGATAGGGCAATACTTGCAAGCATTCACAAATTGTCCAGGTGTTAGACGCCATGGGTATGCTGCAAACTTTGTTGCAATCACAATGTCATTCTTTACTTGCTTGTCTCCTGAAAACATGAGCAGTCAAAAACTTAGAAAACAAAAAAGAATGTCCACTGCCATTAGAATTGGGTAGCCTTGATATATGTAATGAGCACCAAATGCTCAAAGAGCAGTCCAACAGTCAGTCCACCCTGCAGGTGAGCATAGCTACTATCCCTTTTCTGCTTCTCTTCCTATTTCACTATGAGTCGAAGGTACCATGTAACTCGAAGTTAAAGAATGTCACAGGTTTACATAATTTATGAGAGCACCAAACAAATCTTCGAGACAACATACAAAATTAAACAAGAAAAGTTGGGAGCTAAACGAAATTCAGTGCTGCTCTATGTTTCCATAAATGTGAAACAACTAAGAATTTCACTGTGAAACAAACGTGTCTTAAGATAGGATCATATGAATTGGCAAT
Organism: Nicotiana sylvestris; assembly: GCF_000393655.2. Taxonomy (NCBI): domain Eukaryota; kingdom Viridiplantae; phylum Streptophyta; class Magnoliopsida; order Solanales; family Solanaceae; genus Nicotiana; species Nicotiana sylvestris. Next base: position 149,512,156 of record NC_091059.1, on the reverse strand, counting down.
GTAACTAAGCCTACTTCCTGAAGAGAATAATTCATAAGTATCTGATTTGGCTATTCAAACTTTCTAATGAATTAGTCCATGAAATGCTCAAAAGAGGACAAAGCAATGTCACCTGGAAACTCACGAATGAATTTTCCGAGAAGTTTCTCACTTTGTCCATTTAACCTTCCAGTCCCATAAGAATCAGCCGTATCAAATAAGTTGATGCCATTCTCCACAGCAAGATTGAAAGTGCGCTGAAGTTCAGAGTCCATAGAATCTTGATAACCCCAGAGAAGCTGATTTCCCCATGCCCAAGTACCAAACCCCATTGGAGATACTGTCAAAGGTCCCATCTTTACCTATTAATTCAACTCAATTAACCTTGATTTTCCCAATTCATGAAACTAGCAAAAGGGGATGAAATAGTACATTGAAGAAAGTACCTTTTGCCATGGCCAGAAACGGGGAATTTTGAGGGATTTGAAAACAGAGGAGGATGGAACAGCATCATTTGTGGGACTACTACATCTGAAGTAAGAAATTGATTTTGATCCTGGAAGCGAGCGAGCCATTGCTCTGTGAGCTTAGGGTGAGAAAGGATGCTGATAACTGATAAGAGGTTGTTCGACCGTCAGATGAATTTGGATAAACCGAGAATTTTAAGCTGAAAAACGCTATAGATAATAATCCAAAAAAAAATAAAAAAGGAAAAAAAGTTGACGGCTGTGGGATTTGAACCCACGCCCTTTCGGACCAGAGCCTAAATCTGGCGCCTTAGACCACTCGGCCAAACCGTCGTTATGTTTTAATACCTGTCTTCTAGTTTTATTTAACGTAGTGATTCCACAAAAAGAGCAGCCATTTTTTCACGGTTTCTTCCTGTTGGATCTTCTGCACCGTACCATTAAGTTTTTTGTGCTGAAACCATACGTCTTCCAGTTGAGAATTTACCTAATTGGTGACTCTAGCTTTCAAGAATTTGTTGATTACTTACTTGCCTTTCTTATTTAAGTCGATTATGTGTGTGTCGCAATGTAATTTGCAGTATATTAATCCCCTCTTTTCTTAGACAAAACTGAATCTCTATCGTTCCTACTTTTTAATTACTTACCTAATGGAGGGATGACTGGGAAAAACGCCACACTGAAAAGAGAAGGAGGAATATCTAATGATGGTGAGCCTAACCAGTAAATACCCAGCAGTCCTTTTCCTTCAATTTTCTGTTCCTTGTTTTTACATTTTGCTCAGAGTGATTGTTATTGTATTAACCGTCACTTGTTCCAGAATTGAAGTTCTATGCACTCAATTAAAATCATTTGCTGCAGCTTCAGACTAATAGAGGTACATCCGTAATACATGTTTCTACTCTGGTGATTTTATATGGTTAGCAGTTGTATCGCACTTTAGGAATTTCATTTACATAACTTACTATAAAAATCTAGTGTAATGGGCAATTTGAAGACCGAGTATGTCTCTTTTGTCTGATTAAAGTCACACCCCAAGAAAAAGGGGGTGTTTTTGTTTTGTTTATTTCTTTCTCTTTTCCTCTCTCATTGCATGTATTATATTTTTTCAGCAACAAATTTTCTAAGCTTTTTTTATGAACAACAAAAAAGTTTTGGAGAAAACTAAAGCATGCATCTTGTTCATTCACAAGCAATGCCTCTGCTGTTTGTGTTACTACTCCTCTCAAAGACTAGAATCATTTTTATCAAGCTAAATTCTGATTCTTGGGCACAATAGAAAAGCATATAACGGAAAGCTGGGCTATAGATTCCTCCTTCTATTCTCCTACTACTCTGACTCTATTAATTGTGAAAAGAGAGTTTCTATACAACTGTGAGGCTCAGAAATCCCACAACTTGGAATTTCCACATGATTGATTGAAGCTGCTACCTAAGCCAACACACCACTGTTCTAAGGAATTGTCTCCTAATTCCTCAAGGTTCCAAAACTCTGCTTCTTCTTTGGGAGCGAAGTATTTATCTGTTTCTTCTGCTGTATCATCATCCTGATCTTCCTTTATCCTCTTGTGGTCAAATCTTGCATTTGAGCAACCTGGACTATCTTTCAACTCTAAGTCTGTTCCTCCATTTTCTGAGCTTGTGTACATTTCATTGTCTTTCAAATCTTCGCTTCTGCTGCCTCTAGCAAGGTTGTTTTCTAGCTGATCATTTAATATCTCCAACTGTTTGAAAAAAACAATCTTTATTAGCTTCTATAAGTTGGCTTTCACTGTTAGAAAAGAGGATACAAAGTAAAATGAAAAAGAATACCTGAATGAGCAGTTTCTCCTTTTCAGTCTTCAAGGATTGGAATTGCATGTTTAAATGGTCAAATTTTGCTTTGAGTACTATATATTCGTTCTCTAATTGCTTTGATTTCCATCTAGCCCTTTTATTCTGAAACCAAATAGCTACTTGGCGCGGCTGCAGCCCAAGATCTCTTGCCAACTGCAGCTTCTTTCTTGGCTCAAGCTTTGTCTCTAGTCTAAACATGGACTCAAGCAACTTGACTTGTTCATCAGTAAACCTTTTACCATTTTCAGTATTCTTCTTTAAGGAGTTGGGACTCTTAGATTTTTCCAGTTCTTGAGATTCTTCTGGTTCCATTACTTTGTTGAGTTCCAAGTCAGAGAAAGGTGTTCTGTTGTCAATTGTGTATTCAACTGGATATATGGAGAATATTTTATTAGCAGGGCAGCTATGTTTAAAACTTGTATATGTGTCTTGATCTAATATATAGTCACCTATATGAGAAGTATCTCCTGTGGTTGCTTTCAGGTGATTGGGACTTTTGGTTTGCTGGTTGATTCAAGCCTATTGTCTAAGCTGTCGTGTATCCTTTTCCAACCTCTCTCTTCTGGATATTTTTTTGATATCTTTTTAATTCTCAGGGATACCTTCCAGGTTTTTGTTTTTGTTTTCAAAGTGAGTAACTTATTGTCTTAAGTTATCTTTCCCCATCAGCCTTTTGGCAATTCCTTTAAGTATAAGCTCGTTGCATTGATATTTTAATTTTTAAGTTATAATTTATCATCATACTTCAAGATATCAGCTTGATATTTAAACAGTGTAGGAGCATCGGTATGGGATAAGGATAACTATGACAACTCTGACTCTTGCATGTAATCTCTGTACACAAAAGGGGAATTCAGATCCCATTTTTAAAGCCATATACATGTGTGATATAAATATGAGTTGTGCACTTAAAGGGTATGACAGAGCACAGAGTTAAAGTTACTGTATTCGTAATTAAATTAAATAAATAAATATTATATATATACACACACATTTAATGAACTTTTTGCTACAAACAGCATTTAATACAAATAATTGGGTTCCGCTGAACCCGTACCTAATATGCTAGCTCCGTCTCTGCCGGTACGATGGTGTGCACTTCTTGTGTGCTGTTTTGTAGTATTGGAGAAGTTTTTGCTGATAATTGTTCATATGTTTCTGACAGAATTAAAGGTTTTATACAGTTGTTGTGGGATCGTAGAAATGCATACGATCATGTTACTTCTATTCAGCATGTATTCAGACATACGTGTAACATATTTTACATACATGGAGAGAGACGTTTTGGAAGTAAATGAATTAAATGGACTGTACATAAAGACGGTAAGATAATGGAAATGGTCGCCTAATAGCTACAAAAGAGATAGCTTTTTGATTCTTGTATTATTATTAATAATCATGAGGAGGAAGAAACAGCCAACTTTAGGAATTTAACTTCAACTCAAGATTCCAATTTAAGATTTTAATTACACCCACGTATTCTTTGCTGAATTTTGATTCCTGAAATTTGCCCTTTAGACTTGAAGTGTCTCCTATACTATATACAGGTGTCATATGATTTATGGTATCTTTCTTTTTTAGCTGTAAATTTTGAAAGTGTCCTGAGCAATCTTGTCAATTGTGATAAGCTCGATCCAGAGTTAAGTGAGGAAAAAGTTATGGCTAAATGGTAGGTGAAGTTGCTATTCGTTATTATTAGATATAAACGTGCTCGATGGTTTGCTGTATTATTTTTTTGCTTCATGTGTTAGGAGGTGAGAAGTAGTGACAAATTCAGAGTTTAGGCGTTGTATGTTATGAGTTGAGAGAACGAGTTCTGAAATGTATATCTCTAACTCTCTCTATATATATAATGGGTAACCCTTTCATAAAACAAGTAAAATAATTATTTTAGGCCCCATTTTTTGTTAAACCTAATAGGTTGGGTATAAGTTAAAAAAATTTATGAAGTGAAAAAATTTGATTTCTTGAAGAAGGATTATGAAACTGCTATGATTTTTGCCAAGGAAATTACACTTAAATGAATATTGAACCCAACTTTTGTAGCAAACGTGTGATATATAAGAAGTGGCAATTTGATGAGAATGTTGATAATGAAATCTCAAAATCTTTCGAAGTGTCCGTTAGAGTTGATTATTTTTATACATAGTAGCAAGGCTATTTTTTCCCTTCAAATAGATTTGAACAATTCAAAGCATGTAAAAATATTTTTAATTTTCTATTTAGCGGTAAAAACTAAGATCACTAGATGATGAAAATGTGAAAAATATTAAATGTTCCTTAAAGCATAATAATCAATTTGATAGTGATGGTTTAGATTTATTTTCTGAATTAAAAGTATCAAGAAAAATAGTACAATTAGAAGATGGAGTAGCAGTTTAATTGTTACACTCAATCAAATATAAATATTTTATTCTTTTTCAAATATCTATATTGGTTGTGGAATAATGTTAATAAAAAAAATAGACTTCAAATAAATAAAAAAAAATAAAAAGTTAAGGTCCCTCGTAAAATTTAGCTAATATTATATCGAATATAGCTTATATATATATATATATATATATATATATATATATATATATATATATATATATATATATATATATATGTATTGAATTATATCAATCCGGCGAACCTATGGTGGAATCCACCTCTGTTGAGAAGGGCTGGTTACGTTGAAATGGATGGCCTTATTTTTGAGGAATATAATATAATGTTTCTGGATGCTACATTACTTACATGTTAACATTCCATTTCTATGTGGTGACACGTCCTTTTGCCCTATTTTCTTGATAGGGAGAGAGCTGGGATTTAATATCAAGTTAGACGATTCATGTTAGAGATGTATATTGTAGCTGAAGTACACAAATGAACCCAAGAACTTAAAGAATGAGATTATAGTTATCTACTTATCTTAATGTAATCTTGTTTTATGTGGGTATTTCTTTAGTGGGGCTTAACAAATCTCTCTTTTGAGACTTTTGATTGACTTCTGAATTCTTTGTACTGACCCCAAAAAAGAAAATATTATTGCTGCTAGTTTTCTCACTTACCATGTCCTAAGGTTTAAGTCTGTCAATGGATTTGCTGGTAATTGATGCAAGATAATGTTAAATTTATACAAAGAAAGAATTTTGTAGGAACCTTTTTTTTTTCAATATAGGAACCTTTAAGAATAGAGAAAGATAAAACTCCAGGTTCAAAACAGTCATTGTCAAAAGGGGTCTGCATTGCCTTAAGATTTTTTAATTGTGAAAATGACATTGTATAATTGCTCTTAGCCATATATATATAAATTTTATATACTTTTGCTGAATTTTGATAATTTCCGACCATGTTTAAAAGTGATCTTCACACATGTTGATATTTATTCCGAGTTTTATTATTCCTAACTAGTAGTTCTATGCTTGTGGGAGTCAATAAAACTATCCCCACCTATCAAATTTTGTTGGTGCATTGCACCTTCTCTCTTGCTACTCTTTCTAGTACCAACTCCTTGAAAATGACACCCAAATTTGTCCTAAACGGCCATGATTAGTCTTTCCATTTCAATTAGCAGGGTATGCACCAGATGCTTTTTGTAATGTAATTTTCAACATTCTTGGAGCGACATGTGTTTTTTTAAGTAATTAAGTGGAATACTAAACTTTTTGTTTAATTATCTGACTTAATCAATTCATATTCAAACTTTGTTTATAACAAATTAAGTAGATTGATTTCAAGCTTAATAAGGAAGGTTGTGGACTTATAAATTGAAATAGGCACGTACAAGCTCTACTATTTCAAACTTCAAAAAAAATATGCCTGTAGACTTATAGGCTATAGCTCGGATTTTTTTAAAAATTTTTTAAGTTACATCAGGAAGTGGAAACTGGAAAGGGGATGTTACGTTATTGATGATTGAACCTTCCACCTCAACTGCGGAAGACAGGAAACTCACCCAGTGAGATACTCAACCTCATTATAGATCGAAATTGGTACTTCGTTTCTAGTTAATAATTCGATAAACATTTGTATATTTTACAAGTGACCTAACTGTGTAAACTCTTTTAAATAGTCTAATAGTGTTGTAGGTGGTACTACATATATATCCCAGTCTTGTAGCATGAGTTTCGTGTGCAGGATTGTAAGATTAAATAGGGGTGGTCCAGAGTGGTTTATGTCAATTCTGTGATGTTTACTAGGGAGAGTGAATGTGGTGTTGTATTTGGATTACTATTACACTTTCAAACCTAATTTGGACAACTTCTCGTCATAGTCAAGCTATTGAAATGTTGATGTATTAAAGGATCAAAGCAATTGAACCCTTAACATACGTGCCGACAGGACATGTGTAAATTCTTCTATTAAATGGGATAAGAATGGAGTATACAAGATGAGCAAAATGTTTGGACAAGAATGGAGTATACAAGATGAGCAAAGTGTTTTAGACACACTTTGTGAAATGTTTAGTGTAAAATTATTCTCGTAATCAACAAGTGTGTAAAAAGAATTTGACTACAGGGTTATGTGACATTTTATGTATTTTGCCATTAGAATATTGGGGTAAAAGTTTAAAATTTTACCCAAGGATCCTTAAAATAGTAGTATAATAATGAAGGTTTTGGCGCAAAATATATATTAGCAATAACTTCCAATTATAAAGAATTCATTCACAATTGAAACGGAATTCAAGTGTTTACTACGTACCCATTGAAATAAATCCGCTCCTGCATCTATTTGTTACCAATTGAAATAAATTTTCTCAAGGTCTCATTGTATTATTAAGAACATCGAATTATCATCTTCTTGTTAAACCAAAGGCTAGACTGCCAGGCTTTGAAAAAATAAATTCGGAAGAGGAATTAATGGAAACTTCCGATTGACCCGAAATTGAGTGTGTAATAAAAAAAAAATAGGATACTTTTGTACCACGGTTGATTTTTTAACATTCAAATAGAAGTTTTGGAAACATAGCTAGGCGCCAGATTTAAAAGCATGCTCGCCAAAATTTCAGCAAGTTATCGCGCCGAAAAATTATGGTGATAGTCAGCAAAATCCTGATGGATTGCCAAAATTTTCAGCATTGTGATTGAATTCCCGGTGGTTCAAAATCTGGCTTGCTTCCCAAAATTCTAAGGTTGTTTTAAAATTCTGGCCGGGGACTATTTTCCCAAAAAAAAAATTTCGATATCAAAATTTAAATGGTGATCCTTCTGCGGACAACAATTTTGAGCAATTTACGCTAAATGTCGATGAAATCTAAATTTATTACCATTCTTTATTCAGTTTTAAAATAATTACAAAACATACCCACTCCACTTAAACTTTGTATACGATCAAAATCGGGCTCGTCCTTTTTATGATTAATCGAGATCGGAGGTGACAGGCCAAGATCTGACCCCATGTCATACCGGACCGTGATATGAAATTAGATTGCCAAGCTCGAGATCCTTAGACCGACCAAAACCGAAACTGACCGAGATGGAGATCGACCAAGATTGGGACCGAATAAGATGGAGATCGAGGGAAGTTTACTAGGCCGAATAACGGAAAGACGAAATATCCGCAATGGGACGAGGATCACGGCGTAAATCCAGGCACATATCAAGAAGATGCCGATTAATTAGCCAATCATGGGATTTTTTCATTGTATTTAGGATTATACCAAGAATAGGATTCCCCTACTATATAAAGGGGGCCGAACCATTTGTAAAGGGCATCATACTCACGTTACAAAAATAATATATTCACTTTCTCTTAAGCTCTCAATATTCTTGTTATTGTGTTTATACTTTCCGGCAGAACATTTACTTAATTCGAGGGCAGTCTAGCTCAAGGATTAAAGCTATACATTTTATTTGGTTTGCTTCATTCATATTTATAGTTAATTCCATAGTCAATTTATGTTTTCTCTCAATTTGTGCTAAGTAAATCATGTGTCCTTAAAACCACAGTATATATTCAATTGTTATCCGTCTTTAAGTAAACAGTTTGGCACCCACCGTGGGGCTAAGGATAATAGTAATTGCCTGGTACAAATCTTCGTAACACACATTATTTTACGCTTGTCCTATGAAGTGTCTTTGATTACAGGATTAAAAGATGTCAAACTCTCAGTCATCACCTCAACATATTGACAATGATCTCAACCACCATGGTGAGAACGAGAACACCAGGAAACATTCCACCCCTATTGGCCTTGATGGAATTCCGACTGTAGATCCAATCGACGTCAGTTCACATGTAGCCATCAATGGAAATGTGGCCATCTATCTTGAAAGCAGCATTCATGGGGGTACCCGATCAGCTACTCAGAATGCGCATGGTGGTGAAGATGGCGGGATTAGCTCGCGGGTAATCTTTAAAATGTTGCAAGCCCAACAGGCAGCAATAGCTCAGCTCCAAAATCAGAATCACACATCGAGCAGGGTCGAACCCAAGCCATCCCAGAAAATCATACATATGGTCGAATTGGCTTCGAAGAGGTCAAGCGAGAAGGAATCGGAAACCAACCCTTCTATCATTAAGATGATCGAAGAACTGACAAAGCGAATCGAGACAGGGGAAATGAAGATCGAGGAAAATGACAAGAAGGTAGAAACCTATAATTCCAAGGTCAACTAGATCCCGGGGGATTCACCAATATTGAAAGTTCCAGATTCCAATTTTTTTTTACAAAAACCTTCCCCCCCCCCAAACGCAGATCCAAAGCCGATCTCCAACAAGTTCCGTATGCCCGAGATTCCGAAATATAACGGGACAACCGATCCAAACAAACATGTCACCTCTTACACGTGTGCTATCAAAGGAAATGACTTGGAAGATGACGAGATCGAATCCGTCTTGTTGAAAAAATTTGGGGAGACTTTATCTAAGGGTGCTATGATATGGTATCATAATTTACCGCCTAATTCTATTGACTCATTTTCTATGCTTGCAGATTCCTTTGCAAAGACACACACCGGGGCCATTAAAGTCGCAACAAGAAAGTCGGATCTTTTCAAGGTAAGGCAGAAGGAAAACGAAATGCTTAGGGAATTTGTATCTCGATTTCAAATGGAACGAATGGATTTGCCACCGGTCACCGACGATTGGGCCATTCAAGCTTTCACTCAAGGTCTTAACGTTCGAAGTTCAGCCCAGCACCTGAAGTGGAATTTGATCGAATACCTAGCTGTCACTTGGGCCGATGTACACAATCGGTATCAATCGAAGATCAAGGTCGAGGATGATCAACTGGGGGCTCCTTCTGGGTCTGTTTATCCTAACAGGCCCGTAGATAAAATCAAGAGAGATATCAACTGAGAACCGAGGTCAAAAAGAGATCAATATAAATCGTATAATAGGGACCATAGAAATAGCGGGTCTTTGCAAGATTCTACACAGAATGAGAGGAGAAAAGATCGAGGTCAAAATTCACGGGGACTTGGTACTGCAAAAGGTTACATTAAACATCCAAAATCCAAATGAAGGTACGACCCCATTTCAATTCATTCTATTTTTCGACTAACACTTGCAGGTTATCGACAAGTAGCGGCACGAAGCTTTGGAACTTAATGCACGCGTTGCACTCTTTTTCTCTTGAACCGTTTTTGTCCTAATTGGGTTTTCGGCAAGGTTTTTAACGAGGCAACAACGGATCGTGCTAACTTAGAATCGAAGGCCGACCACAAATCGGTGCTGTCACACCCTTTTTACCCCTAAAAGAATCATGTATTACGTCATGGGTTAAAGAGTTTTTTCAATTAAAGTAACATTTAAAATAGGGATTATTTTATTTACAGAGTCGCCACTTGAAATTGATTTTTGGTGTTCCAAGTCACCATTTATTTGAATCCCTAGTCAAAGGAAGGTTTGACTCCTTTATTATTGATCTGCAAAAATAAAGTTCGGATAAGGAATTCTGTTGACTGGGGAGAAGGTATAAGGCTTTCCCCAAGTCCCGTGGTTCTAGCACGGTCGCTTTTATTGACTTATACTTGACTTGATTAATTTTGGATAAACTGTGATTTATATGATTTTCTTGTTTTACCTACCCGCTTTTATCTCTTGATCATTAGAATTATTAAAGAAAAAATAATTTGGATAATATTATATTGTCATAATCACGCTAAGCAAGTGAATGCGTGATTGAATAATAAAATTAATTAACTTATCATAATTGCACCTCGCAAGCGAATCCGAAATTATGACAATAAATTATTTGTAACACTTTTGAGAAATTACTACATTTGAAAAAATTAGTTTTACTTGAAACTTATTAAAAATCAACCATCGCGCTACTCAAGCGAACGCGATTTTAGCAAAGGATTAACTAAATTAAAAATTAACTAAAACTAATAGATATGGCATGAGATTGTTGTATTAATTTATTAAATATTAAACACCATGTTACGCAAGTGATTCCGTGAAGTTAAAACATGCCTATTAATTGCCTACCATTTAAATTAATTATAAAAAAGAGACTAAGTTATCTCATAAAAGAAAATTTTGATTTTTATCGAGGTTAGTTGACTAAACAAATATATATATATATATATATATATATATATATATATATATATATATATATATATATAAAGTTAGACAACATATCAATTTTTAAAAAAATGGGTAGCTTTAGATTTGGCTATTGCAAGGCATTGAGTTAATTTAATGATTCATTAGAGAATGGGAAGCTAGTGGACTAGAATATTATTGGCCCAGCTGGAATTACTAAAAAATATGGGCTAACTGAATTATTATTAAAAATGGGCCAAGAAATGGATTCATTTGGCCCAATGTTATATAGAAGAAAAGGGGTAATTTTATTTTTTATAGGTAAATGGACCAACTTTTATTTGATTCAATAAGGCCCAAAGTAGATACATTCTTAGCTCTTTACTCAGTTTGCATTCATGACCACTAACTACAAAATCACAATTGTATAAACGCTCACTTTACAAAAATAGCCACTTTTGCAAATCTGGCAAAATAGTCAGATTCACAAAGATATTACTACAACATTCCTAGAAACATATATTGGCAGTGTAATTTCAGTAACTAAAACGAAATTATGCTATGTGCCATACCCCTAATGTCATTCATGGCATACTCAGCATTGTTACTCGGATACAATAGCTTGAAAACATGCTGAAAACCCCATAAATGACCTACATATCACATTCAAAAACGTACAACTCGATATTCAAGTATTATAAAGGACTATATTCACGTTATTACATGCTTGATACATAACAATAACATCCATGCTCTTTTGTTGTCAAACTATCATCACATCAAACACGTTTAAATAGTGCAACAGGTTCAAGTTGTTGTTATTGCTGAGAAGATATACATTACGAGTTTTAAAGGATTACCTGGATAGCAGAAAAATAAACAGTAGTGAAGTGAGCAGAAACAACAGCAGAAATAGCAGAAAAACAGCAACAACCAGCAGCAAATCAGTGTTAGAAACAGCCCAGAAAATCCAGCGAAGACACTTAAAACTAGTAACTAACAAACTCAAAACTTAGCCAAATGATTGCTCTATTTTTCTTAATGATTTTTCACTCTAGGAGTCACTCATAAAGCTCACAAACTTCAGCTAACTAAAGTATTCACCTGCTGATTTTGTTTGTTCAAAGATGCGTGTTCAAGCAACTCTCAGATGTGTGTGAGTGCAAGATCTTTTTCTACGTGTGAAAGAATGACCTCTTTAAGTAGAAAAAATAAGTCCTTTTGGACAGATTTTGTTTCACCAAAAATCTGTCCAAAAGGACCAACTTTTGTGAGCCAAAACAGTCCACTTCTCACCAAAAATATGACACAAAGTAAGGTAGTTATAATTTCCAACATGCTTAAACAGTAAAATCAAACTAACATGTACTTATTTTATGATTAACACATTCTAACTTTCAGCTTTACACCAAAACAATACCACTCTATTTGATTCAAATTAAACCAAGTAAATAGGCAACTAACATTAACCAATTGAACTGCTAAAGCATACATACTTAGATTGCAACTAGAATGAGGATTCAAATGAACTAGATCAAACCAGTTCAACCTACGCAAGTTAAGATAAAGAGATTAATACTATAATTTATTATATAAAGCAGAAGTTAAAAAAACATTATTGAATCGTCGATGAAATATAACATCGACGAAACAACTTGCTAGATGAACACTGATTCGACAACCCTAAAGATTAGCTTGATTAATAACAATCTAATAAAAAACTAAGCTAGATAGTGATAACCAATTAAATAAAAGTAAACTTTAATTAACAAACAACAAACCAAAACAGAAAAAATAAAAATCAAAAATTAACCTACTACTATTAAAAGATCAAAAATTAATTAAAGGGATGACTCTTATACCAATCGAACATGCTTGAACTGTTCGAGCCAAGAGAAGATGCCGGAGATGTGAAGGAGTAGCTGCCCGACCCTGAAACACTCATTTCACTCCGGCAAATGCTAAAACAAAGGGATTCCAGCATTATGCCGGAAGAAAAATAGGGTTCTTGGGTCGAAAGAAGCGAAAATGGAGAAGCAGTGACGGCAAAGGCAGCGGGCAGTGGGGTGGTCGACAATGGTGGTGGGGTTTCAAAGGTAAAACTAGAAGGGAAGTGTAGATCTCCTGGAGATCTACATGTTTATGTGAAGTTTGTGTGGTGGGGTGGTCGGATTTGCCGTGAAATCGAAGAGGGAAGTAAGAGGCGGCTATCTAGGGTATCAGTTTCACAGAATTTAGAGGGGTTTTTGAGAATTTGGGGATCAAATTAGGAGAGAGGGTAAAGAGAGGAAGAGAATGGTGTAGGTTTTATGGGATTTGGACGAGGTCTGCCGACAGTGGCGATTTCCGGCCGGGGGAGCCACCGTGGGGAGCGACGAAGAGATGAGAGAGTGAGGAGAGGGGAAGAAGAAAAAGGGAATACAGCTAAATGGGGGCAAAATTTGGCTTTCTTAGGCTTTAAATACCTAGGTGAGAGATTAAATTAGGACCGTTGAATCAAGTCAAGATGTGTGGCTAAGATTAAATCTCATCCACTTAACCAAAACGACGTTGTTTTGGAGCGTCTGGTTGGGGTCTTGAGTTGGGGGTCGAATGCAATTGGGCCGCAGATTTGGTCCATGTTTTTGGGCCAATTGTGCTTAAAACCCAATAAAATCAATCCATATTAACCCCATCACTCATTATTTAAGAACTCTACTTCTAAAATCTACAAACACATATAAAATAAATCATAAAAGGTATAATGTAGGAGAATAGAAAAAGCAAAAATTAGGTATTTACAGCTACCCCTCTTTGCTCGAGAACATGAAGAGTTTTCGTGCAAAGAAAGTGAATTTCATAGCTAATTTTGCTCGTGTACCACTCCAATAAAAGCATTTTTGAAAAAACGTGACTGAACCTTGCTTCTGAGGTTGCCTACATATCCTTGGCTATAAAGGAATCAGGTCAGTGTAGTTATGAAAAAATTTGGTAGTTGGGACTAGCAAACACTAGAGTTAAGACTGTTGTTGTTGTTGTTGTTGACTGTTACTTGCTGCTTACATTAAAAGAAGAAGAGACTACATATTCCTGCAAGCTAAGAGTTACAAAATTCCTATCTATGTGTCTTTTGGAGTCAAATCTTGATTCTTAACTTGCTCGCTTGTGTTGACCTTAGATTGGATTTTGATTCTCTGTGAAGAAAAGATTATGACTCAATCTCGATTGCTTGCTTTCTGGATCAGAATTTGAGAAAATGAAACTTGAGAAGTTGTGTTGCCGACACGTTGTCAAAGTTAACTCCAACTATCCTGTGATCGTCCTTCTGATGATAGCTGAAACTGCGAGCTTCGATCGTCACAATCTGTGATCTGCGGCGAGGCCTGCAAAGCCATCAAAGACGAACAAAATGAACAAAAATTTTCTGCCCTTGTTTGGACTAGGAAAATTTTGTGAGTTATCAGCGAAAGCTATAAACTATCTAATTTATTGAAAGGCATACATAAACAATAGTATAAACTAGCTAAAAGAGATAAAATTTGGAACGAATGATTGTGTATCCAGTGGTCGGTACCTTGTACTACTGAAAAGAAATGTAACCAGGGGTTGGTAGTCTGTCTTACTGGAAGGAAATAGATTCAGGAGTTAGCACCATGTATTATTGATAAAGTGTTGAATCCCTTTAGGTGAAAAGGTTCTACCTGAGTTAAGCTACATAAAACAACCTGAACGAAGAGTACTTCTGCCCGGAACTATGAGCTGAATCCCTCTAGGTGAAAAGGTTCTACCTAAGTTAAACTACGTAAAACAACCTGAGCGAAGAGTACTTCTGCCCGGAACTATGAGTTGGATCCCTGATCGGCCAACCCTGTACTACTACAAAGTAGCAAGAGTGGTCGAAACAGCTTTTACCCGAGAAGGTCGAGATCGATTTCCACAGGGAGCTAGATATTGGAATTGAGTGTCTATCTAAATTGGAGTTGCGTAGTTGTTCCTAATTGCACTTTTAAATATTGTTGGTTTTGATATTACTTCTAAATTTATACTACTAAGATGCTAAATTAGGCGAAGTGAAGCTAAGAGTAAACTAGTTGAAGGTTGTCTAAATAGGTAAAAGGCACTAGGGAAGTGACTTTCTCCTAGGTGGGTAATTGACGGATTCTCGAGTCTGAGGCTAGATTGTCATATTTGGGGATTACAATATAACCATTGCACGATACTACTCATTTTATACTTCTCGGTAGTTCGAGTAATTTTGCCCTAATTGACTTTCTCAAGACCAATTGGGTATGATAATTTGTACAAGCAATTGAGGTTCAAGTCAGGGTATTACTATCTCTAGGTTTAACCCTTTAATTGGGGCTATCAATCTCTTGAATACACCCCAATTCCTTGTTGGACCAATTTTATAGATTTAGGCTCTCTTTTTCAAGAAGAGTGAAAGTTAACTAAGCATAAACTAGTGTTTGCAACCACTAAACCAACATTAAAACCATAAATTAGTCCCAATATCAAACACTCATAGACATTCAAGCCTTAAAATACAAGACCATCAATTACCCACACTAGGGTTGAGCTACAACCCTAGATAATGGGTCTAGCTACTCATGATTACAGAAGAAAATAGAGAAATAGATGAAGAAAAGCCCATAATATTTAATTACTAGATAAAACTTGAAGATTCAATGATGAAACTATTGTAAAATTACTCAAAATGGTAAAATAACACTATTTACGAGCGTAGCTGCTGTCTACAATACAACTGATGACCTAAAAATGGGAAAACAAACTATTTATACTAGACCGAAATTCTGGACAAAAATACCCCTGCGGGACTAGTGCAGACCGCACAAAATCGAGTGTGGCCGCACTAAGGCTCTTGGTTAAGGCATCTGCTCTCTAAACTTGGCCACCGCGGGCCGCACAAAATGCACCGTAGCCGCGGTGGCTTCTGTTGCGGTCCGCAAAAAATGGACCGCGGACCGCATTGGAAATGTCACACCTCCTTTTTCCGCCCTCGCGAGGGTACATGAGTTTTTTCCAATTAAAGGACAGTCGAAACGGGATTTATTTCTTTATTTCAGAGTCGCCACTTGGGAGATTTAGGGTGTCCCAAGTCACCTATTTTAATCCCGAATCGAGGAAAAGAATGACTCTGTATTACAGTCTGCGCACCAGAAATCCGGATAAGGAATTCTGTTAACCCGGGAGAAGGTGTTAGGCATTCCCGAGTTCCGTGGTTCTAGCACGGTCGCTTAACTGTTATATTCGGCTTGATTATCTAATATAATACGTATTATAAACTTATGTGCAAATTTTATCCCTTAGCCGCTTTTATTATTCTTTTTATTTATTGTTAGTATTTTACGAAAAATTGCAACATTGTGAAAACGTATTTCAAATCACGTCGCAATCAATTGCACCCGTGGTTATCGACACATTTCGACTCCGTTGAGATTTAGATTTGGGTTACATAAATGCACACCCGTATTTAAGGAAATAACATTATTAAATACGCGTCTAGAGCGACTAGCGTGTCATTATTTTGGGTAGGGCCGTGAAATTTGCTAAAACGGCTCCTCCCTAATTCTAAGCAATTAACTGTACATTTATTGAGGGCCCCGAAATCTATACATTTCATTAAGCGGGGCTCATCTCATTTATTTTAAATGGACAAATCTTAAAGCGACTACATTTTTTCTATAAAAATTAGTCTCTAAAATAAAGAAAGAAAAATCCTAATTAATTACTAGCTTTTATAATTTTAAGAAAACATGACATGCTAATTGCTTGGTTAATACAAATATTGATGAAAAAAAATTACTCTTAATTTCGAAATTTAAAATAAAATAAAAATTCAACAACTAATATTCAAAATAAACAAATATAGCTAGATTAAAACTCAGCATTGTTATTATTATTTTTAAAAAAAAATATATATTATTGAGATTAATTATTCACAATCATTTGAAACTAGATTTAACCATAATTACTAAAGCTTATTAGAAAGTTTATTAGACTTAAACGTTCTTCTAATCTTGCTTAAGCTCAAGTCATGCCTTAATGCCTAATTTACGATGTTTAATTTAAATTCATGTTTTAACTAAATTTAGCTACTTGTTCATGATCAACCTACAATCTTGAAGCCTTCATAGCTAGTGAATTAACCTGTTTTGCCGAACTGATTTATTACAGACTAACTTATGATATTATTTTCTTATTCCAGCTATTATTTAGTAATTCATGAAATAGCTTAAATACAATCAACAAAAGAAACAAAGAAAAAAAACGAAATTAAAACTTCAAATTTTCATTCTTCATATGTATTCATGCTTCATATTTCGGATTACAATAACCAGCTTTTCAGTTGTGTACCTGATATTGGAAGCAAAAGAAAATGAATATGAGTATCAGCAGCAGCAGTAAAATCAGTACAACACAGCAACAATAGCCCAGCAACAGTAACAAACCAGTGGAGTAGTAATCCAAAAAAAAAACAAAATCTTCCAGCTTTGATGAAACAACAATTAATTCTGATTTCAAACAACAAAAGAAAGCAGAATATTTTTTTAGTTTTTATTTTTATTTTTTGAAAGCTTAAATATTTTTCGGAATTTTCTATCTCTTAAATGTTCAGCCCTTTTCTCTCTCTTATTTTCAGATTTGTTTCTCTCTCTCGTATTTGTGTATTTTTTCTCTATCTCTCTGTCTATATTTTTTGATTTCAAGACCTCACATATATAACCCATCCCATAAACCTTTCAATTAATTAAAATCCATACTTTTCTCTACCCAACCCATTATCTTTCCACTCATCCCCATTACATTAAATAAACATATCACACCACCCCATTTCATTTTGTCCCCCATGCTTCATTTAAAATAATGCAAGATTCCCCTTTAAATTAAATCTTGTCCCCCCTTTATATTAAATAATCATATCACAACCCACCCCATTTCATTTTGTCCCCCATGCTTCAAATAAACAATTACAAAATGTACAATTCCTAAACTACCCCTTCCGACCTTACTGAAATTACCAAACTACCCCTGAACGTATTACAAATTTACCAAACTACCCATCAGCTATAACACATCAATTAATCAAACTTAACCAAAATATAGACAATATGATCAATTTCTAACAATGTTCAAACAACAATATGAACACGGATGAACATCATAACAACAATATCACATGAACATGATTTTAACAATATTTCAACAACAAATCACATGAACACAAATTGAACAACCAAGAACAACTAAAATTTGATTGAACAATATTTTTAGCAACAACAAACCTATTTTTCGGATTTAAACAACAACAATCAAACAAGTATATTTAGATTCTTAAATTCAATAATATTGAACTTAAAATCAACTCTAACAACATTACAACAAACAATTCTTATATTAAACTTTAAACAAGATTATGAGACCAATTCAAGAAATAATCACAAATGATAAACAAGAAATAAGAAAATCAAACTATACAAATTTCGGATTCAAGATCAATCAAATAAAGTATGAACATGAATGAAAAGATTCAACCACAATAACAAACTTTATTCAAATTTCGAATTGAACTTAAACAAAACAAATAAACATATTCAAATCACTAATCTTCAAATAATCAATTAATCTTTCTTAATTAAATCCAACAAAAAAAATATAACAAAGATACATGATCATGAATGAAATCTATATTAAACAAACAACGGATTCAAGCGATTTAAACTAAATCTAACAATATTAAACCTAAACTAACAATTCCTTTTTTTTTGCAAAAATTAAATTAACATGAAATAAACTGAAAATCAATTAATTAAATTTTCATTTGAATCTGAAAATTAAACCAACCAAACATATAAACAAACTAAAAAAAATTATTTCAATGATGAACAAACAAAACAAGAATTGAATCATTTATCGATTTTGGATCCGAAAAATATCAAACAAATTACGGGCAAAAAATGAAACTCAAAAACCCACTAACCGGATCGAAACAATGACGAACTTGAACGGAAACAAATCTGCCCGGAAACAAATATCGCACCAAAATCATTTGACGCCGAAGACGATCACGAACGGACAAACGAAGAGCTTGAAGGAGAGGTAGCAGACAACCGTGAAAGCGATGCCGGACGGGGCAGCAACAATGCAAAACGTGAGCAGCAGTAGATGCTGGACGAAGCAGTCACGCAGCATCATGAAGTGAGGAAGAAGAAGAAGCAACGATCAACGTGAACTTGAAGAAGAAGAAACACTCGCGATCTTGAAGAAGAAGAAGAAACACGGGCGGCGGGTGTGTGTGTGTTGTGTTGCCGTGGTTGTGTGTGTGTATGTGAAGGAGAAGAGGTGGGGGAAGGGCAGCCATGGATGGGGTGTTTGGATGCTTGAAGAAGAAGAAGAAAAGAGAGAAAGAGAAGGGGGGGGGGGGCGGATGAGAGAGAGGGATTTTTTAGGGTTTTCTTCCTTTTCTTTTTTTTTGTTTTGTTTTGTTTTGCTTTGTTTTTTTTTTGAAATGCAAGATAGGGGGTGTTGGGTTATGGACCGGGTTGACCCGGTTTGAAATGGACTGGGTCGTTTGGGAAGATTGGGCCATTTTTTGGGCCTGTGGCTTGAAATCGAAGAAGAGGCCCAATTCCGACTTTCTTTATATTTTCGCTCTCTTTTCTTCTTTTTATTTCTCTAAAACTAAATTATAAAAATACTTAAATTATTATTAAGAACTAAATTAAGTTATAAAAGTGCAAATTAACTTCCAATAACAATTAACGCACAATTAAGTAATAATTAAGCATAAAATTGTATATTTGGACATTAAATGCTAAAAATGCAAACGATGCCTATTTTTGTAAATTTTTATTTTTTTGTAAACAAACTTAATTACTAACAAATTATAGAATTAAATCCTTACATACAAAATGCGATATATTTTTGTATTTTTTATTAATTTAGCAAATAAACATGCACAGACAAATACAAATAATTATTCAAAATATCACAAAATATCACAAAATTGCACACCAAGGAAAATTATTTTATTTTTGAATTTTTGGGGAGTAATTCTCATATTGGGCAAAAATCACGTGCTTACAGCTGCCCCTCTTTGCCCGAAGACACGTAGGGTTTTCGTGCAAAGATAAAGCGAGCGATTTTTGCCCATCCGAGTACTCCGTGTGAAGCATTTTTGAAAAAGATTTGACCGAACCTTTGCTTCAAAGGTTTCCTACATATCCTGGGCTAAACAGGAATCAGGTCAATGTAGTTCGGGAAGTTTTTGGTAGCTGGGACTACCGTGGGACTGCATTGTTACTGTTGTTGCATGCTATTACTACTGCTTACCGATCTCCTTGTTACACCTTGCTTAAAAGAAAACAAGAAGCTAGGCTATACTGCAATTTTTCTTGTTGCCTTGCTTTCTTGTCTGCTTGCATTTTTTCCGGTGCTTTTCTTCCGATGCTTTTCTTCCTTTCGACACAAGCACTTGAGTTTTTGCTGGGACCTCTTATTGCAACCTTCTGCTTCCTGATGCTGGGGATTTTTATTGTTTTCTGCTGGGGATTCCTGTTGTAACCCTCTGTTTTATTGTCCTGTGACTTGATCTTGAAATGTATGCCTCTGTTCGATGGGCGGGCTCCCAACTTTAATACTTGAAAATTAATGCTGAATGTGTTCCTCTGTTATATGGGCGGGCTCCCAACTTCAACACTTGAAATGAAAAGACTGAAATGTATGCCTCTGTTATCTGGGTGGGCTCCCAACTTCAACGCTTGAAATATAAAGACTGAAATGTATTCCTCTGTTCTATGGGCGGGCTCCCAACTTCAACACTTGAAATAAAAAGACTGAATGTATGCCTCTGCTATCTGGGCGGGCTCCCAACTTCAACGCTTGGAATGTAAAGACTGAAATATATGCCTCTGTTATCTGGGCGGGCTCCCAACTTCAATGCTTGAAATGAAAAGACTGAAATGTATGCCTCTGTTCTATGGGCGGGCTCCCAACTTCAACTCCTGAAATGTAATATCTCTATTCTCCAGGCAGACTTCTGACTTTTAAAATTTAAACTATGTGTCTCTGTTCTTCAGGCGGACTCCTTACACCAAACTTGAAAAGTATGTCTCTGTTCTCCAGGCGGACTCCTGACTTTTAAAATTTAAGCTGTATGTCTCCGTTCTTCAGGCGGACTCCTGACGTCAAACTTGAAAAGTACGTCTCTGTTCTCCAGGCGGACTCCTGATTGCTAAATTTGAAATGAATGTCTCTATTCTCCAGGCGGACTCCTGACTTTTAAAATTTAAACTGTATGTCTCCGTTCTTCAGGCGGACTCCTGACTTTTAAAATTTAAACTGTATGTCTCCGTTCTTCAGGCGGACTCCTGACGTCAAACTTGAAAAATACGTCTCTGTTCTCCAGGCGGACTCCTGATTGCTAAATTTGAAATGAATGTCTCTATTCTCCAGGCGGACTCCTGACTTTTAAAATTTAAACTGTATGTCTCCGTTCTTCAGGCGGACTCCTGACTTTTAAAATTTAAACTGTATGTCTCCGTTCTTCAGGCGGACTCCTGACGTCAAACTTGAAAAATACGTCTCTGTTCTCCAGGCGGACTCCTGACGTCAAACTTGAAAAATACGTCTCTGTTCTCCAGGCGGACTCCTGACAACTTGCATTTATCCTAATTAGTGCTTGTTTTTCCCTCCTGGAGAATTCCTCTTCAACAACTAATTTTTCTCCCCCTGCTTAATCAAAGAAAATTTCGTCAGTTTAAAACAGTGGTTAGTTGATGGCATTCTTGCTGAAAAATCCTTCCACTGCCTTGCTTTGTGTTGACTAATTTCCACACACTGACCCTGAACTGCTTGACTTTCTGACCAACTTTTAAATTTCCCAACCTCTGGCGACCTAAATGCTTTACACCCCTGCTGTTATTTCACTTTTCTGACCTTTTATTTGAGCTTTCGCCTTTCCCACGACATTTCCCAATCATTTCACCGATGAAACTTCCGTTAATTCCCTGTATTCCACTTGACATTAAGTTGTTTTTGACATGCTCTGACCACGTTGTGCTTTACAATTCTAGAAGCTGGTAGTGAACTTTGAAGTCCTTTCTGCTTGCATCGAACAAAACTGGCACTGAAACATCTCAGCTAGATAAAAACCCTCAAAAGAAAAATGAAATGATTTTTGAGTTAAGGATAAGAAGAATCCAAAACCAGATGACTGTTTGAAAAGAGAAAGAAAAGAAACTTATCTGAACGAGACAACTAGTACCAATGGTCAAGACATGCATTTTGGATTAATCAGCCCAATCTGTCCAAACAAACAACTCTCAATTGCCGTACCTCATTGCCCAGAACTTCCATCACTTGTTTGATTTATCTAGACCTTAATCTTGTTTCCCTGCGGTACCGCGAAACGGTTTCTATCAACATACCTTTCTCAGTTTTCCATTTCTTATCTCACCTTCGCCTTGAGGTGCCCGTAAAGGTTTTCACCAACAAGACTCTCTCATTTATTTTTCTCTCAGCTCCCGTCGCCTTACGGTGCCCGTGAGGGTTTTCACCCATAAGACTCTCTCATTTATTTTTGTTCTTCTTGCTCGAACCAGAGTGTTGCCCCTATCGTGGGTTATTCCTACCTGTTCATCTTGGCATTTCTCAAAACTGATCATAAGGTCTTTCTTCGGTCCGTAATGTAGGCTTTTGGATTGATTTAGAAAGAAAGGTATAAAAGGCTCAAAACAATTCCAATGGGTTCAAATTACAACTTTCGGAATCCAACTTTCATAACAATCACCACTTCTGCCCCAGTTTCTTGCTTGGGGATTTTTGGATTTCTATTTGGTATGACTGAACCTTGGAGTAAGGCTGCCTACGTACCCTTTCGGGATCAAGTCAAACGTAGTTCACTTCATAGAGACTACGTTGTTATGTTTTCTCTTCTTTCCTTTTTTTTTCATTTTTCCTTCTTTTCTTTTCTTCTTTTCTTTTTTTTTTCTTTTCTCTTTTTTTTTCTTCTTTTCTTTCCTTTTTTTTCCTTTATGTTCGACACTTGTGTTCTCTGATAATGTCGATGATTCCGAAAGAGGTGCATGAAAAATAAGTAAGGCTCGAAGGGGATAACAAGGGATATGAGTGTTTGGATAGCAGAACAAAATGCCTTCATCATTTCAATCTTTAAGATATGCCAAATACGAACAGATACATTTAGAAAAATAAAGAAATCATACATAATATCTCTTGACCGCATCGGAATTGATGGTCATTTCTACACATTTTCCTTCCGCATCTGTCAAATACAATGCTCCATTAGACAACACTCTGGTTACTACAAATGGTCCTTGCCAGTTTGGGGCAAATTTTCCTTTTGCCTCAGACCAATGAGGCAAGATCCGCCTCAGTACTAATTGCCCTACTTCAAATTTCCTTGGACGTACTTTTTTGTTGTATGCTCTTGCCATTCTTCGTTGGTACAGTTGGCCATGACACACTGATGCCAATCTTTTCTCATCGATCAAACTCAACTGCTCAAGACGGCTTTTCACCCATTCATCATCATTGATTTCAGCCTCTGCAATGATTCGCAGAGATGGGATTTCCACTTCTGCGGGTATTACCGCCTCGGTACCATATACCAATGAGTAAGGAGTCGCCCCTACCGAGGTACGCATGGTGGTGCGATATCCTAACAATGCAAAAGGCAATTTCTCGTGCCATTGTCTAGATCCTTCAACCATCTTCCGGAGTATTTTCTTTATGTTCTTATTGGCCGCTTCAACCGCACCATTTGCCTTGGGACGGTACGGAGTAGAGTGCCTGTGAGCAATCTTAAACTGCTCACATGTCTCCTTCATCAAATGACTATTAAGATTAGCCCCATTATCTGTGATGATTACCTTTGGGATCCCAAACCGACATATGATATTTGCATGCACGAAGTCAACTACAGCCTTCTTGGTCACAGACTTGAATGTCTTCGCTTCCACCCATTTGGTAAAATAATCTATAGCTACCAAGATAAATCTGTGCCCATTTGATGCTGCTGGATCAATTGGCCCAATAACATCCATGCCCCATGCAACAAAAGGCCATGGCGCGGACATCGTATGTAATTCTGATGGTGGAGCATGAATCAAATCTCCATGTATTTGGCATTGATGACACTTACGCACAAAACTTATACAATCTCGCTCCATCGTGAGCCAATAATAACCTGCTCGAAGAATTTTCTTTGCTAGAACATACCCACTCATATGCGGTCCGCAAACTCCGGAATGCACCTCAGTCATGATAGTTGTGGCCTGCCGTGCATCTATACATCTCAACAAACCGAGCTCTGGCGTTCTTTTGTACAGTACTCCTCCACTAAGGAAAAACCCACTTGCCAACCGTCGAATTGTTCTTTTCTGATCACCGGTGGCCTGCGTTGGATACACTCCCGCTTTGATGTACTCTTTGATATCATGGAACCATGGCTCTCCATCGATTTCCTCTTCTATCATATTGCAGTAAGCATGTTGATCACGGACTTGAATCTGCAATGGATCAACATAGGCCTTATCTGGATGGTGCAACATTGATGCCAAAGTAGCCAAAGCGTCAGCAACCTCATTATGAATCCTTGGAATGTGTCTGAATTCTATGGCCTGAAAACGCTGGCAAAGCTCATGCAGACATTGTCGATACGGTATAAGCTTCAAGTCCCGTGTTTCCCATTCCCCTTGAATCTGGTGTACCAGTAAGTCCGAGTCACCCATGACCAAGACTTCCTGTACACCCATATCCACAGCTAATCTCAATCCCAATATACACGCCTCATATTCTGCCATGTTGTTTGTACAGTAGAAACGAAGCCGAGCTGTAACAGGGTAATGCTGACCTGTTTCCGAAATAAGTACTGCTCCTATTCCCACACCCTTCATATTTGCAGCCCCATCAAAGAAAAGTTTCCATCCCGACTTCTCAGCTTGTTCTAATTCTTCAATGTGCATTATCTCTTCATCAGGGAAATAAGTTTTCAAAGGCTCATAATCTTCATCAACGGGGTTCTCAGCCAAGTGATCGGCTAATGCCTGTGCTTTCATGGCAGTCCGTGTCACATAGACAATGTCGAACTCTGTAAGTAAGATCTGCCACTTTGCAAGCCTTCCTGTGGGCATGGGTTTCTGGAAAATATACTTCAACGGGTCCAAGCGAGATATAAGGTAAGTGGTGTAAGATGACAAGTAATGTTTCAATTTCTGTGCCACCCAAGTTAGGGCACAACATGTCCTTTCCAGATGAGTATACTTGACCTCGTAAGATGTGAACTTCTTACTGAGATAGTAGATAGCCTGCTCCTTTCTGCCCGTAACATCATGCTGCCCCAGTACACAGCCGAATGAACTGTCCACAACTGTCAGATATAGAATCAAAGGTCTCCCTGGTTCTGGTGGGACCAGCACGGGTGGGTTTGACAAATACCTCTTTATCTTATCAAAAGCCTCCTGGCATTCATCAGTCCATTTGACCGCGGCATCTTTCTTTAACAATTTGAAAATTGGTTCACACGTTGCCGTGAGCTGAGCAATGAACCTGCTGATATAGTTCAGTCTTCCCAACAAACTCATCACCTCGGTTTTGTTTCTTGGAGGTGTCAACTCCTGAATAGCTTTGATCTTTGACGGGTCTAATTCAATACCCCTCCGGCTAACTATAAATCCCAACAACTTCCCAGATGGCACCCCGAAAGCACATTTCGCAGGATTGAGCTTAAGATTGTATCTGCGAAGCCTTTGAAAGAATTTTCTCAAATCTCTGGCATGGTCAGATTGCTGTCTAGACTTAACGATCACATCATCCACGTATACCTCAATTTCTTTATGTATCATATCATGGAAGATAGTTGTCATGGCCCTCATATAAGTTGCCCCAGCATTTTTCAAACCAAACGGCATGACCCGATAACAATACGTTCCCCACGGCGTGATGAATGCCGTCTTTTCTGCATCTTCCTTATCCATTAGAATCTGATGATAACCCGCATAACAATCCACAAAAGAGCCAATATCATGTTTGGCACAATTGTCGATCAGTATATGGATGTTGGGCAGTGGGAAATTATCTTTTGGGCTTGCTTTGTTAAGGTCTCGATAATCGACGCACACCCTGGTCTTGCCATCTTTCTTTGGCACAGGCACGACATTGGCTAACCAAGTGGGGTACCGTGTAACCTGAATGACCCTTGCCTCAAACTGCTTGGAGATCTCTTCTTTGATCTTCACACTTATGTCTGTTTTGAACTTTCTCAACTTCTGCTTGACAGGGAGGAGTGCTGGATCAGTGGGCAATTTATGAACCACCAAATCGGTGCTTAGACCCGGCATATCATCATATGACCATGCAAAAACGTCTTTGTACTCATGCAATACTTTAATTATCTCCTCCTTGAGTTGTGGATCCAAATGAACACTTATTTTAGTTTCCCGTACGTTATCTTGGTCCCCTAGATTAACTGCTTCTGTGTCATTTAGGTTAGGTTTGGGTTTTTCTTCAAAGTGGCTTAATTCTTTACTAATTTCCTCATAAGCTTCATCATTATTACAATTCATCCCATCATCACACTCGACCTCTTGTATTATTACTTCTGAATTAGATTGGCTTTTAAAGCTGGGCCGAAGATTCCTCATGCATGTCATGTCATTGATATCAGCATAAAGAGAACTGTACAAAGAAAAGAAACGAAAATGGAAAGAGAATTAGGGACGAAGAAAATTGCATTTCATTAAACGTAAAGACAACAAGGTTTTAACTCATCCAAACGGACGGAACATAACAACTGGATTACAAACCCTGGAATAATCCAGGTGACAAAAAGGAAAACAAAACCCACTACCACGACTCCCTCCGAACTGGAAGAGGAGTAGCTTCCCAATTGCTGATGTTAGCACGTGGTCCGATGTACTGTATGTCTGCTCTGCTTGACCCTTCCCCGGCCTCAACCATGTTTACTTCAACAAATACTTTCTCAAACACCTTATCCAAATTCCCATCCGCCTCAACTAACGAACCCGATATCTTTGCCAATGACTGTTTCTTGATATTCGGCCTGACGAAGGACCTGGACAATCGAGGAATTGGTTTAGGGAGCACCCAAGCTTTCTTCTTCAATTTACGGGCCTTTCTGATATCTGCCGCTGTTGGTTTGAACCCTAACCCGAAGGTGTCCAAATTTTTGGGCAAAGACACAGGTTGAGTAATGCCCTGCAGTTCAACCCCCAAACCCTTCCCGGGCACGAACCCGTTATTCAACATTTCTGACACTACCATGACGGTCGTAGCTGACACCCTAGGACATGGCATGCTTTTACCCTCAAGCAACCTGCTCACCGGAACCGTGTCGAGGATCTGATACACCCATGGCCCCTTATCATCTTCGGTCTCTATAAAGGGTACAATGGCATCATTCACGGCGCATGTGTGATCTTCCCCATGTAACACAATTTCTTGTCTGTCCCACTCGAATTTGATCATTTGGTGCAGTGTGGAGGGCACGGCTTTTGCCGCATGAATCCACGGTCGACCCAACAAAAGATTATAGGATACTGCAGCATCCAACACCTGAAATTCCATCGTGAACTCGACTGGGCCAATAGTCAATTCGAGTACAATATCCCCTACTGTGTTTGTTCCCCCTCCATCGAACCCTCGAACACAAATGCTATTTTTGCGGATTCTATCCTCATCAATCTTTAACTTGTTCAATGTGGATAACGTGCAAATATTAGCGCTCGACCCGTTATCGATTAGTGCCCGAGTAACCATTGAACCTTCACATTTGACCGTCAAATAGAGAGCCTTGTTGTGTTCTGTGCCTTCCATAGGCAATTCATCATCAGAAAATGCTATCCTGTTCACTTCAAAGATCTTGTTGGCAATTGTCTCTAAATGGTTTACTGAGATTTTGTCAGGCACATGAGCCTCATTCAATATCTTCATTAAAGCTCGGCAATGCTCATCAGAGTGAATTAATAATGACAACAACGAGATTTGGGCCGGTGTTTTTCTCAGTTGATCAACAATGGAATAATCTTGTCCTTTCATCTTTTTCAGAAACTCTTCTGCTTCCTCTTCCGTTACAGCTTTTTTAACTGGCACTGGATTGTCTTTTGCGCCCTTAGCTTTTCTCAACTCTTCAGGGGCGAAACAACGTCCTGACCGGGTCAGTCCCTGTGCTTCACAACTTTCTTCCTCAATTTCCTTTCCTTTGTATGTCACCACTACTTTGTCATATTTCCAGGGTACGGCTTTGCTATCAACCATGGGTAACTGGACTACCGGTTTTATGACAACCGGCTCTATATAGACTCCCTTCACGACCACCACGGGCATGGATACTGACCTTGGTACCACTATCTTGACTGGCTCCTGCTTTTTCTCGGCCACAAACGATCCCTTTCCCATTACTAGCACTGGCTTGTCTTCTACTGCTTTTAACTGAACCACTGGCCTTGCACTCACTGTCTTTTCTTTGGTTTCCGTAGAACGAATCACCATAACCACCTGCGAAGGTTTCTTAGGCTCTTCCCCCTTATGTATCAGTTCGATCATGTTGGCCTCATAATGCGCTGGTAACGGATTTTGATTGATGTTCGGGGCCTCTGGAGCCTGTACCTCAATACGACGATTATCAATGAGCTCTTGGATTGCGTTTTTCAACTTCCAACATTTTTCAGTATCGTGCCCCGGCATCCCTGAGCAATACTCGCAGCTAACAGAGTGGTCCAGGTTTCTGGGAAGAGGATTTGGTGCTTTGGATTCAACTGGGGTCAACATCCCCAACTGTTTCAATCTGTGGAAAAGAGAAGTGTAAGATTCTCCCAGCGGGGTAAATGTTTTTTTGTTTGGGGCCTTCTCATTTCTAAAAGCTTGGTTTGGGCGGAAGCTGGTTCCTGGTCTGTTAGCCCTGGGAGGTGGATAGGTGTTTTGTGGGTGTGGCTGTGTATTTTGGGGACTTGGTGTACGCCATTGCGAGTGCACTGGGGGTTGAGTGTAGGTCTGGGCATGGTGAATAGAAAATTGTGGTTCTGGTGGTGGATAATAGTGTTGCGGTGGACCATATGAGGTATATTGATAGTTTGGGTGATGGGGTCTGGGTTGGTTGTAGTAGAGTGGACGGTTATTGTGCCTGGACCAAACATTAGCTTCAACTGCAGCAACTTCTTCTTTCTTCTTCTTTCCCAGCACACCACCAGTACCGCTTTGGATGGCCTGGGTGGTTGCTTTCAAAGCCGAGTAGCTCAAGATCTTGTTAGATTTCAATCCTTCTTCAATCATGGCTCCCATCTTTACCACTTCATTAAACGACTTCCCGACAGATGTCACTAGATGACCAAAATAGGTAGGTTCCAATGTTTGCAAGAAGTAATCTACCATCTCACTTTCCCGCATGGGAGGATCAACCCTTGCAGCTTGTTCCCTCCAGCGGAAACCAAACTCTCTAAAACTTTCCCCAGGCTTCTTTTCTAGTTTCAACAATGACAGACGATCAGGGACTATTTCGAGGTTATATTGAAAATGGCCGATGAATGCCTGGGCCAAATCATCCCATGTATACCATCGGCCGGGGTCTTGCCTCGTGTACCATTCTAGCGCTGACCCGCTCAGGCTTTGCCCGAAATATGCTATCAACAACTCATCTTTTCCCCCAGCCCCTCTCATTTTGCTACAAAAACCACGCAGATGGGCTACTGGGTCACCGTGCCCCTCATATAAGTCAAACTTTGGCATTTTAAACCCCGCAGGCAACTGTACATCAGGAAAAGGGCACAAATCTTTGTATGCGACACTAACTTGGTTTCCTAAACCATGCATGTTCCTGAAGGATTGCTCCAGGCTTTTGACTTTACGAATTACCTCCTCTTGTTCTACATTCTTAACCGGTTTCTCAACTTCTCCCGGGATTTCAAAATGGGGAGAGGAGGTATATGGCTCAGGCGCTTTGAAAGTGGGTTCGGGAGGGTAATATTGGGTGTCGTGAGCTTGGAATAGCGGCTCACTGGATGATCTATGTAGTGGAGCTGGGGGAGGTGCCACAAAGACGGGAACATTTGGTGGAGGAGGGTTTTGAGTGGGAGGTGGAGCTTGGGAATCATAAGCCTCTCTTCCCTGATAATAGTGATGGCTTGGGAAACTTGTTGAAGGACCGGGAGAGGGGTATTCCGGCGTGTGTACTGGTTGGAGGGTAGGAGTAACGGGTAGTTCTTGCCCCTTCTGGGCTCTAGCTAAGGCTATCTGCATTTCATTCATTTCTAGCCTCATTTTTTCCATTTTCTCCAGGGCTTCCTTCAGCATCTGATTGGCCGTTTTTTCTGACTCAACGCTGTTGTCTGACCCAGTCATGCTTTCTGGTATAGGACCTTTTGATCTTGTTTGATAATGGTACGGTGCCAGTACGCTCTAACAACTAACTGATATTGGAAAAACAACAAACTTGTCAGTGTTAGAGTCTTAACAGATATTGTAATTGCACGTTAATCATTTCTAACATGCTTTTGCTCTGACCTCATGCATCATCCCAGCTTATTTTTGCTCTGACAAACATATATTCTTTTTTTTTTTTTTTAAATTACGGTCGAATCTTATAGAGATTGCCTACGTATCGTGACCCCGCACGAATCAGACCAAGCGTAGTTCGTGCAGATAAATGTAAAAATATGGGTGGAAATAAAATGCTCAACTTTCATTAATAAACAGACTCTTACAAACTCGACATCTTTTGTTTTGGAAAGAAACTAACAAACGTAATCTGAAAGCAAACAAAAACTCTAAGCTGCAAACATACTCAATCCGGACGTACAAAAGACTGACTCGACATGGTAGACACTCAAAGACACGGACTATGCATATTCTAGTGCTTCAAACTTAGGTATCCGCGGGGCGTCGTTCGGCCTCGCCGCGGGTCTAGGATCCAAATCCCTTTCAAGCTGCTCTAACTCATTCATGGTTCGCTTCACATAGATCATCACTGCTGAGATAAAAGTAGTACGGGTCATGTCTTCACAAACCCGACATCTCCTGACAATAGCATGAGCAATGGCTCTAATCCTGTCTTTTGTTTGCTTCTTTTCTATGAGCAAGCGTCTTATCTGATCGCTGCACGTCTTTAAAGCTCGGGAGTCTTGCAAGTGCTGGTCTTGCAGCTGTTGCACTTCTGCCTCCATTTGGGCTAACAAGTTGTAACAATGTCCGCTCTCAGTTTCGAAGTCTCTAGCCTGCCTAACCGCTCTACCTTCAAGGGCAACTACTTTTCTCTTTAAATTGGCAACAATTTTCTCATGGTCCCTCTTCAACTGATTCAAGTATTGGCGACGCTCTTCGGTTCTTGTCGCCCATTGTGCTTTGAGTTCTGCCATGACATTTTCAGCTTTTCCTAGCTCATCCCGCCATTCTCTGACTTCGCTTTCCAATCTTTTTACCAATTGTTCATCGGATCGGCTCCTCGGTTGCTTATCGATGGTTATCTTCAACTGTCGGACTTGGGCTTTAAGAGCGTCATTTTCTCTGGCTAGTCTATTCATTTCACCTTGATCCTCGGCAACCTGTACACTGCTCTCGAATTTCAGACTCTCGACTTGTTGCTTTAATTTACCAATCTCAACCCGATAGCTTTCTTCCTTTGCTAACCAATCCCACTGCTCTTGGGACGACTTGGCGAAATCTTCGAGATGAGGTCTTTTAGCCGGTCTTCCATATGCCACGTCACCTCTGAACCATTCGTGATACCCTGGAGCAATTTCCCCTCTGACCCTATCAGACACACAAGTGTTTGCCATCAGATATTGACACTCACTCCAAATTTGACGAACCTCTTCCTCGGGGAATCGACCGTCAGGACTAATTTCGATCACTTGGGTACTTAAATCTTCATCTCTCGGTATTACTTGATATCTACCGAGTTGCCTCAGAACCCGATATGGTGCATAAGGTTGTATGCTTTTGAGTCCCATTAACAAAAAATGCGGTCGGGCTGCTGGCATATATATGACTTCCTCGACAGACAACCATCCAAGCACCCACTGTATCTGGCTAGCCTCGAGGTTCCGAAATAATAATGCCCAAGCTGTGACTCCTTCAGGTAGACCAACCCCTTTGATTCTCGTACAAAATTCCCCTATACAAGTTTTCTCAGCCGAGCCATAACTCAATAACTGAGAGCGCGGGCACAAATGCTCAATCATCCATATTTGCAACAATAAGTTACATCCCTCAAAAAATTTGCCCCCAGCTTTGCACGCAGTGAGAGCTCTGAAGATATCAGCCACAATCATAGGTGCTAAAGTGCTTTTCCCCATGGTTTGCAAAGTACTGACGACGCCTGCTATTTTCAAATCAATATTACCATCTTTCCTTGGGAATATTACGAGACCCAAAAAAGCTACCATAAATGCCACTCGCCTGTGTTTCTCCCATTTTTGTCGGCTATTTCTGCTGCAAAGCTTAAAGTCTGGATTATTGAACCCGCCCACATGTCCATATCTATCATACACGAAGCGGAAACTGCAGAAACCCTTTGCAAAATCTGGGTGATGAACTGTCCGGGGTACTTTCAAGGAATCCAGGAATCGATGTATGGTAATGGCTCTAGGAGCAATCAAGTATTTGAATCTCAATGGAGCTTGGTCACTTCCAATGTACCCCGCTATTTCTTCTATTGTTGGGGTGAGTTCAAAGTCTGAAAAATGAAACACATTATGTGCCGAATCCCAATGGGCGACCAATGCCCTGATGATATCCCCCCGAGGCTGAATGTCTAATAAATCCGGAAGGTCTTTCAAATATTTTCTCACTTCGTCTTGCCCTTCTTTGCCCAAATCATTCCACCACAATTGCAGCTCAAAAGGGATTTTGGTCATTATTGAAAAAGGCTCATTTATTGTTGTGCTCATCCTGCACATTTATTAAAGCGTTTAAGCAAAAGAAAACTTTTATTTAACTCCAAAAACTACTATCTATATTATCGACTCAAAATTAACCCTATATTTTAAATGAAGAACTCAATTCTTAATTCTAATATTTTTAGATAAAAGACCCGATATTGCGACACGGCCTTCCTGCGCCTCAGGGGCAAAAATTTTAAGGCTGTGAAGGTCAAAAATCAAAATACGACCAAAGGTGGTTGTTTATGCAAAGTCAGCCCTTCGGTGCCCCGTTTGGGAATATTTGGCTATTTATGACATAACAACATCACCTGACTTATTTATGACTCTTTTTTTTTATCGTTTTTCAAATTAGGAAACTCACTATTGCAAACACAGCCTTTCAACGTCTCGGGGACGAAGATTTTTAAGGTTGTGTGGGTCAACTGGACCAAATCTTAAATATGACCCAAATGTGGCTGTTTATGCAAAGTCAGTCTTCCGGCGTCCTCTTCGGGAACATTCAGCTATGTCTTCATAAAACAGCGTCACCCGACTTCTTAGAAATTTGACATATATATTTTGCTATTATTAGCAAAAGGGGAGGTTGGACACCACCCGACTTATTTATGGCAAAATTAAAATTCTTGACATGTTTTTTTTTTATTTATTTATTTGTTTGGCTTTTTTTTAGCAAAAAGGGGGTTGGACCCGATGAGGGTTGCCTACGTATCTCACATCCGGTGAGAATCAAACCCGCGTAGTTCGGTCAAATTAACCGAACTATTTTAAAACATGACTCTTTTTCATTTTTATTTTTTTCCTGGCAAGACAATCTATTTTCCTTTTCTATTTTTGAAAAAGACAAAATAACGATTTTTTTTTCATTTTCAACAAACAATAAAACAATCTATTTTTCCGGAAAAAAAATAATAATAAAAGACTTTTTTTTATATATATTTTTTAGTAAAACAAAATAAAATATTTTCCCTTTTTGTTTTTCAAAATTTCGGCAGAGTTTCGCCAGTAATTGGTCATTGATTTTTTTTCTAAAATAATCAATTAACTCCCTAACTGATATATTCTTTTTCCCTTTTTTTTTCTTTTTTTTTTCAATTTTCCAACATTCCCGAGATTCAGAAACCGGTCAACATGCAAGTTCGGAACAAATATATGTACAGAGCAAGTAGGATGCATCAGAATGGTCTTTTCATTTCAGGTTGCTAGTCCTAGACGGACCCAACCCCTGTGTTGAGTCCCCTAAGTCATATGTAACGTGATGCAAATAATCGTTCCTATTAGGGATCCGGCATGAGGTTTCGTTATACTAGGTTTATAACCTGGGTATATGTTCTAGACTGTGTACCCGAGCGGACAACTCGAGTCGAGGAGGGGGCAACTTACCGGGAACCAAAAGGCCATCCGGCTTCGTAACTTATCCGTCCTCTTTCTTATTTCAGGTATTGACACTAACAGAATAGGGAGCCTCGACCAGCGAGCTTCTCCCCGGAGGTAAGAAGAGAAGGGTTTCGGCACAGTTTATATACAGTTCAGATAATATCAAAGCGGTAAAAGACAACATTTAGTATGTTATGTCAGAACATGCAATATATATCAGATAATAAAGCCAAATATAACAATTATTCTAAGCTCGAATTCTTGAACCCTGAACTAGTGGTTCTGGGTCGTTATCCCCAGCAGAGTCGCCAGAGCTGTCACACCTCCTTTTTCCGCCCTCGCGAGGGTACAGGAGTTTTTTCCAATTAAAGGACAGTCGAAACGGGATTTATTTCTTTATTTCAGAGTCGCCACTTGGGAGATTTAGGGTGTCCCAAGTCACCTATTTTAATCCCGAATCGAGGAAAAGAATGACTCTGTATTACAGTCTGCGCACCAGAAATCCGGATAAGGAATTCTGTTAACCCGGGAGAAGGTGTTAGGCATTCCCGAGTTCCGTGGTTCTAGCACGGTCGCTTAACTGTTATATTCGGCTTGATTATCTAATATAATACGTATTATAAACTTATGTGCAAATTTTATCCCTTAGCCGCTTTTATTATTCTTTTTATTTATTGTTAGTATTTTACGAAAAATTGCAACATTGTGAAAACGTATTTCAAATCACGTCGCAATCAATTGCACCCGTGGTTATCGACACATTTCGACTCCGTTGAGATTTAGATTTGGGTTACATAAATGCACACCCGTATTTAAGGAAATAACATTATTAAATACGCGTCTAGAGCGACTAGCGTGTCATTATTTTGGGTAGGGCCGTGAAATTTGCTAAAACGGCTCCTCCCTAATTCTAAGCAATTAACTGTACATTTATTGAGGGCCCCGAAATCTATACATTTCATTAAGCGGGGCTCATCTCATTTATTTTAAATGGACAAATCTTAAAGCGACTACATTTTTTCTATAAAAATTAGTCTCTAAAATAAAGAAAGAAAAATCCTAATTAATTACTAGCTTTTATAATTTTAAGAAAACATGACATGCTAATTGCTTGGTTAATACAAATATTGATGAAAAAAAATTACTCTTAATTTCGAAATTTAAAATAAAATAAAAATTCAACAACTAATATTCAAAATAAACAAATATAGCTAGATTAAAACTCAGCATTGTTATTATTATTTTTTTAAAAAAAAAATATTATTGAGATTAATTATTCACAATCATTTGAAACTAGATTTAACCATAATTACTAAAGCTTATTAGAAAGTTTATTAGACTTAAACGTTCTTCTAATCTTGCTTAAGCTCAAGTCATGCCTTAATGCCTAATTTACGATGTTTAATTTAAATTCATGTTTTAACTAAATTTAGCTACTTGTTCATGATCAACCTACAATCTTGAAGCCTTCATAGCTAGTGAATTAACCTGTTTTGCCGAACTGATTTATTACAGACTAACTTATGATATTATTTTCTTATTCCAGCTATTATTTAGTAATTCATGAAATAGCTTAAATACAATCAACAAAAGAAACAAAGAAAAAAAAACGAAATTAAAACTTCAAATTTTCATTCTTCATATGTATTCATGCTTCATATTTCGGATTACAATAACCAGCTTTTCAGTTGTGTACCTGATATTGGAAGCAAAAGAAAATGAATATGAGTATCAGCAGCAGCAGTAAAATCAGTACAACACAGCAACAATAGCCCAGCAACAGTAACAAACCAGTGGAGTAGTAATCCAAAAAAAAACAAAATCTTCCAGCTTTGATGAAACAACAATTAATTCTGATTTCAAACAACAAAAGAAAGCAGAATATTTTTTTTTAGTTTTTATTTTTATTTTTTGAAAGCTTAAATATTTTTCGGAATTTTCTATCTCTTAAATGTTCAGCCCTTTTCTCTCTCTTATTTTCAGATTTGTTTCTCTCTCTCGTATTTGTGTATTTTTTCTCTATCTCTCTGTCTATATTTTTTGATTTCAAGACCTCACATATATAACCCATCCCATAAACCTTTCAATTAATTAAAATCCATACTTTTCTCTACCCAACCCATTATCTTTCCACTCATCCCCATTACATTAAATAAACATATCACACCACCCCATTTCATTTTGTCCCCCATGCTTCATTTAAAATAATGCAAGATTCCCCTTTAAATTAAATCTTGTCCCCCCTTTATATTAAATAATCATATCACAACCCACCCCATTTCATTTTGTCCCCCATGCTTCAAATAAACAATTACAAAATGTACAATTCCTAAACTACCCCTTCCGACCTTACTGAAATTACCAAACTACCCCTGAACGTATTACAAATTTACCAAACTACCCATCAGCTATAACACATCAATTAATCAAACTTAACCAAAATATAGACAATATGATCAATTTCTAACAATGTTCAAACAACAATATGAACACGGATGAACATCATAACAACAATATCACATGAACATGATTTTAACAATATTTCAACAACAAATCACATGAACACAAATTGAACAACCAAGAACAACTAAAATTTGATTGAACAATATTTTTAGCAACAACAAACCTATTTTTCGGATTTAAACAACAACAATCAAACAAGTATATTTAGATTCTTAAATTCAATAATATTGAACTTAAAATCAACTCTAACAACATTACAACAAACAATTCTTATATTAAACTTTAAACAAGATTATGAGACCAATTCAAGAAATAATCACAAATGATAAACAAGAAATAAGAAAATCAAACTATACAAATTTCGGATTCAAGATCAATCAAATAAAGTATGAACATGAATGAAAAGATTCAACCACAATAACAAACTTTATTCAAATTTCGAATTGAACTTAAACAAAACAAATAAACATATTCAAATCACTAATCTTCAAATAATCAATTAATCTTTCTTAATTAAATCCAACAAAAAAAATATAACAAAGATACATGATCATGAATGAAATCTATATTAAACAAACAACGGATTCAAGCGATTTAAACTAAATCTAACAATATTAAACCTAAACTAACAATTCCTTTTTTTTTTTGCAAAAATTAAATTAACATGAAATAAACTGAAAATCAATTAATTAAATTTTCATTTGAATCTGAAAATTAAACCAACCAAACATATAAACAAACTAAAAAAAAATTATTTCAATGATGAACAAACAAAACAAGAATTGAATCATTTATCGATTTTGGATCCGAAAAATATCAAACAAATTACGGGCAAAAAATGAAACTCAAAAACCCACTAACCGGATCGAAACAATGACGAACTTGAACGGAAACAAATCTGCCCGGAAACAAATATCGCACCAAAATCATTTGACGCCGAAGACGATCACGAACGGACAAACGAAGAGCTTGAAGGAGAGGTAGCAGACAACCGTGAAAGCGATGCCGGACGGGGCAGCAACAATGCAAAACGTGAGCAGCAGTAGATGCTGGACGAAGCAGTCACGCAGCATCATGAAGTGAGGAAGAAGAAGAAGCAACGATCAACGTGAACTTGAAGAAGAAGAAACACTCGCGATCTTGAAGAAGAAGAAGAAACACGGGCGGCGGGTGTGTGTGTGTTGTGTTGCCGTGGTTGTGTGTGTGTATGTGAAGGAGAAGAGGTGGGGGAAGGGCATGGATGGGGTGTTTGGATGCTTGAAGAAGAAGAAGAAAAGAGAGAAAGAGAAGGGGGGGGGGGGGCGGATGAGAGAGAGGGATTTTTTAGGGTTTTCTTCCTTTTCTTTTTTTTTGTTTTGTTTTGTTTTGCTTTGTTTTTTTTTTTGAAATGCAAGATAGGGGGTGTTGGGTTATGGACCGGGTTGACCCGGTTTGAAATGGACTGGGTCGTTTGGGAAGATTGGGCCATTTTTTGGGCCTGTGGCTTGAAATCGAAGAAGAGGCCCAATTCCGACTTTCTTTATATTTTCGCTCTCTTTTCTTCTTTTTATTTCTCTAAAACTAAATTATAAAAATACTTAAATTATTATTAAGAACTAAATTAAGTTATAAAAGTGCAAATTAACTTCCAATAACAATTAACGCACAATTAAGTAATAATTAAGCATAAAATTGTATATTTGGACATTAAATGCTAAAAATGCAAACGATGCCTATTTTTGTAAATTTTTATTTTTTTGTAAACAAACTTAATTACTAACAAATTATAGAATTAAATCCTTACATACAAAATGCGATATATTTTTGTATTTTTTATTAATTTAGCAAATAAACATGCACAGACAAATACAAATAATTATTCAAAATATCACAAAATATCACAAAATTGCACACCAAGGAAAATTATTTTATTTTTGAATTTTTGGGGAGTAATTCTCATATTGGGCAAAAATCACGTGCTTACAGCTGCCCCTCTTTGCCCGAAGACACGTAGGGTTTTCGTGCAAAGATAAAGCGAGCGATTTTTGCCCATCCGAGTACTCCGTGTGAAGCATTTGCGGCCGCATTGCTTGGCTGCCTGAAATGAGCACTCTCTGAACCTCCTCTTTGCGGACCGCACAGAATGGAGTGCGGCCGCATTGGTCCTGTTATACTGAGCTTGGACTTGTTCTTGGTACTCTTGCATATTTCACTCCTTTTTGAGCTGATTTTGATGAATTGTCACCTTGTTGACCAAATCCTGTAATCAAGTACAACATGTGAGCCTTTGG
Source organism: Nicotiana sylvestris (assembly GCF_000393655.2). Lineage (NCBI taxonomy): Eukaryota > Viridiplantae > Streptophyta > Magnoliopsida > Solanales > Solanaceae > Nicotiana > Nicotiana sylvestris. Next base: position 149,473,375 of record NC_091059.1, on the reverse strand, counting down.
TGCTATTTTGTACACATTTTTAATCAAAACTCAAGTAAGAAGGAGTGTAAAATGCATCATAATTCCTAGTTGTCAATCCCCCTAGGTGAAAAAGTTCTACCCAAGTTAAGCTATGTGAAACATCCTGAGCGAAGAGTACTTCTACCCGAAACTATGAGCTAGATCTCCCTAGGCGAAATGGTTCTACCTGAGTTAAGCTATATTAAACAACCTGAGCAAAGAATACTTCTACCCGGAACTATAGCTAGATCCCCCTAGGCGAGACGATTCTACCTAAGTTAAGCTACGTAAAACAACCTGAGCGAAGAGTACTTCTACCCTGAACTATGAGCTGGATCCCCCTAGGCGAGACTGTTCTACCTGAGTTAAGCTACGTAAAATAACCTAAGCGAATAGTACTTCTACCTGAAATTATGAGCTGGATCCCCTTAGGCGAGACAGTTCTACTTCGGTTAAGCTACGTAAAACAACCTGAGCGAAGAGTACTTCTTCCCGGAACTATGAGCTGGATCCCTCTAGGCGAAAAGGTTCTACATAAGTTAAGCTACGAAAAACAGCCTAGGTGGAGAGTACCTCTACCCGAAACTATGAGATGGATTGACCGAGACTAAACGGTTCTTCCTGAGTTAAGCTACGTAAAACAACCTGAGCGAAGAGTACTTCTACTCGAAATTATGAGCTGGATCCCCTAGGCGAAATGGTTCTACTTGCGTTAAGCTACGTAAATCGAACTGAGTGAAGAGTACTTCTACCCGGAACTATGAGCTGGATCCCCTAGGCAAAATAATTCTATCTGAGTTAAGCTACGTAAAACAGTCTGGGCGGAGAGTACTTCTACCTGGAAATATAAGCTGGATCCCCCTAGGTGAAATGGTTCTACCTGAGTTAAGCTACATAAAACAACCTGAGCTAAGAGTACTTCTACCCAGAACTATGAGCTGGACCCCCTAGGTGAAACGGTTCTACCTGAGTTAAGCTACGTAAAACAACCTGAGCAAAGAGTACTTCTACTCGGAACTATGAGCTGGATCCCCCTAGGCAAAATGGCTCTACCTGAGTTAAGCTATGTAAAATAACCTGAGAGAAGAGTACTTCTACCCGAAAATATGAGCTGGATCCCCCTAGGAGAAATTATTCTACCTGAGTTAAGCTACGTAAATAAACCTGAGCGAAGAGTACTTCTACCCAGAACTATAAGCAGGATCCCCCTAGGCGAAACGATTCTACCTGAGTTAAGTTGCATAAAACAACCTGAGCGAAGAGTACTTCTACTTGGAACTCTGAGTTGTATGCCCCGAGGCAAAATGATTCTACCCGAGTTAAGCTACGTAAAACATCTTGCGCGAAGAGTACTTCTACTCGGAAATATGAGCTGGATCCCCCTAGGTGAAACGGTTCTACCCGAGTTAAGCTACAAAGACGGGAGGTGTGAACAATAGTGATGCATGCTGAAAATAAAGAAAAATGAGATCTTAAGGAGCTTATGTTTGGTGACATTTGTTCTTTAAGAATCTTTATTCTGCACTGCTTTGTTCCTACTTCAAACAAAGAAAAATTTGTGAGTTTTCAAAGTAGTGGTTGGTTTGTGGCCTTGATGCCCTGAGTAGTTTGATTCACGACCACTGATATCAAAGAACTAATTCTGTCAGCGTGTTACCGAGATGCTCGGCTACTCTGTATCATTTTCTGGAGACCTTGGCTTTCCAATGTTACCCCCAACTATTTCATACCCAGATGTCCATGGTACCGCTACCCTTATCTCTAAGGCAAGACAATTTTTCTTTAAAATCAAACTCAGTTGTCTTGCACCCAGTATCAGTTTGTATCCGTAGTGCTTATCAACTTTTGTTATGAAGCAGGTCTTGCTTAGGCGACCTTTTCAGTTTCATTGAGACATTTTGTTCGCCTTATCAAATGAGATCACATATGGATTGCATTCGCCAATGCCATATATGCCCTAAATTGTGCTAGATATTACGGGAAAACTGTAGCCAATTTTGCAGCCCTTTCTTTGCTTCGATTTTGATGCAATATTAGATCGAAAGGGACTCAAAAAAAATTACAAGTAAAAATAGAATAATAATTGAAAGTGAAAAAGAACTGTGCTTAAACAAAAGATGTCCCTTTCGGGGAAAGAAATAGGGAGAGTTATCTGGGGGTATGTGCCGACTTCAATGAATCATGACATGCATTTTGGACTGGACGCCTGACCCGTCTGAGCTGTCTGATTCTCAAAATCCATCGCAAATGTTCATCTTGAAAATATCTTGGTTGTGCTCATGTCGGGGTATCGATGACCCTCATTCGACTAGTAGCACACTCTGCAAGTTTTTTCTAACTAACCTCTCTCATTTCTCTACTAACCATCGCCTTATGGTGCCCATCTGGGTTTTCACCAATAAGACTCTCATTTATTTGCTCATTGTCGCCCTATAGTGCCCGTACGAATTTTCACCAATAAGACTCTCTCATTTCTTTTTTTTAACTAAGATACTGCATGCGGGAGGTTGCCCAATGCCCTTGGCATGGGGACTTCAAACATTCTCAAAGATCGATCAAAAGTTCTTAACAGGGAAAAGGCGAAAAGAACCTTGAACTGAATTACAACTTTTGGAACCGTTTTATAGGAAAAATTGTAAAATAAAACAAACTTCTGCCCAAGTTCTAGAGTATTAGGAATATGGATTTTTATTTTGATGGGACTGAACCCAAGGTAAGGCTACCTACTTATTCTTTCGGAATCAGGTCGGACGTAGTTCAATGGCTAAGAAGATTCATTGTTTGACCTCCTCTTTCTTTTTTTTTTCTTTTTTTTTACAAGTACACTGGTTCCAAAAAGTGGAAAACAAAGAAGACAAATGCGGCTCGAAAGGGTTAACAAAAGGGTGACACCTATTTGGAATAGTGAGCAATGAAATCCTTCATCATCTCGATCTGAGAAAATCATGCGTGAAAGTTCCACAGTGTTTATATATCATACATAATATCTTTTCACTGCATCTACATTAATTGTCATGTCTGGTACCCGTCCTTCTTCATCTACCAAGTGCAATACCCCTTTTGGTAACAATTTCTTGATGATGTAGGGTCCTTGCTAGTTTGGGGCATACTTTCCTTTAGCTTCTACTTGGTGTGGAAGAATGCGTTTCTGAACAAGTTGGCCTATCTCAAAGTGCCTTGGATGCACTTTCTTATTGTAAGCGCGTACCATTCTTTGCTGGTATAACTGGCCAAAACACACTGCTGCTAGCCATTTATCATTAATCAACATTAGCTGTTCTAATCGGGTCTTGACCCACTTAGTGTCTTCAATCTCCGATTCCACAATGATTCGGAGAGAGGGAATTTTGACTTCTGCTGGTATTATAGCTTCAGTTCCATATACAAGCAGATAAGGAGTTGCACCAACAGATGTGCAAACAGTTGTGCGGTATCCCAAAAGAGCAAAAGGCAACTTTTCATGCCATTGCCTGGAACCTTGGATCATCTTCCTAAGAATCTTCTTGATGTTCTTGTTCGCCGCTTCAATGGATCCATTGGCTTTTGGCCAGTAAGGGGTAGAATGGCGATGCATGATTTTAAATTGTTCGCATACCTCCTTCATCAAATGACTATTTATATTGGCTGTATTGTCAGTAATAATGGTCTTTAGGATACCAAAGCGACAGATGATGTTGGAATGCACAAAGTCTACCACTGCTTTCTTGGTGACTACTTTGAAAGTGACGGCCTCTAACCACTTGGTGAAGTAATTGCAACCAAAATGAATCTATGCCCATTTGAAGTTTTTGGCTAGATTGGCCCAATAACGTCCATTCCCCAAGCAACGAAAGGCCAAGGAGAGGACATGGGATGCAACTCCGAAGGAGGCGAGTGAATAAGGCCACCATTAATCTGGCATTAGTGACACTTGCAAACAAAACTGAAGCAATCTCGCTCCATAGTAAGGCAATAATACCCTGCCCGCAGAATCTTTTTTGCCAAAACATATCCATTCATGTGAGGTCTGCATACCCCCGAATGCACTTCACTTATGATTCACTCCGCTTCTGTGGCATCTATGCATATCAACAAGTTTAAATCTGGGGTCCTCTTGTACAAAATTTCCCCATTCAGTAAGAAATCACCAGCGAGCTGCCTTATAGGTCTTTTTTGATCCCCTTTGGCATGCTCTGGGTATTCTCTTGTTTTTAGGAATCGTTTTATCTCATAATACCATGGTTCACCATCTGGTTCTGTCTCAATTGTATTGTAGTAACCGTGTTGATTATGAACTTGGATGTCTAGTGGATCAATATGAGTGTTGCCTGGATAAGAAAGCATCGAGGCTAAAGTAGCCAAGGCATCGACTAGCTCGTTGTGAAACCTGGGAATGTACCTGAACTCGATGGATTTGAATCTTTTTCTCAAGTATTCAACACATTGTGTGTATGGAATAAGCTTGATGTCTCGAGTCTCCCATTCGCCTTGGGCTTGCCAGATAAGCAAGTCGGTATCTCCCATAACCAATAGTTCATGCACATCCAGATCAATGGCCATTTTCAGACCCATGATACAAGCCTCATATTCTGCCGTATTATTAGTACAGAAGAACCAAAGTTAAGCTATTGCAGGGTAATGCTGTCCAATAGGTGAGATGAGGATTGCCCCGATCCCAACTCCTTTTATATTGAAATCTCCATCAAAATACATATTCCATATAGGGTTGTTGTCTGGAACTAATTTCTATATTGAGTTGACCTCTTCGTCTGGGAAGTATGTGTTGAGTGGCATCTACTCATCATCAACTGGATTCTCTTCCAAATGATCTGCCAAAGCCTGTGCTTTCATCGCGGTGCGTGTGACATAGACGATGTTGAATTTTGTGAGTAGGATTTGCCATTTTGCGATCCTGCCAGTGGGCATTGGCTTTTGGAAGATGTACTTCAAAGGATCCATTCTGGATATGAGGTATGTAGTGTAGGCCAAAAGATCATGTCTCAGCTTCTAAGCGACCCAAGTCAAGGCACAACATGTCCTTTCTAAAAGGGTGTACTTAACCTCATAATTCATGAACTTCTTGCTCAAATAATAGATTGTCTGTTCCTTTTTGCTTGTTACATCATGTTTCTCCAAAACGCATCCTAAGAAATTATCCATCACTGATAGATATAAAAACAAAGGCTTACCAGGTTCAAGTGGGACCAGTACAAGGGGTTTTGACAGATAATCTTTAATCCTGTCAAAAGTTTTTTGGCAATCGTCCGTCCACTTGATATCGGCATCCTTTTTCAGCAACTTAAAGATGGGCTCGGCATGGTTGTGAGATGAGCAATTAACCTACTGATGTAGTTCAACCTCCCGAGCAAACTCATGACTTCCTTTTTGTTCTTCGGGGGTGGCAGATCTCGAATGGACTTTATCTTAGATGGATCCAATTCGATGCCTCTCCGGCTGACTATAAAATTGAGGAGTTTCCCAGGTTGAACCCCAAATTCACACTTGGCTAAATTAAGCTTAAGGTCATACCTTCAAAGCCGTTTGAAGAACTTTTTCAAATCACACACGTGATCAGCCTGTGTCTTTGATTTTGTGATGATATCATCGACATGTACTTCAATCTCTTTGTGCATCATGTCATGAAAAATGGTGGTCATGGCCCTTACGTAAGTTGCCCCTGCATTCTTTAAACCAAATGGCATGACCCTGTAACAATAAGTACCCCATAGAGTGGTGAAAACGGTCTTTTTTGCATCATCCTCATCCATTAGAATTTGGTGGTACCCAGATAGCAATCCACGAACGATTGTATCTCATGCTTTGCGCAATTATCTACAAGAATGTGGACATTTGGTAAAGGAAAATTATCCTTTGGACTTGCTTTGTTAAGGTCCCTGTAGTCAACATAGACTCTGGTCTTTCCATCCTTCTTTGGCACAAGCACAACATTCGCCACCAAGGTGGTGTATCGGACAGCTCTGACCACATTGGTGCTCAGTTGCTTCATTATTTCCTCTTTGATTTTGTCACTCATGTATGTTTTAAATTTTTGTTGCTTTTGTTGGACTGGTGGAAAATCAGGATACGTAGGAAGATTATGAACAACTAGATCAACACTTAAACCCGACATATCATCGTAAGACCGAGCAAAAACATCTCTGTATTCAAATAAAAGTTGAATCAAGACATCTCTGGTGAATGCAAAAAATCAGTGTGAATGCTTATCTTCGTTTCTCTAACTTCTTCATGACTTCTGATATTAATCGGCTCAGTTTTATTGAGTTTGGGCTTAGGCTTGTTTTCAAATTGTTCCAGCTCTCTTTTTATTTACTCAACAACCTCATCTTCATCATATTCAACCTCTTGATGCATTATTTCGATATTAGACAGCTTTTTAAGATCTGGGCGTGAATTCCGCATGCATGTCATGTTATTGAAGCCGCCATTAATGAAATTGAAATGGAAATAAAATGAAAGGAATTAGGAAAAACAAAAGATACAAAACTTAATACGAAACTGAAATGTATTTCATTGAATTCGAAAGAATACAAGGGTTAACATCAAAACAAAACAATCATATTGAGATGTTTGGATTACAACCCTGAAAGTAACCCAAAATACAAAAAGAAGCTGAAAAAGCAAACTGCCAAGACTCATTCCTTGTGAGGAGATGAGTCGTTTCCTAGTTTGTTGAACATGGTGTCTGGGTCAATTAGTTGCATATCGGCATGACTAGTGCCTTCACCAGCCTGGATCATATTCACTTCAGAAAACATCTGGCTAAGGCCATGACAAATTTCATCAATGTTTGCATGCGCTGAGGAATTTTGACCCTCTTGGAGTCGTGGCTTGACAGAAGTGTAGAAAATATGAGGGATAGGTTGTTGCAAGACCCATCCATGTTTTTTTGCGGTGCTTGGCTTTGTCTTCATCTGCTTGTGTTGCCCTGAAGCCTAAGCCAAAAGTACCCTGGTTACTGAACGGAGAAATAGACTCCAAAATTCCTTGCAATGATGCCCCCAAGCCTTTTCCTGGCCCATAACCTTGTCTCAGCATAAGTGCAGCCACCATTACAGATGTGGCGGAAAGACGAGGATGTAGAATGGGCTTTCCTTCCTCAACATGGTCCACAACAACCACTTCAAAAACCTGATAGACAATGGACTCACACTCTTCCTTGGCCTCAATACAGGGGATTAACGAGTCTTTATAAATGGAAGACTCGTCTTCCCCGTGAACAATAATTTCTTGCCTATCATGTTCGAATTTGAGCATTTGATGCAAGGTGGATGACACAGCTCGGGCCATATGGATCCATGACCTTCTAAGAAGAAAGTTATAAGAAATGACCATGTCCACTACTTAGAAGACAATCTCAAAGTCAACCGACCTAATCGTCATGGTGAGGTTGATCTCCCCAATGGTATCTCTCGCTGAGCCATCAAAATCCTGGATGCGAACATTACTGGATCGGATTGTGTTTGTATTGATCTTTATGCTTTGCAAGGTAGAGAGAGGGCATACATCTACACTTGAGCCTCCATCAACCATGACTCTCTTTACATAATTCTCCTCACATTTGACCATCAAGTGCAAAGCCCTATTGTGCCTGGCTCCCTCCTCGGGAAGTTCATCATCAGTAAAGAAGATTCTATTCGCCTCAAAAAATCTGTTGGCCATCTTCTCTAACTGATTCACTGTGTTCTCCTCTGAGACATGTGCCTCGTTCAGGATCTTTATTAGTAAATGGGCATGATCTTTGGAATGTATGAACAGAATAATAGAGAGATTTGGGCAGGAGTTTTTCTCAGCTAGTTGATGATTGAGTAATCCTAAACTTTCATCTTTTTCAAAAACTCTTCCGCCTCTGCTTCAGTGACTGGTTTCTTTATTGGTAATTAGCCTTCTCGGATTTGCTTGGCCTTCCTCAACTCTTCTGGAGAGTAACACCTCCCCATCGAGTCAAACCTCCAATTTCCCCCACTTCCTCTATGATTTCCTTGCCTTTGTAGGTCATCACAGTTTTGTTGTAATTCCAAGAAATGGTTTTCATGTTTGTCACAAGGAGTTGCACGACAAGTTTGGTTATGATCGGCTCTGTTATACCCTTCGTACCGCCCTGATTCTGCCTTGTGATAGGGTAACCTCCAAGGACATACAACCTTGGGCTTGGAACATTGGAGCGAACTCCCAACCTTGAGACCTTGGGAACAAATAAAGTTACCTTTTTTTTAGCTCGGAACACCTTTTACAATCAACGACACATCTTGGCTTGGACTTACTTCCAGACCTATTCCCCTTGAATTGCTCTCACTGTTATTTTTACTTGACCGCCCGACTTGTATTCTTGATCTCGGCCAATCATTCCCACAAAATGAACATCATTGTGTACTGGCAAGGATTTGTTTGTCACATTAGGAGGTTCCTCGCTATTCGTCACTACAATCAGTTTTTCAGAAATGAGTCTTTCTATGGCTCTTTTCAGAGTCCAACAGTCATCGGTGCTATGCCCCAGGGCACCTGAATGATATTCACATCTAGTATTTGCTAGAAATCTATGTGAATTAAGATGCATATGGTGGGGGATGATGGGTCCAATCACGCCCATTTGTTTCAGCTTCTGGAATAGACTAGAGTATGATTCAGCCAATGGAGTGAATTTTTCCGCCGGCCTCTACTCTCGACCATAATCTTTCTTGGGACGAGCATTGTAGGGTGCCCGAAAATTTTGCTACAAAGGTCGAGGGATCCTTGGAGCTGGTGCTCGTACCTACTGATTGGGAGGCCGAGCGTAGGATTGAGCATTAAACACCGTATACTTTGGTGAGCCCACATATTATTAAGTAATTGGCGGGGGATAATAATGTTGAGGGTAGCTGGATTGCCCATGCTGAACTTGCACATAAGGGTGTGATGCCCCTCTTTGACCTTCCCTGGATTCTGAAGTCATCATGGTCCCTTCATGTCTCTTCTTTCTATTTGCCAAATTTCCCGACCCATTTTGGATAGCTTGGGTGGTGGCTTTGAGAGCAACTTGACTTATAGTTCTGCCAGTCTTGAGGCCATTTTCGACCATCTCCCCTATTTTGATTGCTTCTGCAAAAGGCCTACCCATTGCGGACATTATGTTTTGAAAATAATCAGGCTCTTGAGCCTCTAGAAAAATAGTGATCAACTCATAATTATCCATGGGTGGCTTTACTCTGGCCGCTTGCTCCCTCCACTTGATGGCATACTCCCTAAAGCTTTCCGTCGCCTTTTTCTTCATATTGGACAGGGAATTGCAATCTGGTGCAATATCAATGTTGTACTGGAATTATTTGACTAAGGCCTGGGCCATGTCATCCCACACATGCCAGTGAGAGATATCTTGGTCAATGAACCATTCAGAGGCTACCACCACAAGGCTTTCCCCAAAATAAGCCATCAACAATTCTTCTTTTCCGCCTGCATCCCTCAGCTGATTGCAATACCTTTTCAAGTGGGTGATAGGGTCGCCGTGTCCATCATACTTCTCAAATTTTGGGGTCTTGAACCCTGGTGGCAAATGGATGTGAGGGAATATGTATAGATCACTGAATGAAATACCTTTTTGACCACCTAGTCCTTGTATGTTCTTTATGTTTTGTTCAAGACTTTTCATTTTCCTGGCCATCTCATCTGGCTCTCTCGTCTTTGAAAGCTTTTCATTTTCCACTGGTGACTCATACTGAGGAGTCTAATTATAGGGAGCCGAGACCCTAAAAGCCATATTTGGGGAGTAGTATTGGCCATCATAAGCCTGAGGTGGTGGCTTGTTGTTTGTCCTCGTCACAGTAGGTGGTGGCGGGATTGTAGATGCCGGTGCCCTAGACACGACGAGAGGGATATTACTAACCGGTACGACTGGAGGTCGCATAATAGAGGTACTAGGGGAAGCATGGAGGTTGTAGTTTGGCACATACCCTGGTAGTAGAATATGATCTCTCGTTGAATGGAGCGGTGGTTGAGTAGCATGGGGTATGATGGAAGTTCCCTCTGATGGACCCTGGGGTGGAGGTTTTCCGGAAACCCAAGCTTGATATACATTTAACAGTTGATGTCTCAATTTTCTTATTTTCTCCGACTCTTGCTCAACTGACTGACCGTGAGGATTGTCACTAACTAACTCGATTTCATCACTGTTATCCATTACCACCATTCCCTTAGATATTGTGAAGTAATAATGTGTTGCCAGTTTCACCACAAACCAACCACTTTAAGCTTACTATATAAGAGGCAACAAACGTGTTAGGGTTAAGCATTTTACAGATATGAATCACACGTAAATATGTTATGCTCCTAAAATTATCACCATCTCTAACATTCTTTTGGAAGGCTTCATGTTTCATTCTGGCTCATAAGGTTGCTGCTTATTGACTCTCTTATTTATCCCTCTTTTTTACACCTTGCCTTATTTTAGAGCCGTTGAAATTTTTTTTGATCGAACCTTTTTGGGATTGCCTACGTATCATGTCGCTGCATGAATCAGATCATTACGTAGTTCAAGGAAATTAGGAATAAATAAATAAACTAACTCACTTTTTTCTTTTTTGTTTTGTTTTACTCATATACAAATAGACCACGAAATCTCCTAACAAGGAAAATATTTTTGTATTTCTTTTAAGGAAAACGTTGAAAGAAAGAAAGATTTTCTTTTTTGGTTTTCGAAAAAAAGACTTCCAAAGAAGAAAAAAAAATATTTTTGGGGTTTTGAGTTGTTGTCGTTGAACAAAAAAAAAATTTGGATTCTGAGTTTTCTTTTTAATTTCCGAAAGAAAAACTTGTGAAGAAGAATGAAAGTATTTTGCAATTCAATTTTTTTAAAAAAAATTTATGCTATGTCTCAAAGATATATTTAAAGGAAAATATTTTTAGATTTTTTTTTGGGAATTGTTGAAAGAATGACTTCTAAAGAAGAAAGAAAACGATTTTTTTTTATTTCAGGACTTTTATTTTTTGGAATCTTTGAAATAAATACTTTTAAAAAAGAAATAAAATATTTTTGAATTTTTAATTTTTGCTTTGAGTTTCCGAAAATATTTTTGAATTTTGAGTTTTCTTTTTAGTTTCCGAAAGAAAAACTTCTGAAGAAGAACAAAAATATTTCAGAATTCAAATTCTTCTTTTTTTAAAAAATTCTTGGATTTGATATATCAAAGATTAAAGGAAAATATTTTTGGATTTTTGAAAATTGGGGGCCAGACCCGATAAAGGTTGCCTACATATCTCACATCCAGTGAGAATCAAACCCGCATAGTTCGGTGAAACTGGGTACTTTTCTTTTTCGATTTTTATGAAAATTAATCTTTACACCTAACGCCAGACTACTACAAAATTATTTTTTTTAAAAAAGGATTATTTTCACTAGGAGAATATTTTTTTTTTAATAATTCCGCTGCACTAATTTTCTTAAGCCGGTCGACAATGCAAGTAAGCTTTCCAAATGATGTATCAAGTAGCACATAAGTGAACATGATGGTCTCAAAGAGGATACCTGTCTTATACGGACCCGACCCCTGTGCCGAGTTTCGCTAAGTCAAATACACGTGATGCACATAAAGCGGCCCTACTAGGGATATCCGGCATGGGGTTTGTTCTTCTAGATTTAAATCCTGGTGGAGAAGGTATCTAGACTGGCTTATTCGAGCAGACAACTCGAGCAGAGGAGGGTCAGTATATCAGTAGCATTGCTTTCCGGCTTAACTGGTGGTGCTCCCCGCCTAAAACATGTGTGATTAAAATCTTTCATCGGGTGACTAGCACCTCGGCTATCTCAAAGAAAGCGGGCTATGTCAAGCAAATGCCCAATTTTTAATTTCAAGAAGACTTAGAGGGGGTGCGTGAGAAAACAGTTTATACGTACAGTTCAACAATATCAAAGCGGTAAAGAGTAGACAAGTAGCACATTAGGCCCAAATAAATCACAGTATATACAAGAATTAATAAAACCAAATGAAGTAAATGTACAAGCTCGAATTCTTGAAATATCCCCAGTAGAGTCGTCAGAGCTGTCACACCCCTTTTTACCCCCAAAAGAATCATGTATTACGTTATGGGTTAAAGAGTTTTTCCAATTAAAGTGACAATTTTGAAATAGGGATTATTTTATTTACAGAGTCGCCACTTGAAATTGATTTTTGGTGTTCCAAGTCACCATTTATTTGAATCCTTAATCAAAGAAAGGTTTAACTTATTTATTATTGGTCTGCGAAAACAAAGTTCGGATAAGGAATTCTGTTATTTGGGGAGAAGGTGTAAGACATTTCCCGAGTCCCGTGGTTCTAGCATGGTCGCTTCTATTGACTTATACTTGACTTGAATTAATTTTGGACAAACTGTGATTTATATGATTTTCATGTTTTACCTACCCCGCTTTTATCTCTTGATTATTAGAATTATTAAAGAAAAAATGATTTGGATAATATTATATTGTCATAATCACACTACGCAAGCGAATGCGTGATCGAATAACAAAATTAATTACCTTATCAAAATTGCACCTCGCAAGCGAATCCGAAATCGTGACAATCAATTATTTGTAGCACTTTTGAGAAATTTCTACATTTGAGAAAATTAGTTTTATTTGAAAATTATTAGAATTCAACCATCGCGCTACGCAAGCGAATGCGATTTTAACAAAGGATTAACTAAATTAAAAAATAACAAAAACTAATGGATATGACATGAGATCGTTGAATTAATTTATTAGATGTTAAACATCACGTTACACAAGTGATTCTGTGAAGTTAAAGCATGCCTATTAATTGCCTACCATTTAAATAAATTATAAAAAAAGAGAATAAGTTATCTCATAAAAGAAAATTTTGATTTTTATCGAGGTTATTTGACTAAACATATATATATATATAAGTTGGTCCAACGTATCAATTTAAAAAAAAGGGTACATTTAGATTTGGTTATTGCAAGGCACTGAGTTAGTCTAATGATTCATTAGAGAATGGGAAGCTAGTGGACTAGAATATTATTGGCCCAGCTGGAATTACTAAAAAATATGGGCTAGCTGAATTATTATTAAAAATAGGCCAAGAAATGAATTCCTTTGGCCCAACGTTATATAGATGAAAAGTGGTAATTTTGTTGTTCATAGGTAAATGGACCAGCTTTTATTTGATTCAATAAGGTCCAAAGTAGATACAATCTTAGATCTTTACTCAGTTTGCATTCATGACTACTAACTACATAGTCACAATTGTATAAATGCCCACTTTACAAAAATAGCCACTTTTGCAAATCCGGCAAAATAGTCAGATTCACAAAGATATTACTACATCACTCCTAGAAACATATATTGGCGGTGTAATTTTAGCAACTAAAATGAAATTATGATATGTGTCATACCCCTAAAGTCATTCATGGCATACTCAGCATTGTTACTCGGATACAATAGCTTGAAAACATGCTGAAAAATCCATAAACGACTTACATATCACATTCAAAAACTTACAACTCGATATTCAAGTATTATAAAGGACTATATTCACATTATTACATGCTTGATACATAACAATAACATCCAAGCTCTTTTGCTGTCAAACTATCATCACATCAAACACGTTTAAATAGTGCAGCATGTTCAAGTTATTCCTATTGCTGAGAAGATATACGCTACGAGTCTTAAAAGATTACCTGGATATCAAAAAAATAAATAGTAGTGAAGTGAGCAGAAACAACGGTAGAAATAGCAGAAAAACAACAACAACCAGCAGCAAATCAGTGTTAGAAGCATCCCAGAAAATCCCGCGAAGACACTTAAAAGTAGTAACTAACAAACTCAAAACTTAGCCAAATGATTGCTCTATTTTTCTTAATGATTTTTCACTCTAGGAGTCACTTATAAAGCTTACAAATTTCAGCTAACTAAAGTATTCACCTGCTGATTTTGTTTGTTCAAAGATGCGTGTTCAAGCAACTCTCAGATGTGTGTGAGTGCAAGATCTTTTTCTAAGTGTGAAAGAATGACTTCTTTAAGTAGGAAAAATAAGTCCTTTTGGACAGATGTTGTTTCACCAAAAATCTGTCCAAAAGGGCCAACTTTTGTGTGCCAAAACAGTCTACTTTTCACCAAAAATCTGACACAAAGTAAGGTAGTTATATTTTCCAACATGCTTAAACAGTAAAATCAAACTAACATGTACTTATTTCATGATTAACACATTCTAACTTTCAGCTTTACACCAAAACAATACCACCCTATTTAATTCAAATTAAACATAGTAAATAAGCAACTAACATTAACCAATTGAACTGCTAAAGCATACATACTTAGATTGCAACTAGAATGAGGATTCAAATGAACTAGATCAAACCAGTTCAACCTACGCAAGTTAAGATAAAGAGATTAATACTACAATCTATTATATAAAGCAGAAGTTAAACAAACATTATTGAATCGTCGATGAAATATAACATCGACGAAACAACTTGCTAGGTGAACACTGATTCGACAACCCTAAAGATTAGCTTGATTAATAAAAATCTAATAAAAAACTAAGCTAGATAGTGATAACCAATTAAATAAAAGTAAACTCTAATTAACAAACAACAAACCAAAACAGAAAAAATAAAAATCAAAAATTAACCTACTACTATTAAAAGATCAAAAATTAATTAAAGGGATGACTCTTATACCAATCGAACATGCTTGAACTGTTCGAACCACGAGAAGATGCCGGAGATGTGAAGGAGTAGCTGCCCGACCCTGAAACACTCATTTCATAAAAAATCTGACACAAAGCAAGGTAGTTATATTTTCCAGCATACTTAAACAGTAAAATCAAACTAACATGTACTTATTTTATGATTAACACATTCTAACTTTCAGCTTTACACCAAAACAATACCACACTATTTGATTCAAATTAAATCAAGTAAACAAGCAACTAACATTCACCAATAGAACTGCTAAAGCATACACACTTAGATTGCAACTAGAATGGGGATTCAAATGAACTAGATCAAATTGGTTCAACCTACGCAAGTTAAGATAAAGTAACTAATACTACAATCTATTATATGAAGGAGAAGTTAAACAAACATTATTGAATCGTCAACGAAATATAACATCGACGAAACAACTTGCTAGATGAACACTGATTCACTAAAGATTAGCTTGGTTAATAACAATTTGATAAAAAAAACTAAGCTAGATAGTAAAAACCAGTTAAATAAACCTAAACTCTAATTAACAAACAAAAAACCAAAACAGAAAAAATAAAAATCAGAAATTAACCTACTACTATTAAAAGATTAGAAATTAATTGTCACAACCAAAAAATTGACCCAGTCGTGATGGCGCCTATCGTGAAACTAGGCCACCTGACACAACTCCCGAATTAACCAATAATAAATAATAATTCATTTTTAAGCTTTTAATTTATCCAAATATCTCACAATGAAAGTCTAAATGAACAGTGCATAATAAATACATAAGTCTGACATCAGCGTATCACAATTCACGAGCATCTACTAAGGTCTGAATACAACAGAGAGTCTAAAAATCTACTAAATACAGGTTAAGGAAAACAAGAGGGAGAAAAACAATGATGTGGATGTCAGAGAACTACCTTGCTAACTCTGATGACTCTGCCACTAAGCAATCAACACCCGTTACCGGGTTCAGAAATACATGAATCTGCACACAAGGTGTAAGGAGTAATGTGAGTACTCCAACTTATTAAGTAATAAAAGTAAATGAAAGTTGAGCAGTAAGAAAACACGTAAGCCACGTCATAACGCTACATCAAATGCAGTACATTTCCAAAACAGTACAGAATTCATTTACTTTATAAATCATGCTCGGTTTCGGTAAAACCTTTTAAAACAACTTTCAATAGTTTCAAGCAAGTGATAAAAAGAGTGAGTAAAAATGATAGAAACGTAAACAGCCTCTCGGGCAAAACATGTACCATAAACCGCCCCTCAGGCATAATATCAATAGAACCAGCCCCTCGGGCTACCTCACAATCACTCGTAATCAACCCCTCGAGTATAACATGAATCAAGAACCGCCCCTCGGGCAATATGGGTCAAGAACAGCCCCTCAGGCTTCAATATGAAACAACAACAGCCCCTCGGGCTACAACACATCACTCACACTGGGAACCCGCGCTCACTGGGGGTGTACAGACTCCGGGAGGGGCCCCTTACGGCCCAAGTGCAATAACAAGTCATCTACTGGCATAATCAAATAGGCTCTCGGCCTCATATCAAGACACCTCGTGGCGTAACAAATCAGGCCCTCGACCTCATAATCATAAATCAGTACCACACTGTTGTGGTGCGCAACCCGATCCCATAATATCCTACAACATAGGTCCTCGACCTCACTCAGTCAGAAATATCTCAAAGCCACTCGGGCATTATAAACATGATGCTCAGCCCAAACACATGATGCTCAACCCAAAATATCGTTTAAAATATCAAAACGGAGTAAATATGGTTGAGTTATGAAAACAGTAGAATATAGCATGACTGAGTACAAATATGAAGTCAAAATAGTGAGGAATAGTAGTAAAAATCCCCTAAGAGTCCAAAATAGTTGGCACGAGGCCCAAATATGGCATTCAGCCTAAAACATGGTGATAGCAAACAGTTTTCAATAAAATACGCGGTTAAACAATCATACGGGATGGACTAAGTCACAACCCCTAATGGTGCACGACCCCACGCTCGTCATCTAGCGTGTGTGCCACCTCAATATAGAACAACAATGTGAAATTCGGGGTTTCATACCCTCAGAACAAACATTTACAATCATTACTTACCTCGATCCGGTCCAAACTAGAGCTTGCGATGCCTTTGCCTCTCAACTCGACCTCTGAATACTCCAAATCTAGCCAAAAGCAGATTCATACCATCAAATATGCTAGGGGAATAAAGCTCACTCGAAAATAACCAATTTATATCAAAAATCTCGAAATTGGCCAAACCTGACCCCCGGGCCCACGTTTCGGAATCCGATAAAAATCACATCAATAGAATCCTTATCCTCTCACGAGTCTATACATACCAAAATTATCAAAATCTAACATCAAATCCCCAAAAGAATTCTTAAACTTTTCTTCCATTTCCCCCCAATTTTCACTCTAAGTTCTCAAATTAAATGATGAAATTCAAGACTAAATCATGAAATTAAACCAAAAATGAGTGAGGAATACTTACCCCAATAGCTCCACTAAAAATCTTCTCAAATTTCACCTTCTCCTGAGCTCTCTAATGGTTTTTATGATATTGGACTTAAACCTTCGATTTTCAAATATAATCTGACTGCCCAGGTATTGCTTCATCGCGAACGAGGCATCACCCTCGTGTTCGCAAAGCACCAAGCTTCACTGACCAAGATCCTCTACTTCGCAAACGCGAGGGCCAACCCGCGAACGCGAGACTCACATCGCGAACGCGAAAAACAGACCAGATGCCCCTCTCAATAACCCTTCGAGAATGTGAGGCCCTCTCACGAACGCGAAGAACAAAACTCTGCAAAAGAACAGAAGAAAAATCTACAACTCTCAAAAACTAATAATTGGTCTGTTAACCACCCGAAACTCACCCGAGGCCCTCGGGACCTCAACCAAACATGCCAAAATATCCCATAACCTCATTCAAACTTGTTCCAACCTTCAGAACACTCAAACAACATCAAAACATCAAATCTTCATCGGATTCAAGCCTATGAATTCCAAAAACTTCAAAAATCCGAATTCAATCAAAAAGTCTATCAAACCTCGTCTGAATGACCTGAAATTTTGCACACACGTCAAAAATGACACAACGAACCTACTCCAACTTCCAGAATTCCATTCTGACCCCTATATCAAAATCTCACCTAACAACCGAAAAATGCCAAAATTCCAATTTCGCCAATTCAAGCTTAAATCTACTCCGGACCTCCAAAACACATTCCGATCACGCTTCTAAGTCCCAAATCACCTAATAGAGCTAACCAAATCATAAAAATTCCAATCCAAGATCATATACTAACAGATCAAAATTTGGTCAAACCTTTCAAATTTTTAAGCTTTAAACTGAGAATTGTCCTTCCAAATCCATTCTGATTACCCTGATAACCAAAAACCGACGATTTGCATAAGTCATAATACATCACACGGGGCAAGTCATGCCCGAGAACTGGCGAGCGAAGTGCAAAAGCTCAAAACAACCGGTCGGATCATTACATCCTCCCCCACTTAAACATACATTCGTCCTCGAACGTGCCCATAGTTGTTCTGAAAACCATCAAATCGCTGTGAAACCTTACCATGCACATACCCGGGGGTGATCCCACATCACCCTATCTCATATAGGTCCGATAACACAATGCAACTAAAATTTCACGATCCAACCTAGCCCATAAACCTTAGAACCATATTTCCACTTCTGAATTCATCCACAAGACCAGAATCTCACATCTATACACTGAATAGGCCCGAACAAGTTGTAATAAACCATACCTTCCACCTCAGATGACATTACATGATATACCACATACTCAAACACTCGCAGTGATAACTTCTTATCACATCAGTTGCCCAAAACATGCAGTAAGTCATAACCATTCCTTAGACCAACCATTCATGAAGCGGAACTGAATCAATGGTAGGAGTCTCTGCACTGACATCCATCATAAAGGCCAAATAAGAAAGACAAACCTTCCCAGCTATCCGCTAGGTCTTCAAAAATGACACCACCCTACTGGGAACATAATCCGCCAAACCTCACTACCTAATCTGTGGCATTCTTGGTATAGCCAACACCTCCGCCTTAGCGCACTAGCCTAGGATAACACGACACGAAGACAACCAGTCCATGCCTAATATCATACCAAAATATAGCATATTAAGCAATAAGGATCCACTCGGGTCTCCAAACCTCCAATAGTTACCACACAAGACCGATATACGCGGTCCACAACCACGACCTAACCTGTCTATGAGAACTCCTAGTCTCTAAGAGCATTGCCGCGGAACACCTGTAAAAAACCATTACCTCGTAAGCAACTAAAGAACTAATCATATCCTTACCATGCTGATCCGGCCTACTACCAAGCTATCCCATCTACCCAAGTTCCTTTTGATTTACTTTCAACTTGATACTTCTTCTTGCTATAACCCCAAAATTCCTCAACACAGACTCACCACACGAGACCCAAGCATAAAACCACACCGTCCAAGGCTCATAAGCCGCTGAATACTCTCTTAAATATTGCTAGCCTTAGACCCAAAATACAGGCTTCATACTCAGCCATATTGTTGGTGCAATAAAACCGAAGTTGAGCCGTAACAGGATAGTGATGCCCTGTTTCAGAAATAAGCACAGTTCCTATTCCAACTCCTTTCATGTTGGCAGCCCCATCAAAGAAAAGTTTCCAGCCTGGTTTTTCAATTTGCTCTAGTTCATCGATATGCATCACTTCTTCATCGGGAAAATAAGTTCTCAATGGCTCGTAATCTTCATCGATCGGGTTTTCGGCTAAATGATCGGCCAATGCTTGGGCTTTCATCGCAGTCCGAGTCACATAGATGATGTCAAACTCTGTGAGCAATATCTGCCACTTCGCAAGTCTCCCTGTCGGCATAGGCTTTTGAAAGATATACTTCAACGGATCCAAGCACGAAATGAGGTAAGTAGTGTAGGATGACAAATAATGTTTCAATTTCTGAGCCACCCAAGTTAGGGCACAACATGTCCTTTCCAGATGAGTGTACTTAACCTCATAAGCCGTGAACTTCTTGCTAAGATAGTAGATAGCCTGTTCCTTTCTGCCGGTAATGTCATGCTGCTCCAGTACACAGCCAAATGAATTTTCCAAGACTGTCAAGTAAAGAATCAAAGGTCTTCCTGGTTCTGGCGGAACCAGCACGGGTGGGTTTGACAAGTATCCTTTTATCTTATCAAATGCTTCTTTACACTCATCAGTCCACTTGACCGCAACATCCTTATTCAGCAATTTGAAAATAGGCTCACAAGTTGTCGTGAGCTGAGCAATAAACCTGCTGATGTAGTTCAACCTCCCTAACAGACTCATCACTTCAGTCTTGTTCCTCGGAGGTGGCAATTCTTGGATGGCTTTGATCTTTGATGGGTCCAACTCGATGCCTTGTCGGCTGACTATGAATCCCAACAGCTTTCCGGATGGAACACCAAATGCGCATTTAGCAGGGTTAAGCTTGAGGTTGTACTTGCGAAGTCTCAGGAAGAATTTCCTCAAATCCCCAACGTGGTCGGTTTGACGCTTTGACTTTATGATCACATCATCCACGTATACCTCAATCTCCTTATGTATCATATCATGAAACACCGCAGTCATTGCTCTCATGTAAGTTGCCCCGGCGTTCTTCAAACTAAATGGCATTACCCAGTAGCAATAAGTTCCCCATGGCGTGATGAATGCCGTCTTTTCTGCATCTTCTTCATCCATTAGAATCTGATGATACCCGGCATAGCAATCCACAAAAGATCCTATCTCATGCTTGGCATAATTATCGATCAAAATGTGGATATTGGGTAGTGGAAAGTTGTCCTTCGGACTTGCTTTGTTGAGATTGCGGTAATCGACGCATACTCTAATCTTGCCGTCCTTCTTTGGCACAGGTACGACATTAGCCAACCAAACAGGATATCGAGTGACCCAAATAACCTTTGCATCCAACTGCTTGGTGATTTCTTCTTTAATCTTCACACTCATATCAGTTTTTAATTTCCTCAACTTTTGCTTGATGGGAGGAAACGCTGGATCAGTGGGCAATTTGTGGACCACTAAATCAGTGCTCAAACCCGGTATGTCGGAATACGACCATGCAAAAACATCTTTGTATTCGATGAGTGCTTTGATTAACTCTTCCCGGATCTTTGGCTCGAGATGAACACTTATTTTAGCCTCTATGACATTATCTGTATCCCCTAAATTGACGGTTTCTGTTTCATTTAGGTTGGGTTTGGGTTTTTCTTCGAAGTGAATTAACTCCTTACTGATCTCTTCGAAGGCTTCATCTTCATCATATTCTAATTCGTAGTCACAATCTACTTCTTGAACTATTATTTCGGAATCAGATTGATTTTTAAGACTGGGCTGAGGATTCCTCATGCATGTCATGTCATTAGAAGCAGAGTAAAAAGAACTGTACAAAAAAGAAAAGAAAAATAAAAGAAAAACTATCAGGAATGATAAAGAAAGGGAAACCGCATTTTATTAAATGATGAAAGATAACAAGGTTTGCACACTTCAAACAGACTGAAAGATAAAAAATTTGGATTACAACCCTGAAATAACCCAGACAAACTGAAGGAAACTCAAAATAAACTACCAAGACTCCTTCCGAGTGGGGAGAGGAGTAGCCTTCCAATTGTTAAGCTTTGTTTTTGGCCCGATAAATTACACTTCCACGTTGCTAGAACCCTCTCCAATTTCCACCATGTTCACACTGTCGAACAACTTCTCAAATCTTTCAATTAACTCCTTGTTAGGATCAGTCACATAATTGGGAATTGTTGTTATTGGGCGACTTCTGGTACCGGACTTGACAAATAATTTGGAAAGACGTGGGACTGGTTTTGAAAGGACCCATGCCTTCTGTTTTAGCTTTCTGGACTTTCTTATGTCTGCGGCAGTAGGCTTGAATCCCAAACCAAATGTTCCCAAGTTTTTGGGAAGAGACACCGGTTGTATGATGCCTTGCAAAGATGAGCCCAAACCTTTACCGAGTACAAAACCATTCTTCAACATCTCATAGGCTACCATGACTGATGCGGCGGTTGTCTTTGGATTTGGAATGTATTTCCCCTCCGGAACTTTCTCTACCAACATCGTGTCAGAAACCTAGTAGACCCATGGTCCCTGGTCATCTTCCACTTCAATGACTGGTACAATGGCATTGCTGCGAGTACATAAACTGTCTTCCCCATGCACAACTATTTCTTGTCTATCCCATTCAAATTTTACTACCTGGTGTAGTATTGATGGGACTGCTTTAGCGGCGTGGATCCATGGTCGACCCAACAGTAAATTATAGGAAACAGCTATATCCAACACCTGAAACTCCATTGTGAACTCAACTGGCCCTATTGTCAGCTCCAGCACTATGTCCTCAAATGAATCTTTACCTCCGCCGTCAAATCCCCGCACGCAAATACTGTTCTTATGGATCCTCTCATCTTCTATTTTCAACTTGCTTAGAGTGAAAAAAGGACAGATGTTTGCGCTTGACCCGCTGTCAACCAATGCCCGGGTCACCACAGAGTTCTCACATTTTAATGTGAGGTAAAGAGCTCTGTTGTACTTAGTACCTTCTACAGGCAATTCATCATCAGAAAACGTGACTCTGTTTGCTTCGAAGATTTTGTTGGCTATTTTTTCCAAGTGATTCACGGATATCTTATCGGGAACATGTGCCTCATTCAAGATCTTCATTAAAGCTTGACGGTGCTCATCCGAATGGATTAATAATGGCAATAGGGAAATTTGAGCAGGTGTCTTTCTTAATTGTTCCACGATAGAGTAGTCCTGTAACTTCATCTTCCTCAAGAATTCTTCTGCTTCTTCTTCAGTTACGGCTTTCTTTACTAGCGCTGGATTATCTTTAGCTCTTCTTAACTCCTCGGGAGTAAAACACCTTCCCGAGCGAGTCAAACCCTGTACTTCACAGATTTCTTCTTTGACTTCCTTCCCTTTATACATCACTATTACCCATTCGTAATTCCATGGAATAGCCTTGCTGTTGATTATTGGTAACTGGGTTACCGTCTTGATGATAACATGGTCTACATGAGCACCTTCCACGATTATGACGGGTTTGCTGGCCGCTCCTTGTACAATCACCTTCGCCCCTTCCTATTTTGTCGCAACTTTGCTTAAAGACCCCTTCTCAACTGCCACAGATGGCTCAACACTCTTTTTGCTCAGCTTGAGCACCAACTTCTCATCTGCTGATTGTTCATCTGTCTTGATTCCACTAGACCGAATCATCATGACGGTCTGTGATGGCTTCTTGGGTTCTCCCTCCGCATGCACTATTTCGATCATATTTGCCTCCTGATGGGCTGGCATCGGATTCCTGTTGATATTGGGTGCTTCGAGAGCTTGAACTTCAATTCTATTGGTATCAATAAGCTCTTGTATCACACTTTTCAATTGCCAACACTTTACTGTATCATGAACCGGAGTACCAGAACAATACTCACAGTTGATAGTATAGTCAAGATTCTTTGGAGGAGGATTTGGCAGTTTGGACTGTATCGGCCTTAGCATATCTAGCTGTTTTAGCATGTGGAACAAACTAGTGTATGATTCTCCCAACGGAGTAAAGGTTTTCTTTTTCTACAACCTTTCACCCTTGAATGCTTGACTAGGCCTGAAACTTGGTCCGGGAGTGTTTTGGTAGGCTCGTGGATGTGGATAAGTATTTGGTAGGACAGGAGCATGCCATTGAGTGTGGGCAGGAGGTTGGTTGTATACTTGTGCATGGTGGACGGAAAAATGAGGTTCTGGTGGGGGATAGTAGTGTTGGGGTGGATTGTGGTGATAAGTTTGTTGGTGGGGTCGAGGTTGATTATAGTGGTAAGGTGAACCTCTGGATCCTGACCAAGTTCCTGAATCAACCATTGTTGCTTCCTCTCTTTTCTTCTTCCCAATCCCTCATATGCCGCCCTGAATAGCCTGAGTAGTCGCTTTGATAGCCGAATAGCTCATGATTTTATTCAACTTGAGGCCTTCTTCTACCATGCCCCCCATCTTTACTACTTCGTTGAATGACTTTCCCACAGCTGAGACCAAATGGCCATAGTAAGTAGGTTCCAAAGCCTGTAGGAAGTAATCTACCATCTCACTTTCCTTCATTGGGGGATCTACTCTTGTTGCTTGCTCCCTCCATCTGAAATCATATTCTCTGAAGCTTTAACTGTGCTTCTTCTCAAGTTTAGTCAAGGACAGTTGATCTGGAATGATCTCAAGATTGTATTGGAAGTGACAAGCAAATGCTTGCGCCAGATCATCCCATGTGTACCATCTCCCATGGTCTTGGCGGGTATACTATTCCAATGCTGATCCACTCAAACTCTGACTGAAGTAAGCCATTAACAATTCATCTTTTCCTCCAGCTCCCCTCATCTTGCTGCAAAAACCCCTCAAGTGGGCTACTGGATCGTCGTGCCCATTGTATAGATCGAACTTGGGCATCTTGAAACCTGCCGGTAATTACATATTCGGGAACAAACATAGGTCCTTGTAGGCCATGCTGACTTGCCCTCCCAACCCCCGCATGTCTCTGAATGATTGTTCTAAGCTTTTAACTTTCCTGAACATCTCCTCATGTTCAGTATTTTTGACTGGTTTATCAGCTTCTATCGGGAGGTCAAAGTGAGAAGTATAGAAAAAGGGTTTCTGGAGCTTTGAAAGTGGACTACGAGGGGTAGTATTGGTTGTCCTGGGCCTGGAACATAGGCTCTCTAGGAGATTTGTGGAGTGTAGCCAGTGGAGATGCTACGAAGACAAGAGTTACTGGTGGAGGGGGTATGGAATCGGTTTAGGGGGTGGAGATTGTGGTGTATGAGAAGTGGTGCCCCGGTAGTGTTGGTAAATAGGAAAGCACGGGGATAGATCGGTGGTAGGATGATCCTGAGTTTGAGCCGGTGGTAGAGTGAAGGTAGGGTTAGCCGGGTAGGCGGACGACGGTTTTCCTTTAGCCCAGGCCTGATACATTTCGGCCATTTATTGTTTTAATTTGTACATCTCTTCTTTTATGGCGTTAACGTCCAACTCTTCTCCTTCAATGACACTGGTGTCTACATCTGGGATAGACATGATTATTTCTCCTTTGGATCTGGTTTGGTAGGGGTGGATTGCCAATATGCTTAGGTGTACTAACTGCTTGAATTCTGATAACAACAACCAAACTTGTTAGTGATTAGAGTTTTAACAAATAAACAACCATACATAGGGATGCAATGCACCTAGGCAATTAGTCATTTCTACCATGTATTTGCTCAGTTGCTTGTGTCATCCCAGCTTTTCCTGACCTTTCCCTTTTATTGTCACTCATGCCTATCTTTTATTCCTCTCCCCCTTTATTCATTTTATTCTTTTCTTTTGGTTGTGGTCTAATCCTATGGAGATTGCCTACGTATCATGACCCCGCATGAATCAGACCGAGTGTAGTTCTGGAGGAAATAATTATTATTACTTTTATTTATTTTAACAAAAGAAACAGTACAAAGACAGAAATGACATTACATTTGGACAATACTTTAAAAAAAATGGTTTAAAAGACTCAACATGGACTTAAACTAAAACATGACTATTATATGAAAAGTTCCAACAACTATGACCACGCTTCACTCCACAATCTTTTGCTTTTAATCACTTGAACATCTGCTCACGGTGGGGCTTGACCTGGCTGACCTCCTAGTGTACGGTACATCCTCTCTAACTCCATTGCAAGATGACGGGAAAAAGTAGGTGCATGCTCTAGAAACCTCTCATAATCCATCCCTTGGCAGTTCACATAACTTTGAGAGGTGTAAATAGCCAAATCATGGATTTGTGCTCTGAAGTCTTGGAGATTCTGGTCTTGGTTTTGTAACTGTTGTTGGCGAGTGGTGGATATATCTCTTATGTGGCCTTCGCGATCTAAAGCCGACTCCAATTGAGCCCGAAGTCTGGCCTGGTCGAGTTTTGCCTGTGCTCTCTCCCTATTAATATCTGCGTGCTGATGTTCTCTATTGCACCTTCTCATTTCTTCCAACTGTGCATGAAGTTGAGCTTCTGAATGTATCCAATGGTCCTTCTCTCTCTTGAATTGAGCCATTTCTTCTTCACATATCATTACTTGGCATTCCTTACTAGATTTGGCCTCCTCATTTAACTGTATGATGTTTTCCTTAGTTTTGTCTAACACCTTTTCAGTCTTTGTCAAGATGGAGTCATAATATTGCATTTTTCCATCAGATTGGCAATGATTTTCTGATCTTTCCAACTTCTCACTGGCGCTTCAGAGGCTTTCTTCATCTGTTGAAACTGAGCGCGGAGAGTTTTATTCTCGCTAATCAAACTCTTCTTTTCACCTTCTGCTTCTTGTGCTTGTAAGTCTTTCTCCAAATTGAGGTTCCTCAAGGTTTCTTCTAAGGCATGAATAGTTGCTTTGTACCCCTTTTCCTTTTCACCCCAAGCCAACCGTTCTTGGATTTTGTCATCAAAGGCTTGAACATGCAGTCTTTTTATGGGCCTTCTAGGATCAGGTTCTGGTGCATCATCCACACGGGATCTTTTCTCAAACCACCTAGCATAAACCGGATTTATCTCACCTTTCGCAGGATCTGGAACTTGGGTATCATCTTTCAAGTATCGACAACCATTCCAAATTCGCTGGATTAAAGCCTCAGGGAGAGTGGCTTCGGGGTGTAGCTCAATCACTTGCACACTCAAATCTTCATCATCAGGCACCATTTGGTATCTCCCTAGCTGTCTTAGAACTCTCTGTGGCGCATACGGGTGTACACTTCTTAAACCCAACGGCAGTAAATAACTCTTTAAGGTTGACATGTGTATCACCTCTCTTACCGGGAGCCATCCCAAAGTCCAATCAATTTGACTTGCCATTAAGATCTTAAATGGGATATCCAGGCTTCCACCCTTTCTGGAGATTTATAATCTTTTATTCTTTCTTCATAACTCTCAGTAAAATTGTCCTTGCTCGGACCATACTGCATGAACTTGGGGTGATGTCGGAGATGTTCAGTCAACCACATTTGCAACAAAATATTGCACCCTTCGAAGAATTTTGCCCCGGATTTACACAAAGTCAA
Organism: Nicotiana sylvestris; assembly: GCF_000393655.2. NCBI lineage: Eukaryota > Viridiplantae > Streptophyta > Magnoliopsida > Solanales > Solanaceae > Nicotiana > Nicotiana sylvestris. The sequence goes on along the minus strand of NC_091059.1, from coordinate 149,446,561 downwards.
CGCCCAATAAATGTCTGAGAGAATGATTGGGGCAAGAGTGTGATGTTCTTTGGTAGTGAGTACTTGTACTACTCTGGCTATGCGAATATCAATCGTCCGCTCTTTGTTTGGGAAGACCATGATTCCCAGAAAAGCCACCATGAAAGCGAAGCGACGGTGAATCTGCCAGGTGTCCTTGTTTTGTTTGTTAGTAAGGCCGTTTTCATGAATTTCAAATCCACCTGGCCTTCCGAACCTTGAATATAGGAAGTTGAAAGAACAACACCCTTTGACAACGTTGCTTTTTCTAATTTGATTACCGATATTCAGAAGACCAAAGAATCGGTGTACTAAGGGAGCCTTTGGGAATATAAGATTCTGGTTTCTCAAATCTCCATCAAAACCGGAATATCCAGCTATTTCTTCTAATGTGGGAGTAAGCTCGAAATCAGAGAAGCGAAAGACATTGTGAACAGGGTCCCAAAAAGTCACTAGTGCCGTAATCAAATTATCGTGTGGTTTAACTTTCATAATATCTGTGAGAGATCCTAAATAATTAATGACCCATTTCTGACCATCTCCTCCTAATTCATACCACCACATCTGAAGCCGAAACAGAAACTCATCTACATCTGTGAACGGTGGGTTTTGGATGGTGCTCATTTTGTACCTGCGAGTGATTTTAATTTTAAAACAAAAATCAAGACTCATTTTGAAAAAAAATACTTCGATGAAGAAGATTTAAAGGCTGTGTTTGCTAACCGGCAAATTATTATTATTATTTTTTATTTATTTATATTTTTTTTAAAAACAACCAAAGGCGGCTGTTCTTGCAAAAACAGTCTTTCGGCGCCCTTTTGGGGACATTCGTCATATTTTGGACAAGAATGACATCGCCTTACTTATGACAACACAACGACATTTATGTACCCACATTTTTATTTATTTATTATCTATTTCTCTTTTTTTTTTAAATAGTTGGGCCCGATGTGGGTTGCCTACGTATCTCACATCTAGCGAGAATCAAACTTACGTAGTTCGTAATAATAAAACTATTTTTAAAAGAAACACAAAATTTCCTTCTTTTGTTTTTTCAAAATTTCGAAAGAATTTCAAATATTTTGGAAATTGTTTTTTTTCCGAAAAACAACCAATTTTCTTTCTCGGTCCTCACCATGATTTTCCTTTTCTAACTTTTCCTATAAGCTGGTCAACATGCAAATCCAAAACAAATGAATGCACAAGTAAGATGCATCAGGACGGTCTTTTCATTTCAGGGTACACCTGCTCTAGACAAACCCAACTCCTGTCTTGAGTCTCCGAAGTCAAATGCACATGATGCAAACAAACGTTCCTACTAGGGATCTGGCATGAAGCTGAGTTATTCTAAGTGTAAAACCTGGGGTATACTGCTCTAGACTTGGCTTTCCCAACCGGACAGCTCGAGCCAAAGTGGGGGTAACATACCGGGAGCACAAAAGTCTACCCGGCCTAGTTACTTGGACTAACTTCGTTCTATTTGGTATGACCTCTAACAGAAAGGTGGGCCACGCGCACGTGTGCACCATACAGAAGACTCAGAAAGAAGAAGGGTTTTGTAATAGTTTATATATACAGTTCAGATAATATCAAAGCGGTAAAAAGCAATATTTCGCACATTAAGTACAAACATGAAAAAATAATAAAGCCAAATATAACAGTTACTGTAAGCTCGAATTCTTGAACCCTGTACCAGAAATTCTGGGTTCTTGTCCCCAGCAGAGTCGCCAGAGCTGTCACACCTCCTTTTTACACACCTAAGGGGTATAAGGAAGTTTTTCCAATTTAAGTGACATTATTCGAAATGAGATTATTTATTTAATTCTAGAGTCGCCACTTAGAATATTTTAAATGGTGTCCCAAGTCACCGGTTTATTTTAAATCCCAAATCGAGGAAATTTCGACTTTCCTTTTTGAAGTCTGCGAACCAGAAATTCTAAGTAAGGAATTCTGTTAACCCGGGAGAAGGTGTTAGGCATTCCCGGGTTCCGTGGTTCTAGCACGGTCGCTTACCAATTTATACTCGACTTAAATTGTCTAATTACTTATTTTAGAACCTATGTGCAATTATCTTTTTACCGCATTTAAATCACTTGATTTATTCGTAATTAAAGAATTGAGTTACGCGTACGTATACTCTTTTCCTTTGGCACGTCAAAAATCATGTCACGCGAACGTGTCCACAATTAATAACGCTTCGTTGATTCATTAGGAAAATTTGGTTGAAGGTGCGCGAACGCATCCCTCAAGTCTTTTAAGAGTTAAATTTGCAATCATATTACGGGAAAGTATATATAATCGCAATATTAATCTAAATCGGGCATAAAGTAAATTACGATTGTTCAAATTTTTAAAAGCAATATTTGTGAGGGCCATGGATGATTTAACTTATTTATGGCACACCTCAAACATTTTCTATAAGTGTTAGTTCTTAATCTAATCTTACGAGTGCCATGAATTATAAATTTTGTTTGGCATGACACATCTCACTTATTTTAACAAAAGGAAGTTGCGTTTTTATTTTAACAATTAATCATGCTATATTAATTATTAAGAAAGTTTTGCCGAAGTTGCGCGAACACATACCTCAATTTATTTTAGAATCATAATTATATCATGCGAACGTGTATACAATCACGATGGTTTATTTATTAATCATGCCTAAAGCATGCTACAAATATTTGTCATTTTATATCTAAGTCGTGAAGTTAATACGGGGGCCACAAATGATAAAATTGTGAATGACACACCTCAAGCTATATAAACTAAAATTAATTAATAGCCCATGGAAACCCATTTTTATTATTAACAAAAGTTTGATCGAAGTTGCGCGAAGGCATACTCCGAATTGATTATTAGAATCATAATCATGTCACGCGAATATGTACACAATCACGATAATTGCTAATTCAACTGCAATGACTAACTAAATTACAGAAACTACATATCCTCCAGTCCAAGTAATTAACAAAACATAACTCGTGGAAGATTATTATAGAATTCCTTTTGTTAAGATGAAACAGTGTAAAAATCACATATTGCACTTCTTAAAACACTTGAAGGATGGAAAGATGCTAAACAATATAGAAAAGAAAGAGCTTTCTGTTGGGAAAAGTTCTTGTCTCCTGCGTATATCATTAATAAAAAAGGTATCAAATAAGTGTCATTACAATATGTATACGTCTTCCAAATGACACTTATTACAATATTACAAAATGTATATATTAACAATTACTTTATATGAATTAATGAATATAATCCTTAACTTAAAATTGGATGGTTTTCTATTATCAAAATGACGGGCAGTACCGTTTTCTTCTCCTTATAACCAAATTAATCATGTTTCCTTACTTTGTTGTAAATCAAACAGAAAATAATACTTGCAAAATAAACTCAAAATGAATCCACACCATTACTATTAGAGAAACATAAGAAGAAGTAAGAATTGCACCTGAAAAATGAAGTTTCAATTCCTAAAGCATTCAGAAATTACACAGACAAAATCGACACCGCAGCCATGACAGGAACTCAAACGGACGGGAGCTCGGACCTCGACGGAACCTCGTCGGAATTTTTTTTAAAAAAAACAGCCGGATCTGATTTTGTAGAACAAAATCACTAAAATAACTGAAAAATGAGAGGAGAACAGTGGAGAGAGACAAAAATGCGATTTCATCGGCGTTAATGGAGGTCGCCGGAATTTCTCGAACTAACTGAAGTCCCACGAATTCCTGTTCTTTCTTTTGTTGTGTGTGTGTGTATCTGTTTCCAACAGTGAGGACGAAGAAGACGAAATAGTGGTCGTCTGGGGTGGGGTTCATGACCTTGTATTTTTCAATGGCTGCCAGTGTATATCGAGAGTATCTCTAGTGTATATAGAATGTATAGTGACTGTATATCGAGTGTATACCCCCTGTCTCCTTTAAGAAGAAGCCGTCCCTTTTTTTCGTCTGTGTTTTGAACTTCTCCTCTCGTTTCTTCTCACTTGAATTTTTTTTCTCTCCTTTCTTCTTTTTATTTGTGAAGTGTATTATATAGATGTGTATGTGTGTTTTTGTGTAAGATCGTGTGTGTGTGCCAGTGATTGTGTGTGTGTGCATGATGTGAGACGTGAGGGAGTGAGCACTAACATGAGGAAGTGGGGATTGGGACATGACCACTAACATGAGGAAGTGGAGAAGTCACTAATATGAGAAAGTGGGGAAGTCACTAATATGAGAAAGTGGAAAAGTCACTAATATGAGGAAGTGGAAAAGTCACTAATATGAGGAAGTGAGAAAGTCACTAACATGAGGAAGTGGAAAAATGGGAGTTAGGAGGAGAAATCGTGGGGCGGTTGAGGAGATCATGGGTAAAAGGGATATTATTTTGTATCTTTCTTAATTTACTGATTCTTGTTCTTCCGTTAGTTTATTATTTATTTTATTTTAACTTTTCTTGGCACCCCTTTTTCTAAAGTAAAACATATTAAAAGTAAGAATTTTTTTTTAAAAAAATATTAAGATTAGACCTAAAAGAAATATTTACACTAAACTAGTATAAAATTTGAGTGCGGTCAAAAATTAGGTGTTCACAATTAACATGATCTGTTCCGAGATTTTTACCATGATCTTCGACCGGTCACGGATATCCCACCTTTTCGTTATTCCGTTTTGCTCGAAGTCTGCCATATTTGGTCTCGATCGTTGCTGGCCTCGATCTCGACAGACACCTCGATCCCCGAACTAGATACCTTGTCTTCGTGCTCTGGTATGATCCACTACGAGGCTGACCCTCGATGCAATTCCCTAGCCTCGATCAAATAGTAAAATCGGGTAGGCCCGGTTTTAACCGTATACAGATAGTCCCCTCGTTTCTTAGAGTGTAATGAGAAAAAATGAACTGAGCCTTCGATTTTTTACCTCGACTTGTCATGATGTCATCCTCGTGACGCAAGCGACGGGAGTAACCGAAATGTCCCGTCAGTTCATATATCGAGGCATTAAATGCCTGTCAGTTGCTGTCAGTTATTATTGATTCTGAACCATCATCTTCATCCTATAAGTGTGATTTCCTTCTCTTTGCCCAAACTTTACTCTTGATCTCTGCTCTAATCTTCAAAACATTTTACATCTCTTAAGCTTTTCTGTTCACAATCTCTAGGCTTCGTTGTCAACCTTCCCTCAAAACACCAAGCCTTATCCTCTTCTTCTTTCTCTAAACTTACACAAAAATGGCGAAAACGTCAAAAATTGTTCTTCAAAAGAAAAATACCTCTTCATCGAGGTTGGTTGGCGATAAAATACCAATGGAGCCGCGCCCTGAGGAATGTGTTCCCGAGAAGGGGTGTGTCTTTGATTCCTACTTCAAAATCGAGAAGACTTCGCCGGTCCCTGGTCGGTGTGAGCCTATGTCGAAATATATATGCTCGATAACTGAGAGTGACCTTGAGCAGGTAAAGAAAGACCACAATTAGGAAAATAAAGAGGTGGTGATTCCAGCCCCCGAAGAAGACATCACTACCCATGTGGAAGGGTTCCTAAGTGTTACACTTACCTTTTCACGCTGGGCCTTGTCGATCCCTTCATTCTCAATTTGTACCGCTAATATCAAATAACCCTCGGTCAGATCCACCCTTCTTTTTAGCGGATCGTCATTCTGCTTCGATTCTTCACAAACAAAGCCGACAGGATGCCTTTCACCCTCGACCACCTCATTAGGTTGTACAGCCCCCGTCTCTTTCGAGGTAGGTTAATAAAACTCCAACGTCGGGCCACCAAGGTGATGTTCTCGATTATAGATGAGGACAAGGATCAAGGGTGGATGGGAAGGTTCGTTCGAGTGCAGACTCCCGACCTAATCCCGGCCGAGAAAATGCTATTTTCCGAGGAGTGGAATATGAAGCGTAAGTACACTCATGCCTTTGGCTTCCAGTTATTGTTTTGCTTTCTTTGCTTCTCCTTATCGACATCATTTTCTATGATGTAGCAGTTTCTTGGATGCCTGGTGCAATTCCTAACCATGAGAGCTGGGTTTGGAAACTGGCTTTGTCACGATCCAAACCGATGGGCCACAACGGGCACCCGGCACCTTACTCAATGGAGTACCAACATAATGTATCTTTCTTATTACATCATCATAGGTAAGTGATCCAGAAGGGGCGTCATGAGATCACCAAAGTAAATATGAGGGAATACCCGACATAGAATTACCCAACCTAACATAGAAACTCATACCTGTGACATACAGACCTATAAGGCCAACGTGATCCTTTATATACTCAAAACATAGGCCGACAAGGCCATACAAGTATCCATATATACGACATCTGTCTACAAGCCTCTAAGAGTACATAAATAGCATAAAGGTCAGGACAGGCCCCGCCATACCAATCAATACATGTACTAATCATACTGACTAAATAAGCAACTCCGAAATAATGGAGCGCACCAACACCTTTCACTGAGCTGATAGCCTACTTGGAGGACTCTCAATCTGTCTATTGGGACCCGCAGGCATGAAACGCAGCGTCCCCAGGCAAAAGGGACATCAGTACAGATAATGTACCGAGTATATAAGACATTAAGATCATTATATAAGAGACATAGATGAAACATGGAGCAAAGAATTCTGCCTGTAAGTCTAAATAACTTTGTAAATTCTGAAACATTTATAATATCATACACGTGCGTATAAATGTCGTGTCATGCATAGGTATAGGTGTACATAATACCATCAAGCCTCTGAGGGCATCCTATCATATCATCTCGGCCATTGTGGGAAAAATCATCAACGTATACTAGTTGATCAGGTGGTGATGCATATATAACGTCGTAACCTTTTCCCATATCCCATACATATATATATATAACACAATCTGGTCATGGGTCAATGTACATGTATAAATGAATGCAATGCATGAGAAGTATGTCAATAAAATCTTTCGGAATGTCATAAGACTATTATGCTTTTGATTAATATCATGAAATAGACTTTATCAACTTACGTATTTTCTGAAAATCATGAACAGATGATAGAATAATAGGACACATGGTCAATCAAGAACATATGCATCTCTAGTATTTCTATGAATAGGGTCATTTACGAAAATTGTGCATTTGCTCATTTTGTTTGTATCGTATGGATCATGCCAAAAGAAAGAAGGGATAGCCTTAACATACCTGAGCCGGTTCTCTGGACAACCCTTCAAACACACGACAATTGCGATAAAACTCATGACGGCAAGATCGAAGTAGGGAAAAATCCGTATGATATTCTTGAGAAAGATTATACTGGGCTTCTTTAGAGTCATGTTGCTAAGATGCTTAAGGAATTTTTGCTTGAATTATTGAATTCTTGCTTGAATATCCGTTGCCTAACACTTTGATATAAGACATCTCTATGAATTAGAGAGGTTTTATTCTTTAAATGGTGTGGGTCCCACCTACTAATGACTAAGCCACATAGTCTATTTAAATTTTCCACCTTTCACTCATAATATAAGAGTCACAATTTGGAATTGAGGGAGTGCCACATTAAGGTTCCTTAGTCTTTATCCAAAGATCCTAATTAATCATCCACCAACTCTTTAATCAATTTGTTAATCCCCCATTAACCAATAATTACCCAATTATCCATGTCACACCTCCTTTTTCCGCACCCGAGGGGGCGCAGGGGAGTTTTTTCCAATTAAAGGACAATCGAAAGGGGATTGGTTTAATTATTTCAGAGTCGCCACTTGGGAGATTTAGGGTGTCCCAAGTCACCAATTTTAATCCCGAATCGAGGAAAATAATGACTCTATATTACAGTCTGCGTACCAGAAATCTAGATAAGGAATTCTGTTAACCCGGGAGAAGGTGTTAGGCATTCCCGAGTTCCGTGGTTCTAGCACGGTCGCTCAACTGTTATATTTGGCTTGATTATCTGATTTTAAATACAATATGAACTTATGTGCAAATTTTATCTTTTAACCGCTTTATTATTATTGTTTTTACGAGAATGTGAACGTCGCTTAAAACACGTCTTTGGACTGCGTCACATGAAATGCACCCACAATCCGGAACGCATTTTATTTGATGTTTTGAGATTTGGATTTGGGTCGCATGAAATGCACACCCGAGCTTAAGAAAGTAAATTATTAAACACGCGCCTAGAGAGACTATCGCGTTATTATTTTGGGAAGGCCACGAAATTCACTAAGCGGCCCTCCTGAATTCTAAGTAATTTAAAACAAGTATTTACTGAGGGCCCTGCAATTTGTATTTTTATTCGGCGAGGCTCATCTCATTCTTATTTTTTAAAGAATTTGCAACGTCATGGAAATGCATCTCGGGCCACGCCACAATCAATGCGCCCGTGACTAGAGACATATTTCGACTCCGTTGAGATTTGGATTTGGGTCACATAAATGTGCACCCGAGTTTAGGGAGATAACATTATTAAAGGCGCGCCTAAAGCAACTAGCGCATTATTATTTTTGGGTAGGGCCGTGAAATTTGCTAAACGACCCATCCCGGAATCTAAGTATTTAATACATATATTTTGTGAGGGCCCCGCAATTTGTCCCTTTTATTTGGCGAGGCTCGTCTCATTTTATTTTTTTTATTATTATTATTTTTTTTTTTTATATTTTAAAGGGATGCCATTTTTACGCTTTTAACCATACTAAACCTTACAGCTTCTTTACAACTAAAATCTCATAACTTGTTAGAAGTTTAATAAAAAGAGTTTTAGCGAATGAGTATTTCGGGAGTAGTAATAACATGTACTAATAATAAATTTTTTTTTGAATGAACTAAGCGAAGGAAAGGACGAACAAATTAACGGCAAACTTGTGTCATAGAACAACTAGTCAAACTTAATTAAATGACATCAAATAAACAAGAATCACATAACGCAAAATGAGCAAAAATGTATACGATGAAAACATAAGCAGAAAATTATCATACCAATTTCTATATTGCATTTTTTTTTGAACTTTTGACATAACATTTCCTTATTTAATACTTGATGTTTACTAACCTTTGAACCTCGGCAAACTTAGGACGACAAACACGATTCCGACGGAACTCAAACCGGACCTCTCTGAACGAAGAACAACGACGGAACCTCGGACAGCACCTCGACTTGCCGGACCACGACGAACCAAAGACGACCTCGACGGAAATAGAAAGCTCGGACCCACAACTGTCAACAACCAAGGATTGTTTGGTTGCTGCGGAGGGAACTGGGCTATCGACGGGGGACAACCAATGGTGACGAGATGGAGGGAACTGGGCTAAGATGGTTGATGGTCTGTTTGGTGGAGGACAGCGACAACAGCGACAACGGGGGGGGAGCTGGTTGGACGATGCAGCAGGTCGGAGATGGGTCACGATGGGAATGTTAAGACGCGCAACGAACAGCTGCTCAGAAACGCAGCCGCAGCTGCTTGGCACGCAGCAACAGCTGCTCGTCGGACTGAAAATGGGGAAGCTGCTACGGTCGGGACTGTCCGGTGGTGGTTTCGGGGTGGAACGAGGGTGGTCGTTTGAGAGGCTTGGTGGTCGACGGACTGGTGTTTGGTTGGTGGTCGTGAGCAGTTGACGGAGTTGGAGGGGACGGGTGGTGTTGGGTGGTTTTGACGATGGTGGGGAACTGGTGGTTGACGGCGCCTGGTGGTGGCGTTCTTGCCGTGAAGGAGTAGGGTTTCTTAGGTTTTTTTTTCTTTTTTCAATGGAGGAAGAAGAAGAACGAACAGTATTCTCCTTTCAAATTTTCAAAGTCCTCCTCGTTGGTCCCCCCTTGTCCGTGTTTTGTAATGCTTTGCCAAGAAAAATGAGCCCCACGCGTGGTGGGGTTCAAGGTTTATGTCCCCCACGCGTGGTGGGGTTCCCCATGTGTCCTGGACACGGTTTATTATGGGTCAGGTCCGAAATTAGGCCTAAAACCGGGTAGTTTAAACCCGAATATTATTCTTTTGCCCGGACCCGAGGAATAGGAACACATTGCTTAACTAGTCCTATGTAAGCAAAATAACTACCGAAAATAAGACTAGTATTTAACAAACTATATTTTTTTAAAAACATTTTTAAGGTTTTAAAATAGCTACAAAATATTAATAAAACTATTTTTGTAATTTTCGTAAATATTAAGATAAAAATATGAAGTACTATTTTTGTATTTTTTTCAAAGTTAAAATAACTATAAAATATTAATAAAACTATTTTTTTGTAATTTTCGTTTTTAATAAAGACAAAAAATATGAAATAATATTTTTTTTGTATTAAAATGACTTCAAAACATTAATAGAATTATATATATTTTTTGTTATTTTCGAATTTATATAAAGTACCAAAATAAAGTACAATTTTTGTATTTTTCAAGTTTATGAGAGATACATAAACTAAAACTTATGTATATTTTTTTGAAATTTTCTTTTTGCGCCGAAATAAAGTAAAATAGTTAAAATGACTATATTGGACCCAATTTCACATATTCACGCTAAAAATGTGAAAATTCTCGGGGAGGGTCAAAAATCACGTGCTTACAGCTGCCCCTCTTTGACTGGAAACACGAAGAGTTTTCCGACAAAGAACGACTAGACGTGTTTTTGACCCGACCATTACTTGGACGGACTACACTTAAGGAAAGGGAGGGAATGTGACCGAGCCCTGGTATCTGAGCTGCCTACATATCCTTGGTTATACAGGAATCAGGCCACGTGTAGTTCGGGAATGAGAGAGATGGTAGAGTGTACCGAGGTGAAGAGCCGATCGAGGTTCCGTTCCGTTGAGGTTCCGGTCCGCGGTCCTGTCATTACAACAAAAATGAAAACTGAAAAAGACTAACTAAGTCTATCAGCTACTAGTTACAAGGATTCCTATCTTTAAGTCTTCTGAAACTTGGTCTTGAGTCTTGAATGGTGCTTCATACAGACTTTGGATCTGAACATTGATACTTGCTAGTTGTAGGTGCTAGTTCTTGAGCAGACCACATTTGTTCTCCACATCCGTGCTTCGGATTCATTCATTTTTCTCTTTTTCTTTTTTTTTTTTTTTTTTTGTTTTTGTGACTGGCTTTTGTTGACCCTCTCAGACTGTTGACTCGCATTCTTGGGGTGGGCTTCTTGTTGCTTCTATCTTGGATTGAGTGCTGGGGACTTCTATCGTAGCCTTCTGCCTTCCAATGGGTTGCGGCTTGACTTTGAACGATGTTCCGCTGTTCTACAGGCGGACCCCTAACTTCTTCAATCTTCGGCGTACAACAACCTCCGCTTCTATAGGCAGGCTCCTGACAACCAAAACAAACAACACAAATGAAATTTCCTAACCCAGTTTGCACTGGGAAAGTTTGTGAGTCATTAGCAAAATTGTAACTCATTGATACTACTGATGCAGTGCTGAGAGTGGACTAAACACTAGACTAGGATGTATTCCCTTGTTATACAGGTGGGCGCCTAATTTCAATGCTTGAAATATAAGGACTGAAATGTATTCCTCTGTTCTATGGGCGGGCTCCCAATTTCAACACTTGAAAGTAAGAACTGAATGTATTCCTCTCGTTATACAGGTGGGCGCCTGGTTTCAACACTCTATCTTAGGAGAAAAATTCATCGGACTAAGATTTTGATCCTAGGAGAAGGTTCATCAGACTAGGTCATTTTTGTTTTTTGGTTATCTTAGGAGAAAGATTCATCAGACTAAGATTTTGATCCTAGGAGAAGGTTCGTCAGACTAGGTCTCTATCTTAGGAGAAAAATTCATCGGACTAAGATTTTGATCCTAGGAGAAGGTTCATCAGACTAGGTCATTTTTGTTTTTTGGTTATCTTAGGAGAAAGATTCATCAGACTAAGATTTTGATCCTAGGAGAAGGTTCGTCAGACTAGGTCTCTATCTTAGGAGAAAAATTCATCGGACTAAGATTTTGATCCTAGGAGAAGGTTCATCAGACTAGGTTTTTTTCTTTTTGGTATCTCAGGAGAAAGATTCATCAGACTGAGATTTTGATCCTAGGAGAAGGTTCGTCAGACTAGGTCTCTATCTTAGGAGAAAAATTCATCGGACTAAGATTTTGATCCTAGGAGAAGGTTCATCAGACTAGGTTTTTTTCTTTTTGGTATCTCAGGAGAAAGATTCATCAGACTAAGATTTTGATCCTAGGAGAAGGTTCGTCAGACTAGGTCTCTATCTTAGGAGAAAAATTCGTCAGACTAAGATTTTGATCCTAGGAGAAGGTTCATCAGACTAGGTCATTTTTTGTTTTTTGGTTATCTTAGGAGAAAGATTCATCAGACTAAGATTTTGATCCTAGGAGAAGGTTCGTCAGACTAGGTCTCTATCTTAGGAGAAAAATTCGTCAGACTAAGATTTTGATCCTAGGAGAAGGTTCATCAGACTAGGTCATTTTTTGTTTTTTGGTTATCTTAGGAGAAAGATTCATCAGACTAAGATTTTGATCCTAGGAGAAGGTTCGTCAGACTAGGTCTCTATCTTAGGAGAAAAATTCGTCAGACTAAGATTTTGATCCTAGGAGAAGGTTCATCAGACTAGGTTTTTTTTTCTTTTTGGTATCTCAGGAGAAAGATTCATCAGACTGAGATTTTGATCCTAGGAGAAGGTTCGTCAGACTAGGTCTCTATCTTAGGAGAAAAATTCATCGGACTAAGATTTTGATCCTAGGAGAAGGTTCATCAGACTAGGTTTTTTTCTTTTTGGTATCTCAGGAGAAAGATTCATCAGACTGAGATTTTGATCCTAGGAGAAGGTTCGTCAGACTAGGTCTCTATCTTAGGAGAAAAATTAGTCAGACTAAGATTTTGATCCTAGGAGAAGGTTCATCAGACTAGGTTTTTTTCTTTTTGGTATCTCAGGAGAAAGATTCATCAGACTGAGATTTTGATCCTAGGAGAAGGTTCGTCAGACTAGGTCTCTATCTTAGGAGAAAAATTCGTCAGACTAAGATTTGGATCCTAGGAGAAGGTTCATCAGACTAGGTTTTTTTTTTTTTTTTTTAATATCTTTAACAACCACTTAGGAGGAAATGCATCTCCTATGGGTAAAACATAAACTTAGGAGGAAATGCGTCTCCTATGGGTAAAACAAACTTAGGAGGAAATGCATCTCCTATGGGTGAAACTTAAACTTAGGAGGAAATGCGTCTCCTATGGGTAAAACTTAAACTTAGGAGGAAATGTGTCTCCTATGGGTAACACTTAAACTTAGGAGGAAATGCGTCTCCTATGGGTGAAACTGTAACAAACCTAGGAGGAAATGCGTCTCCTATGGGTGAAACTAAAACAAACTTAGGAGGAAATGCATCTCCTATGGGTGAACTCTAACGATTTCAAACTAGGAAGTGCGTCTCCTATTAATGAAACCTTCGCTTTCTCTTTTTTTTTTTTGAATTATTTACTTACCTGTGTTGTCCTCCCTCGAAACTGTTGGGGATTATTTAGATGGGGATGACTTTTTACCTTTTTTTTTTTCATTATTATCTTTTTATTCTTCTTTTTTGATTTTATTCTTTTTTTTCGCATAGCTTCTTCCTTCGAAGACTACCTCCCTTGAGAGTCGTTTTGCATTTCCCCGAAAGGAACCGCTGAGGATGCCGCCTTTCCAACCTTGTGTTGGACCCCTCGCAACTGCTAGGGATAACACTTTTGAGGAATTATTTACTTACCTGCTAGGGATAACACTGTTGGGTAAAATGTTATCAGCTGGGGGTACCTGACTTCCAGAAAATTTTCTAAATGGAAGGAAAATTTTCTGCCCCAGTTTGATAATATCCCTTGTGGCATGCAGTTCTGGCATCAATGCCATTTCCTTTACCTGTTTCAAATCAAACAAAATTGTTAGTTTAAAACATGGTGGTTGGTTGTGATACTCCCAACGGGATGGCTTTTCCTCTTTTCCTTCCTTGCTTTGCGTTGCACAACTTGTTGGGGACGATTTTATTTGCTGGGTACAATCCCTTTCTGATGGGGATATCCCTCTTCTTTTGTGGCATAGCTCGGAAACTGGCATTTCCCCGACCTTTTAGTCTAGTATGGATTTCGCCAAATCATGCTCACTGCTCTCCTTGCTTTGTTCACGGGCCTTGGCCTTGGGGTTTATAACCTTGGTTTTGGCAAGGGTATTCCTCTTGACGCTCGTCAATCCTTTTGTCAATTCCTTTTTGCTGGGGATATCTGTATTGACACTGGCCTCGCGTTTGTTCCCTGCTGACTATACCATTTGGATGTATTGGTCAGATCTCATCTTTGAAAAGCTGATGGCATATTTGAAGTCATTCCATACTTGTTCTGACCAGACAGACTCTATTGGGGATTTTCTATGAAAGGAAAAAGATAACAGGGAACAGAATAAAAGACAAAGGAAAACGATGACTCTCTTACAAAAGAAACTATAAATAAAACCCTATCAAATGCAGATACCGACTCTAATGGCCATGACATGCATATGGGGCCTATCCTTTACCGTCAATCATCTTTCGAGATCCTCAATTGGTGATTCCCCATCTGATTCTTAATCTTATTCGACTTGCAGTGCCCGAAAGGGTTTTCACTAGCAAGTCTCTCTCATTTTTGGTTCTTCTCTCAGCTTTCATCGCCTTATGGTTCCTGTGAAGGTTTTCACCGATAAGACTCTCTCATTTGTATCACTTTCTAGCTGGGGATTTGGAGTGTCGCCGGTATGACTCTTTCCGCTGGAGATTAGAGTCCTTTCTGTTGTGGAACAGAATGTTATGTTCGCCGGTAAGACTCTTCATTTGTCTGACTTGGCATTTTTTGAAAACTGATCAGAAGGTCTTTCTTTGGACCGTAATGTGGGTTTTGGATAGGCTAGAAAGAAAGGGTATAAAAGGCTCAAAAATACATTAATTTTGGGTTATTAGTTACAACCTTCGGAATTAGATTTATTTACATCAAACGAAACTTTTTGCCCCAGTTTCTTGCTTGGGGGTATTTTAATTGATGATTTTTTCATTTTTCAAAACTATGACCGAGCCGTGAAGCGCCTACGTATCCTCTTTGAGGAATCAGGTCAAACGTAGTTCCCAATTCCTCTTTTTCATTTGATTTTCCTTTTTTTTTTCTTTGTTATCAATTTTCTTTTCTTTTCTTTTCTCTTTTTTTTTTTCTTTTTTTTCGTTGTTGTTTTCTTTCTTTCTCTCTTTTTCGTTGTTACTGATTCCGAATGAGGGGTATGAAAGAAAATAAATAAGGCTCAAAAGGGGTTAACGAAGGATAAAGTGTTTGGGTAGTAGAACAAAATGCCTTCGTCATTCCAGTCTTCAAAACATGCCAAGTGCAAACAACACAATCAAACAATAGATTTATAGTCTCTTCCGATGGTGCTGGACTTGACAATTATATTCAACATATGTTTGTTCATTTGTCACTTCTAAAGCACCGTTGGGCGACACTCTCATTCTCATTATTATGAACGACCCTCATGCCAATTTAGGCGAATCTTTCTTTAACGGTTTTCTTTGTGTTTAACTTGCCCCAGTTCCACATGACTCGGGCTCCAAATAATCTCAAACCGTTCTTATTTCCTTTAAATGCTTTGATCACCTTCCCAGGGTTTTATGATTAACTTTTAAGACTAGGCCCAAAGTGTGTGCGCATGTCATGTTCCTAGAATCGGCATCGAATGAAATGATAAAACGACTAAACAAAAAGATGACTGGGAATAATCAAAGACCGGATTTTGCATTAGACTACCGGCGAAATGGTTTGAATAAAAAAACAAACAAAACAACCAGAATAAAATCCTAACACAAACTGGACAAAATTTAAACAAATTGCTATGACAAAATGGAAAGATAAGAAGGTTTGACACAGGACAAAATCCAAATTACAACCTTAATAATCCGGACAACAGAAATGACAACAAAATAAGCCACCACAAGCTTCTCTCTTGCTAACCAAGGAACGGAGCGTCCTCCCACTTTATCAAACTTGGCATCTTAGCCACTGATCTTTGCATTAGTATTGTCAAGACCATTGCCAGCTTCAATATCATCAATCTCCGTCAACAAGTTTCCAACAGGATTCGAATGCTTCTGTCATCAAGCCTGATCCCCGCAGAGTGTGCATCATGAGGTGCCAATAAAGGATTCTGGGTGTCATTGTCCGGCTTACCACAAACCAACCACCTTAACTTTGTGATTCAAAACGAAACAGGTTAAAATGGACTCAGTCCGTCCCCATTATTAACAACATTTTTTCTCTTTTTTTTTTCGATTTTCTTTTTTTTTCATTGCTTTTTCATTTTGCTTTTTCTATTTTTTCTTTTTCTTTTTCATTCTCTTTTTTCCCTCTTTTTTTTGTTGTGGTCGAATCTTATGGAGATTGCCTACGTATCATGACCCCGCATGAATCAGACCTTGCGTAGTTCGGACCAATAAAAGATAAACAATAATGAACATTTTTTCAATTTTCATATTTGAAACAAACTGGGTTTCAAGGATTTAAAGATGACCCGCAAACAAACAAACCGCATGTTCTAATCAAAAAATTGGTAGACTCAAAAACAAAATTCCAGCTCCCTTTCTCCGTTCGACAAATGCAACCAAATGGTTATTTTTTGCAAATGTGGCCCCTTCCAAATTTCACATGAATTTTGAGGCCGGGGAGGATTATTTCGACACTTTACAAACTTGTCCATTCTTTTACGAAAATAACCTTTCGACAACTGAAAGATACTCTTAGGCTATTTCGGCAAGAACGGTTTAAGACGCGGCCGAAGCTGGCTCGGCTTATTATGACAAAAGACGGCATTCACATGACCGCTGACTCTTTGATTTTTTTCTTTCCAAATTACAGTAAAAGATTTGGCGTTGTAAACACGGCCCTTCAGCGCCTCGGGACGAAGATTTATAAGGCTGTGTGGGTCAACTTAGACCAAAAATTCTACACATGACCCGAAGGTGGCTATTTATGCAAAGTCAGCCTTCCGGCGTCCCTTTCGGGATCATTCGGCTATTTATGACAAAACAGCATCACCTGACTTATTTATGACTCTTTTGTCGTTTTTCGAATTAGAAAACTCAATATTGCAAGCACGGCCTTTCAACATCTCGGGGACGAAGATTTTTAGGCTGTGGGGGTCAACTGGACCAAGTCTTAAAAATGACCCAAAAGTGGTTGTTTATGCAAGTCAGCCTTCCGGCGTTCCTTTTGGGAACATTCGGCTATGTCTTGATAAAACAGCGCCACCTGACTTTCTTTATGACAAAATTAAAATTTGACATATATTTTTTATTTATTTGTTTTTTTTTATTATTTATTCGTTTTTGTCTTTTTAGCAAAAGGTGGGGTTGGACCCGATGAGGGTTGCCTACGTATCTCACATCCGGTGAGAATCAAACCCGCGTAGTTCGGTCAAATAAACTGTTTTTGAGAGGACCCTTTTCCATTTTCTATATTTTTTATTATTATTATTTTCACAACAATCAAATAGACTATTATTCTATTATTTTCATTTATAACAAACAAACGAATTAACGAAAAACATAAAACATTCCTTCTTTTTGAGAAGGTGGGGTTGGACCCGATGAGGGTTGCCTACGTATCTCACATCCGGTGAGAATCAAACCCGCGTAGTTCGGTCAAATAAGAATAAGTAGGCAAATAATAATAAGAAGATGAACTAACCTTTTTTTGAATTTTCGTTTAAAAGAACTACTTTAAAAGATACTTCTAAGATATATTTTGAATTTCATTTGCTTTTTTTCTTTTATTCTAAAGAAGAAAAATATATTTTTTGGAATTCTACCTTTAATAAAAGAAACGCTCTAAAAATGTGTTTTTTTTTAATTTTGAATTCCCTGTCAATTTTGAAAGAAGGATCAAAATATTCTCGGATTTTTTTATTTTATATTATTATTTTATTTTGTTTATTTAGTTTTTTTTTTTAAAAAAACAATTGAAAAAAAAACTTTCTAAAGAAGTCAATAATGGAAAATATTTTTGGATTATTTGCTTTGAGAATTGAGATTCTAAAAACTTTTGGCAAGACAATTGTTCTTGCAACAGATAAAGATATATATAAATTTTTTGGAAAATAAGAAAAACTTTTTGGATTTTTTATATATATATATACTTGCGACAGATAATGAAAGACTCCTTTTATTTTTTTCTTTTATATGTTTTTTTTTGCATTTTCATAAGCAAATAAATAATAAACAAAAACCAATTTTTTTTTATTTCTTAAAATAAGACTCTTTTTCATTTTCTTTTTAATGGCAAGACAAACTATATATCTTTTCTCCCTTTTTTTTTTTGAAAAACAAAATAGAGCGACGACCTTTTTTTTTCCTTTGCTTTTAATAAAGCAAACTAACACATTTTTTTTTATTTTCTCAAAATTTCGGCAGAGTTTCGACACTACTTGGATATTTGTTTTCTTTTTCTTCCTAAAAATAAGTAGTTATATCTCTACACTGTCATTTCCTCATCTTTTCACGATTTTCTAATTTGTGGAAAATGATGACAACATACAAAATCTTTTGAATTTTCATGCCTTGTTTTTATATGTATTTTTATTTTTTTATATTTATTGTTATTTTCAAAATGTGGCATGGGAAACATAAGGATTTCCAAGACATCTTGGATTTCGCAAATGTTCCTCATGCGCTTTTTCCAACATATGAAGTGTGGGGGACATATGGGAATTCCAAAACTTCTTGGATTCCACAAATGTTCCCCATGTGTTTTCCCAAAAAGCAAGCGTGGGGGACATAGAGAATTCCAAGACTTCTTGGATTCCACAAATGTTCCCTAGGTGCTTTTCCCAAAAATGAAGCGTGGGGGACATAGGGAATTCCAAGGCTCCTTGGATTCCACAAATGTTCCCCATGCTTTGATTAAAATAACACCATGCTGGAAATGACCAAATGACCCATTCGCCCTTGACTAAATACAACATGTAGCACATAGGATGCCAAAAGCTGGTCTATTATTTTCAGGTTGCTTGTCCTAGACGGACCCAACCCCTGTGTTGAGTCCCCTAAGTCAAATGCACATGATGCAAATAAACGTTCCTACTAGGGATCCGACATGTGGCTTTGTTATACTAGGTTCAGAACCTGGGTGTTTGTTCTAGACCTGGCTTACCCGAGCGGACAGCTCGAGCCGAGGGGGGGCAGCGTACCGGGAATACAGAAGCTTCACCGGCTTAGCAACTTGTCCGAACCTCGTTCTAAATTGGGATTTGACACTATACAGAAAAGAAGTCGTACGAAGTACACCCTTCTTCATGATTCAGAAGACTCAGAAAGGATATGGGTTTCGGCACAGTTTATATACAGTTCAAATAATATCAAAGCGGTAAAAGCAGCATTTAACACATTAGGCTCAAACATGTAAAAATCAGATAATAGATAAAGCCAAATAATAACAATTATTTTAAGCTCGAATTCTTAACCCTGAACCAGTGGTTCTGGGTCTAGTTCCCCAGCAGAGTCGCCAGAGCTGTCACACCTCCTTTTTCCGCACCCGAGGGGGCGCAGGGGAGTTTTTTCCAATTAAAGGACAATCGAAAGGGGATTGGTTTAATTATTTCAGAGTCGCCACTTGGGAGATTTAGGGTGTCCCAAGTCACCAATTTTAATCCCGAATCGAGGAAAATAATGACTCTATATTACAGTCTGCGTACCAGAAATCTAGATAAGGAATTCTGTTAACCCGGGAGAAGGTGTTAGGCATTCCCGAGTTCCGTGGTTCTAGCACGGTCGCTCAACTGTTATATTTGGCTTGATTATCTGATTTTAAATACAATATGAACTTATGTGCAAATTTTATCTTTTAACCGCTTTATTATTATTGTTTTTACGAGAATGTGAACGTCGCTTAAAACACGTCTTTGGACTGCGTCACATGAAATGCACCCACAATCCGGAACGCATTTTATTTGATGTTTTGAGATTTGGATTTGGGTCGCATGAAATGCACACCCGAGCTTAAGAAAGTAAATTATTAAACACGCGCCTAGAGAGACTATCGCGTTATTATTTTGGGAAGGCCACGAAATTCACTAAGCGGCCCTCCTGAATTCTAAGTAATTTAAAACAAGTATTTACTGAGGGCCCCGCAATTTGTATTTTTTATTCGGCGAGGCTCATCTCATTCTTATTTTTTAAAGGAATTTGCAGCGTCATGGAAATGCATCTCGGGCCACGCCACAATCAATGCGCCCGTGACTAGAGACATATTTAGACTCCGTTGAGATTTGGATTTGGGTAACATAAATGTGCACCCGAGTTTAGGGAGATAACATTATTAAAGGCGCGCCTAAGGCAACTAGCGCATTATTATTTTTGAGTAGGGCCGTGAAATTTGCTAAACGACCCATCCCGGAATCTAAGTATTTAATACATATATTTTGTGAGGGCCCCGCAATTTGTCCCTTTTATTTGGCGAGGCTCGTCTCATTTTTTTTTTTATTATTATTATTTATTATTTTTTTTATATATTTTAAAGGGATGCCATTTTTACGCTTTTAACCATACTAAACCTTACAGCTTCTTTACAACTAAAATCTCATAACTTGTTAGAAGTT
This sequence comes from Nicotiana sylvestris, assembly GCF_000393655.2. Classification (NCBI taxonomy): domain Eukaryota; kingdom Viridiplantae; phylum Streptophyta; class Magnoliopsida; order Solanales; family Solanaceae; genus Nicotiana; species Nicotiana sylvestris. Next base: position 149,426,013 of record NC_091059.1, on the reverse strand, counting down.
TAATAAAAAGAGTTTTAGCGAATGAGTATTTCGGGAGTAGTAATAACATGTACTAATAATAAATATTTTTTTGAATGAACTAAGCGAAGGAAAGGACGAACAAATTAACGGCAAACTTGTGTCATAGAACAATTAGTCAAACTTAATTAAATGACATCAAATAAACAAGAATCACATAACGCAAAATGAGCAAAAATGTATACGATGAAAACATAAGCAGAAAATTATCATACCAATTTCTATATTGCATTTTTTTTTGAACTTTTGGCATAACATTTCCTTATTTAATACTTGATGTTTACTAACCTTTGAACCTCGGCAAACTTAGGACGACAAACACGATTCCGACGGAACTCAAACCGGACCTCTCTGAACGAAGAACAACGACGGAACCTCGGACAGCACCTCGACTTGCCGGACCACGACGAACCAAAGACGACCTCGACGAAAATAGAAAGCTCGGACCCACAACTATCAACAACCAAGGATTGTTTGGTTGCTGCGGAGGGAACTGGGCTATCGACGGGGGACAACCAATGGTGACGAGATGGAGGGAACTGGGCTAATATGGTCGATGGTCTGTTTGGTGGAGGACAGGGGGGGGAGCTGGTTGGACGATGCAGCAGGTCGGAGATGGGTCACGATGGGAATGTTAAGACGTGCAACGAACAGCTGCTCAGAAACGCAGCCGCAGCTGCTTGGCACGCAGCAACAGCTGCTCGTCGGACTGAAAATGGGGAAGCTGCTACGGTCGGGAATGTCCGGTGGTGGTTTCGGGGTGGAACGAGGGTGGTCGTTTGAGAGGCTTGGTGGTCGACGGACTGGTGTTTGGTTGGTGGTCGTGAGCAGTTGACGGAGTTGGAGGGGACGGGTGGTGTTGGGTGGTTTTGACGATGGTGGGGAACTGGTGGTTGACGGCGCCTGGTGGTGGCGTTCTTGCCGTGAAGGAGTAGGGTTTCTTAGGTTTTTTTTTCTTTTTTCAATGGAGGAAGAAGAAGAACGAACAGTATTCTCCTTTCAAATTTTCAAAGTCCTCCTCGTTGGTCCCCCTTGTCCATGTTTTGTAATGCTTTGCCAAGAAAAATGAGCCCCACGCGTGGTGGGGTTCAAGGTTTATGTCCCCCACGCGTGGTGGGGTTCCCCATGTGTCCTGGACACGGTTTATTATGGGTCAGGTCCGAAATTAGGCCTAAAACCGGGTAGTTTAAACCCGAATATTATTCTTTTGCCCGGACCCGAGGAATAGGAACACGTTGCTTAACTAGTCCTATGTAAGCAAAATAACTACCGAAAATAAGACTAGTATTTAACAAACTATATTTTTTTTAAAAACATTTTTAAGGTTTTAAAATAGCTACAAAATATTAATAAAACTATTTTTGTAATTTTCGTAAATATTAAGATAAAAATATGAAGTACTATTTTTGTATTTTTTTCAAAGTTAAAATAACTATAAAATATTAATAAAACTATTTTTTGTAATTTTCGTTTTTAATAAAGACAAAAAATATGAAATAATATTTTTTTTGTATTAAAATGACTTCAAAACATTAATAGAATTATATATATTTTTTGTTATTTTCGAATTTATATAAAGTACCAAAATAAAGTACAATTTTTGTATTTTTCAAGTTTATGAGAGATACATAAACTAAAACTTATGTATATTTTTTTGAAATTTTCTTTTTGCGCCGAAATAAAGTAAAAATAGTTAAAATGACTATATTGGACCCAATTTCACATATTCACGCTAAAAATGTGAAAATTCTCGGGGAGGATCAAAAATCACGTGCTTACAATCCACATAATTAGTAATTATATCAAATTACTTAAAATACTACTCACTTTTAACACACTTTGTATACCTTAATATTATGGTCATGTGGTACTTTGCATGGCACTAGTTCATAAATACCAGGTATTATAGCTCGAACCGTATTTTTATCCCAAAATGTCAAACTTCGACAAAACTCATTTTCTTCGGTTCGCTTACCCTCTCACCTTCACGAATTTGCTTATCACTTGTTTTGAAATAACATAACTGCTTATAATCCAAAAGTAATCTCATTCCCAAACTTACGTCGATTACTTATGACGAAACTTAACGTACGAAAATGGGGGTTGTAACATCTCATTTCCGACCTTTCATCAATTTACTTATGGCGTACTTTCATATACGAAAACATGGGGTTTAACAGCCTTTGACTTCTTCGTATGTCGAGGCTCATGGCGTGATTTGGCTAGGGGATGATGGGAGGCCAAAAATCATGGTAATCCCCTTTTCACATACTTGATGATTTTTGTTAAAATGTTCTTTTTCATACTTACTTGACTTCCTTTCATATAGGCCTCGGAAAAGACTATGTCATGAGGCCCCCGTATGGGGAGGGGGAGGTTTCGCCCCCGGCCCCGAAGCCGGTGAAGGATAAGAAGAGAAAGAGGCAATCGACCTCCGAGACTTCAAAGCCCAAGAAGAGTAAGGCTCGCATGTCGAAGAAAGACACCCTTGTACTGCCTGCAGATGTAGTTCAATGACTAAGAGAGGAAGAAGAGGAAAATGAAGATGATAGCTCCGAGATGGTGGCCTGAACGAAAAGGAGCATCAAGGCCCCAAAGGCCGCTGAGCCGGTAGGGGTCGAAGAAATTCATACTCGAACTGAGGAGACCTCAGAGAGGGGCTCGAGCAAAGTACCTGAGTCATCGTAGGCTGAAGATGCCTCCTGCCGAAATGAGATATCGGTGGGTGTGCCTGAAGGGGATGGTTCCGAGGCGTTCCACAATGAAGAGAACGCCCCAAGTGACTTGCTTGGGGCAATAGAAATTGGTGATTTGCTGCGCCTCCCTACATTTTCTGAGGGGCAAATTCAGGAAGCCCAGGTCATGGGGACCCCAACGTGGAAAGAGCCCACGAAGGGGAGGACCTTTTCCGTGGTTGCTTTACGGGAGTCGAAGATTCCACCGAACTGAGTGAGGCATAGAGTCTTTTTGATGAGGCTCAATGACTCCTGAGCCGGGTAAGTTTTAGCTCCCCTCATCGATATCACACTTGTATTTATTTCTTCTTGACTAATTTCCTTTCTTTCTACATAAGCCTTGACACTTTATCAAGATGCATTTTCTAAATCCCGGGCAGAGCTGAGCCGATGCGAGGCCGATCTTCAAAGGATCACGGAGGAGATAAATGCCCTTAAACTTCTCAGCGGGCAAAAAGAAAAGGAGATCAAGGACCTCCGAGCCGAATTGGCCATAGCTCAAAAAGAGTTGACCTACTTGATTGAGCAGGTAATGAAAATTTTTAGAAGCCCGATGTATCAATTCGGGGACGACGACTAATACTTCGATCCTACAGGTTCAGCAGAAGGCCGAAAAGATCGAATAGCTCCGTGAGGAGGCCAACATGATGAGGGCGGAGACTTTGGGGTGGAAACAAAACATGGACCACTTTGCCTCAAAGAAAGTGCTCGAGCCCAACGGTCATCTGCCGAATGTCAGCTCTAAAGCATGAAGGAGGAAATCTCGGTCCAGGCCAAGAAAATTGAGGAGCTCGAGGCTTGGTTAGCCGCCGAATTTGCAAAGGTTACATCTGAGGCAGAAAAAGTAAAGGCTGACGTGGAGGTGATCGTGGTCGTCCACTGAGCTGATGTTGAAGATGCTCAAGCTCGAGAAAAAGAAGTTGTTGATACCGCTTAGACTCGAGCATACTGGGTTGCCGAGCATGCCAAGTACGAGTCTCGAAGAGAGACTCTTGAGGAGATTCATGCTCGTGGCTATAGTCTTACTGTTGAGATCGAGAACGCGAAAGAACTCGAGGCCTAAGCCAAAGTGTTGATCTCTTCCGATGATGATGATTCCGAGAGCGTGAGTAAATCCGAGAGTAGAGGGGATTCTGATGGCGAAGGTGTAGCTCCCTAGGAAAATTAGGCACTTCTTTTTTTTCCTTTTTTGAATTTTTGTGTAGGATCCTGACCGATCCATGTAAATATTTTCATATATATAAAAGACCTCTTTTCTCTTTGATTTATCTTTATTCCAATTTCCTCCTCGTACAAATTTTGTTTCGACCATGTCTTGAAAATTTTCATAAGTATGAGGTTTGGGCAATTTGATCGAAGTCGGACTAGTGTAGTCCTTATAATCGAGTGAGTATTTGCTCGAACTCGAAGTAGGATGACCCTTAGGTTTTAGTTAAGTGAGGATGACTTCTAGAACTCAAAAATAAAATGGCCCCTAGGCTCTTGAATTAGGCCGGCATGGCCTTAAAAGAATGGCTCATTTCCCCTTTTCGGCTTAAAAGAGTTAATCATATAAAAGTTTGTTATGCCTTAGCATAAGATTGTTTCGAGAGTTCGAACAATCCGGTATCCCTTTAGGATTTTCGAGGGTTAATATTATCAAAACCCTTTGTAACTTTGCCTAGGGTAGCCTTTTCAACCAGTTTTGTGAAGATCTTATAAGGCTTATTTTTATTTTGGAATTCGAATGTCTCTGAACCATGGTGGTTTGGCCGTAGCCTTTAACTTGGGATTTTCCTCTTGGGCTTATTTCCCGGTCGCACTTAGAACTTGATCGAAGTGCTAGTCCCCGAGTGGGGTTGGCCGTGGCCTATAAAAAATGAGGGTTGCCTTTTTAAGGTCTTATAATCTTGAGATTCTAGTGGTTCGATTTCATCGATTTTTCGAACGGTAGTCCCCGAGTACGGGGTGAGTTGTTTGAACTTCAGATGTGATCGACCCTTAAGCATGTTTCCATAATAGATCAAAAGTATGAAATTATAAAGTAAAAATTTCTTTAAGGCAAGAAATTTTTGGCGAGGAAAAATACTTCTCTCAATAGATTATACATGCGTACATGTTTGCCTTTAGGGCTCGAGTGATCTAAATGGGCACGGTTCGTTTGGCCGTTTGGCCCTTACAAAGTTTTACCTATCGAGACCCTGTTGACACGAAATATTTTCCTTGTAACAAAGTTAACATATGAGGGTGATGCCCCACAGTATTCGAAGTTAATTGTAAAGAAGCCTCGGATATTGTTGAGTTGCTCTAAATTAGCACGAACAATGGTTGCCTTATTAAAACCCTCGCCGGAAAACCCCATTTGGGATAAAAATCGGTCTAAGGGAAAAAGAGTGCAACGCGTGCTTTTAGACCTAAGGACTCTATGTTGAAGGATCCTCCAATATCTTCGATCAAACACATGCAATTGGTTAGTATAAAATGTAAATGAAAATAGAGAAAATCATACCTTAGCAGTAGTATCGTTTGAGAAGTGATATGTTTCAATTGTTTGGTAATTGCTCACCGTCCATCCGCCAAATATGTAGGATCCTTTTCTGACGATATCGAGGACCTGATACATCCCTTCCCAATTTGGGGCAAGTTTTCCTTCGTTTGGGTATCGAGTATTGATGGTGACTTTTCTTAGGACTAAGTCCCCGGTTTTAAAGTGTCGAAGATTGGTTCTTTGATTGTAATGCCTCTCGATCCGTTGTTTCTATGCGACTATTCAAATGAGGGCGGCTTCCCGTCTTTCATCTAGTAATTGGAGGCTCATATTCGTAGCCTCGTGATTTGATTATTCCGTTGCATACCGAAACCTGAAGCTAGATTCCCCGACTTCGACTAGGATCAGAGCTTCGGCGCCATAGACTAAAGAGAACGGCGTTGCCCCTATATTGGATTTCGACATTGTTCGATATGCCCAAAGGACCTCGGGTAGTATTTCTCTCCATTTTCCTTTAGCTTCGCTCAACCTTTTCTTTAGATTTTGGATGACGGTCTTGTTAGTTTCTACTAGGATGGTACGGCGTTGATAGGAACCTTTTTATCTTGTGGTCTTCGAAAAACTTTTTCATTTTGTTTCCGACGAATTGCTTTCCATTGTCGCATATGATCTCGACAGGCATTCCGAATCCGCAAAAAATGTGGTCCCAAATGAAGTCTATGACTTCTTTTTCTCTGACTTTCTTGAAGGCATGTGCTTCAACCCACTTAGAGAAATAGTCTATCATAAACAAAATGAATTTAGCTTTACCTGGGGCCGATGGTAGAGGGCCGACGATATCCATCCCCTATTTCATGAATAGTCACGGGGATAGGACTGAGTGGAGTTGCTCTCCGGGCCGGTGGATCATCGGCGCATACCTTTGACATTTGTCGCACTTTCGAACAAATTCTTTAGTGTCCTTTTCCATATCGGCCTAATAGTATCATGCTTTGATGACTTTGTGAACCAATGATTTGGCACCGGAGTGATTTCCACAAGTTCCCTCATGAATTTCCCGTAGAACATAGTCGGTGTCTGCTGGTTCCAAACATTTCACTAACGGTCCATCGAACGTTCTCCTATACAGTGTTCCATCCTCGGCTAATGTGAACTGTGCGGCCTTCGTGCGCAAAGTCCTCGATTCTTTAGGATCCGATGGAAGCTTCATATTCTTTAGGTATTCGATGTAATTATTCCTCCAATCCCATATTAAACTTGTGGAATTTATTTCAGCATGTCCTTCTTCGATAACTGACCTTGAAAGTTGCACGACAGTCCCCGAGCTAAGTTTATCGTCTTTGATCGACGACCCCAAATTTTCAAGGGCATCGGCCTCATTATTTTTTTCTCCAGGTACGTACTGTAAGATCAATTCTTTAAATCAATGTAGAGACACTTTTAATTTGTCTAAGTACCTTTGCATTCGATCTGCTCGAACCTCAAAAGTTCTGATGACTTGATTTACCACAAGTTGGGAGTCACATTTGGCCTCGATAACCTCTGCCCCCAAGCTCTAAGCTAGTTCGAGACCTACAATTATGGCCCTATACTCAGCCTCATTGTTAGTCAATTTTGAAGTTTTGATAGACTATCTAATTGTATTACCTGTGGGTGGCTTCAAAACGATGCCCAGCCCCATACTACTTCACGTTCGAAGCACCGTTTGTGAAGAGGGTCCACACCCCCGATGATGTACCCAATTTTAACAATAGTTCTTTTTCAACCTTGGGTACGAGGGCTGGCGTGATGTCGGCCACGAAGTCTATCAAGATTTGAGACTTGATGGTCGTTCAGGGTTGAAACTCGATATCGGACCCGCTGATTTTGACGGCCTATTTGGCCAATCACCCCGAGAGTTTGGACTTGTTCAAAATGTTGTGAAGGGGGTAGGTGGTCACAACACAAATTGGGTGACACTGAAAATATAGTTTTAATTTCCTAGAGGCGCTTATTAAAGCAAGCGCTAATTTTTCTAAGTGTGAGTACTGGGTCTCGGCTTTGCCTATGGTCCGACTAACATAATAAATAGGAAATTGCGTCCCTTGATCCTCTTGAACTAAGACCCCGCTTACCACTATCTTCGAGATTGCTAGGTACAAGTAAAGTTGCTTATCCGCTTTTGGGGTGTGAAGCAATGGCGGGCTCGACAGGTAACGCTTGAGTTCCTCCAAGGCCTGTTGACATTCTGGGGACCATGCGAAATTGCTCTTTTTCTTAAGCAGTGAGAAGAACCTATGGCTCCTGTCTGAGGACCTCAAAATAAATCGACCCAGGGCGGCTATGCGTCCTGTTAACCTTTGCACAACTTTGACATTGTCAACCACTGTGATGTCTTTGATTGCCTTGATTTTATCGGGGTTGATTTCGATTCCCCGATTTGATACCATAAAGCCGAGGAACTTGCCCAAACCGACCCGGAATGCACACTTCTCCGGGTTAAACTTCATGTTGTACTTTATCAGTATGTCGAAGGTCTCCTGCAAATGTTTTAAATGGTCCTTTGCTCGCAGGGACTTAACTAGCATATCATCAATATAAACCTCTATTGATTTACCTATTTGTTCTTCGAACATTCGATTTACTAGGCATTGGTAAGTAGCGCCAGCATTTTTTAGTCCAAAAGACATTACATTATAGCAATAGGTGCCGTATTTATTGATGAACGAAGTCTTTTCCTAATCCTCTGGGTTTCATCCTGTACCCGGAGTAGGCATCGAGAAAACTAAGGGTCTTGTGGCTGGCCGTGGCATCGATCATGCGATCGATATTTGGCAAAGGAAAGGAATCTTTAGGGCATGCCTTGTTTAGATCCTTATAATCTATGCACATTCTAAGTTTGTTTCCCTTTTTAGGGACTACAACTACGTTAGCTGGCCATTCGGGATATTTTACCTCCCGAATGGACCCTATATTGAGAAGTTTTGTTACCTCGTCCTTGATGAATGCATGTTTTACCTCGGACTGAGGTCTTCTCTTTTGCTTCACCGGGCGGAATTTCGGATCCAAGCTCAGTCGATGTGTAGTGATCTCTGGCGGGATCCCTGTCATATCTAGGTGGGACCATTCAAAACAATCCATGTTATTTAAAAGAAATTGAACGAGTTTTTTCCTGAGCTCGGGAGTTAACCCCGTGCCCAAGTATACCTTTCAATCGGATAGATGCTCGATCAACACAATTTGTTCCAGCTCTTCGACTGTTGACTTTGTTCCATCTAAACCATCGGGGATTATGAAGGTTCGAGGTATCATATAGTCATTATCTTCGAAAGTTTCCTTCTCCCCCGATCGGGCTGAGGCCAGTGACTGTGGCTGTTATTTGACTTCTCGATTTCCCTTCGACTCTAATTCCTTTGTTGATGAAAGCGCCGATACTGGTACTACCTCATCGATTGCAAAAAATTCTTTGGCAGCGGGTTGTTCCCCGTACACCGTTTTAATTCCTTCTGATGTTGGGAATTTCAAGACTTGGTGAAGCGTCGAGGGCACTGCTCTCATGTTATGAATCCAAGGCCTTCCGAGTAGCGCGTTGTACCTTATATCACCTTCGATTACGTGGAACTTTGTTTCTTGGATAGTCTAGGCCACATTCACTAGCAAAATAATTTCCCCTTTGGTGGTTTCACTTACCATGTTGAAGTCGTTAAGTACTCGAGCTGAGGGCACGACTTGATCTTGGAGACCGAGTTGTTCTACAACTCTCGATCGAATAATGTTTGTCGAGCTACCTGGATCAATCAATACATGTTTAACTTGAATTTTATTCATAAGGATAGATATTACCAGTGCGTCATTGTGAGGTTGTTCTATCCCTTCTGCATCATCATCATTGAAAGACAAGGTTTCTTCTGGTAAGTAGTCTCGGGTTCATTTTTCCCTTGTGATCATTACCTTAGTGCATTTGAATACCGGTCCTTGAGGTATGTCGAATCCTCAAACGATCATATGAATCACATGTCGTGGCTCTTCCTTCTCATTTTGCCTGTTCGAATCTCTGTTTTTGAAGTGGTTCTTGGCCCGGTCACTTAAGAATTCTCGAAGGTGACCCTCGTTGAATAAACGAGCTACCTCCTCCTTCAGTTGTATGCAGTCTTCAGTTGTATGTCCATAGGTACCATGGTATTTGCATATTTGATTGGGGTTCCTTTGAGCTGGATCGATCTGTAAAGGTCTCGTCCATCTAGTATCCTTGATCCATCCAATGGCCGACATAATACCTGAGGCATCGATGCTGAAGTTGTAATCCGACAGTCGTGATGCTTCTGTGGGCTCGACATGTTTACCGAAGTCACTTTTACTCATGAGCCCTTGAGAGCTCTGTCCTCGATTATTTCGAACGGGATTACATCCTGGACCATTGTTTTTATGATTTGCGTTGTACAGTTGGTAACGATCTCTGTTCGATCGGGGTTCCCTATCAATGTCCCTTTGAATTTTGCCGATAGGCCTATTCGAGTAAACAGAACAGGAAGGGGTTCCCAATTGATCATCCTCGACCCTGATCTTTGACTGATATCGATTATGTACATCGGCCCAGATCACAGCTGGATATTCAATTAAATTCTTCTTTAGTTGCCGTGATGCTATCGAACTTCGCTCGTTCAAACCTTGAGTAAAGACTTGGACAGCCCAATCATCTGTGACCGGGGGTAGGTCCATGCGTTCTATCTAGAACCGAGATACGAATTACTTTAACATTTCATTGTCCTTTTGTCTCACTTTGAAGAGGTCTGACTTCCTAGTCGCAACCTTTATTGCTCCAGCTGCGCCTTCACGAACAAATCTGCAAGCATGGCGAAGGAATCGATGGAATTGGGCGGCAAATTATGGTACCATATCGTCGCCCCTTTCGATAAAGTCCCTCCAAACGTTTTTAATAGAACGAATTCAATCTCATCGTCTTCTAAGTCATTCCCCTTTATGGCGCATGTATAAGAAGTAACGTTCTCATTAGGGTTGGTGGTCCCATTGTATTTGGGAATTTCAAGCATACGGAATTTCTTTGGGATGGGCTTCGGAGCCTCACTTGGAGGGAAAGGCTTCTGCACAAACTTCTTCGAATCCTAACCCTTTAGAATCGGGGGTGCCCCCGATATTTTATCAACCTGTAAGTTGTACGTTTCTACCTTTTTGTCATTAGACTTGATTTTCTTTTCACCTGATTCGTCCGTTTAGTGAGCTTCTCCAGCATCTTCATAATGGCGGGGTCAGTTCCCGATCCATTGTTGTTCGATTTCTCCGGTACAGATTCGACCATATGAACAACTTCTTATGATGTTTCGAGCTCAATTCTGCATGGTGCTCGATTCTAATTTTGGAGTTGCGCTATCGCAGCTTGCTGAGTCTGCAACATTTCAAATATCATTTGAAGGCTAGTCCCCCCTTCTTAACCACTATGTGTGTTCTGATCGGCAGCTCGGGCATCTATGCGGATGCTATTTTCAGGGTCGACGCCCAAATTCCCATTAATGGCAACACGAGAATTGACATCGACTAGATCTACGACCGGTGGTTCATCGAGGTTGACTGGAGGTACTCCATTTCCCGGGCTATTATGTTCTTGTTCTCGCCATAAAGACCAAGGTTGTTGTCTATGTGAGTGGGTGATACTTGAGAGTTTGACATGTTGACTCCTGAAATCAAAGACACTTACGAGAACAAGCGTAAAGCAGTATGCGTTATGGGAATTAATACCAGGTAATCACTATTATCCTTAGCCCCACAGTGGACGCCAAACTATTTACCCTTAAAATTGGATAACAATTAGACTTATAATGTGGTTTTAAGGACACGCGATTTCACCTAATACCAATTGATAAATGTAAAGTTTAGTAATAGAAATCAATAATAAAATAAAGCAAACCAGTGTTTGAACGGAGTCTAACCCTCGAGTTTGAATATTCTCAAACTAACCAATGCAAGAACAATTAAAAGTATAACAATCTGATGAACAAGGATATAAGCTAAAAAAATATTGTATTGCTTTGATATGCGTGAATGTAAGATGGTTACAAAATGATTAGGACCCTCTTTATATAGTAGAGGAATACTATCTATGGTACAATTCTAACTACGGAAGTAAATCTCATAATTAGCTAATTAACCGCCTTTGATTTGATCTGTTCCGAGATTTTCGTCGTGATCTTCGACCGGTCACGGATATCTCGTCTTTCTGTTATTGCGCTTTGCTCGATGTCTGCCATATTTGGTTTCGATCTTTGCTGGCCTCGATCTCGACATGCACCTCAATCCCCGAACTAGATACCTTGTCTTCGTGCTCTGGTCTGATCCACCGCGAGGCTGGCCCTCGATGCAATTCCCTAGCCTTGATTAAATAGTAAAATCGGGGAGACCCGATTTTAACAATATACAATTATATACATTGTCATACCTCCTTTTTCGCCCGCGCCGCCCGCAAAAGGGGCGCAGAAGGGAGTTTTTTCCAATTTGAGGACAATCGAAACGAGATTTATTTATTTATTTCAGAGTCACCACTTGGGAGATTTATGGTGTCCCAAGTCACCAGTTGAATCCCGAATCGAGGAAAAGAATGACTCTGTTTAACAGTCTGCGCGCCAGAAATCCGGATAAGGAATTCTGTTAACTCGGGAGAAGGTGTTAGGCATTCCCGAGTTCCGTGGTTCTAGCACGGTCGTTTAACTGTCATATTCGGCTTGATTATCTGATATAATACATGTTGAACATATGTGCGAATTTTAACGTTTAACCGTTTTTATCATTATTATTATTTTTATCGAGAATTGCAACATCGTGAAAATATATCTCGACCCACGTCACAGTCAATGTACCCGTGGTTGTCGACACACTTCGATTCTGTTGAGATTTGGATGTGGGTCACATAAATGTGCACCCGAGTTTAAGAAAGTAAATTGTTAAAGGCGCGCCTAAAGCGACTAGCTTATCATTATTTTGGGTAAGGCCGTAAAATTTGCTAAACGACCAATCCCGAAGTCTATATAATTATTAACCATTTATTGAGGGCCCCGCAACTTGTGCGTTTTATTGGGTGAGGCTCATCTCATTTATTTTAAAAGGATAATCTTAAAGTGCCTACATTTTTTCTATTAAATTTGTCTCTAAAAAATAAAAGAGAAAAGGTCCTAATTTATTTACATGCTTACGAGTTGTTATAGTCGGGTTCCGAACGCAATTTGTTAAATCAGAATGTAAACACAATATGGACAGCCCGTTGGCCAACGTGGACCCAGGCCCAACGTGTATGGCACAAAACTGGACCTGGGCAATCTCATTCACATGTTACTACCTAGTTACATTATATTAGGCATGCTCACAGTTTGTCAAATTAAAAAAAAACTTGGCAATCTAATTTTAATCCTAGACCATTTACATGCTAAAATTAACCAATAGTATCTAGCTAAACAATATTCCTACAAGTTTCGAAACGGTCTATTCGTTTAATGAGCTAACTGTGGAATGTTTAAGAATAGTCCAAATCAGCTAACATGCTTTTTGAGACATGATAATCATCCAACAATAACTAACTAACTGGACAGAGTTACTACACCATTTATTTATTTTTTAGGCAATACATAGACAGTTCGTCCACTAAGCTACTGTCAGATGTTCCATTATATATATTAAACAACTACATGATTCTGATTATAGGAAGCAAAATAATGTATATATACAAATAAAATTCAGAATATAACTAAGATAAATTCAGAACTTCAACTCTTCATTTTATATTCATGCTTCATGTTTCAGTTTACAGAAACCAGCGTGTCAGTTGTGTACCTGATATTGGAAGCAAAAGAAAAGGAGGATCAGCAGGAATGCAGTAGCATACAACAACAGCAACACCCAGCATCAGATTTAAAAACCGAGCAGAAATCCAGCAACACCCAATGAAACAGTGGCAAATAACCAAATAGCAACCCAGGAAAAACCAACTTGAAACCCAGCAATACAAAACAATCACAGGCAGAATGCAGATTGAACCAGAAGCAAAAGATGCAATGGAACCGTTCTGATTTTTGTTCTTTTAGCACTCAAAATAGAACACGCTCAAACTACTGACTCTCAAAAAGAAACTGAATTCTTAAGGTTAAAATCTAGATCTTTTCTCTCAAATTTTGACTCTCTAAGATTTAAAAGTCAGTCAATTTTTAACTTGAATTCTGAATCTCTTCTCCTTCTTTTTTCTTAATATTCAGAAAATTCTTTCTTTTAAACCCTCTTCAAATTCGAATCTTCAAAAATCTTTTAATATTTCCCAACTCTTCTCCTCTCTCCGACAATCTCCCTCTATTTGTGTCCAGCCCCCTGCCTATTTATTTACAAACTAGCAGCACCTAAATTAATTCCCACCATTATGTCTTATCCCCCATTATGCACTAATTAATTGTATTAATTCCCACTATTATGTCTTGTCCACCACTATATTATTTTAATATCTTATTTTAATATTATTAGCTTAGTGGACAGAGCACTCAAAATAAATAATTGTTCAAATTTTCAATTCCAAAAATACCCCTCTGAAATTACTGAAATTACCATTCTACCCCTGAAAATACTGCAATTTACCATTCTACCCACATCAGCTATAACCAATTCACCTAATCAATTAGCCAAAATACAGCAGCTATAACCAATCAAACCTGACAATTGACAACTAATAATCAAACTCTGCATAATAAACTTGCCAAACAAACTCCTAATCGATAACTTTCATGAATTAACAACACAGTCAGATTCATATCCGAACAAACTCAGCAGAACAAACAAGTAAATACAAATCACTAAACTCGATCATCAATCGAACCTCGAATTAAATCCAACAACATTACAACAAATATGAATGATTCAAATTAAATCAAAAACTAAAAACCAAAACATAAACACTCACATTAAATCACTTGATGAATAACGAACTTCAAACAAACAATGAACACGAATTAAATCTAACTCAAACAACAAAGATGAATGATTCAAGTGATTAAACTAACACACTTCTATATTAAACTAAACAAAAACAAATGAATAAAAATAAACCGAAGAAATAATCAAGAAATGAAAAACAACGAACAAGAAAAGAATCAAACATATACTGATTTCAAAATCCGAGAATATCAAACAAGATACGGACAGAAATGAAACTTAAACCAACTAACCGGAAATGAACAACGACGAACTCGAACGAAAATGGAAAACTCGAACCAAGACTGCCAACGACCTAACGAACTCGGGTCGACCCGGTGGGGTTATTTGGTTTAGGCCTGGTTGATTTAAATTAAAAGGTGGCCCAATCCAATTTTCTTTATATTTTTATTGCTTCTTTTTTCTTCTTTTATTTTTTCTTAAACTAAAACTAAATTCTAAAAATCCTAAATTATCATATAGAACTAAATTAATTTATAATAGTGCAAATTAACTCTCAATAACAATTAACACACAATTAAATAGTAATTACGATAAAATCACACAATTTGGACATTAAATGCTAAAAATGCAACGTACATTATTTTTATGATTTTTTGTTTTTGTAAAAACAAACTTAATTCCTCCTAATTGTAGAATTAAATCCTAAATGCAAATGCGACATATTTTTGTATTTTTTATTAATTTAACAAATAAGCATGCATGGACAAATACAAATAATTATCAAAAATGCCACGAAAATTCTCAAAATTGCACACAAAGGAAAATTATTTTATTTTGAATTTTTTGGGAGTAATTCTCTCATAGGGCAAAAATCACGTGCTTACAGCTGCCCCTCTTTGTCTGAAAGCACGAAGAGTTTTCGTGCAAAGATAAAGTGGGCGATTTTATCCCATCCGAGTACTCCGTGTGAAGCATTTTCTGAAAAAGGTTTAACCGAACCTTTGCTTCAAAGGTTTCCTACATATCCCTGGCTAGAAGGGAATCAGGTTAATGTAGTTCGGGAAGTTTTGGTAGCTGGGACTACCATGGGACTACAATGTTACTGTTGTTGCATGCTGTTATTACTGCTTGTCGACCACCTTATTACACTAGGCTGGAAGAAAACAAGAAGCTAGACTAGACCATAGTCTATGAATTACAAAATCTTATCTAGATCATGCTCTTGCGTCTCTTGTTGCTTTGATATCTCGGTGACTCCTCTGGTATTTCTTTACTGCTGATTTGTCTTGTATTCTCCCTTGACTGCCGATCTTGAACTGCTTATTTCCTTTTCGGGAGCTTCGCATTATTTTTCCATCGAGTCTTGGACTTCCTTCCTCTGCTGGGGATTCTTGTTGTTTCCTGCTGGGGATTTCAGTTGTATTCCTCTGCTTTACTGACTTCAAACTTCCATGTATTCCTCTGTTATATGGGCGGGCTCCCGACTTCAAAACTTGAAATTTAACAAACTGAAATGTATTCCTCTGTTATATGGGCGGGCTCCCAACTTCAAAACTTTGAAATTTAAAGACTGAAATGTATTCCTCTGTTATATGGGCGGGCTCCCAACTTCAAAACTTTGAAATTTAAAGACTGAAATGTATTCCTCTGTTATATGGGCGGGCTCCCAACTTCAAAACTTTGAAATTTAAAGACAGAAATGTATTTCTCTGTTATATGGGCGGGCTCCCAACTTCTTCAACTTTGAAAAATAAATCGTCATTCTGTTCTTCAGGGTGACTCCTGACCTCAACAACAACTTCGAAAATAAATCGTCATTCTGTTATTCAGGGGGGCTCCTGACCTCGACAACGTTTTCCTTCTAACTTGAATTTTCTTTCTTCAAAACTACTTACCTCAAAACTTGTACTGTCTTCTCTGTGGACTGCTGGGGATAACACTACAAACCGCTGAGTAACACTGTTGGGGATAACATTGCTGAGGATAACACTGCTGAGGATAACTCTGCTGAGTAAAATATGTTATCTTACTCCTTCCAAGACTACTTCCTTTAAGTAGGATGTTTCATTCCTCTGCAAACTGTTTCCTTTTGCAAAACTGGTCTTTCTCTTTTTTTCTCTTTTTTTTTCTTTTTTTTTTAAAAAAAATAAAAATAAAAAATCTTTCTTTATGTTTTTTTTAATTATTTTTTTTATTTTTTTTTATTATTTTTTTTCTTTGTTTTGTTATCTTCTTCCTTCGAAGACTACCTCCCTTAAAACTCGTTTTGTCTTCTCCCGAAAAACTGCTGGGGATACCGCTTTTCACCAAACTTGTGTTATACTTCCCGAAAATTTTCGAAATGAACAAAAATTTTCTGCCCCAGTTTGACAATCTTTCTTGTGGCGCATCTTTCCGTCATCGGTAGCATTCCTTGTCCGTGCTTCAAATCAAAGAAAATTTGGTCAGTTTAAAACGTGGTGGTTGGTTGCGATACTCCTGCTGGAGATGCCATCAACCATTCTCCATCTATGTGTTGTCTGTCCATCTTGAAGCTTGGGCTGATACCTTTCGACCTTCTTGACGATTCCTTATTCCTAAACCTCTTAACCATTTTCCCAGTCTCCTTATCTGACCTCATGTATTTTCATGACAGCTGATTTCACTTCAAGATCTTGCATGTTCATTGATTAACCACTTTCTTTGTTTATTCGTGTCACTGAAAACAACCTTTTCTGCTGGGGATATCCCTCTTCTTTTGTGGCATAGCTCGGAAACTGGCATTTCCCCGACCTTTTAGTCTTATATAAATTTTCCAAATCATGCCCATTGCTCTCTGCGTTGTTCTTTCTTGATTTGTCCACGGGCCTTGGCCTTGAGGTCTATAACCTTTGATTTCGGCGAGGATATCCCTCTTGACACTCGTCCATCCTTTTGTCAATTCCCTCTTGTTGGGGGATATCTTTCTTGACACTGGCCTCGCGCTTGTTCCTTGCTGACTATACCACTTGGATATACTAGTCAGATCTCGTCTTGCATAATTGGAAAGCTGATGGCAGATTTTGAAGTCATTTCTCACTTGTTCTGACCAAACAGAGTCTACTGGGGAATTTTTCTATGAAAGGAGAAAGATAAAAAGGAACAGAATAAAAGACAAAAGAAAGAGATGATTCTCTAATGAGGAAACTATAAAAAACCTATCAAATGCGGATATCAACTCTAATGGTCATGACATGCGCACATGGCCTATCCTCCGTCGTTAATCGCCTTTCACAACTTTCGTCTGGTGATTTCCATCTGATTCTCAATATTTATTCGACTTGTAGTGCCCGAAGGGTTTTCACTGTCAAGCCTCTCTCATTTTGGTTTTTCTCTCAGCTTTCATCGCCTTATGGTGCCCGTGAAGATTTTCACCGATAAGACTCTCTCATTTGTATCACTTTCCAGCTGGGGATTGGGGTGTTACCGCTAGACTCTCTCATATTTCTTTTCTGCTGGGATCAGAGTCTTTTCTGCTGGAGATCAGAGTGTTCACCGGTAAGACTCTCTCATTTGTCTAACTTGGTATTTTTTGAAGACTGATCAGAAGGTCTTTCTTTGGACTGTAATGTAGGATTTTGGATAGGCTAAAAAAGGGTTTTTAAAAGCTCAAAACAAATTGATTTGGGTTCAAAATTTACAACCTTCGGAACCGGATTTCTTTACATCAAGCACAACTTCTGCCCTAGTTTCTTGCTTGGGGATTTTTATTTTTGTTACACTATGTTACACTATGCACACTATGCACACTATGACCGAGCCGTGAGGCGCCTACGTATCCTTTTTGAGGAATCAGGTCAAACGTAGTTCCCAATTCCTCTTTATTTTATTTTTTTCATTTACCTATTATTTTCTTTTCTTTTCTTTCTTTTTCTCGTCTCTTGTTTTTTTTTGTTCTTTCTGTTGCTTTCTTTTCTTCTTTTTTTCTTTTTCTTTTTTTTTCTTTTTTTTTCCATGCTCGTGTTTTCTAGTCGTTGCTACTGATTCCGAACGAGGGGTATGAAAGAAAACCAATAAGGCTCAAAGGGTAAACGAAGGATAAAGTGTTTAGATAGCAGAATAAAATGCCTTCGTCATTCCAATCTTCAAAGCATGTCAAGTGCAAACAACACAATTAAACAAAGATTTGTAGCCTCTTCTGAGGGTGCTAGACTTGACAATTATATTCACACATTTGCTTTTTCATTTGTCATCACTAAAGCACCGTTGGGCAACACTCTCACTCTCATTATCATGAACGACCCTCATGTTAATTTGGCGAATCTTGCCTTTAACGGTTTTCTTTATGTTTTACTTGCCCCAGTTCCACATGACTCGAGCTCCAAATAATCTCAAACCGTCCTTATTTCCTTTAAATGTTCCGATCACCTCTCAATGGTTTTATGATTAACTTTTAAGATTAGGCCCAAACTGTGTGCACATGTCATGTCACTAGAATCGGCGCTGGAAAAAATGATAAAAGAACTAAACAAAAAGATGACTGGAAATAATAAAAGATCGGATTTTGCATTAGACTAACGGTGAAATGGTTTGAATAACAAAACAAACAAAAACAAACCAGAATAAAATCCCGAAACAAACCTGGACAAAACTAAACAAACTGCTTTGACAAAAATGGAAAGATAAGAAAGTTTGACACAAGACAATATCCGGATTACAACCCTAAGAATAATCCGGACAACAGAAATGACAACAAAATAAGCCACCAAAAGCTTCTCTCTTGCTAACCAAGGAATGGAGCGTCCTCTCACTTATCAAACCTGGCATCTTAGCCACTGAGCTTTGCATCAATATTGCCAAGACCATTACCAACTTCAATATCATCAACCTCAGTCAACAAGTTCCTAATAGGATTCGAGTGCTCTATGTCATCAGGCTTCATCCCCACAAAGTGTGCATCATGATGTGCAGGTAAAGGATTCTCCGTGATATTCTGGGTGTCATTGTCTTGGAGTACAATTGGGTTTTCCTGGATCTTGTGTTTCCGGCTTACCACAGACCAACCACCTTAACTTTCTTTGCGATTCAAAACAAAACAGGTTAGAATGGACTCAGTCGGTCCTCATTATTAACAACATATTTTTCCTTTTTTTTTTCATGTTTCTTTCTTTTTTTTCGATTTTTTTCTCTTTTTTTTTTGTTGTGGTCGAATCTTATGGAGATTGCCTATGTATCATGACCCCACATGAATCAGACCTTGCGTAGTTCGGACCGAAAAAGATAAACAACAAAAAAGTATTTTATTTTTTTGGAATTTTCAATTTTCATAATAAAACAAACATGATTACAACGGTTTAAAAACTGACCATACTAACAGATTTTGACGAAAAGACGACCTACAAACTTGAAAATCAAAACATACCACACCCTAATCAAAAGAATTACAAACTCGAAAACAAACGGCCAGATTCCTTTCCCTATTTGCTAATTTTAACCAAATGGTTGTTTTTGCAAACGTGGCCCCTTCCTAATTTCACATGAATTTTGAGGCCGTGGAGGATTATTTTATGACACTACAAACTGGTCCGTTCTTTTACGAAAATAGCCTTTCGACAACTGAAAGATACTCTAAGGCTCCGAAGCTGGCTCGGCTTGAAAAATCTAAACGGTATTCTTGACCACTGACTCTTTTTTTTTCAAATTAAAATAAAAAGGTCAGGTTTTGCAAAGATGGCCTTTTAGCACCTTGGCGGCAAAGATTTTAAGGCTGTGTGGGTCAATTGGCCAAAATCTAAAAAAATGACCCAAAGGTGGTTGTTTATGCAAAGTCAACCTTCTGGCGCCTCTTTCGGGAACATTCGGCTATTTTTGACAAAAACAACATCACCCGACTTATTTATGACTTTTTTTTTTTTAAATAGAAGACCCAATATTGCAGACACGGCCTTTCAGCGTCTTGGGGACGAAGATTTTAAGGTTGTGTGGGTCAATCGGCCGAAAAACTAAAAAGGGACCTAAGGTGGCCATTTATGCAAAGTCAGCCTTCCGACGTCCCTTTCGAGAACATTCGGCTATATTTGACAAAAAGCGGCATCACCCGACTTATTTATGATAAAAATTAAACTTTTGACACATTTTGTTTTTGTTGCTATTTTTGCAAAAGGGGAGGTTGGACCCGATGAGGGCTGCCTACGTATCTCACATCCTGTGAGAATCAAACCGGCGTAGTTCGGGCCGATCAGGAATAAAGGAAATAAACTAACTTTCTTTTTTTTCGAATAAAATACTTACAAAGAAGAGAGAAAATATTTTTGAATTTTGATTTGTTTTTTTTTTTTTGTTTTGTTTTTGAAAAGAAACGACGACTAAAGAAATATTTTTTGAATTTTAACTTCTTTTCCCTTTTTTTTTGTAAATTTCGAAAAAACTTCTAAAGAAGAAAGGAAATATTTTTTGGACTATTACTCTGAATTTATGAAAGAAATACTACAAAAGAAAAGAAAAATATTTTTGAATTTTTAAACAAATATTGTTGGATTTTGGGAGAGATTAAAAGGAAATATTTTTGTATTATATTTTTAAAAATTGAGGTTTAAAAGAAAGACTTTCTAAAGAAGCGAATAATGGAAAATATTTTTTGGATTTTTTTGAATATGGTGGGCCGGAACCGAAGAGGTTTGCCTACGTATCTCACATCCGGTGAGAATCAGACCCGCGTAGTTCGGGCCACGACAATGAACAAATTCTGACAACAAGACTTGTTTAAACAAATTATACTAAAAAAAACATTTTTTTTCCACAAAATTTTGGCAGAGTTCGCCGGTAACTCAGAATTATCTTTCTACACTGCTATT
This sequence comes from Nicotiana sylvestris, assembly GCF_000393655.2. Taxonomy (NCBI): domain Eukaryota; kingdom Viridiplantae; phylum Streptophyta; class Magnoliopsida; order Solanales; family Solanaceae; genus Nicotiana; species Nicotiana sylvestris. The sequence continues at coordinate 149,405,080 of NC_091059.1, read as the reverse complement.
TTTTCTCTTTTTCACAATTTTTTCAAAAATTCCCGATTTCAGAAGCCGGTCAGCATGCAGATCTGAAGCAAATAAATGTGCAAAACAAACAGGATGCAACAGGATGGTCTTTTTCATTTCAAGTTGCTTGTACTAGACGGACCCAACCCCTGTGTTGAGTCCCCTAAGTCAAATGCAACATGATGCAAATAGGCGTTCCTACTAGGGATCCGGCATGAGGTTTTGTTATACTAGGTTTATCATGGGTGTTTGTTCTAGACCTGGCTTACCCAAGAAGACAACTCGAGAGGAGGATGGGAACTGCGTACCGGTAACCAAAAGATCATCCGATTTTGCAACTCCTCTGAATCCTCGTTCTATTTTGGAATAGGACACTAACAGAAAGAAGTCACGACCAGCGTGCACTCCTCAAGAGAGAGAAGAGAGGGATTCCGTAGCAGTTTATATATACAGTTCAGATAATATCAAAGCGGTAAGAGTAACATTTTGCACATTTAGGCTAAAACATGTAATAAAATCAGATAATAAATGAAGCCAAATAATAACAATTATTCTAAGCTCGAATTTTTGAACCCTGAACCAGAGATTTTGGGTTACCTCCCCAGTAGATATTCAGTCCCCTAAGTCAAATGCAACATGATGCAAATAAACGTTCCTATTAGGGATCCGGCATGAAGTCAAGTTATTATAGGTTCAACCTGGGTATATGTTCTAGACAGTGTACCCGAGCGAACAACTCGAGTTGAGGAAGGAGCTCCTTTCCGGGAACCAAAAGGCTAGCCGACTTAGAAACTTTCTGAGCCTCTTTTATTTCAGGGTATGACACTAACAGAATAGGGAGTCTCAACCAGTAAGCACATCTCCGGAGGTAAGAAGAGAAGGTTTTCGGCACAGTTTATATACAATTCAGATAATATCAAAGCGGTAAAAGCAGCATTTAGCACATTGGGCCCAAACATGTAACAAAATCAGATAAAACCAAATATAACAATTTATCTAAGCTCGAATTTCTAACCCTGAACCAGTGGTTCTGGGTACTCCCCAGCAGAGTCGCCAGAGCTGTCACACCTCCTTTTTCACCCGCGCCGCCCGCAAAAAGGGCGCGGAAGGGAGTTTTTTCCAATTAGAGGACAATCGAAACGGGATTTATTTATTTATTTCAGAGTCGCCACTTGGGAGATTTATGGTGTCCCAAGTCACCGGTTGAATCCCAAATCGAGGAAAAGAATGACTCTGTTTAACAGTCTGCGCGCCAGAAATCCGGATAAAGAATTCTGTTAACCCGGGAGAAGGTGTTAGGCATTCCCGAGTTCCGTGGTTCTAGCACGGTGGCTCAACTGTCATATTCGGCTTGATTATCTGATATAATACATGTTGAACATATGTGCGAATTTTAACTTTTAACCGCTTTTATCATTATTATTATTTTTATCGAGAATTGCAACATCGTGAAAATATATCTCGACCCACGTCACAGTCAATGTACCCGTGGTTGTCGACACACTTCGACTCTGTTGAGATTTGGATTTGTATCACATAAATGTGCACCCGAGTTTAAGAAAGTAAATTGTTAAAGGCGCGCCTAAAGCGACTAGCGTATCATTATTTTGGGTAAGACCGTGAAATTTGCTAAACAACCAATCCCGAAGTCTATACAATTATTAACCATTTATTGAGGGCCCCGTAACTTGTGCGTTTTATTGGGTGAGGCTCATCTCATTTATTTTAAAAGGATAATCCTAAAGTGCCTACATTTTTTCTATTAAATTTGTTTCTAAAAAATGAAAGAGAAAAGGTCCTAATTTATTTACATGCTTACGAGTTGTTATAGTTGGGTTCATAACGCAATTTGTTAAATCAGAATGTAAACACAATATGGACAGTCCGTTGGCCAACGTGGACCCAGGCCCAACGTGTATGGCACAAAACTGGACCTGGGTCATCTCATTCACATGTTACTACCTAGTTACATTATACTAGGCATGCTCACAGTTTGTCAAATTAAAAAAAAACTTGGCAATCTAATTTTAATCCTAGGTCATTTACATGCTGAAATTAACCAATAGTATCTAGCTAAACAATATTCCTACAAGTTCCGAAATGGTCTATTCGTTGAATGAGCTAACTGTGGAATGTTTAAGAATAGTCTAAATCAGCTAACATGCTTTTTGAGACATGATAATCATCCAACAATAACGAACTAACTGGACAGAGTTACTACACCATTTATTTATTTTTTTAGGCAATACATAGACAATTCGTCCACTAAGCTACTGTCAGATGTTCCATTATATATATTAAACAACTACATGATTCTGATTAGAGGAAGCTAAATAATGTATATATACAAATAAAATTCAGAATATAACTAAGATAAATTCAGAACTTCAACTCTTCATTTCATATTCATGCTTCATGTTTCAGTTTACAATAATCAGCGTGTCAGTTGTGTACCTGATATTGGAAGCAAAAGAAAAGGAGGATCAGCAGGAATGCAGTAGCATACAACAACAGCAACACCCAGCAACAGATTTAAAAACCGAGCAGAAATCCAGCAACACCCAATGAAACAGTGGCAAATAACCAAATAGCAACCCAGGAAAAACCAACTTGAAACCCAGCAATACCAAACAATCACAGGCAGAATGCAGATTGAACCAGAAGCAAAAGATGCAATGGAACCGTTCTGATTTTTGTTCTTTTAGCACTCAAAATAGAACACGCTCAAACTACTGACTCTAAAAAAGAAACTGAATTCTTAACGTTAAAATCTAGTTCTTTTCTCTCAAATTCTGACTCTCCAAGATTTAAAAGTCAGTCAATTTTTAACTTGAATTCTGAATCTCTTCTCCTTCTTTTTTCTTAATATTCAGAAAATTCTTTCTTTTAAACCCTCTTCAAATTCGAATCTTCAAAAATCTTTTAATATTTCCCAACTCTTCTCCTCTCTCCGCCAATCTCCCTCTATTTGTGTTCAGCCCCCTGCCTATTTATTTACAAACTAGCAGCACCTAAATTAATTCCCACCATTATGTCTTATCCACCATTATGCACTAATTAATTGTATTAATTCCTACCATTATGTCTTGTCCCCCATTATGCACTAATTAATTGTATTAATTCCCACCATTATGTCTTGTCCCCCACTATATTATTTTAATACCTTATTTTAATATTATTAGTTTAGTGGACAAAGCACTCAAAATAAATAATTGTTCAAATTTTCAATTCCAAAAATACCCCTCTAAAATTACTGAAATTACCATTCTACCCCTGAAAATACTGCAATTTACCATTCTACCCACATCAGCTATAACCAATTCACCTAATCAATTAACCAAAATATAGCAGCTATAACCAATCAAACCTGACAATTGACAACTAATAATCAAACTCTGCATAATAAACTTGCCAAACAAACTCCTAATCGACAACGTTCATGAATTAACAACACGGTCAGATTCATATCCGAATAAACTCAGCAGAACAAACAAGTAAATACAAATCACTAAACTCGATCATCAATCGAACCTCGAATTAAATCCAACAACATTACAACAAAGATGAATGATTCAAACTAAATCAAAAACTAAAAACCAAAACATAAACACTCACATTAAATCACTTGATGAAAAACGAACTTCAAACAAACAATGAACACGAATTAAATCTAACTCAAACAACAAAGATGAATGATTCAAGTGATTAAACTAACACACTTCTATATTAAACTAAACAAAAACAAATGAATAAAAACAAACCGAAGAAATAATCAAGAAATGAAAAACAACGAACAAGAAAAGAATCAAACATATACTGATTTCAAATCCGAGAATATCAAACAAAATACGGACAGAAATGATACTTAAACCAACTAACCGGAAATGAACAACGACGAACTCGAACGGAAATGGCAAACTCGAACCAAGACTGCCAACGACCTAACGGATCTCGACTTCAATGAAAACCCACCTTCTCTTTTAACCTTGACGAACTCAGACTGGACCTCACCGAACGACGAACAACAACGGACTCAAACGAAACCTTGACAGAACTTCGCCGGACTTTAACCAGACTGCCTCGCTTTTCCTCCGTGTGTGTGCGTGTGGTCGTAGAAGCAGCAGCAGTGGGGCTGTGTGTGCGTGTGTTGAGCAGATGTTTGACGAGAGAGGAGATGAAGCAGCAGCAGCTATGTGTTTGGACGTGAGGTTGTACGTGTGTATGTGTTGAGGTGAAGCAGCAGCAGTGGGTTCTTGGGTGTTCTTTGCTGGAGGTCGACGAGGCAGTCATGGGAGGTGAAGCAGAAGAAGCTGCAACTTTTGGTTGGAGCTTGACGAAGGCAGCAGCAATGGTGTTATGGTCGTCGATGGCTGGTGTTATGGTCGTCGAGCAGCAGCAGCCATGGCGGGCTAGCTGGAGCTGCGACTGGACGAAGCATAAGCCGATGGGGTTCGTTTGGACGTGAGGCTGTTTAGCAGATGGTCGTTTGGGACCTATGGGGACGAAGAAGAAGAAGCAGCAGCGATGGTGGTTTGGGTGGACGACGCAGGCAGCCATGGTTGTTTGGACATTGGGTTTCAATAGCGGACGGGGAGGGTCGTTGGTGGCGATGGACTGGTTGAACGGAGGGGGGGCTGTTTGGACGTGAGGATGGAGATGACGAGGGGTGGTTTGTTGGGTTGGGGTCAGCCATGGGAGTTTGGGACGAGGGGAAGGGGGGGTGGTTTTGGAGAAGAAGAAGAAGAGAGGGCGGGCGGGTAGCTTTTAGGGTTTTTTAGGGTAATGAAAAAAATGAAAATGGGGGTTGGGATTAGTTTGGGTTATGGGGCGGACTGGGTCGGGTCGACCCGGTAGGGTTATTTGGTTTGGGCCTGGTTGATTTAAATTAAAAGGTGGCCCAATCCGATTTTCTTTATATTTTTATTGCTTCTTTTTTCTTCTTTTATTTTTTCTTAAACTAAAACTAAATTCTAAAAATTCTAAATTATCATATAGAACTAAATTAATTTATAAAAGTGTAAAGTAACTCTCAATAACAATTAACACACAATTAAATAGTAATTACGATAAATCACACAATTTGGACATTAAATGCTAAAAATGCAACGTACATTATTTTTATGATTTTTTGTTTTTGTAAAAACAAACTTAATTCCTCCTAATTGTAGAATTAAATCCTAAATGGAAATGCGACATATTTTTGTATTTTTTATTAATTTAACAAATAAACATGCATGGACAAATACAAATAATTATCAAAAATGCCACGAAAATTCTCAAAATTGCACACAAAGGAAAATTGTTTTATTTTGAATTTTTTGGGAGTAATTCTCTCATAGGGCAAAAATCACGTGCTTACATACATATATAGTAAAAATAATTTCATAAAATACGTATTTTTACTAAGTTTGATCTCATTATTCCCAACAGCAGCAACAATCGTCAAGTGTGTCAAGCCGATTTTGAACATGATTTCAATCTTGAAGTGCTTGACTTATTTGTGTTTATACAATGAAGTGAAGAATTTAAATATCTAGCATGTAGTGCCACTAATATTGAGGGTTATTTCTACTACATGTTGATGAGATTCATTGTCCATTATTGTTGTTGTAGAACCCAAACATTTATAATCTCAGACGCCATTATCTCCTTTGCCAGAAAAAAAAGGCAAAATACATAATAGAAGTGTACAAAGGAAGCCAACAAACCGCATCAACCCGATAATCCGAGTCAAATCGAGAGAAAAATCCGACTATGGTTTGATTTGATTTGGTTTGGTATTGGGAAAAAAATCTGACCATAATTGGTTTGGTTTGGTTTTAACCAAAGAAAGTCAAACCGAAACCAAACCAACCCGTCATTACATATATAGAAATTTTAGATATATTTAATATATAAATATATTTATTGTGATGTAATTTATAAATATTTCTTAAAAATTTCATAATTTTATCTTTTAAGGTATTATTTCAAAGTTGGACTTAGAACTTTTGAATGTTCCAATAAGTTTTATAGCTATTAATATTAGTAAATTAAATAATGCTAGCAAAAGCCCAAACCAAAATCAAATTAATACTAATACTAACAAAAGACATTCAATTCAATACTATAACGGGAATGTATTAAATATATCTATTTTTTGTTTTGCAATAACTTTGGATAAAAATGCATAGCCTATTTTTATTTTTTCTTTAGCGTTTAGTTATGTAACATGACTTTGTACTTTTAGATTATATTTATTTTTATTATGGCTTTTTAAATTAGCAATATTTATATTGCATAATTCTATTGTCTTTATTGTTGAATATTTTAGGATAATGTCATGACACATCTCATATTTTATATTATTTTCTTGGAAAATACTTTATATAGTTGCATTTTACTAGGATTAAAGAAATATTTTGAGCACAAGTTATATGTTTTGTTCTACGAAGATTTTAACGGAAAAAGTCGAGATTGAAAAACCCGAGTTTTATTGGTTTGGTTTGGTTTTTAGATTTAATAACCTGACACAATTGGTTTGGTATGGTAATTATAAAATCCGAACTAATCTGATCTATGTACACCCCTAATACATAAGTTACCCCTTAAAGTATGGACCAAATTCATGTTACGTAATTTTTGGTAAAAATGGCGTGTGGTAGACACTAAATAAGGTGGTGTTTATTTTTTATCCACTAATTCTAATGCTGAGCAAAAATAGCCACTACTCTATTAAAATTATTTTGAAAAGACATTTTTACCCTTTCTTCCATTTCTTTTCTTCCCAAACCCTCGCTTCTCTCTGTACACAAGTGGCTGGCTATGTATGCTTCTCTTTCAATCTCTTCTGTGCATTTTTCTCTCAGTAACCCTCGCTCCTAATTTCTCTTCTCTCAAACATCAATTTTACTACAGATTCAGTTAAGCATTCACTCAAACATATAATCTGCATACCAGTTTTGTCTTCTCCGTTGTTCCTCATTCGCCAATTGGGTCGTCAATTTCCGGCATGCGACTCCGACATATCCGAAAACCCACCTCGTATACATCGAATTTTCTTCATCGGAGCTCAAAATTTAAGCCAACACAATGATGATACTCAAATACACACTGAAGTGGATAACAAGCTTAGCAACAGTATAATAGACCTGCAAAAGCTCCTAATTTTTTTCGTTGTTATTCTTGTGAAATGGCATGTAGTCCTGAAGTCCTGAGCTTAGAGTTTCAAGTTCAAAAGTTAAGGACATGTAGTCCTGAAGTTAAGTTCAAAAGTTAAGGACAATAGGTCGTGAAGTCCTGAACTTCGAATAACAAGCTCAAAGTTAAGGACAATAGGTCCTAAACTTAGGCTAAGAAGCCCAAAAGTTAAGGACAATAGGTCCTGAACTTACAGTTACAAGTTCAAAAACTAAGGACAATAGGTCCTGAAGTCCTGAACTTAGACTAACAAGTTTAAAAGTTAAGGACAATAGGTCCTGAACTTAGGCTAAGAAGCCCAAAAGTTAAGGACAATAGGTCTTGAACTTAGACTAACAAGCTCAAAAGTTAAGGACACTTGGTCCTGAACTTACAGTTACAAGTTCAAAAGTTAAGGACATGTAGTCCTGAAGTCCTGAACTTAGAGTTCCAAGTTCAAAAGTTAAGGACATGTAGTCCTGAAGTTAAGTTCAAAAGTTAAGGACATGAGCAGAAGGGTATTTTCGTCCGGACAGTTAAAGTTTATTAAAGTAGTGGCTAAAGACTAAATACATTTTAAATAGTGGTTTAAAAGTAAATACATGTATTATTAATGGCTAACCGTGCATTTTTCCCTAATTTTTGCGGCTGAAAATCACCTTACTCTACTTCCCAAGGACCCCCTCCCCAACTAATCTCTCATCTTTCCTGACTCCATCTCCTCCATTAAAGTTTTTTCCGCCACTAAATCATCATTGCCACCACTTGTCACAACTAATGTCGTAATAATAGTGGCGGGTCCAGAATTATATGCAAGCGGGTTCAATCTTAATAGTACATAACTTTAGTCGTAAAATAGTAGTTATCAAGTGGGTTCAAATAAAATATTTATATAAAATTTACGTTGTTTTAATCGTAATTTATACATATACACAGTATTATTTTTTGGTAAAGCCACTGCATAGCAACCATCACCACCAACATTAAGTTTAAGCATAAAACACACAAACACCATAACTCCCTTTCTTCACAACCATTCAAAAAATATTACGCAAGAAATTCGGGGAAGTGCAGATATAGTCAATCGAGGATAACCAGCCGGGTTGACTATTTACTTACCATTATTTACTTTTCCTAGTCGGTATACATAGATTATATATTAAATTTATATATATTGTGCATTCACCAACTACTTTTAGCTTAAGTGATTGGATAGACAATTATTTGGGTTAATTCTTCTATTCGATTTGGAACCACCATTTAAGCCGGAGCCTAAGTTTATAAATTTTTGTAAGTTTAGTCACTTCGGAATCCAATATAAGTTGCAAAAATTTGTGTTTGAAGTTTTACCTAAAGTTTGACATATTACTTGTGCAAGTAAACTTCCGAGAATCGTGCATGAGAAGTCTTTGCGTATTGATAGCAAATACAGAAAGTACCCATAGAAAGAATGATAGGTCAAAATGGTATTATCTTTAAATGAAATTGGGTAATTTTCGACCAACTTCAGCATATTCTAACATGAATGATATTTTAGGAAATAAAGTAAAAATTGAGTAACTTTATGGTTAGAAAAATAAATTTAGCGATTTCACTGCAATTATATTATAATTTGAGTGACCTTCTTTGTACTTGATACTTGAAAAATTGAAAAGTCATTCCATATCCATACCATATCAATGAAGGTTATTACTTGTTCTAAGATAATTACTGACTTCAACTCAATTCATAGGATACTTTATTCTATTTTCTAAAATGGTAACCAATTCTGAATTATTCAAGGAACATGAACTGGCATCTTGTGCGTCTGCTCTGCACCAGGCCCATAGACATGAGCCAGGAATTTAGTATGGCAAACTGGTGGTGGGTACCAATGAGATCATGCAGAGGCAGAGGCGAACCCAGAAGGTGAAGGTGGCAGGAACATGAAACCAATACATATACAATATATATATATATATATAGGAACTTCTATCGAGGTTAACAGGGTCTGGTGACCCCTCGAATGAAGCGAAACATCCCATGAATGTATGTCAGCGACTTCTTCAGTCTGCTTCTTCTTCCAGCACACTTAACACTCTGCTGATTCGAATCTTAAACCCCCATAACCCCTTTGTTTTCATAATGAATTATTATTATATATTACTTATGTCCAGAAGACGTATTATAGGAGACAATTATTATTTATATCCATAGAAAGTAGTACACGCTCATATATCATTACCTTGGATTGCTCTCTTTTTACTTTGGACTATTTTCATTACTTAAATCTACAAAAAGTAATATACACTCATTTACCTATATCAGTACAAAGCAATTTCCGTCTCTTGAGCCAGTTAATTGGGTAAACACTTCATAAAATTTTGCTTGACCAACATTTCCAGTTATATATTTTGAACACGAGTACTAGTAACAAAGTTTACCTGATACTGATAGATGGAGCTCATTCCAAATTCTTTGGGCTACACAAAAATTTTGAATTGCTCTAGACTGGGTGGCTCATTGCATCGATTGTCCATTTCTCCTATATTGGATTCCCAGCTCTCTTAAAACATGTCCAACGTTCCCTATGGATCCTCCAACTCCAACCAAAGTTGAATTTCTTACTTCCACATACTCCTTATAAAGCCCATGCAGAGTGACATTTTTTTTTAAAAAAAAAAAAAAGATATCGAGAGAAAGTCTTAGCCCTTAAAATGCATTGCGAAGAGAGATCCAAGACGAAGATTTTCTGACACAGTGCAGGCACGGGAATGAAAAGACAGATAAAGGAACAACCCACCGGATGGGCATATACCTCTCTTCAATTATTGTTGGGATGGGAGGTAGGTCTTGCTTCATATTTATACACCTATAACCCCAATACTGACTCTAAAACTATATGATATGGATATTAAGAAAAAGAACAGAGGTATGCAAACCAGAAGCTTCAAGCAGCTAGCTAAAATGGAAACACACAAGTGTGTATATCCACTCTCAAGTATACTGTGGCAAGAAAGGGGCTTTGCAGAATACACATACAAGAACAGCAAAAATGTTGAACTTTAATTTTCATTCATTGTTACCCTTTTACCATATCAATTGTGAGTATCAACAGCTCCATAAGATTCAGTGGGAACAAGTCACTGGAGCTACCACCTTCATATTCACATTATAAAACTGTATATGGGAGCCTTCAGTCCAGAGCCATCTAAAACTGTATGTAACATGACTATGCCTACATACAGAGTCAAATATATCATTCTCATAAAGTTAAGCCTTGGGAATTTATGTCACAAATTCTACAGTCCTTGTTTTGAAAAGGATGCTATCCAATTAAAAGACCAAAACAGATGAAAGGGCCAGTCTTCGAAAAAAAACCGGGCAGTATAAAACATCAGGAATGGAGGAGGAAAAGATGTTGTGAAACTGAAAATACACAGTTATAAGTTTAAGAAAGCAGAAGTTTTGCACATCTTACTGGAGGGTTGAGACCAAATTATGGGAAGAATCAGAAATTTATTATAATTCAACCTATACAAGGATCTGAAAGCCATTTAACTGAAGGTGTGGCCATTGGAACCATGGGAGACCAGAAAAAAGAACTATATGACTCTTCCCATCTGTCTAAGCCTTAATGGATAGAGCTACCCGATACATGTACTAACAAAAGGATGCAAGTATACTGTGGAATAGTCGAGGTGTGTGTAAAGTGTCCCTGACACCAATATTATCCAAAAAAAAGAAGAGATCTAAAAGAATGGTACAGCCAACAAGACTGAGTGACTTAGTCATGAAAACTAAAAAGGTTGTCCCAGCGGCAGCTAATTCTATATAATTTTTAAATTAATGAAAGCTTCAGCTGAACTGCTGATTCATTTATTCAAGGGAAAAGGAAGGATGTGCAGGATGGCTTTATAGAAAGGGAAAATATCCCAACTTCATGTTCATCCAGAAATTGGTCGTTTGAGCGTTTAAGAAATCACCAATAAAACTTCTGCAGTGTTTCCTTTAATCTTTATAATTAGTTAGAAGTCAACACGGACTAAATAGAATTACAGATAAACTAAATTTTCAGACTGACAGAATCCTCAATTTCACTGCTGAATAGACGGTCATAGACACAAAAGAAGTGCATAATTCCTTTCACACTTGCTCTTTACGAAATGACTCTCTACTGTACTCGCTTAACTTAGTTGATGCAACTCATAACCAAGGTATTCCAGAAGCAAGCAGTTAGTACATACAAAAGTTAATAGCAAGACTTCTAACTGTTGCTGTCGTTCTAGGATGCTCTAATAGTTTTACCATTTTCAATTCAGGCACAGAGGGCCATCCAAATAGAGCAACGAAGTTTATATGTGTTGTGGAAGTTAATCAAGTTGAAGAAACAGAAATCAGCTGAGTAGAATTACTTCAAAAGAAATACCAAGACTAGTCAGGTCTTCATATACAACGTTAAAAAACTGGTTTCATGCACTGCCACAATTCTTACAGCTGGTTTTCTTTGACCAGATTAATATTTAAAAGAAGGTGCTAATAAAGAAGACACTGAACAATGCACAGCACAGATGTCAATATGTGTTCAACATGTCGCAAAAGAAATTGAAATGACATATAAGTCAACTTCGTAAATGACTTCAGAAACAGAAGCAACTTTTGGTGGAAATGAATTTACTGAACATCTTCAATGAAATCTCAGATATGGACATCAAAATATATGACTCTGGAGAGGCCCAGAGGGTAAGACTTCATTGACGAGAAATGAGTCTCGAACTTTATATGAACGCTGAAAATCCAAGTGCCAACATTAAAGTAGACCCAAACAAAAAAGAGAGGAAAACCCACCTTAAGGGCTACAGTAATATGATGTTTCTGACAAACTTGAGATAAGCCCATTTGATGAGAATCAGATATGAATCCATGGTTTATAGCCACAGCAATTCTGCAACAAATCCACAAAGTTATTGTGTCTCCAACAAAAGAATATGATCTATATAGTTAAGGCATTATCGAATCTTATGCATCAGTTCAAAATCCGAAAGAACAGTAGGACTCAGGGAACCAACTCAATTTTCATGGATCAAATCACAGAAAACAAAGACACCTAAATGAAGACAAAATTCAAAACAACAACCATTACGTCCTTATTTTCCTAGTATAACTGTATAATTTGTATTCAAAACGCACATATGCACCAATATATAAGAGGAAATAGGCATCAGATAGTTCAGAAATTTGCAATATATATTACTGATTTACATTTAAAGAGTGTCGATATCAAAGTGCATTAGCTTTTCAGCAGCTCTGTTGTACATCTTCAACAGAAACAGCAGTTTCAGTCTGCTGTCAATTTTCAGTTGTGATACAAAGTTGTATTGAACACTTGCACTAAAGTATGATCACTAGTTCATAAACAGCACTGAGTTCACCAATAACGCAAGGACGGTCACCTATCTATTATAGAAAGACAACCTAAAAGTTAAAATCGTGTCCTCACTCAGCCATGTAGAACATCACTACCCCATCATTCAGTGCTCAGCAATTGAAAGACGGTGTTGTCCATAAGTTCTTCCATTCCCCTGCAAATGTCCACAGGCACATTCGGCACTCAGGCAAAGGAAGCAAAACCGGGAATCCTCAAAACTGAATTGATCTAGCGGAACCATCAAACCCTTGGGTTTAACATTTAATACAGGTTTTCACATGATTAGGACAACAAATATGTACCATAACTCATTCCAATCAGTCATCACTCTCATTGAGGCGATTAATGGCAGGAACTCGTTGCTTCCTCTTGCTTTTTGTTGAGAATCTTGCTGCAGATACACTCAGGAGTTTATTGAGCGACATGCCTTCACCTAAGATTTTTTTCTTCTCCTCGTACCTGTGTTTAATCCTTCCGTCAAGCTTGTACCCAAGAAATGCAGGAAAAGCCAATAGTTCCCCAACTTCACGACCCATCTCCTCAACCAAGTAGTCCAACTTCTCCTCCAATGACTCATGATTGTACTGTAATACCTGCGGATGCTTCATGCTCATCTCCAGAATGTCATCAAAAGTCAAGCCGTAGTTCAAAAATACCCCAATAAGCTCTTGCATATTTTTGCAGCTAGTCCTGGTAACAGCTCCCATTGCCATTGCCAATTCCTTGGTATTATTCTTATATCCAATCTTCACCAAAAAGACCAGCTTGTAAGCAAGATTGCCCTCAAATGACAGACTTAGAAACAAAGGGGCTTTTATTAAGAACCTGAATATATCATGTGAACTCAACCCACATTGCTTAAGAAAATCAATTCGAGGATGCAATTTCCTTTTCCTGCTGGCGCTAAACATATTGGGATAAACTAGAACAATTCGAAAAATCTCCTCCTCACTTAATCCAGCGAATGATTTGAAGAACTCTACATGATCTTTTAAGTGGTCAACACTGTATGCTACAACAAATGGCAACTTACGCAAAACGGTTGCAGTTCCAGCCTCATCACCTCCACTCAGCTCGAATAGGAACCCTATCCTGGGAATCAACTGCGCGTCAAGGTCATAGTTGAGAAGCGCTGGACGGCGAAGAATCAAATCAACACCACCAAAACGGTTCAAGAAAGTGAGCAATCTTTCTACATCTTCAAATGATTTGAGACAAAAAGCCTTGGTTAAGTTGGCATTGTTGAGAACGTGAACAATCTTTTCTTGGGGCATCCCAAGTTGGAGTAACAATCTAACCTTTGCTTCAAATCCTGCAAGAAACCTCGGTTCTGTTGAGTTAAAAAGATGTTCAATTTGTGAAGGTTTGATCTTTCCCGCCAATTCCAGTTCATCATTGAGAAGAAAACAAACGAAGGCATCGATTTCCTGAGCTGTTAAAACATCCGGTCTTTTCACGATCAATCGTGAAAGAGCAAGGCCGCTGACACCAAGGGACTGCAATGAATGAATTCGTGTACGTATGGATTGGAAGGGCCTGAGTTTGACTACAGGGTGGGCGTCCAAAAGGGCTTCAGTATCTCTCTCATTGAACCCAATTTCTTGAAAGAGAGAATATAGCATCACCCCTGAGAAAAATAGAGTATCACCCGCAGTTAAAGAAATGAACATTGCACATGAGGTGTTTGAAAATTGAACTGAGAGAGAGAGAAACTCACCCGAATCAACAAAAGAATTGGTAGAGCTGTCGTTGACGACGAGGGCGTTGCATTTGAGCAGTAAAATCCTGGAATCTTCAGGACCCAAAAAGTGTAAAGGTAGTTTATCTTGTTTCTGTGAAGTGTTAGCGGCAAATGTGAGCTTCTGAGAAGGGAGCAAAGCTGAAGGAAAGAGAGTTCGTATAGGGGGAGATAAAGCCCGAGAGAAGCAGGAAGGAGAAGGTGAAAGTGGGAAAGATTTGGTTGGTGTCGACATGGCAGAGGAAGCAACACTGAAACTGTTGCTTGGCGATAAGGTAGAAGATGAATGTTAGTTCAAGCTATAGCCCACATAGAAAGAGGATTACGCTGTGGCTCCTAAAGTGTCAGTCTCCAACTAGAAACGGGTTAAAAAATACTTTTTTCTTATCATGGGGCGTATATACTGGCGCGCCAAAGTCTGTTAATTTCAAACAATTTTACACGTTTGGGGACATCCAATAAAGTATATATTGACATAAAAAAAAAAATTGTCTATAAGATAGTGAGTTATGTAAACGAACTCGAGAAATACTGAGTAATATTTCCTAGAGTATGACCCAAATATTAACTTAATCTACTAAAGTTAAAACAAGGAGGACCAACAAAGAAAAAGAAAAACATATAAGAATATAATTAACTTAATTTATTTTTAGTAAAATCAGAACAAAGAAAAGGAGGATATGATCTCCTATGGTAAATTTTAATTTGAATCGAAAATGACACTATAAAAGCTCCTGTGTTTTATTTACGGCTCTTCTGTGTTTTTTCTTTACCGATCTTTTATGAAAATTGCCATAAACCAACCTCCCGGGACCAAAGTGTGGTTTTCCACCATTTTATCCCCAAGCTTTTTCGTCGCACGAAATAGGTTATTAATTATTTAATATTTTCTAAAGCAGGGAGAAATTGTAGAACAAGAAACCTGGTACATAGCAAAAAAGGGGAAGCTTCGGCTGGCACTTAACTGGATTCGTCCTAAAACATATTCATCTGGCAGAATTGCAAATATTTAATAGTAGCACTTATCAGCAGCTTCCCATCTCCAGGAAAAAATGATATTTTTTAGAAAATACACTGAAATAATTCGACTTGAGCAACGAAGCAATTTACATGATAGCTAGAATGGTTGCATCCTAATAAGCAGAACAAGGTGTTACATCAAATAAAGAATTGCTATAAAGAATTGTTCAATTTCTCTGCGCACTGGTACTCATATAATTGTTCCTGCTCCATTCTGCACATTATATAGTGGAGTATTTGTTTCTGGAAGTCATGCTACATTACTCCAGATAGCAAGGTACAAATAAATTTACAGTGACACAAGTGTGTTTAGTTGATTATTGAGCCTGGTAATGTCGATGAGATGGCTTCAGACTATTCTTAGCAATGCCTGTTCCATTTTTCTTACTTGTTGGGATGCTCTTAATTAGAACAACTGACGAAGATGCCTTCTTTAATTTTCTGTGAAACCCAGAAAATGCAATTTATCAGACCTCAAGTTTGGGTCACACACTCAAAAAAGCAAGAAGGAAGATAGAAATTAAAACTTGAGCAATTCTTACAAGTTCCCTTGTTTCTTTTTGGAAGGCTGGCCAACAGAATCAGATGTCCTTCTACAAGTTTCTTCCAATTTATCATTAAACCAAAGCTCCTGCATAAGACAGTACAAGTCAAGACAACTTAAAAAGTGATTGAAATAATATTCTTACGTTAAGAACCAAACCAGCTACCGAAAAGCACTAGGTACCAGGTCCAGCAAGATTGCCTAATATCTACAGTTAATCAACCCTTCTCCACTTAAATGCACAGAAAAGATCTATTGGATTCTGATTCCTTCATGCATGTGAAATTCAAAAAATTAACAAATTAGAATAGACGTTTACTTATATTATTTTATGTAGACACATAAACATGAAATTCTGTCTGTTGTATTTTATGTATGTATATAACTTCCACTATGCAAGTAAACATTGAAAAGATTGGGTTGAAAAGTAGGAGTAATACTAAGCAAATATATCTCGGGAAAAAGTGAAATCACAACTTGAGACCCGCAGTGTTCTTACTAAACTTAACATCTGCATAAATATAGGAAGGATGTAGGAACTGTGAAATAAGATACCTCCAGCCATTTCAATGAGAATTAAAGAAAGGATCCCACAAATTTCTAGCAGAGCATCTTAGAAACCAGATTCCATCAATTTGACAACAATTTGACAGTGGAGTTTGGTCATCCGGAAAAAAAAACTCCAGAAAAAGATATG
The DNA here is from genome assembly GCF_000393655.2 of Nicotiana sylvestris. Classification (NCBI taxonomy): domain Eukaryota; kingdom Viridiplantae; phylum Streptophyta; class Magnoliopsida; order Solanales; family Solanaceae; genus Nicotiana; species Nicotiana sylvestris. Next base: position 149,388,516 of record NC_091059.1, on the reverse strand, counting down.
GTATTTTGGTAATCAACAATGTTTCGGCGGCATTAAGAAAGAACAACCTAGGTTGTTTCAGATATTTGTGTTTTCCTTTGTTGACTTGTCTTTTCTTATTTGATCTTTCAACATGTGATTTGTAATTAAAGAGATAACTAGATCTTGTCAAATAAACAACAAACTAAAATGACGTGTTGTATTGTATAGTTCTTCAAATATCGATGAAAGTTGTTCACTGTATCAGAATTTGGACTTTCTTATTGATTATATATCCCATCACGTCATAGCTCTAAATAAGTAAGTTCAAGCTCAAACGCATGAATTTACCACGAGGCATCTTCATCTTATGTTTTTCTTTTTATTCATGCTCGTATAGTTTTTGTTCTCTTATTTTTGCATTAATAGAACTTCTCTTAATTTTAATTTTATAAAGATTTTTAAATTCCTTCCTTTTTTGTTTTATTGTCATAAAAAGAGAGATATTAGGTCTCCAGTTTGACTATATTATTATCAATGTTGACAATACGGAAGGTGGCAGTGGTGCATATATGAAAGTTGTTCTTTCATATATAATCTAGATATAGTTAATATCTAAGTTACCAAATTACCGTTAAGTACTACTAGAATATTTAATTTAATGCATCGTGATGAGTCAATCTACTTTGATATAAACTTGTTAAGACATAATCCTGACTCGAAAAATTAATGTAATGTTTTTATGTGCTGTTACAAAATTTCATTCTCAAACCAAAACGATTGTATCAGAGTATAACTTTCATATCAGCTGATAAGGAAATCAACATATTTTATTAATTATTGTATGAATAAATTTGCAACTTGAATCGAATAAGAAAAAGAGCATGCAAAACAATATTACTAAAAAGGAAACAAGGATTTAAATACTCTTGAAATAAAGGGAGCACCTGAGATGATATATTAAACAATCGGCTAAATAAAATGAGGCAGTACCATAAGGTTTCTATACCAAAAAATATTCCGAAGATTCATCCACCAAAAATATGTAACTGGCCCCTAAAATATGCATAATGTTGGCTCTTGATAAAAGAAACTAAGGGAAATAACGGGGAAGATGACAGGAAAATAAAAAGAGTATACTGGAATAGAAGTAAAAGGAACTGAAGCTGAAAATTCTATATTATTTTACTGCATTTGGACTACAATTTATAAGGGAAATACTAACTTAAAAGACCTAAATATCAGCACAAAATCTGCTGAAAATAACAAACTCCTAGAGACTAGTTCAAAATTATTTCAAATTCAAACTAAATTACAGTAGTAAATAACTCTTAAGCTAAAACAGTAAAATAATTTTACTGAGAGCAGCTTCTAAAGCATATTTCTAACACATAATAACACCCACTATTGATACCTACTTCCCTGTAACTATATATCGGGTTATTTGTTATTAACTTAAAAGTCATGAAATAACCTCAAAATTATGTCAATCTTAGGATTTCAAGTAAATATATTGCACCCATGG